>NC_143577.1:60737540-61377060 GCF_048544385.1 Mastigoproctus giganteus
ATTCCATTCGTTTTATGAATTTCTAATTATTTAAGCCCCAAAATTTAAACTTTACTTATGGACGTTGTAACATAATTTACTATTACTTATGGACGTTGCTATGACATAGATTCGTATATAACAATGTTTCATTTTCTTCTTATTTAATCTGTTCTAAAGGAAGGTGTATCAATTCTGTATATGTTACTTTTTTATTTTATAATATCATACTGTTTTAAATTATATAATAATTATCTTAAATTTTACTTAATAAACTTTAATAAATGTTTACAATTCGAAATTTTAGATTTTAAATAAAACAGTTTTTTTGAATACAAATGGATAAATATTTGAAATGGGGGCGAGAGCAGTGGTATTGATAATTCAACCAGCGCGCAACCTTCAAATATATGTTAAACTGGAAACTACTGCAAATCAATACTAATAGAGCCGTCCAGTGTTTTGAAATACTCAGCCAATATTTTATACTTTGCATGAATTGATACAAATCTAGTTTCGTGATGAGAAATAATATATGGACAACTATTTTCAGAAACACTATATGTATTGAATAAAGCGTCCTCCAGTTTTAACAGCATAAAAAAGATTCGGTAGTGCGCAATGCAATATTTGCTAAGCAACCACTAAAATTATTGGAAAAAAAAAAAAAAAAGAAAAAACCTTAAACATTGTTATAGCACGTTGTGAGAACGTCATGCTAACTGGCTGCCACAAAGTATTAAAATCAAAGATATTTACTGTAAATTAAAATTCAGTTTCAAATAATTTTTGATAATTGTCTAAATAAATATCCCATGTTAATTGACAGTGATCATGTGTTTCTAGTAATTGTTTCATATACAGAAAAATTTTGTTATATATATTATTCCCTTTGACTTCCAAATAAATGTCTAAAAAAAATTATAAATTCCTTCGGTTCAATATCGTTCCTTCAAGTTCATCCAACTATTTTTCGTATGCCAATAATAAAAAATCCTGCAATCTAATTCAACGAAATTTTCGAACTTCGAAATCTTAGGAGCTGCCATTTATAAGTTTTAATACTTCCTCTTTTCGCCTTTAGGGTATAACTGTCGATCACATTATGATGATTTCACAGAAATAACGTAAAATCCATCTTCTTTTACTCATACGTTTCCTATAAATTTACCCCCAAAATAGAATATATTATGCTGATTTTTTGCATATCAGCATAATATATTCTAGATGTGGTACAACACTGATTTAATGCACAAACTGTATTCGCATCACAGATTTATTTTTTTAAAGTGTTTCTACTGGTGGAACACACAGAGAAAGAGTAGCAAAGAAGAGAAAGAGTGGTATATACCTAACGGTTTAACCTCTCAATGAATAACATAAGTAATTCCAATTTGTATAGTCATTTGGCTGGGTATAAGAGGTTTCTACAATTAAGAACACGAAACCTAACTCTACCATGATAACAGCATAGACTAAAGCTCATGTTAGTTTGAAATCCAGTATCCAAGAATCTTACTCCCGAATGGCTAACAAAATAAAGGCTACATTTTCATCTTGTTTGCTGTGTCCTTAAAATAGAAAAGAGATTACTCGTTTGCCTGTCTGGTGTCAACATCTTGTTCTTTCTCCCGTTCAAATTTTCTCTTCCTTACCAGGTACTTCTACTTTTTTCGATTGTCTGCCTTCAAGGCAGGCGAAGTCAAACCGTGCATCGCAACTTCCAGAGAAGATGATGAGATCTTTCATATCCCGCTAGGAAACGAAGTTTATGTTGGGGGAATACAGTTAGGAAAACCTAGAATCAGAGGTGGAATTTTTTCTATAAATATGAATGAGAGGCACTTGTAGCAAAGAAAGTTTGAAAACAAAGGACCGGGATAATACAATCGATCAATTTTATTGTTTTTAGCCTTATATTCATTTACTGACCTTTATTTATATATATATATTGTTCTAAAACAAAGCGTAATTAAAATTAAATTAAATTTTAAATCCCAGTGTTCTATGCTACACAGTATATATCTGTGATATATTTATGAATATATCCAGATACAATAAACGCAACGAACTATAATTACAGTAAAAGTAAAAAAAAAAAAAAAAAAAACTCCTTATAGTAATTGTGTTGGCTCGGAGGTTCCATGAATTTTGGAACTATGGAGCAGTTCAACGATTCCTTAATAACACATAGCTCTATTTTAATTTTTAATAATTTTTATTTTTATTAAATTTTTAATAAAAATAATTTCTTTTTTAGCGGCAAGGTGCAAGTATATAAAGAACTGGAAATTGGTGAAATAATGAGCATTTAAACCTGCGCGGATTGTGTAATCTGCCTTTGATTTCTTAAAGAATTGCAGATTATGCCTGTCCATGGTACTTCTGCACAACTTCTCGAGTGAATTCCTGATGCTGTCCATTATTGGCTGATGGTATCGTAAGGACAGTATTACAGGAATTCAGTGAAGAAGTGGTACAGGAAGTACCATGACACATCTGAGAATAATCTTTAATTATTTAAGAAATAAAAGGAAGATTGCACTTCCTTTTATTTCTTTCACCAGTTTCCATTTAATATAAATTAAAATGGTGACTGTTTCTCATTTATTTATAAAATTATTTCAGCGTTCTTCCTTATTATAACTATGAAAAGACCTTCATTATCTTATGTTTACTTTTAATATCTTAATGGTGACATTGCTATCGTAATGTACCAATAATAAGTGAACTATAACCTGTAGATTTCACATAGGAAACGGAAATTGGGAGGAGGATTAGAAGGGACGTTTACCTAAATACAATCGTCATATACGCTCATCATTATTTTTTTAGAAAACTAACTCCTAATTCTGCGCATGTCACACATTTCCTCAGAGTTAAATTAATACTTATGCTACTCTATTTATGACCTCTACTTCTTTTTCTCGTATATTTCTTCCTTATCAACGAATGCAGTATCCTGAGTGGGCTCTTCTTGTTTCATACTTGGGTGTGGGTGTTGGGAGTCATCAAGTCCGATAAACCATCAACTGTTATCATCTGCGATGCCGGCGTGTAGAGCTACAACGAGTCGCATAAAATATCTATTTAATAACTTCAAATAATGCTTAATTAGTTAAATATTCATTGATTTATTTTGCATTAAAAATAAATAATTTCATTCAACAACATACTTATAAATTTCCAAAGGAATTATTGTATATGTTTTTCACTTTTAAGACTTGTGCAACAGTTATTGCTGTCTTGCACGTACACGTATTGATTACCATTTCTTCACTATGCACGATTCAAAATTGAACAGAAAAACATACACAGAAAAAAATGATAGATCAGCATTGTTTATAGAGCTCGTGTAAAAAATGGAAATCGTTCTTACAGTAAAAATAAGAACTCTTTAAAGCTACCAGATAAAATCATCCGTAGAAAGTACACTAAGGCTAAATTAGAAGTTATGCTAGACCTGGAAAACTTAAATAACAGTGCAGAAGATATCAGAGAGATCGATTGATGGAACCTTATTTGAAATAAGTCTAAGTTTCTCTGATTTCTTTTTATTTTTTTTGTAGAAAATTTCAAACTTTACAGGCTTGTTTATTGGAAAGCTAGTAGAAAAGAAACATACCCCAGAAAATCGGTAAAATCGATGTTATTCGCTAGCAGTAGGAGTTTAAACCTAGGTTACAAGATTACTACATTATTGTATAGAGCAGAAATCAGAGGACCAAGAAAGCATATTCCAAGAATTCTTATGGTTGCATTTATTTTTTGAAATTGGCTATTTTTGTAAAGTTGCATCTATGAAGAAAGGCTTATTAGCAGTTTAGTTATAAGAACATCGCATAAGAGAGCAAAAATTCATGGGCTGCTTAATACACTGTATTGCCCAAAAGTATCCAGACACCCTGGGATTTTGGAAAAAGTGAAACAACCGTGCCAACGTGACAATAATAAGTATAAAGGCAACTGGATTTAAGCTGGAAGTAAGAAACTCAACAAAATAGCTGCGGGTGTGCTCAGATAGAGCATAACGATTTCCAACATAAAAATTCATCATACGATACCATATTAGCAATCAATCTGTTCATGCCACTTCAGAACAATTAAAAAATATATAAGATTTATAGCCTTGGGTTTCTTGAGATAATTATATTTCTATTTGTGTGCATCGCGATTGACCAAATTTGCTTTGGAATCGACCAATCGATCGCTTCCTTGTATCAACAGTTACTGGCTTTTCGCCAAATGGAAACCCCATGGTACTACTACAGTCGGGATTCGTTTGGATACAATGCAGAAATTTACAGAAAGAGCCGGGGGCGTCCTCAGAAAAGTTGAACATAGATCCGGATAGTGATCATGACTTCATGGTTGCAGTATATTCATCTGTGAATAGGTTCTTCCAACGAGATAATACGCTATATCACAAGACGGGAATTTTGCAGAACTGGTTCCAGCAAACGTACGGTGTCCTCATAGGAGCGTATCACCATCTCAATCTAATTTAAGAGTTGTGGATCTCTTCGGATAGTGTTCCTCAACTATTCAGCTTGCAACAACTTGGGAGTGTATTGATCAACATGGACCAGCAGCTTTGTAGCACGGGTTCGACACACTTCTTTGAGTCCGTGTCACGAAGAATCCAAGCTGTTACAAGGGCAAAGGGCGTCTACTAGTATTAGGTGGAGCTGTCTAATAAAGTGGCCAATCAGTGTATTTCAGTAAAGTTTCTGATACTGTTCCACGTGAATGAGTGTTGTAATATTCGGAACAATGGTATTAAATCCAGCCTGATTTTTAAGATTAGATCTGACCATTGCCGTATATAATTAGAGCATTAATTATACAAGTTTATATGGATGTGATCTCCACGTTGTTGCTGAGAGAACTCTAAGAATGGAGAGTTAAGAAAACTTCGAAATTCTTGGTTTTTTTATTATTATTTTTTTATAAATCCCATTATTCCTAGTTGGTTGTAGTAGTTGGCGTGCGTACATAGTTTGTGTCGCATTCCCAGTACAGCTAGTTATGGCTAAGTTAGACTGGAGAGAATTCTTGGGTTTCTCCCTCCTCCAGAAACTAGGGTTTTTCATCCCTGCATAGTAGCTAGAAAATCGATCGTTGGTTTGAATGTGCGTAGAGTTGTTATTTGGTTTTTAAGAGCATTAGCAACTAAGGCCATATTGCTCCGGGGATATGCGGTGGTCATTCCCTGACCTTTCCGCATCCTCCGTATTTGGTGGTCACGGGCTCGAACCCCGGTCTATTCAAGAAGCGTGTGCTATGCACTGCTGCTCCTTCCCACCTGGCTCCGGAGGTGCCTTGCGCAGAGAGAACTAAAGCTTAAAGGGGTAAGTATATCGTGTTTGAAAATTCCATATGCTATAGTTACTTTGTTTATTTATTTTTTCTGTATGATAAACCGAACTGTAAAAACTGCGAATACTTCACCCAAGATCAACTCTCAAAAGTGTGAAAAAAAAGGCATAAAACCCGATTCTCTAGAGAAAGGTACAAATCTAAACATTTTCCATATGGTCTGAAAGGACATTATTATAATGACAGGTTAGGTGTACGTTAAGCACCCAAGCAACTAAGGCTATGAGGCGTCAGTATGTTGTGTTTGTAATCGCGTATATTATTTCGTCAGGTTGCTGGGCGAAAAATCAGAACTTCAGAGGGAAGCCACGACCCAGGTCTGAAACTGGTCAATTTAGTCCATTGTGAAAAAAGAACCCATAAAAATTCCTCTCGTCATTGTCGGGATTCGGACTCAGGCCTTTCTCATGCAGTTTGGGGCGGCTGGTTATTATAACTACTCTGCCACACGCAAAGGTATCTCAACAGCCCAAAAAGCAATGTATCAAAATGCTTATTTCATTGTTTACAGATGTAAAACTTCATTTCTTGAAAATATAAAGAAACAGTGAAATAGGAAGAGAAAACAAATGTGAAGCCGAATAGCAATCCCCCTAACTGCAATGTGATATCAATGTGGAAGTAAACAACCTTTTCTGGGCTTTGTAGTGAAATATAAAGCAGGCGAGACAGTTGGTACAGACTCTCTGTGCTGAGTGGCAGATGCATAAAATGATCGATTGTTTCTCGTCGGGGATAAATAAGGAACTTTTGAACGAAACGCATCTGGTCTGTGATTTTTTTTTTATTTCTTATGAGGAGAAAGTGGTAAAAAAAGGAAGAAAAGTTTTTCAGACTAGTTTATTCTTGAGAAGCGAACCGGGTTTTGTGTCTGGACATTTTTCGTCCCTGTTTGTATACTTTCTCTATCCTTGAGTCATATCGATGATTCTTGAACAGTTGCTTATTTTGGTGCTAAATCTAGTGATGCTTTCATTTGTTTGTTGTATTATCAGGGACTGCTTCTTGCTTCAATACTCTTAAACGGCACCAAATTTGAGTGCCTTTTTTAAAGTTTAATCGTGGAGTAAGACAATGAAACTCTAATGATAATACAAAATAGGTGACTGGTTTTTGGGACCTATTAGATTTTTATTTTACAGTAAAAGAAATTTCTTTATGATTATTCAAAATATGAAAAATATTGCAGGGTTAATCAGCACATATGAACTCATAGTATATTTTCAGTTTTATTTTAATTATTATAAATTAAAACATGAAATAGAAGATATCTTTCGATGATTCTTTGAGTGCAGTGAGCATTAGAGATAACAGAGGTAGGAAAGTGTCACATTCAAGTGATTGGCGAATGAATTGACTCGCGCCGTTCTAAGAAAACTGATTCATAAGACAATGCTCTTGAAATTAATGACAATTGCTTTTTTTTTTTTTTGGTGTATACCATTAACTTGAACATAGTTTCTGTGTAGAACAGAGCACAAGCCATTTAGTCAACTATAGTTTCTTAATTAGGTGGGTCGGAAAACTGCTAGCTTGGGGGGTTTACAGGTTAAAAGTAGCTGCAGGCAGAGGTGAAGGTGATTCTTGCACTATTTCTATTAGAATAAGCAGCGGCCTGGAGCGAGGGGTGTTGGGGTTTCAGGAACTGACGGCAGTCATCGTGAAACATGTGGGTATATGGGACGTGTTAGGGTAACTAAGAATAAGACTAGGCGCATGTATATCAATGCTAGAAGTATAGTAAATAAATTTGACGAATTTGAAGTGTTTGTCAAGACATCAAAGCCGGATATTGTTGGGAAATCAGAGACGTGGTGTCATACAGATATAGGTAGTGCAGAGTTGCAATGTGGGGAGTACAATGTGTACAGAAAGGATAAATAATAAATAAATGTTCTGTTTATACTCCGGGAGGACCAAACGGTCAGAGAAGTTCAAAAGATAGACAGATTACAAGAAACAGCACCGTATGCAGTAGTCACGGACTTAAACCCCGGTCACTCAATGCACGTGTACTTATGCACCCGCGCGCCTGACTACTAGGTTGCGGCGGAGGTGTTATGATGTTAATTAAGAAAAACATAAAATCAAAAGAAGTGCATCCAGTTGATATAGATGGACACTGCACTGTTGAGTCAGTTTGGTGTAACATAAGCACTGCGAAAGCAAAAATACGAGTAGGAGTGTGTTATAGGCCTAATGACTCGAATGAGTACAATGAACAATTGTACAGAGAAATTGTGGGCTAGTAAATCAGAATGTCTTATAATGGGGGATTTTAACTTCCCAGATATTCACTGGAACTTGTGGGTTGGTCACTCACACAGTAGTAAGACTTTTGTGGATTTATTGGGTGATTGTTTTCTGCAGCAGCATGTTCGAGAGGCAACCAGGGAGGGTAATACTTTTGATCTAGTTCTCAGCAGTGGTCATTCGTGTATTAAGAATTTGCAGATAAAGGAACCACTAAGTGTCAGTGATCACAGTGTACTGATGTGGGATTTACTTAAAGATATTATTACCATCAGGGGTAAAGGAAAGGTGAGTACAGTGGTCTCATACAGTTTTTAAATTCTGTACAGTGGGATCAACTGATGATGTTACTAACAGCAAATTCTAAGTGAGAAGCATTCAAGGAATTAATCGTGGAAGCCACTAAAAGTTTCATACCTATTAAGAAATATTGTTCGAGGTTTAGGCCTAAATGGTTATCAAATGAACTAATGAGACTCGAGACAGAGAAGGAAAATTCATGGGATGCATATAAATTATCAGGCGATACAGAAGCCTATAGCAGATATAAGCTAGTCTGTAATCAAGTCACAAAGGAGGTTAGGCAGGCGAAGGCAGATTACGAGAATCTTTGGCAGAGGATGCTAAGAAAAACAGCAAGGATTTCTTTACTTATATAAACTCTAAAAGGAAGGGGATGAATCTGATTGGTCCACTGGACATTGATGGTTCGACTGTTGGTGATCCTGCTCAGATAGCAAACAAACTGAATGAGTATTTTGCATCTAGATTCACACATGAGGAGTTATTAAGGTTTCAAAATGGCACCCGCTTATCAAATTGTAGCAGGGTGCTTAATGATTTTGTAATAACTAAGAGCAAAGTGGAGGAGAAATTGTTGAAGTTAAACATAAGAAAGGCACCTGGGGTGGATTGGATCTATCCAGTTATATTAAAGGAGGCGGCAAAGCAACTAAGCAAACCCTTAGCCATAATTATGAGAGCATCCTTGGACTCAGGAGAGGTCCTCACAGACTGGAGATGTGCAAATGTGTCCCCAATTCACAAAGGGGATCGAAAGGTGACTCTAGTAATTACGGACCAATTAGTTTAACTTCTGCTCCGGGTAAAATAATGGAGTCACTGGTTAAAGATGCATTGCAGGATCATCTAGACAAGACTGCAGCAATAATTCAGACACAGCATGAGTTTGTTAAGGGAAAGGCTTGTCTGACAAATTTGATTGGTTATTATGATATGGTTACAAAGGAACTGGATGCATACTTGGATTTCAGGAAAGCTTTTGACACTGTTGCGCACGGAAGACTACTGTACAAATTGGAGCAGAATGGGATTAAGGGTAAATTGCTACAATGGATAAAAGGATGGTTGAGTGAGAGAAGACAGAGTGGTAATCAATGGGTGCTGCTCTTCATGGACTAATGTTATTAGTGGAGTCCCACAGGGTTCGGTCGAAGTTTGTAGATGATACAAAGGTTGGCAGGGTTGTTAATGACAGTAATGGCAGTGTGCTACTGCCACAGGATCTAGAACATTTGGGCACATGGGCTGAGAAGTGGCAACTGAAGGTTAACCTTGACAAATGCAAAGTACTGTATATGGGTTAGAAGTAACCCCAGAGAAATTTACCGACTGTATGGTACTACACTTAAGGTGGTAGAAAATGAAAAAGACCTGGGAGTAATTGTGCAGTCAGATATGAAGTTTTTTGAGCAATGCAGACAGGCTGTCAGGGCAGGCCATGGGGTTTTGTCAATGATATATAGGAATTTTACTAGCAGGAAAAGATGGTGATTGTCCCTCTGTATAAGGCAGTGTTCAGGCCACGCCTTGAGTACTGCGTGCAGGTCTACAGGCCTCATTTTAGGAAGGATGTTGATTTGCTTGAGCGTGTACAGAGAAGGGCAACAAGATTGGTGAGGGAAATGAAGGGATCCTCTTACCAAGAGAGGCTTAAGTTCTGCTCTGCAAATTGCAATGGTTGGAGACTAGGCACCTGCGTGGTGATCTGATTGAGGTGTATAAGGCCTTGAATGGGTTGAGCACGCTGAATTCTGATGGGATTCTTCCACTTGTTCAGATTACGAACCCAAGGGGGCATAAATTCAAATTGAGGAAAAACAGATGTCGAATAGATGTGCAGAAATTTGCCTTTAGCCACGAGTGGTTAATTGCTGAAACAAACTTCCATCTGTCGTTGGGGAAGTTGATAGGTTAAATAAATTTAAGGAGGAACTGGACAGGCATTTGGAGGGGAATGGTTGTGTGAATTTTTTATTTTTTGGCTGATGCTGCATAAGCTCTTACACTGCTTTCTTGCATCACATGCCACTACTACTACTACTCCTCCTCCTCCTAATAATTCCACTGATGACGGGAAATATTTTTATTTCATATCTTCTGCTTACACCATACACATAAAAACAAATAACTCTTGCAGTAATACAAAGATTAAAATCGTTGTTCTTCTCCATAGTGTGAGAAAGGCCTGGTTCGAATCCCGAAAATACGAAAGCATTATATATCGGTTTCTTTTCAAATTGTCCCGGCTTAGTGTATCGCAGACATCGGCGCTGCACATATCCGCATTCATCACCCTCGAGAACTCGAATTTTCATCCAGAAAAACGAGAAAACCAATCGCAGACAATTTGCAGATATAGTACACCGATGCTTCATAGCCTTAGTTCTTTTTGATGAAAAATAAGCCAAAACAAATCGGGTGCAGTCAAATAACCGATGAATGTGGGGGGGGGGGGGGGGGGGGGAAGTAGTTAGACTTTTACCAAACAGCAAATTTTTGACACAATAAATCCATTGTGAAGTATCACAGCAGGATAAGTCGCTCATCTTGTTGGAACAATGGAGATGGTATATAACTTTTTATGCGAATTTTAGCCTAAAAAAAACTGCTCCAATTCTTTGATAATACTTTGTATTCACAGTTATAGCTGGTAAACTTTCTCCCTCTTACAAAAATAAGTCCTAATTAATGATGTGGTTGGCAGATACCCACAATTTAAATGCATTTCTTCGAGCTGAATAATGTGAAGTTTTATTGTTTTAGATAACATAGGGTAATTCTGTGTTAATTTTGTCATTTAAATTGAAATGAACCTCATTATTAGGCACATCAAAATATTGCTTTCTCTGCATCTAAAAACTTGGTTTTCTCTTTCGCTCTCAGCGTTACTTTTCTTCCAAACAGCTGTTCACTCTGTATAAATCGCAAATCCACCCTGCCATGGAATATCGTTCCCACATATAGTTAGGCGCTCCCAAAACCTCTTTCAGACTTTTAGATTCCATTCAGAAGAGGGCAATTAGGTTAATGAATGACCCTTCTCTGACAGAGCCTCTGCACTCTGTCTCATGGACGGTCTGTTTCTGCTGCACGCCTGTAGATACTTCCATGGGCACTTCTTCTGAATTGGCTTCTATAATTCTTACTCTCTTCCAAACCAGTCCGACCATGTGCCACAATCAGTCAGCATCTTTTTACTATCCAACTTCAAACTCACAGAACTAACTTTTATTCTTCCTCATTTATTTCTTCAACTTTGATTTTCTGGAACAACCTCCTTTCATATTTATTTCCTTGAAATTACAATCTACAGAAATTCAAGTCTAATGTCAACAAGTATCTTCTTTCATCTTCTCAACCTCCAACCCAAATACGATACTAAGTACTATAGGTTCTAATACCTCTCGTGCTTGGGGTTTTCATAAATAAAAATCTAACAAATACCCATTGTCAAAAAAACTTTATCTGAACTTTGGTTCAGAAAAAGTTAAGAGTAAAGGCTGATTGAGGTCTATAAAAATTGGTTGAGTAACATGGATGTGAAAGGGCTGTGCTCCCTTGTAGATGAGACAAGAACCAAGGGACACAAATATAAAATCTCAGAGAATAACAGAAGAATGGTTCTCATGAATTTAACTTATGGGCAGGGGATTGTAGAACACTGGAATAAGGTACGTCCCAACGTGACAGAGTTAGTAAATTTAGCTAAATTAGACGTAGAAGTAAATGATCACTTTGTGCGAATAGGAAGAGTATGAATATGCTGTTTTATTTTATTTTATAATAATAATAATATTATTATTATTTATTTATCTTTAGATGATGAAAACGTTATCTTTCTTTGCGTCATTTGGCCTTATTAATATTAAATCAAAGATGATCAAAACTTCAGAACAGAAACCCAGAAGAAACGAGTACGACGTATGATCACCTTCGGCAGTGATAGAAACTGTTGTTTGTCTTGATATTAAGAAGCGTAATATCCGTTTTTCGTAATTATTTTCCAATGCTTGAATTATCTAATCCCTTCAAACCAGAATCGTTTTGGCTATTTGAGGCATGGCTCTAAAATTGTCTTACCATCCTAATGAACACGTAGGACACATATTATGAAACCTGGCACACCAGAGAATCACATTGACATTGAGAAGTTGTCTGACAACGTTAGTTATAACGTTAGTCTGGATCTGGGCTTCAAGACGATTTTATGACTTTTCTTTGCGTACTTGACAGTTTATGCAATCTGCAATGTCCTTGTTTCCTCCATATTTTCATTACATCCACTATTGTTCACTTTTGCGAGTTTCAAGCAAAAGTGCTTGAATAATAAAGCGCCTAAGCATATGGAAAAGACTGGTTTAAGCACAGTTTCAATATAACATTGTCAAAAACAAATTTAATTAAACAAAACAAATAAAATAAAAATAACCGCTATTCAAAAGAATTCTTGTTTCATAAGAGATAGGTTATCTCTTATGAAACAAGAATGAGCGGTTATCATCCCACATCATGATTCCTGATTCATGAACCTTCGTTGAACACAAGAAAAAACAATTCTGCCATTCTTTCATTGCCACACAGCTTGAATCACCGCTAACGATCCCTCACCGTATTTCATTCCAACTTGTTTTCATTCTGTGCACTTCTCAGTTCCAAATACGGATTATACGGGAAGGTCAGGGAATGACCACCGCATATCCCGGAGCATTATGGCCTTAGTTGCTAATGCTCCTAAAAACCAAAAAAACAAACAAACTTCTCGGTTGTGCTGGTCATACGCGCTAAGCATCAGCTTAATTTCCTAGGATCTCGTCCCAACAGAAGCATTTTGTCGAGTGACCATCCAGCCTCCGTTATGCGATTCCGTTCAAACTCATTAATTCGAGTATACCCAAAAGCCTTACTACTTACTAAATCGCCAAAATTCAATTCTTTTTTATTAATAATGCTATCTGTCACACGACAAAGGGTCCTTTTCTTGCTTATTTTCACTTCCAGTTTATAGCCTGATCGATCATTTGCATATGTCATCACGTGTGCAATTGAAACACTAATTTTAATAAAGAAATTAATAAGATGTATTCTAGTCTCAGCTTTTGCCCTATTCCACGGTTCTTTGTAGCTGGCATCAAGAATTCGTTTCCTTTCCACCTTTAGTGTAACCTCCAGTTCAGCTGGAAGAGAGACGTAATGGTCCAGCATTCCAATCCATTCAAAAGGCATGAGATCAGACTAAGGTCCGGATCTGGAGTTCAAGGTTGATTTTATGGACTTTTCTTTGCCTACTTCATAGTTTATGCAAGCTGCTATGACCTTGTTTCGTCCATGTTTTCATTACATCCGCTATTGTTCACTTTTGCGAGATTCAAACATGTAGCTGTCGCATTCTGTCGCGATTAAGTTCTAAGTAGCGACTCATTCTCTTTGTCTGGGATATATCTACTATTGCCTGCCCACTTTTGACCTCTTCCTGTTTTGTACATATCTAGTTCTGGCCTTATATTGAGAGGGATGTGCTGTTGCCTGTTGTTAAGTATGCATTTGAAGAAGAAAGCCCTCATCATATAAATATGTGCTTAATTAATTTTACGTTCATGTATTCAGTTCATTATTTACAACAAAATGTAATATTTTTCTGGAATAGGAACCATTGCAAATCTACTGAAACAATATGTCTTTGTCACTTCAATCAATTAAACGTCCACTGTTATAAATGTGTAGCATATAAACTTTATCCCATTATCTCTCTTGTTCATAAATTGCTATTATAAATGGCCCATAAACTCAGAATTACCCGTTTAGACCGCCGTCGGCAAGTATATATTAATTTCTCATTAATTACAGAATATATTTCACTTAATTACACATGCCACAAACGGCCAGCTTAGCCATGGGACTGATACGGATGTTAAGCACTGCGTAGGCTAAATTTAAAGGTGAAGATTGTGTTTAAGACAAATTACAAGTATGTGTCGTAGACAATAGGGAGGTTCATTGCAAACTATGTCAATGATACAGTTCTTATTCGACACACACATGTATTAATAAGAGGAAGGAATGAAATAAGAGCAACTGTTATGCTGTAACACGCTTCGAAAGCAGAGTTTCTTCATATATATATTTTTTTATATTTAGTAAAAGTTTACCTTTTCCAAAGAGTGAGAGAGATTACTTGGTTATTTATAAATAACGCTCAGAAACTAAGGCAAAGGCATTTATACATAATGTCTGCAAATTTTGTAGCTACATGTTACATCGCTTTGCCGGTTTTGCTTGATGAAAACAACCTACAAAATTTGTGGATGCAGAGACCAAAGTCCAAAATGTTTTGGGCAGAACCTTCAGCCGAAACGATTGCGTTTACTATTTACTGATATAGGAATGGTAATATAGTGAATGTATTTTCTACCGAAAGGTTCTATACGGATAACAGGAGGTATTGAAAGTTTCTGAAGATTTGTCCACGAAAATCGTCTCATAATTCCACACTTAGTACCTAGTACCCTTCGTACCAACGACTGCCACCGGTTCGGACCATTAAAGTAGTATATCGTAAGGTTTAGATCTACTAGATCAGTCTATAGTGAATGGTTGTGCAGGTATATCACAAAAATCTTCTTTGAAGATTAACAAGTACTTATTTCAGTGGCATCGTCTACAAAAAGAATTTCGAACTTGTATTATCCGTAGTGTCATTGATAAAAATCAAAAAGATAATTGAATCTAGTAGCTACTAGTTTATATAATTAATTAAAAATAGATATTTGTAACTATTGTCAATCAATTATTCAGAAAAGTGTAGTAAAAGACAGATCACAATCAAAAGTACATCTGAGTGAGTTTCTGGCTTACTCAAAAAATATTCAAATATATTTAGAGTGTCAAATTATACTATGCAAACAGGAATACTGTGGCCAATCCTCAGTCCAAATGGTTGTACCAGATAAATCTCTTAGACAAGAGCGTCTAAGCAGATTTATATCAGTTAATATGGAAGAGATTCTGCATGAACTTATGCAACAGTGTTTATAAGTTGTTTACATTAATGTTTCACCTCCTTCAAAAATAATTAATATTCTTTATTAACATTATATAACTTTAATTCGATCAAAAACAAGTATTTATTTCTGCCATAAAGTTTTATATTGAAAAGTTAAACATAAATATTCATCAAAGAAATCGTTTTAGTTTTATTATTAGTATTAGCTACATAGTGCAAGGAAGCCATCGGGTTTTCCTTAGCTGGCCAAAAAATATATGTATAAATTAATAATAAATAGTAATAATAGTAATTCATAATTAACTATAGATTATTTTTAAATGATAAAACATAATTAATAGAAAATTAAAAGAAAATAAACAACCTATACGTTTTCCTCCTCAAGTAGATAATTGTCCAGCTAAACTTTCAATTTCCCTAAGCAGTCAGCTTTAACTATTCCCCAAGGTAACTTATTTCAGTAATTAACAACAGGCTGGATAAACGAAAACTTCCTGTAGTCCATTCTAAATCTCTTTCCCCATAGTTTGAATTTATGGCTTCTAATTCTGAAATAATTTATAAAATTTCGCCTATTGGGCTCAAGGTAACTCAAAGGAGGTCTAGTCTACTAAAATATCCATAGTACACTCCGTATAAGATTAATTGAAAAGCAGAATCGATCACTTACCATGTATTGTAAGCGATTGAAAGACAATTTAAAAGTTATTGGCATGTGATTAAAGCCTTTATCGTAACATTTCTGGTTTAAATTAGCATGGCCTAGCTGGTGAATATTATTATTGAATAAAAATATAAATGAATTGAAAAAAAGGAGAAGGATGATATAATATTTTTTCAACACGTTTTATGGAAAATTTCGATGTATTACTCGATTTCATGTTGGTGGGGTGAGCGAAGATTAAAGTGGCTTCTTTTCTTCATTATTCTCAAGATTCTTCGAAAGAGTAGGCGTTTTTCTTCAGAGAAGCGTTTAATGTGGAATAGAACTTGGTAGCCTAGCACCAAAAGAAAGGTCAGAAAACTTTGCTTTTCATAGAGGAAGATATTATTATAGTTTATTAGTTGAGGAAATGCATCTGCATGACACTGAGACGTAAAAGTCTTCTCTCTTTTACCCTTCTAGGTTATATAGCGATTTTAAGGAAACTTTTATTATTAAAGATCTTTTTCTTTCTGCGATATACTTACACACGCTCCTCTTTACCCTCCATTCCTCGCACCCTGCTCACTTAAGCAACAGCATTCTTTAGCTTTGACACTTTAATTTAAACTAGCCGCAACAACCTTCCTCACGCAGTAATAATGTTATGAAGAACTTCAATAAGTCTGTTTTTAGTAAAGCAGACTAAAGATAGCAATATGTAGTACAATTAATAATTACTTCCAGAAATTACTGTCTGTAATCGTAGATAAATTTAATAATATTAAATATCATATTTAAAAATAGAGAAGGAGTAAACAGAGGTTAATTAAATAGTTGCTGCGCATTCTTTAGCTTTGTGCCAAAAGGCATTATAATGAAGTATATTTACAGTCCTTTTTACAAATGAGTGTTACAGAAAAATGAAAACTCGTAGAAAGGACAAAAGAGCATTTCATAACAATATATTTCAAACGCCATGCGTAGAAAACGTTCAAAGACTTGCTTTATTGGAATATCGATTTTATAGATTTTTTCATAAAATGTAACTGCTCGCTAGAAAGAATAAAAAGTTGGAAACCCTAATTCACAAACACTTCAATGTATTTTGTGAACCTACCAAGGAATTATTATTTCAAAAAGTGCAGAAATTGCTAATTAACAATCAAAAGTGAAACTGGCGAACTGTCGCTTTAAACTTAACTCAGTAGTTGATTTAATTTACAATCAAAGCGAAATGTGTTTCGAAAGAAAGCCGGAAAAATTATATCAAAATCGTTTTGACTACACAAAAGCAAAAACAGCCAATAACGCTAATAAATCAACGCAGAGTCAGGTCTTTCTTTAATACAAAAATATTGTGAAGCACTAAGGAAATTTCATAACGTGGATATCTGAAACATCATTGATCGCGGTATTTAGATGTGGTAGAAAACGAAATTTCCAAAACTAAGCACATTTTGAATAATATTAGGGGCACTCCATTGGCTACCGCTACTCAAAATTGACTTATTACAGGTGAAGCCAAAACGCTGTAACATTCACCCAATGGTGTGTTCTAAAGCTAGTTTAAGAATAAAAAATAGACAAATCGCGAATAAAACTGCAAACCACCTACAGAATTAGTTGATTCCAAAATTCTTCATATTATGGATGGGGATTGTTGTAAAGCTTTAGGAGTATCAGCGACTAAGGTCATATTGCTCCGTGTTTTCTGTAGTCGATTTTCTGGACGATAAAACTGAGTTTCCGGGAGAAAGAAAAAACCAAGCTACACTTGCCTGAGACTGACTAACTCAGCCACGTTGTGAAAAGGGCCCATAAAAATTCCTCCCTTCATCGATGGAAGTCGATTTTCCGCCTGGTGTGGGAATGATATCGACAGGGTTCGAACTTTGTTTTTTATGCGCTGGCCAAACGGAATTCTTAGTCTCAGAAGCGTGTTGTTTTTATAGAATTGAACTAAGTTAAAGTTTAGTTGACGACAGTTCTTAATATCAAGCATTTTATAAGGAATGAAGTTATTTACTTGTTATTCACCGGGATCATCAGTGCATAATATGGAAGCAATCGGGCAGGAATTTCATTAACAACTTAAGAGAAATACTATCGTATATGGAGAACATAATTCGCCGACCAACTCAACAAATGCTCAATGCGACCTCCTTTCTGAGCGATGAAATGTCGAAACGGGACTAGCGAGCTTAAGAGAAAAAAATGTACAAGTTTCGAGTGAGCACCCACTTGCTTTATTGCCAATTTTAAATAATTAACTGTGAGGAATCCATACGAACATTAGTTTATAAAATTGTCTAAGCCTGCAGCTGCTTAATTTTTTTTAAGCTCACATTAAAGATGTCCCAGACGAATCTTCCCTAAGGTTTATTAAGTTTCCTCCTCTTTGTCAGGCATGATTATGGATTTACATCACGCATGCTCTGCCTTCACTGGTAGCGCAGTGGATATAATCCATCCTCCCACACCGAGTGGAAAGACCTAAGCTGTAATCCCATCAATAAAGCGAGGAATTTTTATCGACCTTTTGCACAACGTAGCCGAGTTAGTCGTTCTCAGGGGAAGGTCGCAAGGATTTTCCTCTCGGAAGCTGCAAAAGAGCGAAATAGGTAGCAAAGGATGGCTGAGAACAAACTGATCTGTATATTATAGGTATATTTTGATTAGTTAGTAAACGTGAATTCCTCAGCTAAGCGAAATGCTAAAAAATATTTTAAAAAACTGCTTCGCAAATATGTACCCAATAAAGTATTTTGAAAACAGGATATATTTACCCATTCAATGTTTATGGCTATAAAATAAAACCACCTGCATTTTTAATAGGAACAATATAGGTAAGTTTTATATTATTGTTCATTGGAAAATCGGAGTCGAAGGCACGTGTACTTATGTACCCTGGCGTATGACCACTCGGCTATGAAGGCCTAACTTCAACCAACCCAACCGAGAGGCATGGTGCGTTAAGCGCCAAAGCATCTAAGGCTATGAAGGGCCAGTATATTATGTCTGTCATTGTATGTGTTCTTCAGTCAGTTTGCTATTTGATGGGCAAAAAATAGATGAACATTTGCAAGGCTAGAGACAATAAGCAATCAGTGTGTCCAAAAAATAAATAAATTAGGGTCAGAACCGGCGTTGAATAAACAAACCACCACGATCAAGGAGGAACAAAAGTCACCTGCATCACATGCTAATTCAGAAAGCTGAATATGCCCACAACAGCAACGACTTTCTTAAATAAAAAAGTCAATAAGTTTAAAATGTAAAGAAAGAGAAAAAAGAAGTTATGTTTCGATTCGAAACTCAACTACGGTTAAGTCCCCTTTGGGAATGACCTCCTCTCCCTCACTATGCTAGTGCACATTATATAATAATATAATTCATACCAGAAGTTTGAAACAATCGTCGCCGATATCCTGTTTAAATAAATGAACGGAAGTTTTAATTGCTTTGCTGATTACACGCTGAATCTAATATTACTTTCATTGAAGTCTCGCTGAAATAATAATACATTATTAACACCTACATCTGCTAACAATACCTTCAAGAACAAGATGAAATACTTTATTCTACGTGTCTGTGTAACTTCAACAGCCTTCCTACGAGATAATCCATCGTTATCACTGTTACATAATGACTCATTGATAATTCATACATGCGTCGTTATGATTGTTTAATTTTCTAATTATGACATGGATTCCCATTTAAGATAGATACTGGTGAAAAGTGCGCTCATAAATTATTCATTGTAATTCCATTACAGACAGCTTTAGTGCTGCAGATGTAGTTATAATGCAAATAGGCTTCCTATACGGTGGATTTATTTATTTTTTATTGATTTTTGAAACAAAAGGCATACATCTTTAATATGCAAATTACGTATACTTCAATATACGTTTTTTTTTTTTTTTTTTTTTTTTTTTTTTTGGAAGTTCTTTTTCTGACATCTGCTACTGACAAGTAGAACTAGAATATTATTCACTTCAGATACCATGTAGACTTACCAGGCAAACGCATATATGAGGCGTGACATTAGAGGCTATGAACTGAGTGACTGTTTTGCTTTGCACCAAAGTAACTAAGGCTATGAGGCATCTGTGCCTTAGTTACTTTATAAAGTTGTTGGATGAAAAACAGAATATCCGGAAGGGGGAGAACCATGCATCCCTTGATAAAGACCGATTAACTCTCCACGATGTGCCCATATAAATGCCCAAAAGAGCTCCACATGTATAAGGACAAAGATCGTATCCATTACACCATAAATGTGATTTTTTTCTTATCGGGTGGCAGCACTTGCTCAGATTTCTAGATTTATTTTTATCTGTCAGAGCTGTAGTAACCTTAGCTACACTTGAATACACATTCTGGAAAAATATTAGACACTTAAATGATCACATCTCATAAACAAAGAGTAACAACGACAAAATTAAATATACAATAATGCCTTCAAGATGGGATTTGTGGTTGTGGAAATATAATTCGACTTTTCTAGACTACAAAACGAAGAAACAAACAAAATACATGACAAATGGTATTAGGCTAAGAATCTTTAAGTAACTAGAAGTTGAAGAGCAAATATGAAAATTACAATGAAGAATTCTTTATTATCCTTACTATTCCAGTAAGGGGGAAAAGGCAAATTTGTCTTCCGACAATACAGTGACGCCTAACGGCCTTAGTTTGTTTAGACATATAGTTAAATTAAGCAAAGAAAGCACGATGTATTTTCATGTAAATTCCATTAAAAGACTCAATTGAAACACAGATTTGATTGGTTTCGGTATCGCCGATCAAAAGATAAATAGGTTCATTTAAAAGTATTTTATTCACTTGGTATATTGAGATTAACAAACTTTGAAATCAGCAGGAGGATTAGGTCAACGACATTTTATTCTCCATGAATATTTCTCTGTAAAAAAATCTTTATTTTCAATTAATAAAAGTGCCGTGCGCTTTTATAACTCCGATTTTTATTGTTTGTCTTCAGGAACTAGGATAGTCTCCCCAAATAAACAGCAGATAGTTCCAGTCAATTCCAGGACTGGATTTTCGTCACGTTATTAGCGATATACACAAATTTAATTGCTTTGTATCGAGTGATAAATATATTAGTCAATACAGAACGATCTGTGAGCAGAATGAAATAAGATATTTCATTTTATACAAGTTCACAGCATTTGTTCCTCAGTTGTTGCCAATGTCTTGCTCTTATTTTAATAAAAATCTAGCGTTTAACAAGTAGCCTTTTCAAGTGCTAAAAACCAATTAATCTTTCGGCTCCTTTATCATCAAACAAACGCTACTGGAGAACCAGCTTTCTCTTATAAGCTTAATTCTCTGCCACGACTGCTTTGATATGATCCATATGTGAGATCCTCTTGTCACAAACTTATTACCGTACCTAGCTCTCCAATAAACCTAACTGCATCTGTGCACCTGAAAATAACATATTTATGGAAGAGTTAATAAACAGGATAATCCCTTACCCTGTTCATTAACTGCGTATTGTGCACTGAAAAGATTTATGAAAGTATTTTCTCACATTTTAACCAGACAATGTTTTCGTTAGTATTTCATATATCGAGAAGCAGAAGGCAGATTTTCTTTATTTAATTCAGATAAATATCAAAGTACGCGAATTCAATAACATACGTTTAATGTTAGCGTTTCATACTTTAACAACTTCAGTCGAACTTCGTACATTGCCTTTGCGACAGAATGTTTTTAGTAAAAAGCAGAGAGAGAAGAGTGAAGCAATTTGATATGTACATCATGTTATCGTAACATTCATCTTTCAAGTTCTGTTTCAGGAACTTTCGAAATGGTAGGCAAAAGAACTCGAGCCAATAGGAATAACAACTGGGAAAGGGATTTTCCCTAGAAAATACATAGACTGGGTGACTTCAATTAGGAAACTGTATTTTTAACAACCAATCACATTGACCGAGATAAATTTTGTGGTTATAACACTCAGGATAATTTCGAGTTATGGAAACAAATTCGCTCGGGAAGTTATTCCTAATTTCTGAATAGCTTTTCACCAAACATGCTCAGTTATCATGACCTTGTAAAACATAATTTGTAGTTTTATTTTTAAACTAAATCACTTTGACGTGTGATTCATTAATTGTTCCTCTTTATATTAGTTGTCGATTCAAATTTGTCTACCTTTACTCTTCATGACTTCGGCAAGTTTATATTCTGCATGCATTGATGTGTTTCCACTAGTCTATTAGATTTGAAAATCAGTCACATTTCTGATGATCGCAAAATTATATTAAGACTATAAAATCGCGTGTGTTTTGTGGCCGGTTTCCTACTTGCTGGAAGAAAATCCCAAATTTCGTCCCGGCTAACTCGGTCACGTCTGGAAAAAAGCCCATAAAAAACCCTGGCCTTTCAAGTACGTGTGAGGAGGGCGGTGCATATATGAAGTGTGCTACCTACCTGCGAGATTTGGGGACATTTTAAGCATTCCGGTAATTCGAATATAAAGTTCTAAAGAATTTTTTTCTCCTTTGTCAACTGACTTCTGCGTTTGATTTGACAATCGTTTTGCATTTTTTTTCAAAGCAGATATGTACAATGTTCGTTGGGTTATAAATAAATTACGATTCATTATGTTTGAGCTTCACGGAATTTCTGTAAAGTATGCCGAATTTAAAAAAAAAAAAAAAATCTAAAGAGAAAGGCTTAAATTTCTAAAAGACAGCCAGTGATTTTGGCGCTGCCTTATTTTCATATTAGTTGAACACGAAGACATACCCAGATCTCAGAAATTATTAAAAAGTTTTACAATACCTTGTCAGAAGGATGGAAAGTTTTAACACACCAAAAACTACAAAAATTGGCAATCAAAGAAACGGCATATTCGTAAATGAAAATTCTCTAATGCAATTAGAGAGCCACCCTTTTTTGTGTATGTTAGAACCTTTTTCTTTAACGAGAAAATATGCTTGCCTTCTGCGTCTCTCTCTCTACACACAACATATATAAAGGAATATGGAAACTAAAATTTTAATCAATGTCAAAGCGAGCCTGCAGTGATTACTTTATACTGGAGCAAGCACAACATAAATTATTGGATATTGTTTATGGTAGAGCGCTGTTTCTGCAACGAGAGAGAGAGAGATATTCATATTCTGCATTCCGACTACAACTGTCACCTATCTCTTTAACTCATTTCTATACATAATATAAGAAAATGATCGGCTAGGCATGTGCGTTATCATCTACGTCAGAGCTGAGAGCGACTAAGCTGAAATGAAAACAAGCAAGACAATAGTAAGAGTGTATACCAATTAAACAGAGCCTGTCCGTACCCTTCCTCGCTCGCCATTTCGTTCACCAGTTATGGACATGCGTACTTTTGCCTTCATCGCTTCAAGTAGGCTCAACTGCAAAATGAAAAGAAAAACAACGCATCATGAGGGAAAAAAAATCAATAGAAATATACAGGAAGTACAACATATAACTAGGATTTAATTATTTTAATATTGATATTTTTGTAGATACTCTTAGCAGAGCACAATTTAGAAGTAATTTTATACTATTGGTGGACCAATTTTCATGCACAAACGCACATTGTCAATATTTGTTTATTATAAATCTTTTAAGTCATATTTTTAAGATAACAGTCACTCTTAGAGTAGATGTTATCTCAAAAATATGACTTAAAAGATTAATATAACTGAAATGTGCAGTTTCCGGCGAAATCAGACAGTAATAACCAAATTAATATTATTGTGCACAGGGGGATTTCTTTATTCATCATACAATTTAATCCACGCTTAAAACACGAAGTTTTGTCTTGAAACATCGATTGACATTTGAACTAAAATTAACAAAATTATAGTCACAAAATTTCAATGTGCTCTCCTTGTTTATCAATCATGTGTCACAGTTGTAGCGTGAATTGCGAAGATCGTGCTCCAACGTTTCCTCTGGCAGAGAAAAAAAAAATTGATTTTCAATCCCTTTCTTCAGTGCCAAAACTTAATCGTGGATTCTTCTAAAATAATCTACACTGCTCGACAAAATTAACAGAAACCGTAGAAAACCTGGTGTAACTCATGCAGTTTACGATGAAACAGGACAAAATTTAATATGAAGGTGTAGACCTTAGTTGATAAATTGGCCGAGTAGTTGGCTGTTGGCGTGCAATGCGACGCCCAAGAGCGTCCGACACATGTACCATCGGATTTAAGTCTAGTGCTCATGCTGGCCACGACACTTATGTGGAGGTGGATATTCCTCCACTTGAGCTCTATGTCCATGAAAAGAAAATCTGGGCCAACCGCACCCCTAAAATCTCGCACATAGGGTTTAAGGATCTATTTGTAGTGCCTCTGCACAATTACAGAGTGCGGCCTTTGATCTTTATTCCTCCCCACAAGCGAACACCACCTCCACCGTAAGTGTCCATTTTTTTTTTTTTTTTTTGTTGGAGGGATGGTACCTCATTTCTCATTCTCTCGATATGAAATAACATCTAGAATCTGTTCTTAGGCTAAAAAAGAACAGATCAGTCACATGTTCATCGCACCAGTTTCCACGATCTCTGCGGTGGTTTGGGCTTAATGGGATTTAAGGTAGTTGTTTTCGTATGGCAGTCTCCAGGGTTTCTCCTATATACCGGGGGTTAATGGAATACAAACAACTGGCTTCCTTGCGTAGAGCCCACTTGAATTGAGCATTCTTAACAATTGGTTGGAAATGTTTTCACATCGCCTCAGCGATCTCAAAAGAAAGTTGGTAACAGGACATAGCAAGGTTCAGTCTTGCTGTTAGAGCCAGATAACGGTCTCTTCCGGTTGACGTGTCCCTCGGCCGATCTTGGCTAGCTCTTCTTATAATGGTTCCTTCTTCTGAAACTGCTTCCATAGTGCCGAGACGACACTTTCCGATATATTAACCAACTTGCCACCTCCGCCAGCCAGGCTTCGAGTCGTCGAACGGCCCGCCATCTCAAAGAATCATCTAAACGATGAGTGCATTATAACCTAAGTTGCTGATGCACCGATAAATACAACAACAACAGACGTTGACTTTCCATCCCGATGGGGCTATGCCATTGAATAAAACCAAAAAATGAAAATGAAGTGATGTTGTTACAACCTGTGTTCATATAGGCATGAATAATTTGCATAATGCACGGCTCTGTAAGGTGGTAGATAACTTATATTAGATACTCGGAATTTTTATGCCAGGATGTGTCTGTTATATCAAATAGGGTGTGCATATTATATCAACCTTCGGCGACGTGTTCACAATATATTATTCATAAAAACAAACAAAAAAAAATTCTGTTTATTTTGTAGAGCAGTGTATGCTTGAGATAATCCCAGAAATTAATATCACATTGATTTACGCCTGGTGAAATTTTAGCTCACGCCGTTCCTTTACTATACACCTCAGGATAGCAGTTAGAAACAGCCCTGTTATAAAAAAAATTGCTATAAACTTTAGCACAACAATAACTAATTTTAGAATTGTTTTCTTTGTCATAGTAAACTTAAAAGTCATTTCGTTTATAAACACCATGCTATGTACTTCTCTAACTTCAATGTTAATGTTCCTGACACTATAATAGCACAGAAGGACATGTATGTATGTATTTAACTGTCGAAGGGTGGCACCCGGACATACATCCATCTCCACCAATTTATCATATAATATCATGTTCTCATAATGGCCTGTTAGTGTAAGTGTGTGTAATGTGTTATAAGTGAAACAGGCTACTCTGCCACCAGGTGATAGTCCATTGGGCAATTACCACCTGGTGCCCATCACTGGCACGAGGAGCTATGCCTGGATCTATTAACTCTGGCTGTGCATATTGCTCCTAAATCCCGCACCCACCAGTAAGGGTGCAAGACTGGTGGGTGCCAGCAGTCCCGCTCCTGGGGTGCCCACACCCAAGAGCCAGCAAAAAAAAAAAAAAAAAAAAAATGCACCAACTAGGAGAATACATCTTACTAGTGAGTGCAACAATCCCGCCTCATGGTCATTCCACAAGGCCAGCCAAAAAAAAAAAAAAAAATTTCTCCCCGCCTCCAAGACAGAATGCCTATCCATCCAGAGGAGGGGAGGAAAAAAAAAAAAGGTCTTTAGTCAGTATTAGAAACAACATGTATACTCCTTTTATTAAATGTCAACCTGCAAAACCGTTGAAATTCTACAAAATTCCTTTCATTAGACAGCCAAATTAATTCAGAACCCCTAATAAAATTAGGTACCAGATTAAATAAGTCTAATCTAAATTCATCATATAAATTGCATTCATATAAGATATGATCCCATGTTTCCAACCGTCCACAAACACAGTAAGGATCTTCCACTAAACTAAACTGATGCAACTTACTTTTTAAGGAACCATGCCCCGTAATCAAATATGAGCATTCCATACTTGGATAAAATCAGCGATGCAATTTGTTATTAAAATTAAATTCGACACTAGGTATAAATAAATAAGTTACTCTACCAGTACTTCTGGAATCCCAACGGTCCTGCCATAATTTAATTAATTTCACCAAAATTTCTTTCTTCTGTTTGCTGACTGCAGAAGAAACTTCATTAGTAATCCCCAGAAATGTAAGTTGTATTCCTTTTCTTATAAAATAACAAAAAGCTCTATATACGACTGTTAAATCCAAAGGCAATACACCCGCAATCACCTGTAGAGCATTAGTCGAAACCGTCTTACAAACACGCAAAATAGTTAACAACATTATTCTTTGTATTGATAATAGTTTTTGTTTAAATTTTACATTGGCAGTACGAACTTACCAAATTGATGCAGCATACGACACAATCGGAATAAAAATAGCTTTATAATATAGATACAAAATGCGTTTACCTAATCCCCAATCTTTTCTGGTAACCCTAACTATAGAAGCAGTGTAAGTTTTTATTTTCCTACTTAAATAATTCAAATGTTGGCAAAATAATAACTTATCATCCAAGATAACCCCTAAATATTTTACCTGGGAAACAAGAGGAATTTGTTTACTGTTTACTAATAATCGAGGTGGTCTGTTGTAGTCTAATTTTCCTTTTAATAACATCATGACAGTTTTAGAAGATGAAATTTTTAGTTTATTTAATGTAGCCCAATCAGTTAAATCCTGAACAATAACCTCCATTCTACTTTCTAATACTGCTCTAGATCTTCCTGTCACTCACAAAACTAAATCATCAGCATAAGCCACCTTATAACAATTAGGGACTGTTCTACTTAACCACTAGTTTAAGACCAGATTCCATAAAATAGGACCCAACACAGATCCTTGTGGACAACCGCGATTAATAATTCTATTAAAAGTTAAATGTTGGGATCTTATAATAATCTCTCTATCCATTAAATAACTTTTAATAATTTGGTATAACAAATTGGGACAATTTAATTCTCTTAATGAAAAAAGCACACTTCGATACCATACAGTATCAAATGCTTCTTCAAAATCTATAAATAATGCTAACACATATTTCTCACCAGAATTTACACTAAAATTAATCAAATCGCGTAGGGCATCCTCTGTTGAACTATTTCTCTTAAAACCATATTGATATTTAAAATGAAGATTTTGTTCGTTGAACAATTTCTCTAGCCTTAACAACAACAATCTTTCCAATATTTTGCCCAAATTTGCTAACAAAGAAATGGGTCTATAACCCCTAGAACCAGTCACCAATTTGCCAGGTTTTTGTAATAATTTTAACAGAGCAATTTTCCAAAATCCTGGAAAAACTCCTTTCAATAAACACTTATTATACATATTAACCATTATTTCTGGACACAAGCCAACAAACTTTTTAACACAATTATTTTCAATCAAGTCTAAACCTGGTGTTTTATTATCCCCAACCTTAGAACATACAAATTTCACTTCATCAATGTTAAACAATTCCATCTCAGATGATCCAGTGTATTGTTCATTCCCCTGTTTAATTTGTTGCTGCTGTACACTATCTTCCCCACAATTGTCATTCAAAAATAAAGTGCTAGTAATAGTAGCAATTGTAGAATACCAATCAGTAGACTCAGTATCATTTGAATACACAGTATTAATTAAATTATTAACATTCAACTTGTTTCTAGTTAACTTAAACAACAATCCCCATGGCTCACTATTTCCAGTAGTACAAACCAATTCTTTCCATGCATTAAATTTGTGTTCAGAGATTGCCTTATGGTATTCTCTCCTCTTAATTTTATACATTTCTTTATACCTTAATGCTTCATTATTACTTCTACTCCTAACCCTCTGAAAAAGCTTCCTCATTCTAAACACTTCCCTCCTTAATACTGATAGCTCCAAAGACCACCAAGGTACTTTATAACCTCTCTGTTTTCTTCTCTTAGCAGCCAAATTTAAAGCATTAAAAATAGAAGATTGGACAAAAAATGCATATTCAGAAGCAGTTAATGAATTTAAATTGTCCCTAGTATAAATTGAAAAACTATCCAACACAGCACCTTTAAATTTATCCCACTTAATATTTTTATAATTAAATCTCAAAGTATCATCTGTTGACATATCTGTATTGCTAATTTCAGATAAATTTATAATTATTACAATAGCTCTGTGATCACTGTTAGTCATATTTGTAACAACATCCCAAGAACTGACTCTTCTATTTAATTGATTATTTACTAAGGTGATATCAATATTGGAAACACCATGAATGTTATCAAAAGTATATGGTTTAAAAGGTTCATTCAAAACACTTAAATTATGACATAAAATGAATTCCTCTAATTGAACACCTCTATAATCAACCATATCACTATACCACAAATGTGATTTTGCATTAGCATCCATTGCTAAAATAAGATTACTAGAAGCTACAAAATTCATTACATTTTCTAAGTATTGCACTGAAATATCAATATTAAATGAAGGTGGACAGTATAGAGATACTAAATAAAATGATATCACATTAGTTGAAACATGAATACAAGTAGCATGTTCAGAGCAAAGACTAGATATAACAGTGATATTAAAACTCTTATTAAAAACTACAATAGCAGTTTTAGGTTTAACTACAGTAGTGTGTATAACATGAGCAGTTATTGGAAATCCAGTGACCTTACAAGAGTTTGCAAATGTACCTACATAAGGTTCTTGGAAACACAGAATATCATAACCTCCTTCAATCTCATCCATGACATTTCTTGATTTTTGCCCATTCAATTGAACAATTCTTAAATAATTTACTCTATGATCATACGTACTAGCATTATTCATCATAATTAATTCGCATACTTGCAATTTCCAATGCCCGGATATATTCAGGGCAATTAACATCTCTTATAGAATGATCATGAATCCTTCCCTTCCTTTTACAATTAACACATTTTGGAGTACCATCCTTATCTTGACAATCACTATATTTATGCCCCCCCCTGGGCACAATGCCCACAAGACACAGTCCTATGTGTACAGTTACCAGCTAAATGCCCGAATCCCAAACATTTAAAGCATTTGGATATTATTACAAACTTTCTGAATTTAAAAGAAGCAAACCCAATGTATAACCTATCACAAGCTAAGATACACCTGTATAATTTTGGATTCATACTTATAACCCAATTATTATACCTGGCTTTAGATCCAGTACAAAATCTAAATAATACACCCTCTTTAACTTCCAATTCAGTAAAACCAAAATCCTTAAAGTTCTTATAAAACAAGTCCTCAAAAAATTCCTCCTTTTCCACATCCTTTGGCACATCATATACTAAAATTGAAGGGTCTGAAAGTTTAATGTTGTCTAGTTTTAAACATTTATTTACTAACTGTTCAGAATTGATAATTTTATTCAAATCCTCCCTTTTAACTGTTTCAATCAGCACTCCCTTATTTCTTATCATTTTTAAATTTCTAATTTTATGTCCTTAAAGCCTTCTTTCAGGGATTGAGCCACAACATCCTTCACCTCTTGACTGGAAGTAAATTGAGTATTGCCCTGTTTTTGCTGAATGTTTTTAGGTTGATGCCAATGACTTCCATCTGACACACCTTCATGATCCTCTAAAACAACTTGAGCACCCAATTGCCCCTTTACAACACCTGATTTCAATTTATCTGCATAAGAAACTGCCTGCTGTTCTCCAATTGTTGACAGCTTGGACTGATCTCTAATAAGATCATCGAATAGATTGGCTCTTAATTGTAGCTCATCAATCCTAGCCTTCAAACGCTCATTATCAATGAGCAAGGCTGTAGTGATTATCTCCATGTCAACCCATTTATCTAGTATAAAATTTGATGCTGTCTTTATAACCTTGTTGGCTTCGTTCGTGGTGTAATCAACCACAATCTTCTTTAACTTTGTAATCAACTCATATATTGTATTTACATCCCCATATCTGCATCTTTGCTCGTATATATTGTTGACTATTATGTTGCTCTCTCTGACATGGGTACCTATGCTTCGTCTGCTAATATCCCCAGAAGAATTGTCAACATCAACATTAAGAAATTGTGAATGAGCCTCTGAAGCATCTGATATCTTTGGCTCTGATGTTAACTGTAAATCCTGTATATCCTCTCTGATCTCTTCACTCTGTGTTCCCTGATCTATAACACCATTCAGAACCTCAACAGCTGTCATGGAACCTACATCTTTATCCTCATTCCTTGTACCACTAACTCCTGGATTAGAACTGAAAGTTGCACCTTGAACTGAAGTTGAACCAGCTTTAACAGCCTTCATTTTATGCTTTGGATCTGTTGGCCCTTTAGCCACCTCTCCGTGTAGCCTGGGAACTCGCGAGGAGAGGGGGGGGAAGTGCCAGGCTCTTCTTCTCTTCCTCCCCCACCTCTAGGATTTTTCTTCTTATCCATATTTTAAACCAGATAATTGATCAACTCAGAAACACCAGAAATACAGTAACTATCAGCAGGAAAACCCAATTACGTTTCCCGCTAAATTACGTGTCCGCCGACTATGATCGTTGCCACATGGCAGCCAAATTGGCTCTGCCAATGCGGTAATCCACACACACTTAATCAAATAGCAATATTACAAAAGTTAATTATTATTTCACCTTGAAACTATTAAAAAAAAAAAAAACAGCTAAAGAAACTCTTCAATAGTTAACGTTAACGAACACACAGCCGCAAAAAGAGTGTGCAAGGAGAGCTATCATAACCAATGTCAGCACAGAAGGACAGAGAGAGAGAAAGAGATCGTACTTTGCAGAGCTCTCTCTCGGAGGTCCAGGTAGTAGCACAGAACAGCCGAATAAATTAAACCATTCTGGAGCCCTCTTTATAAGTATGAATAGGATGTAACTGAAGTACTCAGTTAAGTAATTTTTATATTATAAAAAATATCCATTCAGAAACAAAAAGAAATTACGTAGTTAAAAAGCAGTGATTGTCTGTGAAATGTTCATGAGTTTCTCCTTCTCTTTTTCGACATTTTTGATTCAGCAACAAAATACTTAGAACTGCTTTAACTCACACTCCGTTTTTGCTATTTCTAAATTAAAAATAGTTTTGCCATCTCCCTCTATATGGATGGATTTTCAGAGTAGATTATCATGGGAACTTTGAAAAATAACAAACTATCGAAACATTTTTAATAAGCTTAATGTTTACACCAAGTGATTTGTTCTCTTTCTAATCGCGATTACTATTTCCTTTGCCGCCTCTATATGGCAATTTTTATACCAGATTTTAATTCCACACAGAAAAGAAGATGAAAACTGATAACAGATGTTGTGGGTATCATTACATCAATTGCTTTATCTGGCCTTTGATTTCACTCGAACCGCAATGTGTAGAATGTAACTTTTATAGTTGTACTCTATGCGATTAGGCTGATTCTTATCTAAGTGTATAAATATAGCCGAAAACAGATTCCTAATTACCTCACGCTAGCTGTTCTAGTATTAGTGGGAGCAGTTGCCCTTTTCATTATTATTATTGTAATCACGCAAAGGAAATTGCCAAAACTAATTACAGTTAATTAATTAACTCTCCTCAGAGCAGATTTATGATTTAATTCCTCACAAGAAATTAATCCTTCTATTTGTTTCGCTAATAACAGACATCCTTCTTATGAGTAATAAGTAGAAGCTTCGAAATGATCGAGTCTGTTGCCAGTAATCAAAAATTTCCTTACAGAAAGGCTTTTTGGAAACGTGCATTATAATTGCGTAGAATCCATGCCAAAATTCATTACTGTTGTGCTGTTTTGGATTTTATTATATTTAATTTCGGCATACTAATAAAAGTAGTTTTGAATGAAGCAATTTGGTAACCTAGGCTGCATTATTTTCTGTTAAAAGATGGTAAAATGTGATGAACTGCACTATCAGAAATTTGATACTAGCGGGACATGTGTTTCGACTTTCTAAAGCACTTTAGTATCACTTATGTTTATATGTGCCTGGCTTAGTGATCGATAATGATAACATCATGAGCGATTGGATGCGATCTAGGCTGCGGGGAAGAGTGTCTGAGCACCTTCCAACAAAGTCGCTAAAGTAAAGCTTTCAAACTTCGTCCGTATGGGGAATATCTTATTAAGTCACAACTTGAAATAGTGTATGCTGGCTGTAACTGCATTTTGATAGAATAATTAATTTTCCTATTGCATTACACGTAGATCATTAAAAGCTGTTTGTGCAGAGATAGGTTTCTCAAGGTTTCATAAGATAGAATGCAATATGCCATCATCGATAAAGCGAGAGAGGATGGAACCTTTGGAAACGCCAGAATTATTCGAGAAGTTAGAAGGGAGGGGGAGATATCTGATCTTATATGGTCAGATCTCTCTCTCTCTCTCTCTCTCTCTCTCAATAATGGCATATGACTTTATATGGTAGTCCCTGAGCGTAAACAAAACATTTATTTTTTTTATTACCCGTAGTAAGCGCTCAGATAGAGTAAACTCGCTACTAAGTTGCAAAAAGCAGTAGGTACAAGATTGAAGCTTGTTCAGAAGACCTTTATGCCAAACAACATCAAAAACGTTGGCAATGCCAAGTACAACTGCTTGAGTTTAATCAAACTTTCTTTCGAATTTGCCCAAAGATGAGTAACATAGGCCAAGGTATCTCTAGTGATCAATACTGATAGAATGCATATTGGCGATCGTTGATTAGCTAATGGAAGTTCGAGATAATGTAAGAGTTGGAGGTTGAGGGATTTCTCCATATCTTCAGAAAAAAGTAAGATGGAGATAAATGCAATGGAATAATAATCACTCTTTTTAGGAACTAGATGAATATTAGCAGATTTCATGCAGAAAGACAACTCGCCTGATCATACCCCATGAGAATTCTTTTCATTTACACAAGCTGATAAAAAAAATTGAGTTCGTCGCATTTTAAATTAATTGAAGATGTTCATTGCATGATACTACTGAAAGGCCCTAGTACTGTTTCTAGACACTTTGTATTCCACTAATCTTTAGAATCAGGACGAGAAAAAAACCTATATGGGCTTTTTTCACACCGTGGTCATGTTAGTCGTATGATTTTTCATCCAATTAAACAACAGGAAACAGAAACAGCTAGGAAATGTATGCAGTTCACATAAACCTTATGATTCCTAATTTTCCTAGTTACACTGGCTAAACATCTAACTCGATCTACAAGACAGATTTTAGAATGCGCATTTAAAGTAAAAAGAGGTTACGTTGAAGGTAGCCACATCTACTAAAGGTTGATATGATTAGGTTAGGAATTAATCGGGTTGCGTTATAACTGGACCTCTCTCAGAAGAAATGCGAAGAAATATGAACGCTACAAGATTTGAACAGATACAGGATCTTATTGCATTACAGATGATTTATGATAGGTGCTGACGGGTATTACTTGTATCATATTAATTGTTGTCATTCTAAAATATCGCCCATGTATTAGCTGCTGTGGACTACTGACGCTTCAGAAACCTCAATATAACAAAACGAAGAGAGCACTCCCTGCTTGAGAGCTGCACTGTTAAAAACGACAAAAAGAGTCGTATAAGAAGAAAGGAAAATGTCTTCCACAGAGAATACAATCGAATACATGGATACCAGATATTGAATATCTGGTATGGGTGAGCACATGACGTATACGGAATGTGTCCATGTCTCTAAATACAAGTTTTTAAAGAGAGTCGAAAAGTACATTGTTAGTTTAAAAATAAATGCATTCTGTACATATAAAACGCATACAAATACACTTTATACATATATAATCTTTTCTATAAGTAATATATAATATTTATATAGAGGGTAATTCTTAAACTTATTCATTCATTAGTGAAAACCTCGGAAGGCAATTCTTAATTGGAAAATCAGAATTGCCTTCTGAGGAATGGACAAGGTTTAGCAAACAAATCTCATCTTTTGGATCGTAGTCGTAGTGGCTAGTTATTGTTTTTTAGACACATCAGCAATTTAACCCATAACCCAATCCTGTCTTATATCACGCAAAAAACTTTTCTTATGCTTATATTCAGAATTCTAGACATTATTATATATCTCTAGGAGGTATTACTGTGCCTTCTAATCTGTCTTGGCATAAGCACATCATAAATATTGCTTTGTTTGCATATAAAAAAACTGGGTTTCCCTTTCGCTCTCGGCATTACTTTTCTTCAAAACATGTGCTCAATCTGTACAAATAGCAAATCCGCCCTACCACGGAATATCGTTCTGACGTGTGGGGGAGGTATCCTCAACGGCCACTCACGCTTCTAGATTCCATTCAAAATAGGGCAGTTAGGTTAATTAATGACTCATCTCTAACAGAGTCTCTCCACTCTCTGTCTCATACACGTTCTGTTTCTGCTGCATGCCATTTTGTAGATACTTCCATGGACACTGTTCTTCTGACTTATCTACCGTAATTCCTTCCCTCTCTCTTCCAAACCAGTCCAAACACGTGCCGAAACTAATCAGCATCCTTTTCTTGTCCAACTTCAAACTCACAGAATCAACTTTCCTTCTTCCTCATTTATTCACTCAACTTCCATTTTCTGGAACAACCTTCCTTCATACGTATTTACTGAAATTACAATCTACAGTAATTCAAGTGTAATGTCAACAAGTATCTTCTTTCATCTTCTCAACTTTCAATCCATGCACGATACTAAATACTATAGGTTGTACTACCTCTCGTGATTTTGGGTTTCATAAAAGAAAAAAATTATGACTCCACTGCGTATTATGTAGGTTCCAGCAGATTATCATGTTGTGGCCGCTGAGAAACCTAGAATAACTTATGAGGAAACCTACTCCTTCCAACTGAGATGAGTTCGCCGACCGATTGAAGAGGCCTTTAGAAATTCCACTAATCTATGGCGGGTATCGAACCCAGACCTCTTCAAACAAGTACAAGTGGCGTAACAACTTACTCTAACGGAGAACCTACATACGCTTGGTTAAGAATTACCATATTTTTTGATTTTGAAAGGTTAATGGCATTACGGTTAACCGACCTGCTAGTGCAACAGGATATGATATCGCCTCAGCAATATGGGTTCACTCCTGGGAAATCCTGTGAAGATTGTCTAGTGGCATTTCGAACGCATATTGAGAATTCTACATCCAAATATGAATTAGTAATGTACGTGGATTTCGAAGGGACATTTGATACTGTTTGGTGGGAGGCAGCGATGGCTCAGTTAAGAAACGCTGATTGTTCCAAGGAATTATATATGCTTTTCAAGAGTTACTTTTCAAATAGATATGTGCTAGTGAAGTCCAAGCACTTTGAGCTACCAAAACAGGTTGTGAGAGGATGTCCTCAAGGCTCCGTCTTGGGACCCCTTATTTGGAACCTAGTTTTACAGAATTGGTTGGTTCGCACATTACCTAATTGTAAGGTGCTGGCATTTGCAGACGATCTGACAATTATGATTGCAGGACGATCTCGCTCACTCTTAGAACAGAGAGCTAGTAGTGTGCTGACAGACTTAAGTTCTAGGGCTCAAAGCTTTAAGCTTGCTATTAGTCCTTACAAAACTAAAATGATGTTATTTAAAACAGCTTTAGATATAAATCGACCTCCTCAAATCAAGTTGAATGGTGTACAGTTACCTATGGTCCTTGATACCAAATACCTGGGAATTATTGTGGACAGTAAGTTATCATTTCACCAGCACTTATTATATTTAAGCAATAAAATCAGGAAATTTTCTTGTGCTATCATTAGAATTTCAAAGTCTGACTGGGGCCTATCACACAAGGCAGTATTCCTTCCTATAACTACGTACGCTGCAGGAGCCTGGTTCCATAGAGTTAAAATAGCTACGTTTCGGGCTAAACTAAATTCCATACAGCGCATCATGCTTCTTGGTATTGTAAGAGTGTGCAGAACGGTGTCCACTGCCGCGCTGCAGGTGTTGGCCAGAGCGCTACCCTTGGATCTATATTTGTTGTATCGTGGTTTTTGCTACCGTATTAAGAGGGAAATTCCTACAGAACTTTTTGGTATAGAGATAAATATTCGCTCTGACTGCAGAGGCGAAAAGAAAAGATGTATGAATGAAATAATCAATTTATGGCAGACAAGATGGGATTCCATAACTACTGGAAGAGTGACCAACTTGTTTATCCCGAACGTGACTTTTCTGAATAATAAAAAGGTTCGCAATTGGTTTACACCCAGTTTACAGTCGTCATTTTTGTTAACAGGGCACGGGTCCGTGTCACTTAGTCCTAATGCACAGGGCATTAGGACTAAGTGACACGGACCTTTGTTTTTGCGGGGCCAGGGAAGGCTGGCGGCACATACTATATGATTGTCGAATATATGACAATGCCAGGACAGCGATGCGTGAAATTCTTGAGAGTATAGCTCCAGGAGAAGAAGCTATATTTTTAAGAGACTGCAGTAAGTTTCAGATGCTCCAGGTATTTGCTAAAGAGTATTTGAACTAAGGAAAAGTATGATTCCAGTGATACGAGGTTGATAAGATCCATCTGGCTGGAGGCACCGAAGTGTTTTTATGCTGCCGTTCTTACTGGCTGCACAACTGGAAGATCTAAGATCTACCCTTTTCTTGATCTCTCTCCCCCTCCTTGGTTTTTCCCTTTTCACTTTTTGATATATATACGTATGCATGTTTGCGTATATATGCTAAAAACCAATATATATATACTTAGTATATATATATATTTTTTTTCTATTTATTTATTTCATTTTTTTTATTATTATTATTATTTTGTTATCTTAGTTAATTCTTTTTATTCATTTCTTTCTCTTCCTTTCGGGTTTTTTTTTTTTTTTTTTAATTTTTCCCTCTGGAGTGGGCCCCAGAGATGGAAAAGAAAAAGGAAAAAAAAAAAAAATTATTTTATTTATTTATTTATTTTATTTTATTTATTTATTATTTTTTTTTGTCTCATACTCTGAGACCATAGGTGTCCTATCTACTGGAACTGGCCCACCTTCCCGTGGTGTGGACGAGTACCCAGAATCATCTGCCCAGGTGACTGATGCTTTTGGTTAGCCAAGCGGTCAGAACATAACAACAGAACACACACATAATACACACAAACCGACGTCACGCACATCTTGCCCATTTGTAGTGTTACTGTTCTTCACAGAGATACGAGGTGGAGTTTAACTGACGTTCTAGGAGCCGCCCCTTACATAAACACATGTCCACACATTACCATATTTTGTGTATATAAATCATAAATCACACTAATACCGTTAAAACATTATTTCAAGCTGTGTAGCTTGTTTAAGGAATAGCAGTTGGTACGCTGCAAATAAAAGTTTCAGCCTATTTTGCATTTTTGGTTTTTAATATCGCAAAGCTTCATTTTTATGAAATTCGGTTATCCATTGTTCTGTGTTTAGCTGTCAGCTGTAAAGGCCATGGGATTATCTCAAATCAATTTAGTGGAAAACGTTCTATAAAATTCCTGGTTTAATTTCATTTATCAATAATAAATAATGAATACCTCTGGCGCCAGTAATAACATTTCACGCAGCAGAGTACAACTCTAATGGTATTAAAATCAAATATAAATGTAATTGGAACAAGAATTGAAGGCTCCCCTAAAAAAAGCATGTTTTCAAATAAGGAATTGCTTGTTGCTCTTAAACAACATAGAAACTGAGGATAAAAAATTTAAACTAACTCGGATAATGATACAGCCAGGGAAATGCGAATTTAAACAGATTTAAATTATAAATCTGTCACTGCTAGTGCGCAGAAGCAGACACGCGTATAAATACATATTCCCTTAAGTAATTAATATATGATTGCGCTCAAACTGAATGGATGCAGGGAAAGTAATTTAAATAAACTACCATGTTTTGCTAAATTAATTGTAAACAGTTTGATTACCCCTGATGTATTCTAAAACATCGTTTTTTTTTTTATCCCTGTAAGATCTAAACTGATTTAAAAATTTATTAACGTATACAATAAAATAGCAAGAATTATTAAAGGTTAATTTCAAGCAATATATGAGTATTAGAGCGCAACTATTGGATCTTTTGTTTGTTAATTTAAAAGTAGCATCTCTGTATGTAACTCATTTCCTATACACGTAAAGAACTTCCTGAAGTGAAGTGAAATCTCTCTGTTGAATATCCAAATGCCAGCCCACAAAAAAAAAGCGAGAGTACTCGCATATGGCCACCGAAGGGAGAGGCTAGAGCTTGGTTCCTTCGATGTTTCCTTTTAACATATACTAGTAAAACAAAAATACAAACACTTTTAATTTCCAATAAGAAGAATCTTAGAGAAACAAACTCTTCTCTGGAATATTCGTCTAGTTCATTTTCCAGTGCTTAATCCAAGAGTTCTTGAAACGGTTTTCGATCCAATTGATAAGGAAAATTATGGGTAGTCATAAAGAGACGCAGGGTGGTCATAAATGGGAGTTTCTCGGAGTGCTCAATAGTCGGTAGCTCAGGAATCAGTGTTCGGATCTCTCTTGTTTCTTATCTTCCTAAATGATACTGATGACGAAATTCAGGGAAAGCTGAAAAGTTCGCGACGACTTTAAAGGTTTGGAGTATGGTTATCTATCATTCCAAGGATATGATTCTTCGAAAATATTTGAACTGATTGCGTGTATAGTTTGCAAAATGGCATCTAAAGTTCAATGCTACCAAATTCAAGGCATTGAACTTGGGGAATAGAAATCCAGTAGTAGTTTATATATGAGGGGAAAGGAATTAGCGGATGTTAAGAATAAGGATGACATGTTATTACGATACAGAAAGACGTGAAGTTCAGCATGCCGTGTAAGGGCGGCAAGAAGGGTAGGTGATGTCCTATGATTTTTTGGAACTTTTGTAGTAGAGAGAAGGTCATTGACCCTCTCTATAAAACGATGGTGCGACCAAAAACTTGGAATATTCTAGCAAGGTTTGGAAGGCAGCATCTAAAAGAAAGATATAGAATGTGTAGAGAACCTACAAAGACGGAACTAGATTGGTGATGAAGGCTAAGCATTATCCCTCTAAGGAATGGCTCTGAAAATGGGATGTAATTAATTTAGAAAATACGCCTTAGGGGGTTTGAAGGAGTTTGTGTCTTTGAGCGTAGTGTATAAGCCCCAGAGGGTGGGAATATTCTCATTGCTAAATGAGACAAGAACCAAATGGCACAACTGTAAAACTTGGAAAGTAACAATAGATGAGATCTAAAAATAGTGCTCTTCCTTTATGCTGTATACACTAATAATGATATACAACTTAAAGGAACACCACCTAAACTGAATCTATTGCCAATTATATGGAGCAATAAATTCAATATTCTAACTCGTATTTTATTAAAAATATGTGTATACACATGTATTATTGCTCTTAAATCACTTCCACTCATTAACTAAAATTAAATTGTATAATAAAAAAAAATTGATGCGATATATAGGTTTAGAAGAGTATCACATAAAGCGAAAAGGCGTTTATTGAGAGGTACGTTTTGGTAAACCTGAAATTTTATATGAAAAAAAAACAAAAAAAAAAAAAAACGAAGCAACATACTGTCACTGAATATTTTTAAAATAATCACATACCGGGTGGTTATAAAATAAGTTTCCCTATTCAGGACACCCTAGTGTCAAAATGGTTAGAGTTAGCGCTGCGAATATCGGTGGGTGTGGCATTTAGGGCATGGGAAAGCGATCCGTAGAAGAAAAAAAATTAGATAAAATTTCCGCCACCAGGGGAGAAATTAGCACTGTAAACATGAGACGAATACGTAGAATTAGATTTTAATATCAAAACTTAGAAATCTACAGATATCGTTCTATGAGCTTTCCTTCACTTGAGATGACATTCTGAAAACGGAGGACTGGGTGCGACAGAGATTCGCGTAGCATCTCATTGAGAATGTTGGCTACATGCTGTTAATGCTTGCTTTCAAATCGACAAGAGTCTGTATGCCGTCACGGTAAACTCTGGCTTTCATATATCCCCATAGCCAGAAATCACAGGAATTGAGATCTGATTGGATTGAGGGCTGGCAGTCAGAACTGCTGAAAGTCTCTAGAAATGATGCAGTCATTTCCGAATGTTGAACAGAGCAGTTCCTTCACCTGTCGACCAACGTGGGGAAGAGCACCATCTTGCATGAACACTACGGTCTCCAAGAATTGCCTTTCTTGCAATGTGATCTCTTAGAAGAGCGCAGTACAGTGCACCTTACACAGGGGGAGGGGCATGAGGTGTAGACTCTTCAAAGAAAAACGATCCGATTATAAACTCTCCGGTGAATCTACACCATACTGTATAGAACACCACACCTAACGTATAGACTTCGTAGTGGTCTTTCATGCATAGCAGATGGACGAGAAGATTCGGCAGTTTTGTGCATTTGCAGCCCCATGAAGAGTGAAATGTGCCTCATCAAACCACAATACCATTCGAGCCCATGTATCGTCAAGTTCCATAAAAGCCAGAAATAGTAGAGCAAAGTCTATTCGTTGTTGCTGCTCACAAGACTTTAGTTCTTGCATTACGTGAATCTTGTACAGGAACCAGCGTAAAATTATTCAAAGCACTTTACATACAGTAGACCGAGGACGGTTCAAGTCTCTTGACCCACCTCTGGTAGTTCACTACTGACTGATAGTGTTTCGCATTCTAGCCATTGCAACCGCCACTTCATCCACTACCTCCGTTCCGATACGTGGTCGTCCCCTGCCTGGAATTACACCTAACTCCCCGGTCGGTCGCTTCAAATTTTTTTTATTAGTTTTCGAAGCCCCACTGACAAGGTCAAAAGTCCTTTACGCAAACCTTTAAGTTTCCGATATTCACCTAGTGCTGCATTAGCGTTACTATTATTATTCTGGTAGAACAGTTTTACTAAAAGAGCACTTTTTTTTATAAGAGCCATAATGGTTATTGCCGGTGGCGATGGCCTTTCTGCTTTTATCTAATAGGATGTCATTTGCCTAAACAGCGTGTCTTGAAGTAAATGATAACTTTTACATATGTGAAGCGCCGTTTTTCCCCTGCAGTTTCTTCTTCTACAAATCGCTTCCCCATACCTTAAATGACATGGAAGCACCTTTCCCACAGCTGTGAAATCTACGAGGTCTTCAGGAGATCCTAGTAACGAAACTACACTTCAACTATCAAAATCAAGAACACCTCACCCTACAGAATGAAGAAACTTACCGAGCCCTGACTCAATTTGCAATGGACCTATATACCAGGCAGAAAGCGCTGCCACCACCATAGTATCCAAATCAATAGGTCAAAACAACCATGACTGCCAATTGTTGCTGCGCATCACTGAGCTATGATGCTAACGCCTTAGACCAACTTACACAAGAATTGACCAACAAACCATCCGGAGTACAGAACCCAACTTGATCCCTCACATATCAAGTAGTCAACTGGTCTCCCCACTTGGTTGGAACAATACTAACAGTGCAATCAAAGACAGGGTCCACACATACCTTTACAATTCCTCATCATTGATTCCTGGATCAACTTCTCCCCACCGGACGTGACACATCTCATCAAGAAGAAACCTACCATCGATCCCTGGACTTGACCATCATATCTTGGAATCCCGGTTTTTACCACCCCACTATTTATCATGGACTACTGGACCAGCCTTCAGTCTGGATGCGACACACTCACCAAATGGAGTCCCAATGACGACACCTGGACTAGACCATCCCGAATATGACCCATCCACCATAGCAGCACTCACGCTGCTGGATTTCCACCAATGTTGTCGGCTCCAACTGACTGGCCGTGCTAGCTCAACCTACCCTGCACTTGCGGGTATCTCTCTCTCTCGGCTTCTTTCTTCTGTTTCCTAACATCCGTCCTTTACCCCCCCCCCTCCCTATTTTTCTCTTACTCAATGATTTTTTTTGGGGGGGGAGGTGGTTTTTCGTCCGCCCGCCATCACACTCTTCTCTCTTCTGAGGCACTGGGCATGCCACACTGTCATCAGGGGCTATCTTCCCTGTCGGTCCCTTTCTTCTGTTTCCTACCCTCCAGTCTTCTGCCTTCCTCCCTTACACAACGGTTTTTTTTTTCTTTTTTTATATATATGTATATGCCCCACAGGTCTAAATACATCAAAAGTATTGCCCGACCTATTTGGCCCTAGAACAAGTTATTAGCGAACGACCCTACGCTCTGTTAAAATTACAACCGTTGCTCAAGAAACAGCGATCATCTCATTCTCAAATCTGGTCCTAGCTACTAAAATCCCAGAAAAGTAGGTGGCAGGACCTGCCAGAGTACTCTAGAATCAGTGGTACACCCGGTCAGCCTCCCCACGGCACGGAGTGGTAAGGTCGGGTCCCACTAGAGGCTCGGCGGCTAATAGACCGGAGGAACAAAGGGCACAACACAATATATGCCGACCGGGCTAGCCGGGTGGGTAAAGTGCCTGCCTGGCAACCCAAAGATGGCGGGTTCGAATCCCGCCTCGGGCTTGGATCAAAGTACTGCAAAAACCTTGGGAGGTGCATTATGGCCACAGAAGCCGATGCGCCAACAACTACCAAAAAAAAAAAAAACACAATATACAGCACATGACCCCCACACACTTCAAATCTCTGGCCCCGATACAATGTACACCCGCGGAGATGGGAGAAATCCCAGGAGCCGTTAGACACTAACACACCTTACACCCTAAATGACATACCCACCGATATTCACAGCGCTAACTCTAACCGTTTTGACGTAGGGTCTCCTGAATAGGGAAACTTATCTTTTTAACCACCTGGTATTTCCATCCACAATAGTGACTGGAGGATATTCGGGATTAAAATCTGCCTTTATATTGGTAATGTAATCAAAGTTACAACACAATTTCAAATGCAAAAACACGTTTATAATCGTACAAAAACAATTCTTTACGAATCGAGGGTAAAAAAAAGTAAGAGTCGTGTAAAGTGAACAAACAACAGAATTAATTTTTCCATTTCCTTATTTTTCTAGGACGAAAAGTCAGATCCGGGCCAAATTTTCAACTTAAGTTCTTCTGTTGGCCCTAAGCAAAATTTCTGGTCCAGTTGCGATATCACAGCTCTCGTTCCCAACCCCTACAGAAATCTTGCATAAGTGAAAGTATGTTTTACGTTTTTGGTTTAATCGACAAGAAAGATGCTGATTGGTATCAGGTTTTTAACATATATTCTCTTGGCCCATGCGATGTTTATTAGTTCAGTTCCGATTTCATTGTACTGTATTCCCTCCGCAGTATCCCTTACAGAAATATTTGGAACAGGGACTCTGATTGATTTCAAAATTCAATGCTTACTTAGAATAGTTTAAGAATGTTGGTAACAAATTTTCATGTCGATAGATTGACTAATTTATTAATTTTTAAATCATGAATTTCACTGGACATCAGCTAAAACGTTTCTGTAATAAAATTAAATACTCAGTTTTTACTAATATTAATGTGCTAAATACGAATATGACAAATATGCCAATTAAAATGCCAAATCAAGGCCAAAAACCATCAGTGCTGGGTCACACTATATCCGGTCTAGTCACGTTATGCAGTCTGAGCCGGGCATCTGTTCATGCTACGCTTGTCATTTTCGACAGAGCAAAAACTTAAAATTTATCATGCCACGTAAATATGTAAATAGTGCGTTTAATTTTTGTTATGTTTGTGGCATTATTCCAATTATAAAAATGAGCACACAACTATTATTCTGACTGCAAGGTAGGGGACCAAGACAAAAGCTGGGTGCCTCTTATATACAGCAATACTTGTGCTTCTGATCTACACAGCTCGTTAAAATCACAAAGGCCGCTCAGTGCCTTTCGCCACGCATATCATATGGAGAGAGCCTTCAGATCAGATAACAGATTATTATCTTTGCATGGTACGACCTCTTCAGCAAGGGATTTCCATAAAGAAAAAGTGGATCTTAAGCTACCGAATGTACCACCTGTTATTCGACCGGCAGCCAACTGAGGACTTCCGGTTTGTGAGCCACCGGCAGAATATGTTTTAAAATCCAATGAATAGTCAAGTGATGCCCAACAGGAATCACCTGAACCCTCCACCGATAAATCCTGATTTTATTTCCAATTTCCCCTCTGCAGATCCACACAAAATTACGCACAATGAATTAAATGATCTTAACAGAGAACTTGATTTAACAAAAATGAAGCAGAATTTTTAGATTGCAGCAGTGGAATCTCCTTCAACATAACGTTAAAGTTTCTGTATACCGGTGCCGCCAGAAGGATTTAAGTCAGTTATTCAAATTGGAAAATAACCTTCTTCCCTGCACTGACACCAATAGTTTAATGGAATCCTTAATATTTATCGCAACCTTCAAGACTGGAGATTCTCCATAGATCCTTCTAAATTGAGTATAAAAGCAGCGCTTTCTTTTTTCTTCTTAGTTATTGGCGCATCGGCTTCTGTGGCCGTAATGCACCTCCCAAAGCTTTTGCATTTACTCTGATCCAAGCCCGAGGCGGGATTCGGACCCGCGACCTTTGGGTTGCCAGGCAGGCACTTTACCCACCTGGCTAGCCCGGTCGGCAAACAAAAAAAAGCAGCGCTACTACATAATGGCAACGTACTACCATCAATTCCAATAGGCCATGAAGTTCATGTGAAAGAATCATATGATAACATGAAGCTTCTTATTCAATCCATCAACTACAAAGAGTACCAATGGTACATTTACGGTAACTTAAAAGGTATTGTCATGTTGAAATGCTGCAGGGAAACAAAATTTTGCTGTTGTCTTTGGGAATAGGACAGTAGAACATGTTCTTTATATTACACAAGAAAAAAAGGCTGGCCTTCAAGACAATTAATCCATCCAGGGATAAAAAATGTCCATTACAGTCCACTAGTTGAACCAAGTTAAATCCTGTTACTTCTCCTACACAGATCATTGAGAATTATTAAACGATTTGTTAAGGCTATGGATCAAGATGTACCAACTTTCAAATAACTCAATGAAAATTTTTTGACACTTAAGTTAGGGCAAAACAAAAGAATGAGCGTGCAATAGCCATATATATGGGACCTTTTGAAGGATGAACACTTTGACCCGATCGTCCTGGTAGCAAAAAAACTTTATGGGAAACAACAAAGAGCTGTTTATAGTTACGATAACTATAAATTTGATTTGGTGTATTTTGCTGATCGATTTTTTCAGTAACTAAAAAATGTATCAATTCTTATCATTTTAAACTGTTTGCATTTTTTTTTATAAAATAACGTTATACGATAAAAGATATATTAACACAGTACGGTGTATGTTCTTTATTTATCCAGTTTTAGGCCTAGGTACAGTATTTTATAGAATATAAAACATAGCAGTTATGTATTTTCCAAATTTAAGCAAAATAATTTTTAAAAGTTGATTTTTCAAAGCGGCTCATGCAAAACAATACAGAAAAAAAATACTTTCATCAAAGAAACAAAAAATATTGAAAATTTGTTAGCCAGTGTTGTTATTATTCGCAAACGCGCCTGAAATGTAACACACGTTACCTAACTCGTTCTGTTAGGCATTAATCGTATCGGATATGTTCCGGATAAGTATTTATAGCTGCTGGTTTTGCACAAACAGAAGCAGGAAGAGCCGGCCAAAGTTTCCTCTTTCATATGGCTGAATCTTCAATCCATACGTCTAGCTATTCGAGAATTATTATCCTTAATTTTGTGGCTGTTCCAAAACAGTTTTGTTGTTTTTGTGGATGCTCAAAAACAGTTTTGTTGTTTCTATAAATTAATCGTATGTGCATATTACTTATATAATTGCATATAAGTAATATGCACCAGATATTCGATTATTTTACACAATTGCCTGATTAACCGTTTAATATTTATAGTTAGAATCAAGGAGCATATTGAAACATTACCATGCTATTCTTGTATGTTAAGTTGAATGTACAGCAGATAATGATCTAGTATCTATATATAGAACATTCGAAGACCACGTTCTGCAGGTGCTTACTTTCAATGCTGATTTAAACCTTTTAGGTTTTCCAAATAAATTTTGAAAGTCTCCTAACGATAATGTGCAATAAACAGAATATCAGTAGCAAGCAACTTGTTTTTGACATCGAGCCAGAAGTTAAACTCAGAAAGAGTTTTTTGGCTACTTTAATATTTATGTATGTAGGTTAGTGGCATAATGTTACAGGCGAGACAGAAGAAGCTAGACAGCTAGACTCAAACGGGACTAGGTGGTGGAGTAGAGCAATATTCAGCGATTTTTGTTTATGGAGCAGAGTTCTCTATGTTTACCTAAAATATACATGTTAGCAGTTTCAGGTTGCTAATCGCAGTTATGAAGGTCTGAAAATTACATCTTTAAAGCTTTCAAATACTCTGCCTAAAATACCCTTTCAATAACCAAATAAACGAAATCGGAAAAGCTAGCCAACGTTAACTGTATTCTCTCTGCTTTAAAAGATTAAACACCATTTTTCCCCCCGAACATATCAAAACCAGACTGGTTTTGATATGTTCGGGGGGAAATTTAGAACATATTTATTTATTTAGAATATAGTATTTATTTAGAACATATCAAAACCAGACTGGTTTTGATATGTTCTAAATAAATATTTAGCTACTCTGATTAAGAACTACTTAAATTTCAGTACGTGTGCATTTATTTTAAGTCGTAATTTTATTTTAATTCGTCGCTCAACAAGCATATTCAGTTAAGTTTGATTTTTATACTTTTATTTTCCATTAGATAACAGAACTATTTAAAATTCTACTGATAAAAATACAATAGTCATTTCATAATGGAGCTAATCTGTTGTTATATAGCCCTTGTAGCACAGTGGACAGGAAAAGACCTGCTCGAACGAAGGAAAAGTCGATGATGGGAGAAACTTTTACAGTCCTTTTCACCACGTGGCTGAGTTAGTCGGCCTCAGGCGAGGTAGCGCGGTTTTTTCTCCTGGAAACTCTGGTTTTTCATCCACCAAACAGAAAATCTACCTCAGAACACAAGCAGTTACATAGAATATACAAGAAGCATATGGCCTTAGTCGCCGATGCTCATAAAACTCAACTACAACAACAACTCTTATTAAGTGACAGTACTGTACAACTACGACTCAGTGTTGCAATAAAATGAATGGGGTTTCTCCTACAGCAAATATAATACTGTACTCATTTAGGATTCTTGCTAGTACCCACAAGTCCATTTTTGAAATTGCAGTACTTTCTGCAGAATAAGAAACAGTTCTATGCTCTTTCACAGTAAAATTTAAACTTTAATATGAAAAATAAAAATGGTGCATAAAGTTCAAACTCAAGTAATTCGGTATATTTAAAAAAATAACTTAGTTAACTAATAATTACTTAAGATGTAGTACTTTTAAAATCATATTATAGAAATATTTTACCCACCATACTCGTAAATTTATTTTATTGAAATAATTTACCTAAGTAAAGTTTCTTTTATAATGGTCAATTTCTCATAATTATGAGATGTCGTTAAATAGCAACATCCTTACTATATGAGAAATCAAATCAATGTGTCATGAAAATGCTATTATATTTTCTAGTAGATTGTAGTTTTTAGTAGTTGTAGTAACTTGAAATAAAAATAAATGTATAAAAAAACATGACTTCAGACAACTTTCATAAAATGAAGATTAACTGACTTTTCCCCCGACGTAAATTGACATTTCAAATATATATGAGAAGAGCATTTAATATAAAGCCAAGCTCTAGATATTTTTGTGATATATGCTGTTCCGCTTTTACCTTTAACAGTTTCCATTTCTTCTACTATTTACTTAATTTTATATATATATAAAAAAAAAAAACTACGCGAGTCTCTTTTCAGCTCTGTGGATCAGAGCGGATATATATATATATATATGGAGTTATTTCACTGTCTACTTTTTCACCCAAGAATTACTTACAGCCCACCTGAGAGATAAGGTACGCTTAGTAGCATTAAGGTTCCGAAGAACAACTAGTCTTTTCCTTTCTTATTGTGGCTGACAGTTAGTAGAAGCGTAAAGCACTAAAACTCTTACTTGATTCACGCAACATAAACTTCATAAAAATGGAGTTTTATCGATTTTCATCTTCAGTTTAGCTAAGAGTCTTAAATGTCAAATTCTTGAGAGTTAATTCCAGAGAAAGTTTTTGGATACATCAGCCGAGGATTACTAAGTGTACATTTTGCAATGGAAAAATACAAATCAATGGATTGAATACAATAGTTCCAAAATAGAATTGTGGCATATTTATTGCTCTGCGTGCAGAGCGTTACTGCCGAATGTAATATTGTAATGAAAAATGGTTATGAAAGAATTTTACTTTCGCAGTTTTGAAGTAGTTTAAAACTTTGATTGTTAATAGTACCAAGAATAAAGTAATCTAAAAATAACATTTCCCTAAATTCTATTGTAGATTTACTGGTAATTCAAACGTCACATATATTTGCATTAGCCCATTTTACTGTGTGTGGAATATTCAATTTGAATATCACTATATGAAGATACTTTTATTGATTAAATAAAAAAACAAAACTTGTCTATGTATTTAATTTATTAAAATCAACTTATAATATATTAAAATTAAATATTAAAGAAATAGATGTGGCTCCAGTAAATTCATTCTTATTCATTCACAATGAATAAGATAGCTAATTTGATTAAAATAAATAAAAAAAAAAATGTAACCCTTTTCTTCGGTGCAATCCGATAATAAGGGCCATTAGACAGACCTGTAACTGATTTAAATATTTTAAAAAAGCAACTTCTCAAAGAAAACAATTTTTCTATTTGCTTATTTTGACATTACCAGTTGAAATTACCTTGGCCATACTGCAATGGCATAGAGGAAGTTTGTAATGCTGATGCGTAATATCATAAACTGAACCCAGCTTGTTATGAAACGTCTAGATGCCCCAAATAAAAATGATACTATGGTGACTGGTAAGAAGACAAGAGAACTGTAGAGTGCTGCGCTGGACAAACTATCTAAGCAATCTATAGAATGTACGCGGTGTGGCTATTAAATAAGAAGACTGTTGCAATAAACTAAATATAATGGAATACTTTGTACCTTACAAAATTTATCCTCTTGAAAATAATTGCCTTGGGCTTATACACACTGCTCAAAGCACAGAAACATTTTTGTAAATCAATTTCATATAAACCTTTTTAACATTTCGGTTGTACTTAAACCCTATGTTTTATAAATATATGTACTTGTTTATACTCCGGCACGACCACCAGGTCAGTGGAGTTTACAATAAATCAATCAATACAATATTAATCGTATTTAGTAGTCACGGGCTTGAACCCCCGTCCACTCAAAGAGCGTATGCTACAGCACTCGCGCCCTGGACCACTCGGCTACGTCAGGCCTACGCCAGAGATGAATACTATACATGTATGATTGTTAGATGGGAGAAGTAAATCGTATCATCACCAACGCGGTGAAATTATGACTTTATTGCCAATGTCATCCACAGCTCGGGCTGCACTTTCTTACCTGCTGGCTGCAGTCTATTGCTCGAACTGCAGCGTCAAAAACAGTTTCAATCTCCTGTCAGAGCAAAGCATGGTGGATCCAAGATCTCAGCCTTAAATTTCAGAATAAACAAAGAGTACATGCAAAATGGAAAGCAAAATCAGACCCGAATAGTGACAAATGGGCCTGGAGTACTGGGGTCCATAGTTTAACAGATATTTATTTAAAGTATACCCAGAATAAAAAAAAAAAAAAAAAAAAAAAAAAAAAAAAATAAATAAATAAATAAATAAATAAATAAATATCTTTAAATAAATATCTGTTAAAATCAGACCCACTAGACAGGACTGCATACTGAAGAGCCTGCGCCCAGTTGAATAGAAGCAAATCTGAAGCCATGAAAGCCTGCATTGACAAAACAATCAAGATCGGGAAGGCACCATTTAAGGCAAGGCATGATGAATTCCCTCAAAAACTTAATCCGATCGAATAGGTAGACTACATCACAAAATTTCAGCCAAAGTCAGCGTCAGACATTAAGAGCATTCACAACAGTTGTCAGCGAGATGTCCTCGCTCCCATCATCATCACAAAAAGAGAGCTTATCCAGGCCATCAATGATATCCCACCAACGTCATGCACTGGATATGATGGGGTACCACAATTCATTCTTAAGAGCGTTAGTGTTTTCATTATCGATGCACTCCTAGGTATCTTTAATGGAATCCTCACAACGCAGCAACGTTTCCCAACAGACTGGAATCAATATATTGTCCAACAAATTCCCAAAACACAAGGAGTGACCTCAGTTTCACAATTCAGGCCAATAATGAAAGCCTCATGTCTCCTCGAAGTCATGGAGAAGTGCCTTCTTCCCATCCTAACCAACCAGGTTCTGTCATGTGAATCACCATTCATTCACTATGCCTTGAAAGGCAGGTCCACCATTACCAACCTACGGAAACCACGAACGCCATTCTGGGGGCTCTACAAGATAGGGCTGAGATGGCAATTGTTCATTTGGACATCCAGCCCCTCCTGCAACTTTGTGAGGACGGATACCAGATAAAAGGCAATATACTGGTATTCTTGAAGTCGCTACTTACGACCAGGATCCTTCACTTGACTGTGAATAAAAAATCTTTTACAAGGAAAGTTTGTGTAGGTGTTCCCCAGGGCGGAGTTCTTTCAGAGCTCCTCTTTATGGCTGCCATCCACCCATTCCTATGCCAGCAAACAGAATTTATCAGTTATGCAGACGACTTGAAGCTCCTCTATCGGAACAACGGGACCGCCCAACCTGATTCTGTTTCTGAAACCATTATCAACAGCCTTAAGGATCTGATTACATATTTGGCACAGTTTTCTCTTAAGATAAATCAAAACAAATCTGCACAAATGGTGTTTTCACTCAAATCAAACCCAACTCAACTAAACCTGGAAATCCACAGAACCCCCACCACTCCAGTCACCAAGCACAGATATCTCGGCGTTATATTCGACCCTAAACTCAGTTTCAAACACCATGTTGCAGACATTCACAGAAAGGTCTACAGGTCCACATGACTCGCCAGACAACATCTCCTTCATGTCACAGAGCCCGAGTACACGCTCCAATACATATACCGGTTTCTGCAGCCAAGTCATCACCTACGGCTTAGAAATCTGGGCGTCGGCAACGAAAACGACGCTAGAAACCATTGCATCCGATGAGTACTGGCTTCTTCGGTGGGTCCTCTTCAAGCATAAACTGTCACCACTCACACATACTTCAGATATCACCCAACTTCTAAATTACAGAGAAGTCTCCAAACGGATATTCGCCCTCCGCTTGCTCGTGTCAATTAAAATGACAGCGAGTGAAGTCAATACGCCAAGTTTTTGGTAGATGTGCAATTGCAGGATCCCCCAACACCGTTAAGAGCCCTCCCCTCTCTGCAGTCTGTGGCGTGGAGGTTCAGGATAGGGGATAGACTCCTGCCCATGGAGATGCTCCACAACGTCCAGGAGATGGACGTGGACTACAAAAAGTTCTTAGAGGACAAATCGTACAGAAGACGCATCATCAGGAAAGAGCTTTTGTCTTAGCCGAGTGACTGCCATCGCTTTTCATGTTAAACCCCTAGCATTGTTGCTGTTATGGGTATTATTGCATCAGGCAATCATGTAACCATTCACTGCCTGCAATAAAGTTAATAATAATAATAATAATAATAATAATAATAATAATTTGTTATGTAACTTCCTCTGGAAGTCTGCAACACTTAAGCATAATCGGCAGACTGGTAGACTGTGTACCCTGACTCGTCACTCCAATACATAGCTTTCCATTGGTTTAAGGTCCAATAACGATGAGTCTTAAGTGAAGCCAGATGGCGTCTGGCATTAGTCGGGGTGATTGGTGGCTTGTAGGCGACCATTCGTAGGTGGTAACACATATTATGCATCGTCCTGCGAACTGTACTGGTGCTGACATGTGTCCTGATCGTCCTACGGAGAGCTCTATGTGTGTGCTGTAACAACGTCGACCTGCGTTTCGCTTAGACGATTCTTTGCTCAATTATATTCTGATATTAGCCTATACCTGCTTTTAGTTGTAATGTGAAAAATTGGATTCGCAGTTATTTGATTGCCACTGATTCTTTTAAAATAGCGAAATAATTTCATATAAAACATAGCCATATACACGATAAGTAGTAGAGTTTTCAAATTTAAATATTAACGAAACATTAACTGTTATTAAACGCACGTATTATTTAATCGCAATATTAAATACACATTTTAAGTGTTGTACGCTGCGTTATTTTTCAAATGATGATCTTAGTGAAGTAGCGACACATCATTATGTGTTCCCCAAACCAAAAATAACTTACCGATGAGATTAAGTTTATCGTTATGTTTTCCATTTGAAACTTAGCCAAGTTTTCGAGGGTCGGATATTGGCCGTTTCCCACGAAATTCAGTTACCTACTCGTGATAAATGTTTTCAGATAATCTGGCACCGATTCAAAAGAATTTTGATATTTTCCGTCTGGATGAGTTATCAGCGAGATCCCACTGTTTTAATTGATTACACTATTCATATCCGGATTTTTAAATGCGCAGCGACTATTATAATTTCCTTTCGTTACCCTTGTTGTAGCACCTGTCGCAATTTCTTGATTAGACACATTTGGATTTGTACAAGCATAATAATGCAGAATATTTTGCACCTCATTTTCATAAAAACAGAAGAATATTTTGTTAAGCTCATAAAACTTTCCTAGCCTCATTGACGGGATTCGAACCTAGATCTTTTCCACCCGGTGGCGCCAGGTGGGCAGGAGCGGCAGTGCGTAGCACACGCTTCTTGATTAGACCGGGGTTCGAGTCCGTGACCACCAAATACGGAGGATGCGGAAAGGTCAGGGAATGACCACCGCATATCCCCACGGAGCAATATGGCCTTAGTTGCTAATGCTCTTAAAAAAAAAAACCAAATGACAAACCAAATTCCACCCGGTATGCAGAGGGCGGTGATTACATTAACTGTTATACTGGCGAGAGGTCGCGTTTTCGGCGTTCAAAAAATGTTGGCATAACTTAGGCAGCACCCACTGATTTGTTCTAAATCTCAATAGCAAAGAATTAACCATGAGTCAAATTTCTTGTTCAGGGAATCAAATTTTGCAAATAGGGTAACTTTGGGTGCAAAAGTTGTTTGTTTTGTTAGATGTAAAATTCAAGTGCTGCATGCTTTTCTAACCCAGAGGGGCTGGAAAAACATGCAGCCTGTTCTTGAAAATAACTGTACCACGATGAAAAAGCCCAAAATAATTCCTCTGTCATAATGGGGTCTTGTGCTACCAGCGAGGGTCTTGGATAAGCAAAGGCTTTCAGAGTACATAACGTTTACTTCAGGGCATTACGGCGAAGTCAACGGCAAGATAACTGTTTTACCAATTCCAAATAAAACTTCCACAACCTGTCTTTTACTGCTCTTCCAGATCGAAAACAATAGTTTTCTTGCCATAAAATTAGTGCAGTGGAAGATCTTCATGCCTATATAGATCATGTAAGGAATAACAAAGTAAAGTTTAACATTGTGTAATTATATAACTACAAGTGCATTTTTCTTGGGGTTAACTTCCTAAACTGTATTGGCTTTCCTGGGTTCCATAAATTCAACTTACGGACACCTGGATTTCAGCTAGCGTTCAGCAGCCGCTCTACTTAAGACACATCAATGCATGACCCATTGACACGGGATTTCGCCAGTGATATATCCTGGCTCGGTGGCTTGGCAAACTCTTCGGGGCAAGAATTTGCATCTACTGATGCCTCCTTTCTAGCGTGGGATATCTAGGCCCATATCCTTTCTCTTATCCCTTGCAAGATAGAATGTTTCTCTCCACCGAACTTACTGCGATATGTTTCCTTCTCTACCCCTTTGCCTTATTGACTTTCTGCTCTCTTTCATGTCATCCTTCTATTAAGATTTTCCCCACTAGTAGAGTCTTGACTCCCTGGATTTTAGGATTGTCCCCATTAGTAGTTTCTTGGGATCCGCTCCCTGTGGAGTTACACTTTATTGTCCCCATTATCTTTCCCATTTCTTTTCATGGGCCCTCTCCCTTGCTCTGCTTGGGGTAAGGACTCGATTAGGCGTCCTACTAACCCGGCCCAGCTTCTCCTGCCGTGCGCGGATGCTGGAATATCCCTTCCTGGTGATGGGGCCTTCCAGTAACTAAGTGCCTAGATGAACAGTATGAAAAAACAACACTCTGTTCACGATACCCACATGACTCATCTGGCCTCGGCAGATTTGCTTCTTCATAGTGACACTTCTAACAGTTTTGTGGGTAACCATTCGGACCGCTTACGGATACGCACAATGACCACAATGACCCACGAACTCAGCGAACGATTTGTCGAATCGTTCACATGGGAACTATCGAAGTGGACAGCCGCAATACTCACCTCTCAAGGAACAACCCGATATAATGAAGATCAATATCTAGTGTGGGAATTCACATCGCATCTTGCCATAAGTGAAGAAGACATCGTTGATAATCTCACTGTTCATATTGCTTTATCCATGCATATTACAGACAGCTCTCCTTACACAGTCTTGTGATTGAAGAGTCTTCTCATATCAGTATAATTTTATTCATAGACGTTATATCACGGCTTTAGAAATCTCAGCGAAAGGGAAGTGACTTCCAACTTTATTATCCATTTTATTCTCGATTCAGGTTGTAGCCCAAACCAGGCTTTGACGCAATTCCAATAAGCTAGGAATTACCACTAGAACTGGCTAATTCCTTTGATATCACATGTGATTTTAAGATTGCTAATGCTCTTCATATTCCTTCATATGGGACAGTTTATGTAGGGTTCGTTGTCAGATAATTAGGTATGTTATCTAGCCATTTATATGGCTTAGGGATATGTCTTTGAATATTGTGTGGGTTTAGAGAAGATTTGAAATATTAATGCTGTTATTAGCGTTCTTAAGATTCATCTGGAGATGCTGAGAGATGAAAATCCTGGAATAAATTCCAGAATTACAAATGAATAATTCAATAAATTTCAAATTAGAGTATGGTGTACTTTAAACCATGTAGTTTCTCTTTAAGTAAACACTGAATTAACTTTAAAACCATCCTTCTTGTACTCCAAGGGGCTAGCATACCTTATATGATTGATTTGGGGACCCACCGGTTAGAAATCACTATCATAAACTTCCGGGTGGGTCCGGTTAAATCAGCCCAGAACGAAAAAAAAAAAAAAAAAAAAGTTTATAGAAATTGCTGAAGTCAACAACAGTAACTGAATGGACTTCAAACAGAATCAGATATTTCTTAAGGAGCTAGGCGGCGTAGCCACTGTACAGCCAAGGAGGACAGTCAATGATTGTAATCTTATCTCGCTAGTGTAGTTTAAAATGTATTATTTGTGAAATTGCCAACGTTCCATTCGACATGTTGCTTACTCTGCTGTTTTATAGGTCAAAGTGGTGTCTGTGTTCACGCTGGATAGAGAATACGCCTTCTAAAATTGACATGTTGATCTATTTTGTCGAGGGGGGCGTACCACTTCCGATTAACTTTAATCCCTGCACGCCCAATATCATTGTTATATGGCAATTATATTTTACGCATTAGACCACCATTAATTCCACCACTCTGTACATAAAAGCACTATTTTCTTTTGCCCTATTATTCAGAAAGGTTACATTAGCGACTGAATTTTAATTCTGCCTCACTGTGAAATATATTTATTGATTTGGCGACACAATCTCTCTCTCTAACACACATGCATGCACATTACACATGTATCCATCCTAAACTATGCGAAAATTTTGAGAAAATTAGATTTGAGTCAGTTACAATTTCTGCAACTTGCGTTCCGTAAATGCACTGTGCTTGAGATTTAACAGCTTTTAAGTCCATTAACATACCGTGTCGCAAAAAAGGAGGGATTTAAGCGCTCAAGAGAAAATGAATCGCGTGAAAGGCTTTGACAACCTGCCAAGGAGTAATTACAGAAAAGCTGCTGCTAAACTTGGCATCTCTCAGCCAGTTCTGTGTAAACCTTTGAACTGCCAGAACTCTATAGAAACACGTGGAACTGGAAGCATAAATGAGAATCGCAAATAAAAGATACTTGGAAATGTGAGGATATTGAAGAACCTTTTACTGTGGTTTGAGTGGGCAAACCTCCAAAAATACGTTAATCAACAAGAGCAGACTCACTGTAGAGGAAAGGCATTTGGCCCCAACACAGAGGGAGGATGAATTTACGTCTTTGTTTTGATGGCAAACATGGAACCCGCACAAAAGTAAGCACGTGAAGTTGACTGACACTGAAATATTGTACTCAGAGTATGTGCTAACTGATAGGATCTACAGAAGAAGAAAAAAGGCCATTGAAACTTAGTGTTAGAATAGTTCTTTAAGCCGAGAAGGCTGTATATATGAATGAATGCATGTATATATGCATGACCTACATAGCGAGCAGAAATGTGAGACTGAGTGAAAAGATCCAAAATGGTTTCAAAGGGTAATACGAGAAAGAGAGATAATTTAGATATTTACGAAGCATAGAAGAAAGTTTGGAAAGGGGAATATACAAGTGAAATTTAGCTGCAGTAAAATGCACGGTGGGAACTGCAATGATGTATGAAATAAGTTGTAAATTAATGGACTGAATGCTGCTTGAAATCGGCATATACAATAAGATCCATGACGATGTTTTGTGGTTGCATTATTGTCTTAACTTTACGAAAAAAAATTTTAATTAATGAAACGTGCATTTGGTAACATTTAAATTTTAAACTTCTGTATGTATTTCGCAGTTGTCTTAACAAAAGGGAGGAAATTTTGTCTCAAGCAACGATTCGACAATGAATAGTTGAATTTATCTTAAATGTCAACGAATTGATGAATCAACCATCCTTATTAAGCCTATCAGCACGACGAACTGAAGCAAGTGTTGCTCTGACCCACTAGACCCATTGGCCCACTAGGCCAATTTCCATCCGCTATACGTGACAACTCCTTTCTGAACAGTTCACGGTACCGTTATATATTGTTCTATTACAAACAACTGTCATGCTCATACTCTTCATTCATTCAGTGATATATTTCTCTTCATTTACTCCTCGGATAGTATTTTTGATCTTTATAAAATCAACATTAGATAATGTGTTGTGGTTAAAAACTTCTATTTTGTAAACATATCTTCTATAATTCGTATATCAATCTGTAAATCCGATGGATTTTCTCCCTGCACCATATGTATAATACCTTAGTTCGAATCCCGTCAATGACGCAAGGAATTTTTTTTTTTTTTTTTCCACGACGTGGCTCAGTTAGTCGGTCTCAGGCGTGGGGACCAAACACCAGAGTTTTCTTTCGCAAACTCCGGTTTTTCGTCCAGCAAAGAGGAAATCAACCACAGAACACACGCAATTTAGCGATGACATATTACATGGCCTCAGTTGCTGAAGCACCTAAAACCCTACAACCGACCAATCAATCCGAGGGATTCGTATTGTAGAATCCAAAGAGAAATATGACTGTTCTTCATCAATCAACTAATTTCTTTGGAGTAATAAAATTGACGGAAACAAAGCAACGCAATGTTCATATAAACAATTACCAAATCTTAATTGATACTGGTCAATATTTATAATACCTCTAACGCTAATTAAAAAACACGACCTCAATTTTTTTTTTTATAAGCTATGCAAAAATGCAAGTAGAGGTTAATTACAAGTTTCCTTTTTTTTTTATAATAATTTGAACTCCAAGGTCGTTTTGAGAAAAGATTGTAGGTACTAGGTAATCTTTATTGAACAAAAGACTTTTCCATACCAGCTGTAGGGAAGCGTGCAGCTCGTACTGCTGGGGAACCAGGGCCTCTAGGTACGACTTTAACACAGTCTTATAGCATTAACATACTCACCAAAGCATGAAAATAGCATTGCTACATCCCTGATCCAACCGGAACTGAATGGTCAAGATTTTCATGGAGAATAAGCGGGACATTTCTTATTGAACATGAAATCGAATGTGCTTACAGTGGCGTTTTAAACTTAGAGACCGGCGCTCGGAAAAGCGGAAACTAGCATTTAGATGGTGAATCATGGTACGCATGCATTCAATGACTATGGTTTGAGTACGGTGACATATATGAAAGCAATCGACATGCATTGCTTGTTCCAACAGACAATGCAGACAATCTTGTGATGTCCTTTGTTGGGGCTGTTTATCATTATATGACAGAGTAGTTTCAGCATGGCTCTGCGAAAGATGACTCTTTGTTTCTTGTTTACTGCTGAGGTTTTAATATTATTAAACAGTCTTCGTTAAAAGTTCTTCTGGAATACGATGAACCTGTCGAAATTACTAGGTCCCAAGTCCTCTGCAGGAAAGGGCGGTGGAGGCTGTTTCTGATGTGTGGATCCTGCCCTGTCATTCTTTAGCCTTCTATATGATTCACCGATGTAGGTCAAGTTTCAGGAGCACTGGATATATATCACGCTTCTTGATTAGACCGGGGTTCGAGCCCGTCACCACCAAATAAGGAGGATGCGGAAAGGTCAGGGAATGACCACCGCATATCCCGGAGCAATATGGCCTTAGTTGCTAATGCTCCTAAAACCAAATAACAAACAACAACAAACAAACAACAGCACTGGATATAGTCTATTAGGCCTCTCGGGGGTCGGATGGTCGATGTTGATTCTTAGTAAGCTTCTGTTTTTGGGAGACTGGGTTCCTTCATAGAATATACGTATATTATAGGTTTTTGCTGCTTTTGTTGTAATGCTGCTAGAATTTATTATAAGATAAACTGGTTCTTTGGTTTTATTTTTTTTTTTTCCGGGGAGATGTAGCTGTTGTTAAGAGTTCTGTTGATGATTTGCTCTACTAATGGAGAATATTGGTTCATCAGAGCTATAGCTTTTAATGTTGGCATTTATTGTTGACGAAGTTGCTGATGATGTCTACTTCATAAAATGTTTCAGAAGCTCAGCAATAAACAAGAAACAAGATTTACTCTCCTACCTTAACCTCGTTCAGATTTACCTGGTGCGCTGGTGACGAGGGTTAAGGTAGGAATAAAAAAAAATCTCCCCTGATATATGCTCCTGCTCGAAAACAGTCTCGTAAAAAAAAATGATTAATTACACCAATATCAACCCAAACCTATATATTTATAAACCCTCCCACAGACTCTTCCCAGAAAACTCCACTACAGGATCGCGCAAGGAGGTAAGTTTCCAACTTAATATAGGAGAGTAACTCTAAGGATTCCAGCTAAATTGTATAAATGAATTAATTAATTATTATATACTAATGGTGTGATTAATTAATTACGATATACTAAGACATAATAATGTGGGATGCTATCAAATTACCAATAAAGAATTATTTTGTAACCAAAAGTTGAAACCAAGCAATTATAACCGCATCAGTAACCGCTACAGCTTTAAGTAATAATTTAACATAATTAGATTATTAATAGAGTTCTGCAAAACTTTCTAGAAAATTGTACCTCAAACCAATGTTATAACCACTTAGGCTTGAATATGGGAGACAGTCAGTTCTAGAAACGTACCCAAAAATAGTTTAGGTGTTTGGCATTGAGGAGGTTATTTCCTTTAAAACTGTATCATTTAGATAATAAATTACTTAATATATCATGTGATATAATAGTGTAGTCTCAATTAATTATCTCACAATGATGAGCAAACAATAGTCCCGTCTTCCAATTAATTTTTAGATATTTTTTATTATTATTATTACTAGCCATATAGTGCAAGGAAGCCTGAGGCTTATGCTGCACCAGCTAAAAAAAAATTTCCAAGTTACCGAGAGAGAGAGAGAGAGAGAAGGGAATCACCAAGAAGAGAAGAATGATGGTATCCAGCTCAGGACCCTGGGTGTGCCAATCCCATACTCACCAGATGTGAGCCCCTGGAGTTAAATCCCATTGGACGGATTTTTTTTAGTTATTATTGATGCTATGAAAATTCTGTCCTCTAAAATGAAAGAGAAGCATTTTATACGGTCTTCATTTCATCTCTGATACTAGTTGAAGGGAGAGAAGAGGAGTGACAGAAAATGAAATGAGTTAATTTTTCCTTGTGATTTTCTGAAAGTGGGGAAAATCTAACCATTCAACCACAAAGTTCACAACAAGCTACGAATGAACACGAGATACTGTTGAGAGTGGGAATGGAATTATGGGTTGAAGTGGGTACCTTTGCTTCATTTGTGTATGGATTATTGAAGAGGCTAGACATTTCCTTGAGGTTAAAAACAAATTTTCTGCGATTGCAGTCCCTTTCTTTGAATTATTTCATGTTCACCTGTTTTTTTTTTTTTTTTTTATGGCACCATATAAATCACTATATATATTTACGAGACATTCAAAATTCAGGAGTAGAATATGCAAACTGAAAGGGAATTCTAATTCCTAATCAGAAGGGGAATTGCTTCTGATTGCGCATTGGATGGCACTGATTTTCAAATTTTGTAAGATGAGACCAGTCTAAGCGACACAAGGATTCGCACTAACATATGGTAAAAACATTGATCATCTATTTGATGCCATAAACAGTTCTTTATTTTTTTGCAAAATGATCGTCTATGGAAAAAGAACTAAAGATTCTGTCGGCAATAGTTTTGAAAACAGTGCCAGAAAAATGGTGAAACTGCGATCTGCAGTCTGATCATACAACGTCGTAATAAAAGACATTCACCCCAATAAGAATTGCAAAGCACGTTATTCAAAAGCAGGAAGGATCAAAATACAAGGGGAGAAAACTGTGTGTGTCCACAAGATGATATAGGACTACGTAAACTAGATTTATACAATACTGTATTTTGTTTACTCAAAAAAGGACATCTGAAATGTCTGTGATATTTCATCCATTTTACGGTAGCAGACCTAAATAAAAACCAGTTCCATTTATTAATAAACACAATCATTTGAATAAAATAACGTACGTACTTTATTTGGAATAAAGGCATTGCATTTCGATTTTTTAGTAAGTTGGATAAATAAGGATAATTATGTAGTGAAAAATGTCACCATTACACTCTTTTCAGCAAATATTCTTGCACCCCTTCTATTTAAGGGAGAGTTACATCTCCCCCTACTTTGAGTATGGGCTAAGTTGCCGACGTGCCTAAAATCCAACAACAACGACCCAACCAACAACATTTAATCTTGGTCATCTTAAATAATATAATACGTACCTAAAATTTAATGGTTATCATCAAAAAACATCACAATCTTATGCAATTTCCGGTTAATACAGTATTTTGAATCATTCAGTACCGGATATAACGTGCGTATTTAATTTCTGCGTGACTTAACTGACTTTATAGAAAGAAATGTTACTGGCTTTTTAATCATATGCTTGCGAAATTAATAGCAAACCACACACATTACAACTGTTTTACCTTATTTGGATAAAATTTACTTTTAATATAATAGAACATCGATCTATTTTAATATAATTTAAAAACCCATTTGAGTTAAAATATAAATGTTTTTTTTTTATTGATTAATGAAAAACAACGATATGGGTTTTTATTTTTTACTATTATATCAAAATCGAAGTGGTACAGTTATACCATAAAAGCATGTACTCGGATGAGATAGTGACCCAGTTAAAAAATACAGTTAGCTAAGTTTCCAATCGAAAGCAATTAGCTGCGTTACTCAATCGGAACAATCACAGTCATTTGGTCAATAGAAAGAATATTAATGCATATAACTCCTCTAACTAAAGACCCACCATTCTTGAACATTACATGATCAGGTAGAGAGAACACAGATAAATAAGTAAAACGTTTAAAGAAAGATCGCGAGTTAGGAATGATAAATGAGTCCACGAAGCATTAATCATATCCACCGAAATGAATCAGTGCCACGAACCTTGAAAAGAAACTCTAGGTGATTATATACAGCTTGTGAAGCGCGATGTTTTAATTTTCATTTATGATTCGACTCCAAATCCTCGAATGCCCGGATTGGTCATGTATTACCCATTAGAGAGAACGTGTTGTGCAAGACAAGTAGGAAACATTAAGTGCCTACTGCTGGGTTTATTACTCATTATCTGCGAATTCGCAACCCATGAAAGCTTTCGTCCAACTCGCTGCTGACCATGAAACACAGTTAGATAAATTGCATTCTGGTGTTTGAGAAGAGTTACAAAATCTGTATATGGTGCATTAATTTATGAGTAGTTAATTCGTATTGGGGCTAAGAAATAAAGCAGAAAGTGCATTGCGAACTCACTAAAATTATATCAACATTCAATTTTCTTTTAATTTATATTACTATTACTTTGCAGGGTTTTGTTGTTGTTCGCAATTAATTTATAATAATTTAACATTAACGATTAGGAGTGGAAGTTCATAGACAATTATTTTTATCAAAATTCTTTTAATCGAAATAATTGTTCGTAGTCAATTTATCCCTATAGGACAAAATAAGTTGTCCTTTTTGGATAAACTACATTAATAATCACTAAAGAATGCAAAATAATAACAAAAATAATAATAAATCATTGAAATATATAATTTTGAAGTCATGCACGAAGAATATAATTGTAATAGTTATTTTATAAAGGACTCCAGATATAAAATTCAATAATAATGCTATATTAATTTCGCGAGAAAGAGTATAAATTTAAATTAATATTTTCGTGTCTTATTCGTGGGGACAACAGACTAACTAAGACTACAAACAGATTCATTCCATCACAGCATAAAATCAAAACGAAATTAAATGGGTGGTGGGGGAACCTGAAATTATAAAACTGATATCCTTCTCAACAAATTAAAACATTTTGAATCAATCTAATTTCTATGTACTGATGCTATTATTTGTTTCGTATTATATGTCTAGCGAGTTTTCAGAAAACAAACTTTCTGAGACAGAAGAGTTATGTAACTATTTACTAGAAGTTTGATTTTTATCAAATAATACAAAATCAGAGACCTAAAATTCAATATCAACGCTACAGAAGTTTAGGTCCTGATACTGCAGTGAACCATGTCATAATAATGTGTTCGGCCCAATTCACAGGCTGTCTGAAATCGGAGACCAACAGTCCCGATTGAAGAGGACTTTAAAAATTCCTTTATTTTTAAAAGTATTCGAAACCAGAATGACAAGTGGCGAGATCACTATACATTCTTGGAGGAGCACCTGAACCGGCACAAGATTCAAAATCTAAATGCATTTGAAAAGCATTCAAGTGCATTTGAATACAATTAGCGAGTAGTATTCCGTTTAACTAAATTATAAATAAATTATCTTTTTAGAGCACTTTCTAATTAAAACGAATTGTTAAAAAATGGAATAAAAATTATTTTATTTTTCTTACTTTCGATCTTGCAGCTTCCATTCTCGATTTATAACAGAATTCCAGTAGTGCAACAATCATTGCTAAAACTAATCCTCCTATTAAAATGTAGAAACAGCCCGCAACGTTGCTCAGCGTAAGCTCGTTCTGTGTAGATTCCTAAAACCAATAGTAATAATAATAATAAGTTTATATGTAATCAGTATTTTATATTTATATTAAAATCTATCTGTGCATCATTGAGTTGATTGCTACATTTCATAGTATTTATATTGGAAAACTGATGCATCACATTCTGTGTGTGTGGTACTGACTATAAAAATTATTCCAATTCAAAAATTATTTAAGAATTTCTCTGAACTTTTTTCATTAAAAAACGTGGGGCCCAGCGTGAGACTATGAGAGAATACTTTTAATCTGTGAGTGTATACAAATTTGTTCTAATTTATTATATGTTGAATGTAAATAAATAGTCGAATTTCATCATAAAAGAAGAAAAATAGTAACACCTGCTCTTTCAATTACTGAATCATCTTTAACTGTTCTTCTTGGTGTTATTTTTGCGATACATTTACAATGTTAGGTCATGATACGGCAGTGAACCGTCTCTCTATAATTATGTTCGGGCCGATTTGCAGGCTCTGAGATCGGTTAACAACACACCCGATTGAAGAGGCAGATAAAAATTCCCCTATTTTTCTGAATTGATTCGAAACCAGAATGGCTAGTGGGGAAATTATTATACTTTCTCGGAGGAGGACCTGGTGACGTGCAAATATGCGTTCTGTCTAGTCAAAACATTATGACCACCAATCTAGAGGAGGAAATACCCACCTAACAGTGGATATTTTCTCCTCTTGTCGCCAATACCGCTGCCCCATGGCGAGACATGGACGTTATAAGGTCTCTGAACGTTGCACGAGGTATGTTGTACTGTGTCGCCAGAATTCGTCCTGTAGATCTGCGATAGTCCTTGGTGGAGAATCCAAACACTGAATCTGTCGATCCCGCTAATCCTAGAGATGTTCCATTAGATTCATATTCATCGAACTAAGTAGCACCTGGAAGTCACTTTCATGTTCACCGAACCAGTCCCGAAAAATACCGGCAGCGGCGAATTATCCTGGTGAAATACCTCTGTGTCACTCGGGAAGATAGTCACAGCATGAAGAGATGTAGATGATAAGCCACAAGGGATTGACATATAGACACGTACAGTATCTTATTTAGGGAGGAACACGAGCGTCAGTTCGACTCCTGCTTGGTACATTGTGATGAATATGGAACTCGGTGAAAAGCCAGAAATGTCTCTTTATGTTTGTGCAATATGCGTGTTGTTGTGTTCTTTCTAGTCACTTTGCCACTAGGAAGGTCATCCAGTGCATAAAGTCTGTCCAGTGCATGTACCGTGGCCGATCTCGGAAACTTCTATTCTACAGCGCATAAAAAAAAAATCCCGTACCCACTTGAGCAAGTACTAGGCCCGTGTGTACCAGCAAATAGCCCATATCTTGCGCAGCCCAAATCCAATGTACTAGCAATAAGGAAAAATTTTGGATACTGGCAAAATGTAATTGGACGGCAGTGAGCCGTCTAATTACATTTTGTGGAACCAACCTGAGGTGGTTCCACTTATTATTTTAGTTTTATGAGTTCTACTGAATTAAAAAACCAAGGCGCATTTTTAGAAATATAATCACAGTGGATACATTTTTATATTACATTTATTTACATATATACAAACACTTTATATTTACACTTTCTATTTAGAATCATCTGATTCTGTGCAATAAACGCATTTCAATTATAAAGCTTCACTTACAAACTATGAAAATTGATATGTATGTAAGAATATAAGTAAATATGCATAACATTTTTAGGTGGCTCCTATTCGTTAGCCAAACTCCACCTTTAAAAACTGTGCTGAAAACAATATGACTGTCTACAGGCCTGATTTTGTTGTATAAGTGTGTGTTTGTGTTAAGTGAAGGTTTATCTTGTTGTGTTGTTTTAGGCCTTTCTGCCCACTCCCCCAAGAAGGTTGAAACCACATCTGTTTTCTAGTGCCCATATCTAGGCATATATATCCTGGCCAGATACTACTACCTAGTGCTTTTTGCACTAACAGGTTAGGTTATGTTAGCTACAATGGATAAGTAGTTTTTAGTATAATGTGGTGTAGGGGTATAAGGCCTCCAGGACATCACCAGGAAAACATCCCCATATCAAAACATTGCCGCCATCTGTCTGTTTCTGTTGGACTAGGACATCCGAGTGATTCCTCTCCAGTTTATCACCTTGCCTCCAATCTAACCGTCCACACGGCATAGCAGGAAATGTGATTCATCGGATGGTAAATTTTTTCCAGTTGTCAATGGTTCAATGATGCCGTTCTGATGTAAATTTTAGGCATCATTCGCGATGGGTAAGCATGAGTGCCCTAACCGGGTATATATATACGGAGGTGGTTTCATTTAATCGGGTCTTGTAAATACCGCTGCTCGTACCATGATTAAAGTCCGTGATCAACCATTCCACTTGTAAGATGTAGTCTTACCAATATAATAGAGATATCTATTTAGCTAAAATAAATCCAGAAAGGGAAATGGAAAGTGAGAATTAGTATTAATGCCCGAATATTAATTTAAAAATAATAAATATTAAGATTGGATATTAAGTTTTAATGTAAATAAGGTTAAAGTTTGAAGAAACACTGGATTTGGGGATGGGGAAGTTATAGACGTATATGTTAAATAGCGGCTAAATGGAAACAAGTAATTTCGAGTAAACCCAGTGAAACTTTAGGGGCAGCACAAGGAAATGGCTCCACACATTCCACTAGGAAAAGTCGAAACCAAAATAAAGAAGCCTCAGAAATATTAGGACAACAGGAATCAACTGAAATGATTGGAGCATGCATGTATTCCAAGAGTACGAACTCCAGAGTTACATCTTCCCCCTCAAATCATGTTCCTGCAAACCCACTCACTTATGCGCACATCACTATGCTACCTAAAAAGCATAACACTTTTGAGGGTAGAAAAACCCGCCCATCCCAAAATTTCATGCCTACTCTCGCCGAGGACAGCCGACGACGTAATCCAGTTCACAGAGAAAGTATTAACGTGTCTTCCTGTAACACACCTGAAACAAACAAACGGTTTTCTGAAATGTACAACATTACTTCCGTTGCAACCAGAGAGCAAATTTTTGTATCAAGGCTGGGACCCACAACACAGCCCAGAAACATTAAAGCCATGTGTGAGGGCGAACATGGGATAACTGTGGAAGTAAAGCAGGTGAAAACACGACACCCAGCTTACTCCTCCTTTATAATCTCTTGTCCACCAGATAAAGCAACTCGCCTACAAGACGTAAGCGCCTGGCCAGTAGGTACCTTAGTCAAGCCCTACAGAGACAGATGGGCCAGACCACTGGTTAAAAATGATGCAAGGAATCGGGCTCAATAGCAATCAAGAAAACTACCCCCAGCTGGGAATGCAGAACATCACATCCACCTGTTTGTACAAAACGTGAGGAGCATCTCAAATAAGCTCCACACCCTACAAACGATGATGATGTACGAGGACCTGGATTTCATTTGCCTAATCGAAACCTGGTTGGGAAATGGAAAACAGTTAGATCGGCTAACTGCGGCAGCAAACTGCAAATGTGTGGGAACCGGAAGAACAGATAGGCGAGGAGGGGGAGTTATAATTTGCTATCAAAATAAATACCAGCCTATAAGAGAACGAAAAACCAATTCAAATAATTTTGAAGGGATTTGCGTTACCTTTTCAAAAGAGCACGTGAAAATACAGTTATGCATCATATACCTCCCACCTGAGCACTCAAAGGAGACAAGAAACGAACTCTATGCTTGGCTTGCTGCAAATCTAAAGCCATCAGTCGACACAATAATAGCGGGAGATTTTAATTTGCCTTTTCCGAAACACAGGGAGGCCAAGAAAGAGCTGGATGCTACATTGGGTGCATTGCACTTAACGCAGCTTCCGACACCAGTGACAAGGGGAATGCAGCAACTTGACCTGTTGTATCATAGTTCCTTAGACATAAGGCTAGCGCAAAACTGCATAAAATTTAAGTCGGACCACAATCCCATTGAAATAGAAGCAGCACTGAAGATACACAAATACATGCAGGGTAACCACACGAACTGGGAAAAGCAAAGTAAGTATCTTTTCTCCGTGAAGTATATTAAATCAGAGGTCATTCTCAGTCACCTGACTAGTTACAACTGGAATGACCTGCAAGAAAAGCCAGTAGACGAAGCTTTAGAAATGATCACTAAAAAGCTATACCAAACAGCATTGGAAGGAGCAGCAAAAGAAATCAAAATATCTGAGAGAACAAAAGAATGGTTTAACCCACAACTGAAAGCAAGTTTCCTCAGGAAGCAAAAACTGTATAGAAAATGGCAAAGAACGGGTCATCCTGCCGATCACATTCGTTATAAGAAAGAAAGAGCACATTTCATTAAAGCAAAAAGACAGGCACACTGCAGTGTTGTTCATAATAAACTAAAAAGAGCAAAAAGAATTACTAGCAATAGAAATAGCACAGAGAATATGACCGAATGCATTTTCAAGGAATGGGCTAATAACACTTTTAGTAACCTGCATGGACTGAATCAAATTGAGAACACTGATAATGGTAACAAAATTTTTGAATTCCTGAAAGATTTAAACAAGCGAAACCATTCGGCAATAGAGGAACCAACAAGACCTCCTTTGAGTGAAATACAAATCACCAAAGAGAGCGTAATGAAAGCAATCAACGATCTGCCCAATAAGGCCACTGTTGGACCAGACAAATTTCCAATGTTCATCCTTAAGATAAGTAGCCCATTTATAATAGATCTATTACTGCACATCTATCAGGAAATCATCAGGTCAGGAGCTTTCCCGCAAGCCTGGAAAAATTACATTGTAACCCCAATACCAAAGATTAAACACCCAAAATTGGCTAAGGATTACAGACCAATTTCTGTCAGCTGCACCCTACAGAAGGTATTCGAAAAAGCACTGCTTCCCACCATCAATCAACACTGCTTCAGCCATAGACCACCGCATTTGCACTCAGTTATTTCGGGTAGATCAACAATAACAAACTTACTGGAAACCCTTTTTCGCGTGCAGAGAGCACTAAATGAGAAGGAGCAAATTGATATTATTTTTTTGGATATCTCCGCAGCCTACGACAACGTCTCAATTCCAGCGCTCATTGCGATTTTAAAGAATTATTTTAATGTAAGAGGAAATTTGTTAACTATAATAACCAGCCTGCTAGAACATAGAAAACTTATTGTTAAGCACCAAAAGCTACAATCTTGCTTTACCATCTCGCGAGGAGTGCCACAAGGGGGAGTTCTTTCGGCTACTCTCTTCGCGGCCGCCCTGGAGCCGTTTCTTGCACGGTACTACAATTTTATAACATATGCTGACGATGTAAAATTCTTCATCACTTCCAAAGACCATGAATCAGCAGAAGGTATTTGTCAGATGGCAAATAGCACAATCAGAGAATTTGAGCGCTACCTGGATTGCATCGGACTCCGTATTAATGCGCAGAAGTCTGCCCAAATGACCATAACTTGCAAGCAGAATAAAAATGACATTTCGATCTCTGTGAACGGGTCTAATGTGGTAAAAGTGCACTCTCACCTGGACCTGGGTCTTAAGTGGGATGACAGACTCACCTTTGCTCAACACTTCGCCCATATGAAGACAAAAATATTCGCCGCTTTATGGGCTACTAGACAGGAACTGGTAGGAATTAGGGATCCTCAGCTAGCGACCAAGTACATTTTAATGTGTGTCCTGCCAATTGCAATGTATGCCTCGCAAATCTGGTCTTCAGCTCCAGATTCACATTATAAGTCCGTCCTTGGGATCGAGTACTGGTTCTTGCGATGGCTTAACAGAATTGCTGGCCACCCTTTTACTATCTCAAGGGCCATTCTCTACTCAAACCTTAACATCACACCCTGGATGCAGCGGACAATTAACAGGAACATACACACTCTCGCACAAATGCTCACAGGCAGAGTGGATGCTCCAGTCCTGGATAATATTCTAGTCAAACCGCGTGCCACTGCTAGACGTTGCGGGGAAGTAAATAATCCACTGCGTCCAGTCCTGAACAATCTTAGTAGCCTGCAAAGATTCTTCCCATCAAATGCAGCAAAAATATTTAACTCACTACACATAGATGCCGAAAAACTGTGTGAGGATGCAACATACCGGAAAGAGATCTTCCAGGATTCGTATAGACTTACCAAAATATGAATCGGCTGCAAAGTACCAAAGAATTTAGAGTAAAAGAGAAACTTTCTGCTTTCAGAACAATAATAATTTGTTGACTGTAAAAATATACCTTCTGTAACAGTTATGTAAATATGTAATTTATAGATGGAATTATTAGTGAATTGTAAATATATCAGTTGTATAATGTATGTACAGAATCATCAATGTGTAAATACTATATATATTAAACATAAAATGTGTATATAATATTTCGGGACGAGACTACGTGTTCAGTATATGTAACCCACTGCACGTAGTATCTCGTACCCTGATATGTACTTAGCACCCTCCTGGCACTTTGCCGTCCCGGGGTGGTTTCCTTATGGAAATAAACGGATAATAATAATAATAATAAAAGTGCAAACAGGGACAGCGGGACTAGGTAGAGGGGTGACATTTGAGAACATGCGTGAAAGAATTGCTGAGGGCAAGAACAATAGGACACGTAAATGGGATTACGAAGCGTCTATTTTGATCTAAGCCACCATTATGAAGTAAACAGTAAATTAGTGAACGTCCAGTGTTCGCATAAAAAGAAAACTGCGTCATGGTGGCTGATAATTTGGCATGTTGGCCATATTTAGCAGCGAAAGTGTAAACACGAAAATTGAGTGTTTTGGAGGTTACCGGCAAACATAAAAAAGTCATACTGCCGTGTGAGAAAAAAATAAGAAATTTCTAGAGAAGGGTTGGTCTGCGCGATAGGGAGGCAGTTGTGGTGAAATGTTTTAGCAAATAGGAGGAATAAAAATTAAACAGGTATGGGAATTCGTTGGGGTCCTTGGGGGAGGCGTTCCAAACTTCAGGGAAAAACAAAATTCGGGGGAAGAAAAGGGAAAAAAAGTGTCCAATCTGTATCTGACGTCTCTATGGTCTAAGGAGAGAAAATCGTGAGTTGCGGGTTGAAGTACAAGTAGATTTTTTGGTGGTCAGAGTTCGCATCTCGTGGTAGCAAGATGAAGAAAAAGACAAAAAAAAAAAAAAAACGTGAGAGAAAGAAAGCCTTGTCCGGCATCTCAAGGCAGTGTGCCACGAAGGAAGCCTGAACGCAAGGAAACTGGAAGTAGCGGCCATTCCGGAACGTAAGTCTGTTCCTGTTTTTTTTTTTTTTTTTCTTGAATCCTGAACTCAAGGACTTATAACCTAGCTCTGTAAGGAATTGAATGATGTTCCTTTAAAAAAACAGAACGTTCTAAAACGACAAGTAATAACATAACCCCTCCCAACACACATTGTTTCCTGTCTATCAGCTCGCATAAGGAGTATGTTTCTACGTTTACCACGACATCGACGAGGCCTGGGCACCTCATCGATGGTTTTTAAATATAAATCGATCAAATCAATATTTTTATATAAAAATTAATTACAAGCGTGATAATATCTATAAAACTATTACAAAAAAGACAGAAACATATTTGCCATGAACAATTAAATACTACAGTTTCCAGTCTTAAGAATTTCTTTATATATATATATATATATATATATGAGAGAGAGAGAAATACATATTCGAATTTAGAAACTTTGGTTTTATCTAAATTACGAATTTAGATATTTTGGTAAAATATCTAAATTCGTGATTTAGATATTTTTGCTTTATTGAATAGATGAAAACGCTTTCAACATGAAAACAAAGACTGGATATGAGACAGAAGAGTGCACTACTGTACTGTAAATGCTGCCTCTGATAGAAGCTGACAAAAAAAAAAAAAAAAAACACGTAAATGACGCTGTGTACAACAACCTCGTTTAGTGCCTCTGAGAACTCAAGAATGCACGATTCTGTTTCCAAACTACATCTGGCACACCGTCGTACGATCTTCTTTGGCGACTGCTCAAGTAATACCACCACCCCTACGACGTTTTTTTTTCCACTCCGCTGTTGCCTTTATATAATTTTTAACCTTTTTCAATGAATTCACCACGCAATAGCCTAATCGTTAGCTGTTATTTTGGAGGATATCCAAACTTACTCTGCCCTCATATATGCAGCACTTACATCGCGTTCTGAAAATTTCAACTCCATTTTAACATTTGTTAAAATTCGTTGCTTACATCCGCGTATAAGCGACAAGTCGAGCCATTATTCCTCATAGTAATCCCATTAGAAGATTTTAAAAATGCAGTGAACTGCAACATGATGACAATAAATTTCCTTTCTTCCAAGAGCGACAACGGGTTACTAACGGGTTAAACCAGAGATCAGCTTTATCTCTGGCTAAAGTTGTAATAGAACCATCTAGTTTTGATAGAGGTGCGAACAGTGATGGACAAGAGTTGCTACCAATAGCCTCGGAAAGAGACCAGAATTCTCGATTAACGTTTGGACAAGAAGTAAGTTTCCTACTCTTACCCTGTTCGAAATCTAGTTTGGACTGATTACTATTGTTGCAAGATTTAGTGTAAAAAGAAAATGAACCTGGAGATTTGGATACCATCCAATTGCGATATTCAGCATGTGTGGGAAGGCTATCTTGAATAGCCTTCCCACATTTATTGGAGAACCGGAAGTTTTTACGGCTCCGGAAAATAGAAAAGTTTTTTTGTTTTATTAACTTAAATTGGCTTAAAATACCATATTAACTTATTTTCTAGAGTAGCTTTATATTCCTAGTTACGATACTTAGTTTAAATTTTAACTTAGATGGAGATTTTGGAGATTATTACTTAGTATCGGTAAGGATATCCAATCCACATGTTTTACAAGTTTTGCAGCTCGGGCAAACGCAATTTTTTTTAACTATATTTAGCCACTTTATTGAGTAATTGTTATATTAAATTATTTTCTATAAGTAGCTCATAGACCCAGTCAAGATCCTTGGTTTATTCTCAATTCAGACAGAGATTTTGGAAGTGAATTAATACTTAAGTGTCCGTAGATTTACCGTTCGTAACTTGCCGCCAGTGTTATACTATACAAGGTCATATCCCGTTAGCTTAGCTTAGCTTAGTATAGTATAGTATAGTATAGTATATAATATCAATTAATCAGTAAAAGTTATTAATCTTGTTAAACTTCATTTTCAATTAAATTGTACTTTTTAACTAAATACATATAACGACTTAGATTTTACAAACGTAACACAATTAATTAATACATAACTTGATACTGAAGTTATATAACGGAATACAAGTTTAGGGTTATAATTTTGTACTGAAATTGAAATTTTATTGAAATTTCAATTTCTTTGTGTGTGCGCGATGTAGGAATGTGTGAGAAAATCAAGCGACAACTCAGCGTTGTTATGGGCCTATATGAGAGCTTGAAGGACAGGGTGGATGCCCTCGAAGGATCTAAATTGAAGACCCATCAAGCTCTCAGCTGCCCACATCAACGCCAGAGCTTGCACTTGATCATCACGCAACACAGCGGCAACCCCCAAGGCAGAATGCGCTGGTCCCACAGGAACTAGCAGTTGTCGGTGGCTCTATTGTCAGGGAAACGGGGAACATCCTTTGTAAAAAGAATAGGTGGAACAGGACTAGAGCATGTCTGCCAGGGGCAAAAGTTCATGATGTTGAAGAGCGAATATCATGTTTTAAGAGCACAAAAGATGATATTGTTGTACACGTTGGTATTAAGAGTAGGAGACCGTTGGAATTATTTAACAAGTACAGGTCACTGTTGAAAAAAAGCCGTGAATTAGGGTTGAATTTGAAAGTGTCTGCAATTCTGCCGGGACACAATAGGAGGCAGAATATGAAGAGAGCCTTGTCGATCAATTCGGCCCAGGAAAGATTGTGCAAGGCTCAAGGGGTAGAATTTTTTTCAGCCTGGTCTGTACTTGTTAACAGGAGAGACTGCTTCTACAGGGATGGGATACACTTAAATAGAAAGGGTGCAAGAATGTTTGCTGATGCTATCGAGGCAGTGTTAGGTGGGTCGGAAAGTTGCTAGCTTGGGGGGATACAAGGACTAATAGATTAATAGTAGCCACTGGCAGAGGGGAAAGTGATTCTTGCACTGCTTCTATTGGAATGAGCAGAAGCCTGGAAAACAAGATGCAGGGTATTTCAGAGACTGCTGGGAGTCATTGCGGTACAACACATGGGTTGTGTTAGGGTAGCTAAGAATAGGAACAGGTGCAGGTATACTTGAGTGTACACCAGTGCTAGGAGTTTGGTAAATAAATTTGATGAATTTGAGGTATTGCTCAAAACATCAAAGGCAGATATTGTTGGGACATCAGAAACGTGGTGTCACACAGAAATAAGGAATGCAGAACTGGAATTTGGGGAGTACAATGTCTACAGAAAGAATAGACAGGATAGGAAGGGAGGAGGGGTTGTGCTATTAGTTAAGAAACACATAAAATCCAAGGAAGTGAAGCCAGTCGACATCGCTGGACAGTGCAGTGTCGAGACAGTTTAGTGTGACATACGCATTGGGAGATCAAAATTGAGAGTAGGAGTGTGCTATAGGCCTGATGACTCTGATGAGTATAATAAGAAACTGTACAGGGAAATAGGGCCAATAAATCAGAGACTCTTATAATGGGGGATTTTAATTTCCCAGATATTGACTGTAATTTGTGGGTTGGTCATTCACACAATAGCAAGCTTTTGTGGATTTTTTGGATGATTGTTTTCTACATCGGCATGTTCGGGAGGCAACTAGAGGGAGTAATACTCTTGATCTGATTATCAGTAGTGATTTTTCATGCATTAAGAATCTGCAGATAAAGGAACCACTAGGTGGCAGTGATCACAGTGTGCTGAAGTGAGATTTACTCAATGAGGTAACTGCCATCAGGGGTAGAGGGAAGGGTTTTTGCTTTTGTAAAGGCGACTATGGTGGTCTGAGACAGTATTTAAATTCTATACTGTTGGACCAACTGATGATGTTACCAACAGCAAATTCTAAGTGGGAAGCATTCAAGGAATTTATCTTGGAAGCTACTAGGCTTTGCATACCAACTAAGACATTGTTCAAGGTTCAGTAGGTGGCGGTGATCACAGTGTGCTGAAGTGAGATTTACTCAAAGAGGTAACTGCCATCAGGGGTTGGCCTAAATGGATGTCAGATGAACTAATGAGACATATGGCAGAGAAGAAAAATGCATGAGATATATATAAATCAATGGGTGACATCGAAGCCTATGATAGATATAAGCTGGTCTGTAACCAAGTCACAAAGGAGATTAGGCAGGCAAAGGGAGATTATGAGAAATCTTTGGCAAAGGATGCAAAGAAAAACAGCAAAGAGTTCTTTACCTATGTAAAGTCTAGAAGAAAGGGATGAATCAGATTGGTCCACTGGATATTGATGGTTCAACTGTTGATGATCCTGCTCCGATGGCTAACAAACTAAATGAGTATTTTGCATCTACATTCACAAACATGAAGAGTTATTCAGGGAGGGGAATGCCAGGGGTGAATTAAACTCTGGCAGTGAGATAGATGATTTTGTAATAACTGAGAGGAAAGTGGAGGAGAAATTGTTGAAGATAAACATAAAAAAGGTGGCAGCAAAGGAAGTAAGCAAGCCCTTAGCAATAATTATGAAAACTTCTCTGGACTCAGGGAAGGTACCCATGGACTGGAGGTGTATGTGAAAATGTGACCCCAATTCACAAAGGAGGATCAAAGGGTGACAAAAGTAATTATAGACTTGTTAGTTTAACTTCGGTTCCAGGAAAATAATGGAGGCATTAGTTAAAGAAGCACTGCAGGATCATCTAGACAACACTTCAGTTATAGCTCAGACACAGCATGGTTTTGTTAAGGGAATGTCTTACCTGACCAATTTGATTGGATACTATGACGTGGTCTCAAAGGAACTGGGTGCAGGAAATAACTTTGAAATCATATATTTGGATCTTAGAAAGGCTTTTGATACTGTTGCACCTGGAAGACTGCTGCACAGATAGGAGCAGTGTGGCATTGGAGGCAAATTGCTGCTATGGATAAAGGGATGGTTGTTGTTGTTGTATTTGGTTTTTAGGAGCATTAGCAACTAAGGCCATATTGCTCCGGGAATATACGGTGGTCATTCCCTGACCTTTCCGCATCCTCCATATTTGGTAGTGACGGGCTCGAACCCCGGTCTAATCAAGAAGCGTGTGCTACGCACTGCTGCTTGTTCCCACCTGGCTACGGAGGCGCCTAAAGGGATGGTTGAGTGGGAGAAGACAGAGAGTGGTAATCAATGGACACTGCTCATCGTGGACTAATGTTATTAGTGGAGTGCCTCAGGGTTCAGTGTTGGATCCATTGTTGTTTTCTGTATTTATAAATGATATTGATGGTATATCAAGCTTAATGTCCAAATTTGCAGACGATGCGAAAATTGGCAGGGTTGTTAAGAACACTACTGACGCTATGCTGCTGCAACAGGATCTGGAAAGGTTGAGCAGATGGGCTGAGAGGTGGCAAATGAAGTTTAACACTGACAAATGTAAAGTACTACATAAAGGAAGCAGTAACTCCAGAGCAACGTATCGACTCTGTGGTACTACACTGACAGTGGTAGAGAATGAAAGGGACCTGGGGGTAATTGTGCAGTGCAGACGGGCTGAAAGATTGGCTCATGGTGTGCTGTCAATGATATACAGGAAGTTTTCTAGCAGGGATAAGGAGGTGATTATTCCCTTTATAAGGCAATGGTCAGGCCACACCTTGAGTACTGTATACAGTACTCAATGTGTATCCACCGATGGTCTGGAGGCCTCATTTCAAGAAGGATGTAGAACTGCTGGAACGAGTACAGAGAAGGGCAACAAGATTAGTGAATGGAACAAAGGGTTGCTCTTACGAAGAAAGGCTTAAGTTTTTCAAATTACAGTGTCTGGAGACTAGGCACCTGCGAGGGGATCTGATTGAGGTGTATAAAGCCTTGAATGATTTGAGCATGCTCAGTGCTGATAAGATTCATCCTCGTGCTCAGCATAATCACCTGAGTGGGCATAAATTCAAATTGAGAAAGACAGGTGTAGGATAGATGTGTGGAAGTTTGCCTTTAGCGAGCGGCTAGTTGGTTGGTGGGACAGACTTCCATCCCTTGTTGTGGAAGTTGATAGCCTAAATAAATTTAAGGCTCAGCTGGACAGGTATTTCGAACGAACGGAGTGGTGAAATCGGAGTGGTTTTTTTTTTTTTTTTTTTTGGCTGATGCTGCATAAGCTTACTTTCTTGCATCATATGCCTCTACTAATGCTAAAATGCTAACGAAGGTTCAGATGAAGGTACATCAGCATGGCAGCACAAGTTTCGCATTTTGGTGGATAAAAATCGTATGCTGATTTTTATCCACCAAAATGCTTTTCAATGTTCCACTAATTAGGACTTTATCATCCTAGAAATCCCAGTATCCATGATTTGGTCTCAAATTGGGCTCATGTGGAATCTCCTAAAACACTAAAGTGGCGATGAATCGAGTCGAAATTCCTGCTACGTGTACCAATGACTGATATCTAAGGGGAGTCCTCTCCTTGTAGTGTAGTGATATGATTGCTGTCCTCCCCGCACCAGGTGGAAAAAGCCCTGGTTCGAATCCCGTCGATAACGCGAAGAAATTTTATGGGCTTTATTCAGTGTGGCCGAGTTATTCGGTATCAGTCGAAGAAAGCAAGACGTTTATTCTTTCAGAAAGTCGGAGTTTTCTTCCAGAAAAAACAAAGAAACTGACCACAGAATACACGCAATTTATAGGCGTAACTCATAGGTAGAAGAGGCCGTTTTCAGGTAACCTTAATAAGACCCCGTTTTTTTTTTTTTTTTTTTTTTTTTAACGGATCCAGAAGTGCTGGTAGCACTTCTGGATCATGTTTCAATATCTTTGTCTGTCTTTGGACAAATTTAGTTACCTTCAGAAGGGGACACGAAAGATTAACTCGTAAGTGTAACTTTTTTTTATTTTAATTAAAATCCACAAACTTAAAAAAAAAAAAAAACAGTAAAACCTTAAAAACTCGTTATTACACAAACAAGCTACATTCGTTTATCACTCGTTTCTGAATAAAGTATTTATTTTTTGCGTATTTTTGTTCTTCAAAATAATATTAAGCTGCATTTACTATTAAGTATAATTTTAGTGTGTCAGTTATTATCTCAAACACGGCACATCTTAATTATACAATGATTGGAATACAATGCTTTTAGAATGAGATTGACTATGTGCTATGAAATGGCATCTAACATTTTTTTCGTTGCAGAAGGACTTCTACGTGATAATTCAACGAATACCGTTCCAATAAGAGTTAATTAAATGCAAACAAAGCGTCCCTTCTCTCATTATCGAAATGAGGGCACCGTTTGTTTTAAAAAAAATATATTTCGAAGAGCAAAAATTAAAGAAAAATTGTTTCAATGTGACATTTTCCGGTCAAAATAGCATAAGCAACAAGTAATTGATGGAGATACTGTTAGCATGATTTGCATTTTACCTCACAGAGAAAAATAATTACATAATTAAAATCATGCAGTTTCTGCAAACTACGGTATACTTTCAATTATTTCTAAATTTAGAATAATTACGACAAAGTGGGAATAAAAAAGATACCAAAAGTGGAAATATGAGTTGGTTGGTTAGTTGGTTGTTTATAATAAGTGACAAGGTAATTAAGGTTATGAGGCGAAGCGATACGAGTGTACTGTGAAAATTTCTCCCACTGAAAGCAAAATAATGAGACTGGAACCAAGTCTTTTCCAACGTGGTGTGGAGGGAAGCGATTATAACGACCCTGTTAACAACGAGGGCGAAATATGATCTATACGTTTTGGTAAATAAAGAGGAAAATACAAGACTGCTTTTATATTAAAATATATAATTAGGTATATACAGATTTTAAAAGTTTTAATAGTGCTGTATATTAGTATTTTTCATCCCGGTTGATGTGTTTCAAATTAGTTCGAACCAAGCGGATTACTGGCAATGGAAGGACTATTTGAACAGATATAAATTATAAATCTTGCAATGCAGGCTGAGATCAGCGCGTCGCTAAAGTAAACTAATAATTTCCAAATGCTATTTCGTGGACAAATAGGAGTTACCAAAGTCAAATCACAGCAGTGGTAGAAGCGACAAATCATCGCATCAAACAACAGCCTCGAAAATTTAATTGTGTGAATATATTTCATGGGACGAAGTCCAATTGAAATACGGTTTGGAAAACTATCATTTACTTGCCGACCTTTCACGTCTTCTATATGGAAGTTTGGTTTTAAATGCTCTTCGTGAAAGAGGAATAGATCATTAGTTTGCGAAACACGCTCTCCGACCGTAGTTCGAGTTTATATATCTTTGCATAAATACATCAAGTGAAACCTAAATTTCAGAATATTGCCATCTAATGTATCAATGAATTATCCAGGGTTCACAGTGATAATGAACCACCTACTTAACTGACCCTCCCCCTCAAAAGAAACATGGTGCAAATGCGTTACAACTTTTCTATGCATAAATAAATACATCGAATTAATAAAGCGCAAGAAATATAAGATCATATTAGTTGTAGGTTTCCCTACTATCGATTCATATAAAACTAGGGGTCTTCTAACAATACTTCCGTGCCTATATGATACTGCCAACATAATTGAAAAGTTGGTCCTTATGCTCCCTTTATAGCTGACAAGTTTTATCTAAGTCTTCTTTAATATTCTTCGAAGTCTTCTTCAATCATGTTCCTAATAATATTTACCAGAGATTTGCATACACTTCCGAATGAATCAAATCGTTTTTAGCATTATGAGTTGCCGTTGTACAAAGTTACTTCACGAGGACAATTATTTCTTCTTAATCAGCGAATTTTTCTTTTCTAACTCTATCTTATAAATCTCCCACAGACTCTACATTCCTTATAAAGGCAATTCCACCAAGTTTAAATGAATTTTCTAAAATTTTCCAGCATTGATTTCTACAACTATCATTTTCATATAACACTTAATCGCTGACATCACTGAAGATCGGAGTGTGATGGGGAGAAATTTAGATGTAAATGTTCAAAACTGATTTTTTAAGTTCGCATTTTACAACCCAATATTTCTTACATTTGGAGGCGTTGGTGAACAAGCTGCTTATAGTTCTGATCTTCGATTTCCTAAAAGGCCATGGCAGATTGCGATGAAGGCATTCAACGCTGCTTTTCGCATAAATTGAGGACATCGTCAACAACTGTCTGTGGTTAAACATCTTTATTTGTGGATTCCCTCTTTTTATTTTGGAGTCATTAAGTTTGTGAAAGTTTTGTTCCAAGAAACAACGTGAAACAATTTTTTTAAAAAAATCAGTAGAAGTGCAACCACTTCCACAACGCAATAAATTTTGCAGTTACATCTTATTCGATTAATTTTTTGAGGAAGAATTCATATTTTCTTTCGTAATCTTCTAAGTAGACCGCCTGACTCTACGGAAGGAAAAAAAAGTTGCTTCTAACCTTTTGAAGTAATGGCCTTACGTCGCGGTCAACGAGGTACTACTACTCATAGAATTATGCTTTTTGCCAACTCATGTGACGTCGATAACTACAACTGACTATCCTAAGTGCAACCTTAGGAAGTCGTCTCAAATTCACTGTAATTCATTTGGCATATACTTCTCACTTCCTTTTGCTTCTTTTCGTGCTGTTTTTGATTTTTATTATCGTGCTATGTCGAAAATAGGCTAAACGCTGTTCCTTAATCACATCACGACCTATTTGATATTAGTTCTTTCTCGCTGCTATTCGACCAAGATTTATAATGGCCTCCTCCTTTTCAAAGAAATGCATTTGTATCTAACTATAAAAAAGCTCCAACCCGGTGGGGTATCATATATCCGAGTTTGTTTGCCGAGCTTATAGCTCTAGTAAATCTTCCTGACTTAGCCTCTTCAATACAGGTATTCATCGGCTCAGATGGGCGACTATATCAGTCGAAAGGCATTCAGAGACATCTCACTCTTCGAGCACTTAACTGATCCCATGGGATTCAGGATTCGGACAACAATACTAAGGAATTGTGCAGCTCACATGTCAATTCCATTACACATAGCATTTTTCAGATCACCAGGGCAAGGAGTTTTTCAACTAGACTGGAAATGAGCATTCATCACATAACTGCCAAAAGAGGATCATGCGGACAGCTTGTTCTGTGTCAGGAGCAAATGTTTCGCCAGAGTAAAACTTCGGCTTAACCCAGAATGCTTCGTTTTAACCCTACTTACTATAAGCTACAAAAAAGTGAAATCGCCACTTGAAGGCGAGATGATCTGTCTGCCTGAACTATTTTAACCCCTTAGAGGCATTCGCTACTGTTCCGTATCTGCTCCTGATGAGTATCTAGTCTGGTTATCACTGTCTTTTTAGTTAAGTGGCATCACGAAAAATGTCACAAAGTTGGTGCTTCTTATTGTTAGTTTTTTATAGGGTTTCAGCCGCATCAGCTACTACGGCCCTATTGGATCGTGATATAAATAGGTTCTGTAAAATGTGTGTATTCTCTGGTCGATTTCCTGTTTTCTGGAAGAAAAACCCGAATTTCCAGAGGGAGAACCATGCTACCCTAGCCTAAGACCGATTAACTCATCCATGTTTTGGATAATGTGTGCAAAAATTCCTCAGGTCATCGACAGGATTTGAACTCAAGTTTTTTCTCCATGCTATTGGGAGGCCGGTGATTATACCAACTGAATTTTCCAGGAGGACAGCACTTCTTATACTCAAAACTCTCTTGGAGAAGAGGTCTACAGGTCAGTACAAAGGGCACATCAAAAATCTGGCTTGCATAGTTCTCTGGAAGTTAAACTAGTCGCGCAAAAATAGGCCCAAAACTAACAGATTCAAAACATTGGATTATTCACTTCTTTAGCATGCTCTAATCAAGACCGCATTGGATTGACTTATTTAGAATTTGTCCAGAGTGAACTAAGACCATAATGTGTCCGTAAATTGCATGTATTATACAATCGAATTGTTTGTTTTGCAGGATGAAAAACATCAGTTCTAGACGAAGAAAAACTGTGCAATTCTTCCCAAGACCAAAATAACTCAGCCATATAGTTAATGAGCCCATAAAAGTTATCCCCACGCCTAATTGGGATTTGAACTCAGACATTTTCTATACGGTATGAAAGATGGTCGAAACTATGCAAGAAACATATTTCGCAAAACAATTAGCAGTTCAATTTCCTTTGGTTATAAGAAGCTATAAAAAAAAAGGACTGCTGTATTTAATCATTTACTCTGAAATTAAGAATGAATACTGCGATAGTTAAAATAACTCACCTTACTGTCCCCGTTTCGGCATTCACTCCTATCGTACCACCATTTATTTTCTAACCTCGCAAGATCTCCTTTTTCTTTCATAGAAAGGACTGCTAAATTAAGAAGATCCCTTTAAGAAATTAGGGAAAAAAGAGGCATGAACATAATTAAGACAATTCATAAAGTGAAAAAATCATTGACTAAATGAGGCAATTTATTTGAGAGCATATAAAATGCCATATTATTAGATATACTGAACTCCAAAAAAGTATCGGGACACATGTCGGCTTAGCACTAACATCATATTACCGCTTCTCTTCCATTTCTCCTGCAGGACAGAGGCCAATTGAATTCCCAATGGGGACGCACTGGTCTAGTCCTCATCTGGTTTTTCCAGTACTTCCCGTCGATGTTCCATAGGACTCAAATCGCAATAGCAATGGCATTATCCTGTTGAAACGAATTGTGGGTCTGTACCACAGAACTATCACATCTCAGGGAGCAACAAATTGTCAAAATATTTTACTGATATGTCGTACTACCTTTGAAAGAGCTATCTGATCATATAGAGTAGGCCTCCGTAGTTTTCCAGTCTGTTTTTGAACGGTGGTGTTACTGTCAAACTTTCATATCATGCTAACATCACCGAAGGTCCACTTTAAATGGCGTAGGCTGTCAGTAATTACGCGAACTAAAGGACAGCGTTATGACATTTGACAATAACACTCATCTCAAAATCAATAAGCTTGGATCTACGTGCCATGACAATAACTACTAACTGATGTGGCTCATACGCCTTATATACCGATCTGAAATACTTGTAATTCCGGGAAGGTCCAATGGATTATGCAAACAGGGTTGTCTGGATACTTTTTGGAGGATAGTGATAATTCTTACTGCCCAACTCAGTATCTTAGAGTTATACAGTTCACTCCCGAAAGTACTGGGACAAAAAAAGAAAAAAAAAAAAACGAAAAAGTGAAGTGACATATAGAGTTTTCTTCATTTTAATATTGTCGCAGAGGAAGCCAAGGCCGTGAGGTGTTGGTATATTATCTATGCTGTGAAAATTGTGTTTATTCTCCAGTTTGCCTGTTTTCTTGACATTTTACTGTGTTCTTCTCCGAGGCCGATGTGGCTGCGCTAGAAAATCTGCCGATAAAAATTAGCTATATGTCGACAGGATTCTAGCCTAGGCCTCTTCAAAAGGATGTTAAGCATTGTGCTAACCGCGAATGCATTTAAAACAAACCTTAATTATGGTTTAGGGTTTCCTTTAGATTGAAAAACAGTGCTTAGTCATCATAAAATACTTCTCTTCAATTTACATATGTGATGTATCAACGAAAATACTTTTCCATTTCTCTAGCGAAGCAGAGAGCATGCAGCGTCATTCTTCATGTACAAGTCTTTACAGATCTTCTAATTCATCTCACAATGGTTCTTTTAGATCGAAGCTCTGAAAGAACCGCTCCATAAGCGTCTCATTAGATTTCATAAGATTTGAAGTGTCTCACTTTAGAAACCAAACCATGATATGCAGAGTTTTATGACAGGGGCCCTGCTCCGTTAAAAATTAAAAGCCTTAAATTTCACGAACGTCGAAAGAACCGCCTTATCAAGAATGTCACAATATTATCTCTTTCAAGGTACCACTAGAAAAATCATCAGTTCAACATCATATTGCGAAAAACAAGCCTAGGGAATCCTTTTCCGTTCTTGCTAACAGATAGGATGATTCTTCAAAAAGTCTTTTATGAATCCATGATTAGAGCGCACCACTTTCCACATTTTGTAAGTGGAGGGTAGTTAGCCATATCAAAGACTTGCATAGACTTCCATACTGTCTTTAGGAGTTAAGAAGTTCCAAAATCTCCTGTATGACAAATTTTGCTTCATAGAATTCATCCTTTCCCCGTTCAAATCGTTGAATTCATTTCCATATGATGTGTTGATTGTGAAGGATGCTTTTATATTTTGTGGCTTCATTTATGCATAAGCACTAACTGTGATATGAATAAACAATTCTCAATAAAATGCGATTATTCGTTAGTGTCCCAGTACTTTCGGTAACACTGCATAAAAACAAACGCAACGCCATAGTAAAATACTCACATTGAGAAGAAGCAAAATAATTAAGCTCATAAATTAGTAAAAACTTATCCTTTAAAAAATATTTTTATTAGACAATGGCCATGCCAATAAAATAACTAAAATAAGTGGTTATTGTCATTTAAAATAGCTTTTTTTGTTATTTTAATAGAAAAATTCGAAATCAGAAACTTTTCAAGCATTCAATTTCAACTAAACGTTAGTGCTTCTTAAATATTTTTTCACTAAGCTTCCGTAATCTCATTGAAATGTATTTCCCCCTCCCCCTTTTTTCTGATTATCGCAAGCAGTAGCAGTAAGAATAGTAATAATAATGACGAGATTTTAAATAACTGTGTCGTATTCACTACATTACAGTACCATTTTATGACAACAGTTTTGAAAGAAAAAGCTTATAATTCATTATTTATATTAGATTAAATATAAGTATGCAATATATATATACTTTGGAACTCTGCTTCTCTATATTTAGATTTCAAATTGTTCTGAAGTTAGCTTTATATATCCTTTTAAGTTTGAAAAAAAATTATCAGTACTTATTTTTTGTCCTATACTGTAAGCTGGATTTATTTTAAATAACGAAATAAATTAGTACTTACAAGTTAGCAATAAAGAAACTTGGTAACTTTAGAGTTGGAATGTTTTCACAACGGCTGGCTATTGGCTCTCGAAATCTCGTAAGTAGGATGCACCAAAGTCATATGCTCTTCAAGAGGGAATTTTGCCAGCATCCACGTTGTTGTTGCCTAATTACCATGTATCATGCAAATCAAAGCAAATGGCGCGCGGTATAATTATCCGATTTCTTTCTTCTATACAGGAAGAACAGTGTCTATTATGGCTGTTCTACGCTGTGTGAAAACTTCTTGGTTCTGTATTCAAGACTTTCGGAGAGCTACAGTCGTATGTGCTTTGCTGTATATGAAGAATCATTGCGAATGTCAAAAAAAAATACTTTATGGCATTTAAAATTCTCCTATACAAGTTCCAGTGTAATCATATTATAGAGCCAAGGATTCAGAAAGCTATGTTCACTTCGTGATACACTTCCTACAGCAAATGGAGGAGGGCCGATGTCCAGTGAGCTAGTAATATGTTGTGGACAAATAATGCTCACATATCTTATTGCTGGTATCAATAAACCAGATTACGTTCACCTTGGTGGTGACACTCACATAATCTCCTGTTCTTCTTTAACGCTTGTGGTCTCCAGGCCTCAATTTCTTGATCCCCATTTGCCTAGTAGAGGGAACGCAAGGTGGATTAACCTTTTAACTCAATGAAATTCCATGGGACAATACAGAAAGATAAGCCGACCGGGCTAGCCGAGTGGGTAAAGTACCTGCTCGGCAACCCAAAGGTCGCGGGTTCGATTCCCGCCTCGGGCTTGGATCAAAGTACAGCAAAAACCTTGGGAGGTGCAATATGGCCACAGAAGCCGATGCGCCAACAACTACCAAATCAAAAAAAAAAAAAAAAAAAAAAAAAAACAGAAAGATAACAGCGCGCGCCCGGTGGCAAAACATGGAACTCCCACATTCCGAGTATATGATTCAAGTAACTTATGTACCGAATTTCAGCAGCTATAACCAACGATTGTCACGACTCTACCTTAAATTAGCCATATTTCTTTTTTTGTTTTCAAAATAACTGTAAATTATCTATTATTACTCTTACGATAAATGTATTTCATAAGAAGTATGTGAAAAGTTTTATTCATCTAAAACACATTTCTTGATAAAAATAACGAACTGTACAGTATTTTTAAGTAATATTTTATATTGTAGTCTACTTTGTTATTTCGAAAGTAATGCTCAATGATCTTATCATATTACCTCTTAATTACCTTATATTGGATCCCAAAGGAGTGGCTACACCGTACCCCTTAGCATCGAGATTTCTTCCTACTTTCATTGTATCACAAGGCTGCCTTTCATTGATATAATCATTTTTTGTTGATTCAATGAGAAAGGCATATTTTCCTTTAGACTCTCTTACCCTGCGGATTCCTTCTTCATAAGATGCCACGAATACATGTTTCCTTGAATTCATAAACTCCCACATTCGTGCGTACACTGTAATTTTTGATCTCTGTTAAAAGAAAAATAAATAATCATATTGCCATCCAAACAACAACTATGTAAACGAAAAATCACAATTTAAATATTTCTTAGGGGTTTATAGCAAAATTCAACAGCCTCTGAACCACACCTTAGAACTTGAACAGAATAATAGTATAAGTTATTTAAGTTTAAATAATATTAAAAACAATAATTCCTTAAAAATGTTTAAGAATATCAGTCACAGAAGAAAATTTTCACTTTTTTTCTCATTACACACATTTTGTCAGAAAAATCATTCTCTCCATACCCAAGTTTATAACGAGATAAAATACAGTTTCATGGAATTCGATATTGGACGGAATCTTTTCTCAGTGAAAACAATATCCAACTTGGGCTTTTTAATTCAACAAAACAGGCATACGGACCATGAAAATCGCGAATTTTACAGGCATAATACACTGACGCCTCATAGCCTTAGTTTCTTTGGATCATGAACGTAAACAAAAAACTATATATCAATTTTATAAATGAACTCGTACATTATCTTCGGCACAACTGCGCAATGCAGCAACTTAAATCGAACCGAACTGTTTTCAACAAATAATGTTCCATAATTTTAGGTAATTTGAGAATGAAGTGGAAGGTTGGCCGATTTGAATCTTCAGAACTCAACAGAGAAACGTATTATTATTTCACTCTAACTGCGTACATTTCGCTCTCTCGGATTACACCTACTCACTGCAAGTTGCAACTGATTTGCAAATGAGAGCTAGAATGTGGCCATTAGACAGTGAAACGAGGCCCATGCTCTATTTAAATAAATTCGCAGGCTGTATATGTATGCAATCAATGATTGTAATCTGAGACACAACCGTGATGTATTAGAGTAGAGACAACAGTAAACAGTTCGCAACCATTTCAAAAGGATGCAACATAGTAAGTTCATAGAAATGTCACGTCTACTTTACACTTAATAATGCATGAGGGGTTAGAACTCTTGACACTCATTTCCTAGTGTTAGAGACTAAGGAGTATTTATTGGGGCACTACGAAAACATTCTACAAGTTTACAAAGTTTTTGATTTCGAAGTTCTAATTCTTTTAAATCATACTCTTTTTCTTGAAGTTTAGCTAACATTTAAAACGTTATTAACAAGGATTAAAGTTATTAATGAAGAGATAAAACTACGTAGCATATAAAGACAAGTATAAGAATTTATTTAACTAAATAGGTCTACTAAATTAGTATTTTTAGATCGTTCGTCAGAGATCGGTTGAGAGTTGTGAACTAGTAAGAAACGTATAGAGAATAATTTAAAATTCCAGACTGCAATTTTCTAGAAATATCTAAGTAGAAAGATTTTAGAGAATGGAAAGAGAGAACGAAAGAAGGTAGAAGAACATAATTTAGGTTTTAGAACTGTTTGAATACAAGGTTGAACCCTGAATAGATGATTGCTAATGGAACCCCTGGAATTTCAGCCCGCTTTGATAGCACAAAAGAAAGCTGAAATTCTTATATGAGTAAAGCTTTCCCTTATCTATTGAAAATTGATCGCATTCACAGAGTTCTAAGGAAGCAAATCTACGTAATCTATCTATTACTTCTTTATCTTTCGAATCTTTAATAGGGTAATCCGCTACTAACTTGAAAACTTCAGTCTGATTAATGATTGCCACTATGTATTCCATTAATGTTGATCCACAGGCAATCAACACTAATGGAATTCCATTTATGACTTGCATATATAAAAAAACTGTCATATTAGGGTCACCCAAGAACTTACTTAATCTGCTCTACTATGTCCATAAATTGGATCTGTTCTCTGGTCGATTTGCCTGCTCTGCTGGACGAGAGCAAGAGTTTCCTCGTGGTGGGGGGGGGGGGGACATTGCTATCCACACCCGAGACCAATTAATTCAGTCATGGAGTGAAAAAAGCCTATAAGCGTTCTTCGTATCATTGACGAGATTCAAACCCTGTTCTTTCCCACCCGGTGCGTGGAGGACTGTGATTATCTTCAAGTTGCTCTCAACTCTTAACTAATTGGGTTGCATTAAATAGCGTGGAGGTAAATCCTAGGAAATGCAGCTCAAATCCCTTTGCAGGTTCGAGAAAATCAAAGATATTCCGATTACCATAGTTGCTGATGCAAAAGATCTGGGTTTTACTTTTACCGCTGGATGTGGGTTTGATAAACATATTAGAAATATATTACTCCGAGCGAAAAACAAATTGGCTTCATCAAACGGCAGACATTCCAAGATCCTCACTTCTCTGTGCTTTTATTCAAAGCAACTGTACTCCCTATATTAGAGTTTGCTGCTCCTGTATGGAGTCCGCACTATACATATTTGATACAGCAAATTCAATTACTACAATGAAATTCATCCACTATCTTTCCAGACGTAATCCTATGTTTTATCGCCGAATTTTCTACCCGAATCTCTGCTCCTACTTCAAGCTTCAATCTTTGGAAACTCGAGGAACTGTTCTCGATCTAAAACTATTGAACCATATCTTCACTGGTTCAACCTACCTGCCTGATCTTTTATGCCATATTGATCTTCACGTTCCAGCGGTGGCTACTAGACAGAATACGACATTCCACATCAGTAACTCTTAAGTTATAGATATCCAAGAACTCGTTCTTTAAAAGAACCATGACTCTTATGAACAAGTATGATCTGGATATGGCTGTTGAGAGGAAACCGTTTCGCAGAACTATCTGGAGCAAGTTGGCCGGTTGACAGTTGGATTCAAGGTGAAAATTATGATTAAATAGTATGTATTCTTTTATTTATTTACATGTTAATGTACAATCTTTGTATCTTCGTGTATTTTCTGTTCTGTTATACACTTTAACTGGGCGTAAGCCTGTTGTGCATATTATATGTTAATAACAAATAAATAAATTATAACCACTGTGATACCCACGCAGATGGCCTATATCTATAGACAAATTCCATTGAAAAGTTTGAAGAAACTCAAGATGTTTCTCTAGGTACTGTATAATTGTCGTTGAACCTTTGAAAGTTCTGCATCCAGTTTTTTCGATCATCCAATGCAGCGGTTATGTGGTTCAAAAAGAAGCACGAATGACTCAGCAAGTAACGAAAAATTTCTTCTCTGATGCTATCCAGACATAGTTTCAATGGAAGATGTGTTTTTCAAGAAGATGTGTTGAACAATAATGAAGTAGCATACTACAAGCTTGAATATATTTTTTAAAACTTTTGTTTTCATTTGAAACATCATTCATTATTCTAAAATGGATGGAATTAAATAAAATATTTATAAACTGACTGTAAAATTCATTGAAAAGCTATCGCCATTAAGTTAAAGGAATTCCAGAAATCGAATCAAAAGGCTATATTTTAAACGGAGCTTTGATATTAATAAAATGATTTAACAAATAAAAAAAATAAACTGGTAAATATTTTTGGAGTGGAGAATATTTAAAATCCCTGTTTATTAGCGTACGAATTAGTCTCTCTCTACAAATAAAGGGCAAAATAACTCACCCTAAAAAATTCTTGTGTCGAAGAGTACATTAAAGTTCCGTATTCAACTTCGGTTTGCTTGGCTAAGTCATCAGCTGAATTTATGGGAGTCACCATCCTCTCAACCGTTAAAAAGGCAGCAAGATTGGCAGTGTATGATGAGATAATGATCAAAGTAAAGAACCACCAAACGCTGCCCACTATCCGACCTGATATCGATCTGTGGAAGAAGATAATAATCACGTCAATGCTTTCACGATCATCAAGAATAATTCTTTTTATTGGTTTATGCAAAGTTTATATCAATATTTCATGCAAAGTCAAATTTTCAATGTTATAACGAATGGCTTAATTAAAGTAAAATGGGGGGAAAATTATATTATTTTAATATGATTTTGATAAGTTTTATTAACTGATTTGTTAAAAATAATTTATAAATGTAATGTCTTTGGATTTGTAGTCAGCAAGTTCGTTGACAGTAGAGCTTACCAAAAAAAATAATATATAGGTCTAAAAGAAATGCAATAGACAGTGAAGGGTTTTTAATGCTATTTCTGATGATCTGGAGTACTTTAATTAATTTTTATAATTAATTCTAAATTACTCGTTACGGGCTGATGTAGTTAAATATTTCTTTAATATAATTAAATAATGCTTCATTGGATAAACTCTACAAGATTCAAACTTGCTGATGCATACTATAATTAAGAGTTGAAGAACTGCAAGACATTTATGACAGTTGATTTACCAAAACTGATAAATTAAATTTAGAAAAATATATATCATAGAACATCTTATATTTTAACCATGATACACTATTACAATATGCTCTACCAAAATAGCAATGATTCTAGCATCCTGATATAAGAGCTTCTTCCGTTGAATCTAAATGGAACAGTTCACTACTTAGTAATGTATGAAAATAAAATATCTAAAAGTCGAGTTGCATAGAGAGGTATGTTGGTGAGTTCCTCTACAGTGAAAGGATGCCTCAAAAAACGGCGGAAATGGTTTAAACATGTATCGTAATCCAATCAATGCCATTTGCATTGATTAGCGTGGATGAATCAGCATGACGCATCTTTAATAGTATGATTCAAGGGATAATTTTCAAATAGGGAAAATTAAATGAGCACCGATCCTGCATAAATTCTTAATTAATTATTTTTTGTATTGTATTGTATATTCACGTCGCTAGGTGGCTCCCAGACATATCTATCTCCACCTGTGTACTCTGTTAGCAAAAGAAACCCAATATTCTGACCCAAACAGTGTATTGTGAAGTCAGGTCACTGGGGAGCAGCCACCACATGGATAAATGCAACCCGCCGCTCATCCCTAGCACGTAAAGCCAGACCTAGGCCTAATAAATCTGTCAGTGCAATCCAGCACTATAATCTCGCACCCACCAGCAGTAGTGCAAGGTTGGTGGGTGTCAGCAATCCCGCTTCCAGGCTGCCCAGACATGGAAGCCAGCAAAAAAAAAAAAAAAAAAACCATAATATATATATATATATAAAATAATAATGATAAATAAATACGTAAATAAATAATAATAAAAAAATGAATAAAACAAATATATATATACATATAATCCTACACAAGGGAATTAATCCCGCATCAGCAAACTCTGCTGATGCCAGCAAAAAAAAAAAAAAAAAAAAAAAAAAAACTCAGTACAACTATCAAACAAACTTTAAACATCAATTATTGACAGTGAATCGTAAAAATTGACTTAATTAATGTTCACAATCAATGAAGACAATCACCCTCTTTTCATGAACACCAATCTGGCAAACTCCTGCAAAGCCATGAAATTAACAACTGATTGTAAACAAACATATTCACAACCTCTTTCCAAATTTGGAATTACCTCCTTCAATTTTTGTCTATATTCCTCATACAAGGAACAATCATACAACACATGGTCCCAAAGTACGCCCGCAATATGGCTGATCTGCCAAACCAAATTTAGACAGTTTGAAGTTAAGGGATCCAAGACACATCAACAAATAGGAGGTTTTCCATTGATAAATAAAACCACTTGTTCAGTTTATTATCAATATTGAATAAAACATCAGGTAAAAATAACCTAGTTACTTCACCTATGGTACTTGAATTCCAACGTTCTTGCCATAAGTCAAGTAATCTCTTAAATATATTACTCTTTTCCCTTTTAATATCTCCAGTACAATCATAAGATAAACCCATAAACGATATTTGTCTACCTTTCCTTATAAAATAACAAAAAGACTGAAATATAACATACAGATCCAAGGGCAAAGCCACGGCAATAACCTGCATATCATTGGTAGATATCGTTTTACAAACTCTTAATATTGTCACTGAAGGGAAATTACTTTTTTACAAAACTTAACATTTTCTATGCGTTTATACCAGATGGATGCAGCATAAGAAATCGGCCTATATGCTCTAGGATTGGTATCAGGCTTATGTAATAATTTTAACCAGGAGTGGTGGCACCTCTATTACCAATCACAAATAGAAGATTAACATTTCATCGGGGCCGTTCTTTAGGAAGAAGTTCAATATCAGTGTAATTGGTTGTGCAAGTAAAGTTTTTTTCTGTTGTAAAAGAATAGTACAATCGACTGTCTATGGTAAAGAACTGTTCCAGACATTCACAGACAATTCACAGTCTTATATGAGGTGTTTTGAAAAATTTCTTATGAATTTTTCGATGTAAACACAGAAAGCGATATTCACTCTGAATAGAATATAACAACATTCAAATTTTGCGCGATTCACAACTAGCAAAATTTAAAATGAATTTTAAAAATATCGGAAATTGGAAGTAAATAATACTTTCTAAAATATTATATAGTTCTAAATGTTTTAAAACTATTTTTATATGTTTTAAAAATCATTGCAATCCATTTATACAAATAATAATTTAACAGAAATAATAGATGCGTATGTTCGTGTTTAAAATTTCGCGCGACTAACGGGTTTTACGACTGGAAAATGGAAGAAGCTAACAGTATCTTTATATTTTATGGCTGTAGAAGGATAAGATAAATTTACCTCAATATGATACGCAGAACACTTCATAATGACACTCGCCAACAAATAAATGAAAATAAAATTAACGCAAATTGTTTTTTGATTAATTTTATTGCTTTAACAATTTGCGTTAATTTTATTTTCGTTTATTTGTTGGCGAGTGTCATGAAGTGTTCTGCGTATCATATTGAGGTAAATTTATCTTATTCTTCTACAGCCATAAAATCTATTGAAAACAACGTAGAACGTATTCAGCATTGTAGCTCTGTCTTATACCAATCATATTTTATGTCTGTAATGTTTTATCTTTAATTTTCAGCAGAATTAATATTTTGTGTGTTTTTTAAATAAAAGGTTTAAAAACTAAAAAAAAAAATGAAATATTGGTAAACTCCAAGGAGAATTTTAAACAACCCATAATTTTTTTCCAGAAATTAAAAAGAAAATTTACACCTATTAGGTGTAGTGCCATCTTTTGTAAACAAGTAAAGGCGCTAACCCCCACAGGGTTAGTGGGTAAACTCGAGAACTTTATTTTTGAGGGGCACCTATGAGATGCTCTCCATTACTGCCGGGTGAAGCAAGATCAGGTATTTATATGTCCTGTTACAAGAGATACAGGTCGTAATTCGTTGATTCAGTCCCTGGATTGATTTAAAATAAAAATATTCGTGCATCCTGAGGAAACAGTCATTTCAAATATGTGAAACATCTCTTTCTGAGCATGAACGTATTTTGAACGTTTTTCATGTAACTTGGCGCTCTCTCTTGGAGAGGTTTTACGATGTAGTGCCATGAATTTTTCAGCAAGAGATCTACAGAACACAAGGATGAAGTTAAAATAACGAGCATTTTCTATAAGTGCTTTAGGAAAATGAGGGATGACACATCAGCGCAACATCTACAAAAATTATGGTTGAAATCTTACATGTGAGATTCTAATTCTGAGCTAAGCTGCTATCTCTATAGAGCGGAAGAAATTTTACCCTACTCCTTACTTATGGATTCAATGCATCTGTGTGGTTACCATAACGGTATCACAGAATCTTCATGTAGAGCTGATTACTAGACAGTTCTATTCGATCTGGACAAATTTCACTGGATGGATTCCGCAATATCTTACACTGGAATTTTCGAACATATCCAGTGGATAACTTGAAATTTCAAGATCACATTGAGAAAAATGGCATATTACTACAGAGACAAAAATCCTTCTACAGAATTTATGATAGTGGGAAAAAATGGCTCCAGCAGCAGCAAGCACATATCTCTGATGCGACCCGCGTCCATATGAACGAACTCTTGGATAAACCGAAGACAGTTTTGCTTCCTCTTAGTTCCTTTTGGTTTGCACTGTAGCTGCTGTGTGACAATCATAAGAGATGTTCACACGGTGATGTTTAGATCTCCGTGGGCAAAACATCTGAAAAGATGGTTGGGGCCACGGTGTTGTTTTTTTTTTTTTTTTTTTTTTCAACAAAGCCTAAATCGTCACCACGTTCAAGTATAGCACTATTGGAGAATCTGTCCACTCGCTGAGCAAATAGGAAATTCTCGAAGCAATTGAAAAGGTGGTCATACCTCATTACGAATAAAGGACATTATACTTCTTTCAAATAACTGGCATACCAAAGTTTGAAACTTAGAAAATTTCAAAGAAAACTAATTCTTGTTTCTTGAACCTATCAATCTATATTAATATTTTGCAGGGTATGAGAGTATTTCAGCCGTTTTTAATTCCCCCACACCGATCCATGCCTCTCTGTCTTCGGCTTCTAAAAGATGTAACAGAAACCTCCCAACAAAGAGTGATCAAATTCTTCTGATAATAACTTCAGTAGGCTGAGCTCCAAAAAATAAATAAATAAAAAAAAAAAAACTAAAAAAGTATCTCACCTTTCTGTACAGCCGTATGAACATGACTTCCTATAACAAAGAACAGTAAAATTCAATACTTTTCACAATGATGTATACCAAGTTTCGCCAATAATTGATATGATGAAAGAAGCAAACAACTACAACCACAACTTCTTTGCCACAGAATCACTCTTTAATCGTCCACTAAATAAGTTACACCCAATAACGTCTCTGTCAGTACCAGTAATTTCGGGCAGCTATCGGCTTTCATCTCTCCTCAGATATTTTGATATATATATATATATTTTTCCCCTATTTTGTTTTTGTGTCTTCAACGGAAAGAAAGTCTCTCGATGTTGCTTCATCGATCCTGCATCACTTCAGACGGTCTCTCCCTGGAAATATCGTGATTACAAGATACTCTAGTTTCTTACTTGCTATAAAATTCTTAGCTAAGTTCCGTTTGTTAGGCTGTGTTCACCGGCACACTCAAAATCATCTCCAATGGTAAAAGTGATCTTCTAATACACTAGTCCAACCCTCTTAAGCTCAGTCAGTATAGTAGAGCATAAAGCCAGCACTCGCATTCTGTGTGCCCTTGTTTCTTGTGAAGTCCAATGTCTGCAGTTTGAAAATAATCTCAAATATGTATCGTTTAATTAACTGATACGAAAATATCATTAAAGAGAAAGACTACGGATTAGAGTCAAAGTATGTGTAAAATTCGTTCTTAGTGAAAATACAAACTTTTGAATGCTTCTTGTATTTCCATACTGTGTACAAAAATCTAGTTGTCAACCATCGAATAAATCACTCAACCATAACTTTGGATTAATTCCTCAGACTGTTTTTCAATCGAGTACTTTGAAGGCGAAATTTTTTTTAATTATTGTGCCTGAAAGCCATATGATCGAATTATTTAAATATAAACACATTTTTTCTGCGTATTTATTTAGTAAAGCGAATGAATGATCTTTCATATCCACTCATTTTCCCTCTTTTAGCACCTTCTGTTGTGATATGGGATAAAAGCTACAAACATTTTTACATTTAGTCTTAAAACATTACCAAGGGGAAAAAATCAAAATATTTTGTTTTCCCCCATTTTATTAAAATTGTTTCTCGTGTAAGACTTCGTCTTCGTTGCTGACTAAAAAAAAAGTAAACGTATTAAAAGCAAACAGTCCTCATTATGAAATAAAAATATCAAATATAACAACGATTATAGTAGAAAAAGAATGTCTGTAAAATTTAATAAACGCTTTAAAAACATCTACTCGGTAACATAGTGTTCATATTAAATAGCAAAGACACTGTTTTCAGAAATGATTTTCGCGATAATTTTTTTATTTTTATTTTGTTCTTTTTACCTCGGACAAATGTCACATCCTTGCTGCATGAAGGCACCTAGAGAAAACCAAAGACTATTATACAAAGAAAAGTCGTTCGATGCCGAGGGACCCATAAAGTTTTCTTCATACTTCCATTCCTGCGGCGAAAATCGACTAACTAGAAATAACACCACGGAGACTCCAACATAGGCAAAAATTATGCACATCCAGATCTCCTCCGACAGCGGGTTCATGAAAGAAAACACTCCTGGCTTCTTCTTCATCGGTTTTTTAATCATTATGCTGATGCCGAGAGACATGAACGGCTTCGTAAAATCGATTACTCTCTCCCGGGCTGAGGTTATAGTTAACGGAGCAATGGCAATATCTGCTTCCTGAAAGCAATGAAAGCGGTGAATTAAAACAAATGTCCACGGACATTCGACTGTAACGAAAGAACAATTCTCGAAATACAAAGCATGTCAAAATTTCCATTATTATATCCTTTAATTTATTGCTTGTACATAAAAATATATTTAAAGAGGTTTCATTTCTGAAATTATCATTCATAGAGAATCGTGAAATCCATGAGGCACCATTTCTAAAATCACATATATATCAATATCATAAAGCACAGTCCATAACCATGTGTAGGATGTGGTTTTGATTGGTTTCATTTCATAGATAGATCGTGAAATTAATACCAGATTGCACGAAAGTTATTTTAAGGAAAAGGGAATAATAAAATATATTATATAACAATAATATTAACAATTAATTGCACTAAACAAGCACAGGAATTTTCTGATATAACAATAATTCAATAATTATGAACGTAGCCATTATCCACCAAACAAAAATTTATATTTGTATTTCACGATATTGTGAAATATTCCTTTCCAGTGTGGGAAACATGAGCTTGAACACTACAGTGCTCAGGATCAAAGAAAAAAATTGAATAAATAAATAAGCATGGGTGGAAAGGAAAAGAAAAATTAAAAAAAAAAAAAAAAAAAATATATATATATATATATCTTCACACTACGTGCTTCTTATAGTTACTTGGCATGCATAGGTTGGTATAATGAAGCAAGTAGCGGACAATATGTCACAATGGATGTAATCACTCCACCCTCACAACAAGTGCAAAAGGTCTTAAGTGCGAATCCCATCAAGGATACGATGAACTTTTATGGACTTTTTTTCAAATAAGTGGCTGAGTCAGTCGGCTCAGGCGAGGATTGCTGTTTTTTCTGCTGGAAACTTGGGTGAAACAGGCAAATTGATAAAAGAATACATATAATTATGCTATGGTCTCATAGTAGTAGTTGCTGTTGCGTTTAAAGATATGCATTAATGTTAATTCATGTTAGAGGTCTACCTTTTCCGTGATGAAGTCTAACACATTATATAATTTAGTACTATGATCAAGTACTATAATTTAGTACTATGATCAAGAAGTTGAAGTGCAGGAACTTGCCCATATCTGAGAATGTGTTGAATTTAAAGCAGTGTTCTTATTGTGCTTCAATGTATTCTACTTTTTAATGAGACCCTGTTGTCTCTCTTTGTTTATATTTAAAAAAAAAAGGAAAAAATTATCATTTTTCTCTATAAAAAAGCGCCCCCTGATGCTGATCCGAATGGGGTAAAAAGAAACACAAAATATTGTTCAATGAAGAAAAAAGTTCTTCAAACTTAAAATGAAAGTCACAAACCGGCAATCGAAAAACTTCTATTCTGAAAGGCAAAGCCTGGCTTAAAATTTTATGCAGTTAGATTTTTCTCATAAAAAATAAATGTCTTTTTTCGACACGAATGCTGAATATTTTGTCTTCTCGATCGTTATAGAGAAGCTCCGAATTGCATAAATAAGAATTTATGATATTGATATATCCTGGAAGTGAAGATATTATTCACACTTTGAAACAGATTTCATTTATTACAGTCTGACAAAAAGGAGCCTCTTTGACATTTAAACTGCCATATTTGCATTCGACCTGACTCTTCTGTTCGCTGCAGACCAACAGGAAACATTTAATATTCATGCGCAGGGAGTCCAAGAACGAAATACATTTCACTCATTTGAGAATGAATTAATAAGAAATTAAAGCAATACTTGCTCTTCATTCTTTTCAAGCGGAACTTGATTTTATCTTTTAACAAAGGGCGATTCAAATGAAATATTCGTAGCGAAAATTTAAAAGGGTAGAAACAATAAATAAACATCTAAAGGTCACTGAAATGCATCTCTCGGTAACTTAGGTAATTGTAATAATAGTAGATTAGTCCAGAAACAGTCTGTTTAATCGACAGTGCTTTACTATAATGTTGAAGCTTCCATATTTGGAAGAGTTTTTAATTTTTTTCAAAAGTTACGAAAATATAAATCTAATATTAGAAAAACATATTGAGATGAAATGATAATAATTAATCGCAATATTTACATTTACAAAGATTCACTCTGCTTGTGGCAAATCATTAGAATGTGCTAGCCAATAAAAAAAAAAAAAAAGGATAAATGGAAAAAAATCGTCATTTTATTTGTTTTGTTTCAATATATTATCTGTAATTTTAACTGAATTTACGTTATTTTTATTTTTGTCGAAATATTTACTGTCCGTCTACAATGATGAGTAAATCAAAACTGTTTTGATATAAAAATATTTATTACCTATAAAATTAATACTTTTTTAAATTATTATTTTTTTTAAAATTAATTTTCAAAAATTCTCTGACGAGGGTAAAGAAACTGTCCTAATCTACAGTCGGAATTTTTGTAAGTATAATTTGTTTTTCTAATACACAATGTTACACGTATATTAATGTGTTTATTTTAAGCTGCTATATAATAACCAGACTCTCCTTGCCTTGTAAATGCGGTTTGGAGTAGTAAAAACGGTTTCATGATTTCTAAACACGACTGTTATTCCTGTTTAAGGAAACAAGTAATGAATAAAATAAAATTATATAGACTTTATCATATATAGACTTCATTCGGGATGAACAAAACTCACTATAAACATATTAGAGCGACTCACTACAAAGGATGTTTCGCTTTAGTAGAATCAAGATGTTAAAGAATTCGCGTTCCATGAAAGGGGTGTATACTTTGTTACTATTCTAATTACCAAATTAAGAAACTTTAAACATGAGAAATAGATTAGTTTATTTTATAAATTTGAATCTAAATCACTGCATTTCTTATAAAAATCGTTGAAATTTTTAAATATATATGAAGTTTATAACATTGAGAAAAACATCATAATCAGAATCATTCCATTTTTGATGGCGATAACAGTGAAAAGCAATTTACTTTTTTTCGTAACAAAGTAAATTACTTTTATGTTGGAGTAAATGAAAAATCATTTGTCCATCGATCATCGAAAATACGGTACTGGTTTTTTCGCTTCTTTAAGCAGTGGTCTATGTTGTAGATTCCTTTAAAGAGAATTTTATATTTTAAACAACAATATAAAATCAAGTTTTCTAGTTTGATTAATTTTCCGAGATCGGCATTTAAACATTCCTTTCAGGAAATTAGACCAAAAGAGAAAAGTCATAGTTAACTAATAACTATGACATTTCATGCTGTAGCATATTTTATCTGAAAAGGCAATAGCATTGCATGCTGCTCATGGAATTGGCGACTACTGCTGTACCTTAAAAAGGTGCCAAAATCCATTTTCTTCATTTTACATTGCGAGGAGGTATTCCTATAAATCCCATGATATACTTAATTAGGTAAGAATTCAGGATTTAAAATATTCTCTCTCTGGAAGGGATTCGAACCTTTTCCACACAGTATGGAAACCATAAGGCATATATTAGATTTTTTCTCGAACCAGAGAAAAAAAATTTTTTTTTCGGTCTCAAAAAAATTAAATATAACATGGGTGTATCAATTCTGTTCATCTCTTGCGATATCAGCTGTTTTCGTGGGCCCACCTTTTTTAAATGAATTTGTATTATGAAGAACAATGATATATATATTTTTTAATTTTCTAAATTATCTCCAGGCATTCGGAAATTATTGTTAATATGCGTTCTGCATATATTAACAATCTTACCATAAGTATAAATATATTATATAAATAATAAAATACAATGAAAATAATAAATAATATTAGATTACTTACATAAATACAAGCTATATACGGCATTTAATTTTTTTATAATAAAATAAAATAGTAATAAATTTTAATAATAAAATAAAAATATTTTTATTTTATTATGGTCCTGAAAAACCTTTACACCATATGAATTCGACTTCTGACAATAGCGCTTATTTACCACATGATTTAAGACGAAATACACGCTCTACGACAGACATTAAAATAATCCCACTCTATTACGTAATATCTTGTAAATCCATTGTCAGAAACACCTTGATCCCTCTTAGCTCTTATTTTACACCCGAAAATAAATGACCAAGAAAGATTATAATCCCATTTGCTTTCTTAAGGGGGTCCATGTCTTCTGAGTTATTAAAGATCGTTTATTTTCAAGTTACTTAATCCACAAATGCATAAAGTCCAGGGATGCTATTTGTCACCAATGACAAGAAAAGCCTCTCTTATGAGAATTCACGGGGTAATATAAAGTAGGAAGAAAACATCCATTATGTTATGTGCACTACAACAGGTATCAATATGAAGACAAGATGTATTTATATGCAAATCAGTGACTATAATTATAAGAGTTAATAGCTGTTGCAGGTCATTCTGAAGCAATTGCAGTTATGGTTATGGAGAGAGAGAAAGAGAGGCGGATTTTGAGAATGTGGAACTTTATCAAGAAAATAAATATTACTTTTATATTCCGCAGAAAAGAAAACTGCAAATATCTTTACATCTATAATGGGAAACTCCTCATTCGCCTAGAACAGGATGATTTATTATCGATTCATAAGGTTAGCATCTTTGTAAGGGGCTCATTAAATGCATTCTTAAACCAGAATCACACTAGCATGGTATTCGATCAAAGGATGAGGGTGTAACATTTGATGCACGCTTTACTTTAAATCGTTTTCTTGGCAACAAACTATCAAATTCCAATACTCCTTGAGGATTATACTTTCTTCACTTTTCTCAGAAGGATCAATACACCGAACTCATGAATACAAAGAAAACTTTAAGAAAGAGTTTATGAATCTTGGATAATTTATTACAAACGATTTAAAAGAAGGGTTTAGGTGAAAGATCTAAGTATAAATCGTTGAGTTCACTGGTCAACGGATTCTGTATCCCTAAATAACTTCCAAATAATTTTTTAAGCAGTTCGGAAAAGGACCGAGTTTAAATCTCACCAAATGAAGAAATTCTATGGCCTTTTTACCCAACTTGGCTGAGTTATTCGATCTCAAGTGAAGGTTACATACCTTTCTCCCAGAAAGTCGTGCTTTTCATCCAGCAAACCAACAGGAAAAATACTGAACTTTTTCAAGCTAAGGATCTCTTATTTCATAACCATAAAAGTCAAATAAAATGATTGTTTATTATGTTGATTAAAATACACATGTCGCAATTAGCATTACTAAAACTGTTTTAAATTTCTTGATTAATTTCCAAGTAAATATTCAGCCAAGTAGTCTTGAACTTTGCGTGTTCGCATAAATTTCCCCGTTACAGACTACTGGTAATGTGTGCGATATTACATCGATGGAGCAAATCATTTTCTTCCACTCTATGAAATGAGCGTGTTGGAGAGTTTAAAACTTGACGCAGTGGCGAATAATTTGATTTTCGAAAGATGTTATCTACTTAAATTTATATTTTGAAGAGCGTCTGTTTTTTTCATTCGTTCGCCGGACAAAAACAGAAAGTCCGTAGTTGCAGCTTTAAAGTTTCCTGCTAAATAGATTAGCCTCTTATCCCATAATCTCAGCATAATTTGATTATTTCTCACTTCAGTCTTCCGAAGAAATGCCATCGTGTCTGGTTGTTTTGTTTTTTTTTTTTTTCTCTCATATATTATCTTCTATAACTTTAAGTTGCATGCATTGTCCGGGTATCTGCATGGGACACAGAAGAGGTAATTTCATTAAGCTAAGTTGTGGAACGGCTTTCTCTTATCGGATTTTAATATTTCAGACAACACCGGAATGATAAAAGGTCGGGAACTGTAGAAAACATCTAATGTTCATGATTGTCACGCATTCATTAAATTTATGCATGACCCATTAGTTATAGCAATGATACCGCACACGGCTTCCAGGAACATCGACAGCCATATCACCAATTGGACTGTGCAAAATGCGTGGATCACGTCCGATCATCGAACAGTCATCTACTGCATTGATAGTAACTTAACAAGAGCACCAGTAAGCAGATACATGCAGCACAGGTTTGCAACAGGCAAGTCAAAGTGGGATATATTCCGAGATCATCTACTCATCAAACATCAATACTTAGAGGAAACTGGCAGAACAAGGAAGTGGCAACAGGTGCGAAAATCCTGACCAGCTACAGCAAGAAATAACTCATATTATCACCAGTGCTGCTGAAGCAGCCATGAAGAGGAGAACCCCAACATCAGGGGAAACGCCCCGCTGGACCCCGGAGCTCCAGAGACTCCGAAACGAAGTAATGGAACTAAGACAACAATATAGACAACTCAGGAATCTATACACCGAAACCATAAAAAAAATAATAAGACATAAATAAAGGCTCGTCCAAACAACAGGAAAGAAAGACCCCTGGTGAGTGGTATACAAAATTACCACAACCAAACTACCCAGGGGAGAAGTGATAACTGCAACATGAACGCCACAGGAGACAAAACCACAACATGGGAGGAAGCAGTGACAAACATATTAAATGCCATAATATAAGACCTGCCTGAAATATTAACGGAGGACCAACAGACAATTTGCTAGCCAAACAAGGATTATACTTCACACGAAACAGATTCCCCTTTTACAAAATGGAAGAACAGCAAGAATAAGAAACAAAAAATGTCCAGGCCCGGATATAATAGAACCAGAGATGACCGAAAAAGCAATAGAAAACATCCCGGAACTGATGCTCCGATTATACGACTGCTTCCTAAGGACAGGCCGGTTCCCATCCAGATGGAAAACAGCTAATCTAAAACTAAAACCCAAGAACCCAATTAAAACCCGGTAACTACCAAATTCTTATAGACCAACAGTACTACTCTCAATCCTCAGCAAGCTTTACGAGAGACTACTCCACAAGAGGATTATACAGCATTAGCACACAGCAAATCTAAATATGCGCAGGCAGTACGGATTCACAAGAGGATCATCGACAGTCGATGCCATTCAGGGCCTGGTCGCAAAAGCTGCTCAATGCACCAAGAAGTACTATCTCGTGATTACCGTGGATTTTTCCGGGCCGTTCAACACCCTATGGTGGCCGAGCGTCCTGGCCAGGCGCCCAGGGCATCGAGAGCACCAATGAACCTATACAACAGCATCAAAGCCTACCTCAGTGACAGAACGGTAAAAGTAGTGGCATCCTTCCAAAGCTTAACGGTGCCTCCGTAGCCACGTGGGCAGGAGCAGCAGTGCGTAGCACATGCTTCATGTTTAGACCGGGGTTCGAGCCCATGACCACTAAAATACGGAGGATGCGCAAAGGTCAGGAAATGACCACCGCATATCCCCGGAGTAATATGGCCTTAGTTTCTAATGCTCCTAAAAACCAAACAACAACAACAACCAAAGCTTACCTAAACCGGTCCGAAGGGTCTGCCCTCAAGGTTCTGTCCTGGGACCGCTGCTGTGAAATATGGTCTTCGACGAGTTACTCACATTAGAGCTTTTGCAGATGACTTGGTTGATTTTTGCGCCAAGCTTTTGCGGATGGCTTGGTCCTGATGATTGCAGCGAACACAAGATCCAGACTGAAGGCACAGGCAAACCAAGCCCTCGAACTCTGCAGGACTGGGCCATGCTCCAAACCCTCAGGATCTCGCCAGAGAAGAGAGACTCGGTGTTACTCAAGGGCAACTTAAATCTAAAAAGACCTCCATAATCAAGATTGCAGGGAAAATAATAAAACTGTCAAACCACATCAAATACCCAGGAATCGTCTTTGATCGCAATCTATCCAACAAACCACGACTTCTGTATCTAAAAGAAAAACTTCGAAGAATTGTGGAGTTCGTGGCCAGAGTCACACGCAGTGATTGGGGACTAAACAGGAGGACCCTATCCCTCTATTACAAAACAATCTTTTATCCCAACTTTCACTTACGGGTCATCCATTTGGTATGTAAAAGCGAGTACTGCAGTAAACAGGAATACTGGAGATAATTCAAAGAAAATCCTGCTCACAATAACTAGGGCGTGTAGTAATGTTAGCACAAGTGCACTGCAGGTCCTGGCGGGGGTACTATCTCTGGATTCAGAGGTGACACGCTGCGGACTAATGTATCACCTAACCAAAGAGAAGCTAACCACGATAAATGGCTTAACCATCGACATCACTAACAACAGGAAGAGAAAAAAAAGAACGAATAATAGACCACTTGACACGGAACAGGTGGAACGAAACCAGCAATGGGGAGATAACACGCAAATTCATCCCGCATGTCACCAAACTATACCCAAAGGTCCCGGCTTGGCTATACCCGACATTGAACACAACCTTCCTCCTCACGAGCCATGGGCCGTTCAAAGAAAAGCTGCATGCACTGGGCATCACAGAGGATTCCGGCTGCCCATGCGGGGAACCAGAAACATGGCAGCATATTATGCACCAGTGTGAACTGTATGAGGATCTCAAAAGCCTAATAATCACTGAGCTACAATACATACCGAACAGTGAGGAACACCATCACAGCCCTCAGCTGCTATGCTCAAGAACTCTTCTCCAGAAGGAAGACTTTAAAAGCCATCTATCAAGACGAACCAAGCTGAAGAAGCTACAACCTAAAATGATAAATACCCATGGCAACCAAGGATAACAAGGCAAATAAACTTATAAAACACAGATAAGGCAACCAAGCATAACATGACAATGAAGTGCAGATAAATCCTCATAAGAATAATACACCGATCTGATAACCTGAATATGGAAAAACTGCACCGGACTTGACGGGACGGAGCTATACTCTGGGAACGATGCCACCAAGAAGCAAGACTAAACGGAACTCCACCGGACTTTACAAATGCAGCGATTCTGCAAAGGCAAAGTCGACATAAAACCTCACAATAATAACACACCGAACTGGTACGTAGACCACGCCAAAGACTAGACAGACCCACTGGATGGAGCTCAATCTCATCACTAACGCTGCCAAGAATCAGGATTAAATGGAACCCCAGCGGACTTGAAAAATGTAACGATGCTGCAAAGGCAAAGTTGAGATAAATCCTCACAAGAATATAACACCAAACTGGTAACTTGAGCATGGAAAAGACTGAATGGAGCTATACTACAAAAATGACGCCACTAAGAAGATTAAAACGAACCCCACCATACTTGACAAATATAGCGATGCTGCAAAGCAAAGTCAAAACCTCACAAGAACAACTGGTAACTTGACTAGTAACGGTAAACAAGACTAGACAGGCCCACTGGACGGAGATGTACTCCAACAATGACGCAGCAGAAAAGCAAAGGAAACTGCACCGGACTTGAAAAATGCAGCGATGCTGCAAAGGCGCCACATTGTGACCTGCACAGCGCACCTAGCGCTGTACCTTTTCTTTCAGACTCCTGGTGGGGGGGGGGGAGGAGCCATATTGCTGGCTCGTCCACCTAATCGCCCTCTTTCTCTCTGGTGGGGCATGGGCATGTCCGACTGAAACCTGGGGTCGCCTTCCCTATCGATCCCAAGCGTCTATCTTTCTCCCTCAGCCTTCAGTCTCCCTGTTCCCACTCTACCTGTATACAATCGAAAGCTCCCCAGTTTGAAACGTAAATACTTCTAAAATATGGCGCACTATAATCTCCGTTGTCAATTCGCCAATAAACAACAAAACAAAATAAACAAACTTCTAAAATATGTTACGCCCAATTTTCGGATTGTCAAACCGTGGCGCAAATCTCACGCAATCTAACGAAGAATATGTGTATGTACATATGTATGTATATGGACACTATATGTCAGAGGGTATCCGTTGACTTATATGATTGTTCAAGTGGACGGGGAGACCCACGAGCGGCTATTCTAGTCAGAAATCGTGATCTCACTGTCACCAAAATACCACATTACTGCCTTCCCTGGGCAGCCTGTGCTCATATCATCACCTCTTTTGGGGGAATTTTACGCAGTTTCTCTTTACTCTCGGCGGGGGGGGGAGGATATTCTCTTGATTATTAGATACTTACAAAACATCTCTCTGGAATTCCCAAATGCGAAAATCATCGTCGCCCCCGTAGTAAACTGCAGGTCGCCAGCGTGGTTCAGTGAAACTCAAGATAGACCAGGCACAAACAACGGACAAAGACTGGAAGAATATCTCTCAAACAGTTATTTCTCAATTCTCAACCAACCAAATAACCTACCGACCTTCTCTAATACAATGTGGGAAGCCAAAATTGATATCACCCTGGCCACAAGATCCGTTGTACGACACCTTTTATCCTGGACAGTTAGAGAAAGCTGGACTACTTCAGACCACTGTGTAATAACTTTAAAACCGCACCGATCAGTAAGCCGACAACCAATTATAAGGAAAACTCTACATAGATTTGCAATTGACAAGGCAAACTGGCAGCAATTTAAGGATTCACTTATCATGGCCGCCCACTCTCCCAGCACAGTTGGACTGGACCCGGACGGAAGTAGAGTATCTCAAGCAGCAGTACCGAACGGCAAGAAATGAATACACAGCTCTGATTAAACAAAGGAAGAAGCGCTCCTGGGAGCACCTAGTCTCCACAGTTGGAAAGTCTTCTCCATGGGGAATGGTCTACAGAGTGATCAAAAACAAACTCCCCAGGGGACAAGACATTCCAACCACCAAGACGCCACAGAACACGTATACAAAGACCACCGACCGACTTTTGGGGTTATCTTCACTATTGACCCCATATTTCTCTCTTTCACCCCCAGTCTTCAGCCTCCCTTCCCACTCTAGCTATCTTGCGACTAGCGTTTGACCCTTGTGAAAACTACACAAGCCCCACACTGAAAAAAGAAAAAGGAGAAAGCAATAGTGAAGAAATAGACCAAATCAAAGCTCAATTGTACAATATGTATAAAAAACGGGCAGAAAAATATAGAACTAAATTAAATGTGCGTTTCAGAGAGGCAGACAATGCCAGTGCTGCCTTCTTCGAAAGGCACAAGCTTGAAATGCAGGCAGGAAAGAACATAACGGGAATACTGGAGAGGGAACACAGACATACAATATATAAGAGAGGCATTTACAACACATTACAGGAGGGAATTTGCACAACCTGAAGACGAAGGACACGAATACACGTGGGATTGGCAACACACATATACAAAACCGGGTTGCACAAATAAGAAACGCAAAACTCGACAGAACAATGAAACAGTGCAAACTTAGGAAATCCCCCGGGCCGGATGGGATCAAAATGGAATTCTACAGGCGGTATTGGCTCTTTCTCAGACCGATACTGCTTGGGGTATTCAATTCCCTCCTTAATGGTGCAAAAGTCAACAGTAAATTCGTAGAGGCCACTACAGTCTTTATTCTGAAGGAAGGCAGAGACCCAGCAAGAATTGGTAGCTGGCGACCTATCTCCCTGCTAAATACAGACTACATGATTTTCGCCAAGCTCCTTAATAATAGAATTTTGGACTATATTAAGCGGATAATTAGCAGTACCCAATCCTATTCGGTATTGGTCGTAGTGTTTTAATGAACACGTGGCTCTCCAAAGACCTCCTTCAGCAAATCCAAAACCAGCAGCTCTACATATAAGATACTGGGTTCCTGGTCTCCTCCACGGGGCGTAAGTTGGGCAACGTTGGGCCCAACAGGGGTCCAGCGACTAAACGAACAACGAACACTAAACGATCGAAGATCCGCAAAAAATCTCTGTCATTTACAGCGTAATGTAACTCACCACAATGTAAACTACGCAGAGATGAGGAAAACTCCTGATGCCGCTTCATCCTAAACACACTTACACTTACTTACACGGCGCCCTCCCTCTGGATTGGGAAGTCCTTCGATGCGGACTCCTTTACCATCTCTCCAAAGGACAAACTGCTACTTGTCAGAACTTTACGATTGACCTCACAAATGACATCAAAACAGTCAATAAATAGAATTACCCTGAACTTTCAACAAACCTGGAAAACGCGCTGGGAAAATTCACCAAAGGGCGCAATCACCCGAAGATTCGTGCCAAACGTACACACTGTATATCCAATTTATCCGCACTGGCTGTCATCAGGCCTATTAACCACTTATTTGCTCAGTGGGCATGGTACCATCAGACAGAAACTAGGAGACTTTGGACTAAGCGATACATCCCATTTGTCCCTGTGGACAAACAGAAACGTGGGAGCACCTGATGCACCACTGTGATCTATATGACGACGTACGCTGCCGTCTAATTAAAAAAACCCAGTACACACTACTAAATCAGCAGGACCGTGTATTGGAAGAGGAACGTAGCTACAGGGCCTTAGCCAATTTTGCGCGAGACCTCTTCAGCAGAAGGACTTCCCCTATGCCGCAACCACGGCAACAACAAGCAACGTAACCACCGTTTCCTCATCAGACCTAGGGAGCATATTGCTCACATGGATTTAAGGCTCAACGAGCGGAACTGACCACACCCCCAGGAAAGCTAGAACCCCGAGGAGACAAACCCAAAGAGAAAACTCTCCTGAACTTGAATTTCACAGACCAGATAGCTGACAAAGATACTACCACATGGACACCTGGAAATGAGAACCACCCAGGACTCAGCGGCTCTCTAGAAGTTGCCTAAAAGCTGACCTGACATCATGAGACCAAAAGTGATCACCAGCACCGAACATAGAGATGCATCATTCCACCTGTAGTATAACACTGAAAGACATGTTTTAGTGACTGAACCTGCCGGGACATCACCACCTATGACTTGACAAACAGCAGACATACTGCTACAGAGCCTTATTGGCGATCTGAGCCAGCTCTCTTGCCAGGCTCACTCTTCCTCCCTTCCCTGGCGAGGAAGGACAAGAGGGTCTTCCCTTCTCCTCCCCCTCGCCACCCCTCTATTTAATAACAGGGCATGGCCCCTTCAATGCAAAGCTCGCTGGCTTCAGACTCACAGACAACCCAAATTGCACTTGTGGAGAAATAGAAGACTGGAACCATCTTATTTTTGACTGTCCCATATATGAAGACCTAAGATGTATTCTAATTGCAAAAGTGAGATATCTTCCAAGAGGACAAGAATTTCTCCTCCTTGAAACCGAAGAGGATTATAAAGCATTGTCACGATTCGCCCAGGACCACTTCGCGAGAAGAAGGGTACAAATTGCCATTCACTGAGAAAAAGAAGAAATGCCACTCAACCATGACAACGCAAAGACAAAACTAATCACCAACCAGCATTTCTCCTCTTTAAATGAAAGAAGATTAAAACCGAAAAACTTGATGATAGACTGCAAAAACAACCTCAACAACCTGAACTGCAAAGACAGGACTTGTCCCAGGAATGACCTACAATCCTAGAAGTTGACATCTTTTTAGAAGAAGTAGAACTCAAATAGAAGACCTACCATGGACTTGACCTCATTGCAGCTCTGCTGCCAGCGCAACAGGCTATACCTGTGCTCTCTTGCACGGTACTTTCTTTCCCCTTCCCTGGGGAGGGAAGGAGATGGTTTCACTGTCTCTTCCCCTCCTCGCCCTCCTTTTCCTCCTAGTGGGACATGGGCCTGCCCTACTGACCACAGGGGTCACCTCTATCGACCCCTTACTTCCTATTTCCTCCCCCCTAGCCTTCAGTCTCTTCCCTACTCTGTTCACTTTCACAGCGTAACCCCACATAGTCTAAATTTAAATCTTTGACCTGGGTCAATTTCCCTATTGGCTCCATATTTCTGGCTTTCCCCCACCTGTCTTCAGTCTCCCCCCTACTCTGCCTAAACACTAGCGGATGTCAAAATTAAAAAAAAAAAAAAAAAAAATTGTCAAAATTCCAAATGCATACGAAAACCCCTTTCAGTGACTACTTCCCAATACTATTAAATTATTTTATTTATTTATTTATTTTTTATTTTATTTTATTTATTTATTTTTATTTTTTTTATTTATTTATTTTTTTTTTTATTTATTTATATTTTTTTTTTATTTTTATTTTTATTTTTTTTTTAGGTCCTTGCCACTGAAATCTCAGGAAATTAGGTGGCAGGACCTGCCAGAGTGAAAACGTAAAATTACTGGGTACCTGGTCTGCCTCCACGAGGCATAGTGTGGACAACGTTGGACCCCAGCAGGGGTCTAGCGGCTAAATGGCTAGAAGAACAACGAAACACAACACTACACTTACAAAATCCATACACTTTTAAATCTCTGGCCTTCCCAGTGAACTGGTACACCTACAATGAAAGCAACGCGGAGATGGGGGAAACCCCTGGTGCCGTCAGACACGAACACACTATACACTATATATCGCCACCCCTCTCTTCCCTCTGGTGTGGCATGGGCATGCCCCACTGATATCCACCTGGAATTATCTTCCCTATTGACCCTAGTTTCTTCCTTTCTTTTCCCCCAAGTCTTCACTCTTATCCCCCCCCCTCTATCTGCAACTTAGCGTACGTTTCAGACACCAAAATTTAATCGTATCAAAAAACGTTTTGGCCTCTCAGCTTTCAAGTGCTGTCCCCATCAATCTCCCATACATAAGGGTGGTTCTAAGAGTGAAGTGGTAAATTATCGACCTGTCAGTCTGACTTCAGTGGTAAGGAAAATCATGGAGGCAATGATCAAGGGTGGAATTCAGGATCACTTGGATAGAACTGAAATTCTCAAAGATACTCAGCATGGTTTTGTAAAGGGAAAATCATGTTTGACAAATCTGGTTCGCCATTTTGAAGGGGTCACTCATGAGCTGGATTTAGGAAATAATTTCGACATTGTTTATTTAGATTTCAGCAAAACTTTTGGCTCAGTCCCACATGTGCGGTTGCTTTATAAGCTGGAACAGGTTGGTATCACTGGGAAAATCCTTAGATGGATAGCAGGATGGCTTCAGGTCAGGATGCAGAGGGTTGTGATAAACGGCTATGCCTCAAATTGGGTTGATGTAAGAAGTGGGGTTCCCCAAGGATCAGGACCACTGTTGTTTTTAATTTTCATAAGCGACATTGATGAAGGGATAGAGGGCGTGATGCTAAATTTGCAGATGATGTTAAAATTGGTAGAGTAGTTAATGATCACTGTCAAGCTGAGCTTCTTCAGAGAGAGACCTAGATAGACTTCAGGAATGGTCAGTAAAATGGCAGCTTTGCTTTAATCCAACAAAGTGTAAGGTATTACACCTGGGAAACGGTAATCCCAAAATAACTTATTCACTTGGTGGAGTTCAACTAAATCCAGTACTGGTGGAAAGGAACTTGGGTGTTACGATACGGTCAGACATGAAATTCCCTGCGCATTTTAAACAGGTTGCGAGGAAAACCCATGGTGTCGTATCGATGATCAAGGCTTTTGTTAGATCACACTTGGAATACTGTGTTCAAGTATGGAGACCGCACCTAAAGAAAGACATCGAACTTCTTGAAAGGGTGCAAAGACGGGTAACTCGCCTGGTGAGAACGGCAAAAGGGCGTGCTTATGAAGAAAGACTTCGAATATGTGGGTTGCAGAGTTTGGAAACTAGACACCTTAGAGGGGATTTGATTGGGGTGTTTAATGCTCTTAGAGGCATCCAGCAAAATGAATGAGGACGAAATTTTCAAGCTTATAAATGATGCTAGAACTAAGGGACATAAATTCAAGTTACGGGGGGAGATGTTTAGATTGGCTTGCAGGAAGTTTTATTTTAGCCAGCGAGTTATAAATTACTGGAATAAGTTGCCTACATGGTTTGGTAGAAGCTGACAGTTTGGGGAAATTCAAAGGTCATCTGGATAGTACCTTCGGGTGAGGGAAACGCATAGGATGATAGGTTTAATTTCCTTTTCTTTTATTAATTATTAGTTTTTTTATCGTTGTTTTATTCGGTTTTACTAATACTATCTTTGAATCAGCCAATTTTTTAATTTTTTTTTAGGTCCCAACCACTGACGTCCTAGGAAACTAGGTGGCAGGACCTGCCAGACTACTTATTTAAAATACTGGTGTACCTGATCTGCCTCCATGGGACAAAAGTGCGAAAACTCGGGCCTCAGCAGGGATCTGCCGGCAAAATAGCCAGAAGAACAACGGTATACGACACCATACTTTCAAGATTCATACACTTTTAAATATCTGGCCTTTACAGCGAACTGTATCACCACACAATGTAAACTAAGCGGAGATGGGGGGAAACCCCCTGGTGCCGTTTGACCCTAAACACACTTTACACTGCGACTTTCAACCAGGATCTAAATGGACCAGACGCACAAGCCATCGCAGTTGACCTGGTCCTAATGATGGAGTGGGGCAGCCGTGCACAACTGAGGCCACTACCAACCGGGCCATTGGCACCCTGCAAGAGTGGGCAAGGAATAACCACTTAAGGATATCACCAACAAAAACATCTTCAATACTTTTTAAAAGGTTCCCTTGAGATCAGACAGCCAGCTGAGATCAAAATTGAAGGAACCACAATAAAATACCTAGGGATCATCCTCAACAAATATGTCTTTTACCCCACATCTTGCTTAGCTACAAAAAAATTAACTACTCAGCCCTGATTGCAAGAGTCACGCGAAAGGACTGTAGCCTAAGAAAAAGAACCTTGTCCTTCTTCTATAAGGGGTTCTTCATCCCAGCCATCCGGATGATTTGATGTTGTGCTTGTAAGGAAAATCATGAAGAGACATAGAGGGTAAAATTAAGATGGTTGTGGATAGTTTGGGCTACAGATAATAAACTTAGTATATCTTCCTCTAAGACGGTTATGATGTTGACTAAAGGTAAACTTGATTACAGTAGGCCTCCTCGTGTGCTTATTAATAATAATAAGCAGATACCTTTAGTCTCTAAGGTCAAGCACCTTGGTTGTTTGTGGCACATCTTGAATATCTAAGTGGCGAGGTTAAAAAAATTACTGTCTCTATTGTAAGGTTACTAGAAAGGATAGGGGACTCGGTAAAAGGGTCCTTGGGTTATATTATTACCTATAGTATCAGATGCAGCTTCTGTCTGGTTTAAGAGAATTAATGTAATTAAATTTAGGAATAAGATTAACTCAATTCAGAGATCCATGTTGCTAACAATATTAAGAGTATGTAAAACCGTCTCCACACATGTAATGCAGGTGGAGACAGTTTTTGTTGGCATCCTTTCGTTAGATTTATATATATCATTTAGGGCATTCAGCTATTTTTTGAGAAAGGGAATTCGGATATCATTTTTGGGAATTACGAATGACATTTTTGGTAGATACCAGTTGGGCAATGTAGGACTGTATCAGGGGTCCAGCGGCTAAATGGCCAGTGGAACAACGGTACAAAACATCACAATCCATACACTTTTAAATCTCTGGCCTTTCCAATAAACTGGCACACCCACAATTAAAGCAACGCGGAGATGGGGGAAATCCCTGGTGCCGTTAGACACTGAAAACACCTTACACTGCGACAAAGAGAGAGAGAGAGCTAAAAAATAATAATAATCATAGTGAAAAAGGAATTCTAAAGAAGTGTTATTTTTCTCGACAGTTTAAAAATGCCTAAGCCTAAAACCGGTGACTTTAAAAGAGAAATGAAAATGCTGGTGAATTTAATTCTCTAGCCATGATCAAGTCGCTATTCTGAATCTGTCTTCAAGTGCCTACGGAAAACTTTAAAGTGACATATCTTACTCTGAAAAAGGTGAATGGTCTTGTACTTGCTAAATTATATTTATTTTTCAAATATGCCCAACTATTAGGCAAAAATAAACTGGAACGCGATCTACAAACTATCTCCATCTCAAGCAACAGACTGCATCGCAGATCACCTTTGGACCGTCACTCAATTAGGGGCAGCAAGAAAAATAAGAACTTGTGAATGGACCAGGCCCTGGTTCTCCAAGCAAATGAAACCATCTTTCAATGGCAAATAAAAAGCTTATCTAGAATGGTGAAAAACACGAACCCCAGAATCCTATACTTTTTTTTCAAAATGAAAAGAACCATATTCAATAGGATAAGAAGACCATTATAAAATAATCTATGATAATCTAGACCATTATAAAATGGTCTAGATTATCATAGAAATGGTCTAGATAATCTAGACCATAGAAATGGTCTAGATTATCATTAATATAGAAAATAATCTAGACCATTATAAAATAATCTATGAGAAACTTGCAGTAGGAAAGGGAATCCCTAACAACTCGAAACAATGCTTCCACAAGACTGGGAGGCTTTCAAAGAATGGACAGATCACACCATTAAAGATTATGGTAATATACCACCGTGCTCAAGCCAGCCTCTTAACCCAATAACCAATCGGACCCCCATCTAGTAGAGAAATAGCAGCGGTCATCAAGGGCCTACCAAACAAGTGCACCACAGGCCGAGACAGATTTCCTCTTCTCATTATTAAGATATGTAGCCCTTACCTGGTGGACATACTATCCCATACTTTCAATAGAATCATTGAAACAGCCACTCTCCATAATTCATAATTCCTGGAAAACGTACTACACAAAACCAATACCTAAAACCAGTAGGCATAAAACCTGGAAAGACTACAGATCTATCTCCATAGGATACAACCTATTAAATTTTTTTTGAGAAATCCATAATCAAACAAATAAATAATCAATGTTTTGGCCATCACCCATCCTATGTTCACTCAGTCATTGAAAACAGGTCTACTTTTACTAACCTCCTAGAGACAAGTTGCAGGATCCAAACCGCCATGAACAGTAAAAGCCAGATGGATATCCTACTCCTGAACACCAAAGCCGCTTATGACAGGATAGCGATCCAATCCCTCCTCCATTTCCAGGAACCTCACTGTTGTATTACAGGAAACTTACACTACTGCGAGATTTACTTACAGAGAGGATCATAATAGTAGAGCATGAAGATTTTAGCATCAATTATAGTAAATAGAGGAGTTTCCTAGGGAGGGATGCTCTCTGCGACACTATTTGCCGCAGCCTTCGACCTCTACTCTCAACCGGAAATAACGTCATACCTATGCGGACGACCTGAAAATATTCTTCCCATCTAGCAGTAATGACAGCGAGAATAACGTTGCTCTAGAAGCCACACAGCAGTTAACTAATCTGGCTAACTTCCTTGCCTGGATTGGGCTTGAAATTAACCCTTTGAAAACTGCCCAGACGCCCTTCTCCAGAAAGCATAAAATACATAACATCAACATTCTCTTAAATGGCCAACCCATCCAAAAAGTCGATCAACACAAGGATTTAGGAATTACCTGGGACAACAAGTTATCCTTCACTGAGCATTTCACTACCATCAGGAAGAAAACACTAACCGCCATCTGGCTCTCAAGACAAGAATCAGCTGGGGTTCAAAATGCTCAACTGGTGAAGGAATACATTGTTAGGTGAATTGCCCCGGTGGCCTTATACGTTTCGGTCATGTGGTCATTAGCTCCTGAAACGTACGTTAAAACCTTCCTAAACATAGAATATTGGATACTCAGGTGGCTAAACAAGATTTTCCAATTCCCCTTCACTGTCTCCAGAGGCATTTGTATGCTAATATGGAGTGGACACCGTGGATTGTCATTTGGGCAAATATTCATATACTGGCCAAGCTATTGACAGGAAGATATGATGCGCCAGTACTTACAGGCATCATTTCGCACCCACGAAGTAAGAAGCAATCGTGCAGCCTGCAAATTAGTCACTTCGCTCTAAGCTAAACTCCTTGAAAAGTTTGAACAAGATGTTCCCCCACTAAATACAATAGAAACCCTGCCAACAAACAACTGAATTGCAACACTATTAGCTGGAAACCCATAGTGTTTTATTTCTCTGAGCTATGCTGTCATCACGACATTCGAGTACGAAGTTAATAAATTTTACTGTTGTGAATTCTACTCTACGAAGAAATCCACAATTGAGCAAAATTTTTATATTAATATACATTTCCTTTATTGCTAAACTAAATATTTTTGTAAATTTTTCCTCTACATTGTAAATGTACCCCTCTGGTTTGCATGCCATACAAGGGGCGATTGTATCTTACAATCGAATAAAAAAACAAAGAAGATTTTCAATTTTAATGATGTTATTTTTAATATAAAATAACATCATTAAAAAGAAATTACGGAGAGAGAGAGAGAGGGGATGTTTCGGGACGGGATTGTTATAAACGCATTAACGATTCACTGTTTACATGAAATAGTTCTCAAACTTAAGAGTTTTATTTTATGTTTATAGAACAAGCGAGAAAAGTTTAGTCTTTTGTATACTTGGTGAAAGCTCGGAGGATTTTGTTGATTTTGAAACAAAAAGATGGTTTCGGCAGGTATCATCTCCGTGAAATTGCGGTTGCAATTGCTTTTCTTCTTCAGCATGGATATGGCGTCAAAGAATAACATCCTTGGGGAGATTTGTTTTGCGGAGGAAGTTCTTTATAAAAGATCAAAAGTGTCGGCACTTGAGAGTAGAAATTGTTGAAAGAGGCGATGCAATCCATTATTTTAAAACGATTACAAAAGATGCAGGGACAGTATTATAAATTGGGAAATGTTGAAATTAATATCGATAATGGAGTTCATAAATCAACCAGTGATCAGCGAGAAGGTGCCAGAGCACATGCGCATTCAGTGGACATAGTGTACAAAGTGTTTGGGATAGGGGCGTCACCAGTGGTTTCTCACAACTGCGCCATAAGTACTCTTGTGAAGTATACAGTACTCTGTAAAAGCCAGACAAAAGTATTGTGTGTTCATATGAGAAGTATTATGTTGGATTCTGTTGTTATGGTCTGGCTTTTGGCGGCAGGAACCCTAATGGAATCCCACGTTGCCCGTACACACCGCTAGGAGGCAAACCAGGCTGCCCATTATTCTCTGCCAGTCGCGAGACTTGTTAAATATGGTAATTATTACATTCATTATCAAAATAATTAATGTAACGTCCTCTGACCTAGATGCTGAGGTATAAAACCAAATATGTGTGGTGAATCTAAAAAAAAATATAACCAACATCATTGAAACCGTACGTTCCTTCAGTATTATTTGACTAAATTCTGTACATAAAAGATAATTACAGGCAACCCGATTTTAGAGGTGAGCCACAATTTCCAAGAAGAGTGAATATTGGAGCTTTATAAATTTCTGCGTAAAATTTATTTTAATTTAAAACGAAAACTTGAAATCATTATAGTAAAACTTAACGTTTTCATTATATAAAATGTATTATGCCATTTTAAGCTGCATTAGGAATAAAATTTAAAAATTCTTTTGATATTCACATCAATTTATATTAACTTAATAACCAGGCTGGTCTTAAGATGGGGAGGGATAGCTACCATAATAAATTGCGTGCTTTAATAAATAGTAATTATTATTCAGTTATAAATGAAATATGCATGAGATTTCATTACACAACAATCGATACCTGGCTATGTCCTCCTTCTTATATCCAATGAGACTTCTGATTGTAACCCCTTGACATAACATTACGTTTTTTTTTTTTTTTTTCATTATTATTTGTTTTATTTTTTTTTTAAATTATTTTAAATGTCAATCAGCATTCATGTATCTTTTTCCCTTCATTTTTATTTTTACTTTATTTTGTTTTTGTTGTTACCACCGGAAGATGTGGGCTCTCAGTCGTACTGGATCAGCTGATACCCACTGGTACTTTTTTTCCTCTAATGATTACGGGATTCTTACTATGTCATTTTCTTTGTGGCAGTATGTGTATTGTTGTGGCCCATCTCCTCATGGCATAGAAGGGTACTAGAGAGCAGCCTTCCCGGTGCTTGCTGCTCCCTAGTAGCTAAGTGGCCAGAACTAACAAAACAAGACATACACCACACTCATTTCTGGCCGTTTTACAGAGTTCGGATTTCTTCACAGTGTACCATGACAGAGTTGAACTAACGTTTAGCTGACTCTCTACATAAGAGACATATATCCACATGCGATTTGAAAAGAGGCATAGGACGGATGTTTCCTTTTCATTTCTTGCCGTAACTTTGCCCTGCAGTTTTCGAATGGATTATCGACTAGATTTTGGATTTTTTTTTTTTTTTTTTTGATTTGGTAGTTGTTGGCGCATCGGCTTCTGTGGCCATATTGCACCTCCCAAGGTTTTTGCAGTACTTTGATCCAAGCCCGAGGCGAGAATCGAACCCGCGACCTTTGGGTTGCCGGGCAGGTACTTTACCCACTCGGCTAGCCCGGTCGGCTAGATTTTGGAAAAGGAAATACTCATTTCTGATCTGCTGACAAAAATTCTTGAACACTTTGCTGATTTCTTAAGTAGATATTAACACCAACCATGGATGGATCCATGTTTAGGTGGAATAATAATTTCTTTTCTTATTGGTCCAGAAGATTCGTAGTTTGCATTGGTCTTCATTTGTTTCTGAATGCTATTACAATGCAGACCACCATGTTGGGGGAACAAGAGATGTATCGAGAGATGAACGAGAGACCATCACAGTAGAACCCATCGAAAGTAGGAAGTTCTATGGTTGATTAGCGATAACACCTTAAGTTCTTTCCCCTTTTGCATGCCCGTTGGCCAATGGGATTGGTATCAGGAGGAACGTTCTCTTAAAGAAAGCAAGTTCGCTCTGATTCAAAGTATATGATCTTGTATAAATGTCTCTTCATAACAAAATTTGACTTATAAGAGAAAAATAAGCCAGCTGTTATCTAAAATTAATTTAATTCATAAAATATCAGGAAGTCAAGAATGACATAGAAAAATTTCCTGAATTCTTAAGAATTGGATTAGACAGATTATATTTATTAACTTCAGTAGAGCTCCCAAAGTCAGCAGAAAGAACTTTCTTGCTAAATTGTGAAGTAATTTAATTTTATGGATTGGTATACCTAATTTTAAGTTATTAATTCACACAATTCAATTAAATGTTAATTTAAATTCGTGAATTTGCAATTAAATAGATAGAAACACGAGAGCTTTACATTTCAACGTTGGTTTAAAGATGAAATGCACAAAGAAAAATTACATATGGGTTTAAGTAATTAACTATATAATATAGTTAATTACTTAAACCCATATGTAATTAAGCCTTGTGCATTTCGTCTTTAAATGTATGAGAGATGCCAAATGGTTCACCATTTGGCATCTCTCATATTGTGGAATCACTTCTCAACTCTGATGGCATGCTTGCATTATCAGGGTACCTGCCTACCGACTGATGATAGGCCAACAGCTTTGAAACAGTGCCGTCTGGGTGGTGGTACTCAATGATAATAAATAATAGTAGTCTACTCTACTAGAGAAGCGTTACTTATTCGAAGTAGTGCAATACCAGGTATCTCGTTGTGAAGGCAGCCACAATATGAGATACAATTAAAACGATGCCTTTTACACTACATAACATAGTTTAAATTTATGGGCAAACTATGGTATAGATACACCATACATTATGTAGTTAATTTCAACATTGAAAACACCTGTTATAAGAATTACAGGTATGCACTAATATGGTTGTGAGCCAAGCTTTGATTTTAAAACAGCTTGCATATAACGTGGAATAGATTCGAATAAATCTTGACCTCTTTTAAGAAGAAGATTGGACCATTCTTCGTGGGGAAATGTTTCAAGCAATGAAGGTGGAGGAAATCTGTTTCTCACATTTCTTTCCAAATATGCCCACAGTGGCTTAATAACGTGTAAGTCTGATAATTATGCAGGTCAAGGGATATACTTAGCTTCAGTTTCATGCTCCTCAAACTAAGGTTGGATCATTTGGCTATGTATTGTAGCATTATCACGTATTGGATTAATCTGATCACTCAGAATATCAAGGCAGTGAGTGGCAGTAACTCGTCCCTTCTGGGTGATGATAGGACCTGAAGAATACCAAGATATGGCTGCCCAAACCATTATTAAGCCATCTCCATGTTTGGCAGTTGGCACAAGAAAGTCAGAATTATGTGATTTCTTTGGCATTCGACAAACGTAAGTTCTCTCTAATGTTGCAAAAAAGTCTGAATAATGATTCGTTTGAAAATATGATGTTTCCAATCAAATCTCCAATTTTGTGCTCCTAACACCATTGTATCCACTTCCTAGTATTACCATTAGTAACGAGTAGCTTGGTAATAGGGGGTCTGTCAAACATTTCAGCTTTATGATTCTCTCGCCCAGTGTTTTTCTTGAAACCAAATTGCTGATACTAACAGTAAGTTGTGTTTTTATTTCTGAGGCAGTACTTTATGTTTTCGGGCTACAGTCCTTTTTCCAGGTGGTTTCTTTCAGTCAGCTTCGATTTTCTGCCGCTATTTCATCCTATCAGATTTTGTTTTTTCTAATACTTCGTGAATGCAGACATCAATTTCGATATAGTTGTTCTGGATACATTAAGCAGATCAGCAGTTTAATCATCGATGCCCTGCTAATCGTGCACCAACAATTTAAGCTCTTTGAAATTCAGACAAGTCGGTCAATTTCTTCAAACAAAGGACCATTTTATATCACCTCTAAATAAACATCAGCTTTTATCATCTCTCCTTCACGGTGCTACCTGTAAGAATAGAAAAAAAATCACTGCACGTTCATAAAACTTCATACAGCCATCACAAAAACTTCTGCTTTCATATCAGATGTTTCCATTATTTTGTCCAACTTCTGTACGTACTGTATGAATGCGTCCATTAGACTACTTATTTCTATGCGGAAGAGGAAGGATTGATAACGAAATATACAATTATCACAATTAACCTTGAGCAATGAATAGTGTGACCGATGCCTATGCGTGATCCGTTCTTACTTCCAAGAGTGCTTTCTACAAGGCTGACCAAACCTAAATGCAAAACTGGCATAACACCAAACGACCTAATTACTAAAGTTTTATATTTATAACGAAAATAACCTAAAGTCATTGGAACTGCACGTGTAATATATACAGGAACTGTAAAGTGCTTTTGCCGCTTCCGAATAATTTTTAACCACCATTGGGAATCACAAAAATAAAATAGGCACTTTTGCTAACTATAATAAAAGTGTTTAGAGAATAACTCGTATGGATTTCACATACGATACAAAAGGGGTTAATTACATAATTTTGGAGAAATATTCAGTGTAAGTTTCACATATAAGGTGACGAACTTCCACTGATTAATTTTGTATTAAATAATGTGCTCGAGAACTACTTTACCAGAGGGCAGTTAGGTAAATTCCCTAATAACAGACCTCACGGGGTAGCACAATTAATATAATCACTATCTTCAGAGATCTGAGTTCGAATCAACTAATGACGCGAGGAATTTTACGTGAGTCTTGTAAGTCACGTAAGTTTTATTTTTGTCCAGAAAACAGGAAAATTGATCATAGAACACATTCAATTAAGATAAGTAATATATACGTCGCAATACGCTCTCAGTTGCTGATGTACCTAACGCCCAACAACAACAAACCTAATATCCAAAACGTTAGCCTGAGTGGTTGAAATATGTTGAGAGAATCAAGTGAAGCTTCAGGATGTGAAGTTTATCCCGTTTTATTGACACCATGCAGATCGTAATAAAAAAATAGCATCACTCGCAGAGACAGAAAGAGAGATTCTGTTAAAAAGTCGAAACAAACCAACGAAAAGTGGGAGAAATGCTTGCAAGTTCATTGCTTTTTTAGACAAGTAGAAGCGATCAGCTATCAATGATCCGCACGTTTTTTTTTTGTTTTTTTTTTGGGTGACATACGGATTCAAACACAGATTTTAACGACCAATATGCTTTTCTGCGGCGACTCCCACCGACCCAGAAATTCACCTTCATGTGACTGCATGGCAGTTATTGAAAACTGAGGTCCTTCAACAGTTGCGATGGTAGCAACACCAATGTTGTCTGAAATAGTCGTTTTTCATGAGCTTATGGTAAATTGTAATGTAATAATGGATACCACAGATTTGCGCAGCAACGCATCGTGCTGGATTGCTTATCATTTGATTGAACAAATATTTGCACGAATTCCTTGAAGATCTTGCAAAGATGCACCTGGTTGTGTGAAAAAAATGGAAGCGAATTTTTGACCTGTACTTTGCATTGGATGACGACGTTACACACGATCTATGTTGCCCAGGCCGCAAGAGTAATTTATCTTCTGGATCAGTGGAAATGGAAAAATACTCCTCCGTAGTAGAGTGGTCAGGAGCGGAACTGCAGTAGCACACGCTCTTTAAGTCGACTGGGGTTCAAGCCCTGACTGACTGCTAAATACGGTCGATCTGCCAACCTGCACTGGACCAGCGTAGCATATTATGGTCCATTTCCCTCAATATGAATTGTTGAGGAGGCTTCCGTCCTGCAGTGTGTTGATAATAGCTGCAGTTTACCTTTACTCCGACATCCACCATCTTTCTTCCACAGACATGAATCTTTCCCGAAAATCCGTAGACAGTTGGCTGAAGTCGGATACAGATGGTTGAGGATTATGTTGAAAGAATACAATTACCAAATATATAAAAATATACTTGGTTATTTTATTCCAAGGTTTCTGTGGCCATATGAATATATGATCAAAGAAATCTTATGCACAAAGTGGGACATACCGAACATGTTCCGTTAGTTGTACACATAAAACTCGAGTGTTGGAGTTTCGTAAGAAGTTAAAACAGTAAACAAAAATAATGATAGGTCAAAACAGTCTGTCAAATATCGTACATAATTATCTTTAAAAATATTATTAGAGATATAGGCCCATACAGTGCACAAACTCATCATTTCTCATATTGACAAGTTTCGCAATTTTGTATTAAAAATGGGACTTCAGCAAAAAAGTGTGCTCAAAATTCTGAAAGGTGTATCGAAGTTATCAGCAAGATATCCTAAATGTTGTAACCTTCATCATAACTAAGTAATTAATCTCTTTTTGGTCGCAGGGCACACGACAGAAAGGAATTTATTCAAAACGCTTCCTTGTTTCTCCTGAACCTATTAGCAGCATGGCAAGGCCAAAGAAAATGGCTAACACTCTTTTGGCTGCTTTCCCACACCGGTGCGTGTTTTGTTAAAGTTTCCTCTTCCAGGAGTCTACATTGATCACTGTCAGACCAACATGACCCTCCGGTACGATTGTACATAATTATACGAAATAGCATAGTATATTAGAGTGCCATTACTTTAATAAATTTCTTAGTGTCACCGAGGATAAATTATCTCCTTCCCCGTTGCCTTGGAAACCGAAATGTTTGGAATTTGCAGGAATAAAAACTTGGTGTGGACTGGAGGAACACGCAAGTGGAGTAGATGTTGTAGGCTACCTAAAGATATCAGAAAATGAAGTGCTGTAGTTCGTGAGTTACTTTGACACTAGAATAGAAGTTTTAGTTAAAAAGTTTCTCTTTTGTAGATGCCAACGCAAAAATAATCAAAGCTCACCTTGTTATCCTGTAAGAATACTTTTCCGGCCTTGTAATATGGATTACCGGCATAAATAAATTATTAACTACTCATTCTTGCACGGATTTTCATCGAATACTAATTACATCATACTTATATCAAAGTAGCTGATGACAATAGCTTTTATCCAATGGTTACACTGATTTCATCCATTTTTGTTCGTTCGAGTAAAGAAGAAAAAGACAGATTCAAAAAATTAAACTATCGAAGATGATTTTATAAGTATTTAAATTTTATCGAAGTTATTGAAGAAATTGGATACCGATAAAATCTGGAAACTTCAGATAGAGAGAGAGACAGACAGAGAAAAACTTTCTCACAGAGAATCTTAAGAGAAAATATAAAATTTTATCACTAGCACATTCATTTTTTTCCATCACAGACAAAGAGATGATTACTCCATTATGTGACTATGCCTTGACCTAATATTTAAGGTTTAAAAAATCTTCAATTCTCCTTTAGGGTTCAGTAAACTGAACACCGAGATATCCTTTCTTCCTGCGTCAGTCTACGATATTTTAATGCCCATCTTTTAACGAAGTGTACCATTTAGCTTAAGTTAATTTGCAAATATTTAAGCACAGTCAATGACGTGAGGAATTTTTATGGGCCTTTTTCACAACGTAGCCGAGTTAGTCGGTCTCAGGCGAGTGTAGAATGGCTTTTTCTCCCGGAAACTTGGTCTTTCGTCCAGCGAACAGAAAATTGATCGAAGAACACGCAATTTCCAGACAGTATACACGGATCAATATGGCCTTAGTAGCTGATGCTCCTAAAACTCTACAACAACAACAACATTGTTTCAATTGGTCTAGACGTATCGGTCAGTTGTAACAGTTAAGAGGGTCAATTGTAACGATATAAGCTGCTCGAAAAATAAAAAAAAAAAAAACACCCTTTTGTTCTTGACACCCGTTTGAAATGAGATGTGATTTGCCCGTGTATATAATCATGGAACGGATACAAGTTTATACTAAATTTATGCCAGCAATTATGCTAGCATAATTTTATCGACATGTCAACAAATTATTCTACCACTCCTGAGATATTATTACTTATTCAGAAATATGGCCCTTCTTGTTCCTGTTCTAACCATTTTGTTCAACTTCTGTCTCCATAATGGCTGTTATTCTTCCACTTTTCAGCAATTTCAGATAATTCGAATTTATAAAAACAAGGTGATAGAAATGATTCTGTCAGTCCATCATATCCCATCTGTCTGTGTTTATTCATTATATGTACACCAGCCTTGATTCTGTTCTGTGTTCCTCTCTTTAAACGTTCTTCCATGGTATACAGTATACTTCTCTTTACTAAATTCCTTTTACTGCATCATGCAGTGTCCCACATGGTTCTCCCCTAGTTCCTCACCTGTTTATGGTGTATCCAAACAATTTGTTGTCGGTGTTCTAGCCTGCTGCATTGAGTACGGTGTGAAGCTTTAGAAAGTTATTAATTTATTCTGAGAGTGCAATACCATAGTTCTATACGATAAAAAAAACAATTTATTTAGTAAATATTGTATGTTTGTAATAAACGTTGCTGGAATGAATTGAAAAATGTTACATTCTTCCTCACTGGAAATATCACTTCTACCTCACTTTGAATATCGTAACTGTTTCTATGACACCATCACTGACAAAATACTTCGTCATATTAAAATTACAAATTAAAAGCAATTTATATTGTTAAGTTAAAATAGAAATAAATACATGTCCAGACAGATATATATATATCTGTCTGGACTTTTTCGTCTTATTTAGGCTGAAATTTTTGAAATAGATGTTAAAATTGGACTAAATATTACTATTTAGATTATTGCTTAATCAACTGCTTGTTTTCCCAATGAAAAAGTTGCTTCCATTCCTCGATTTTGCCTAAAGCATCATCAGTGTGCTTCTGAAATGAACATAAGCCGTTATTATTTGAAGAAAATAAAACAAAAACAGACAAAATATAGCAGTAAACATGAGGAGACCCGACACATAACTACCCTCCTGCAGATAAACGAGCGTACTGAAAAAAAAGCAAACATCACATGCAACCACTCTGTGTGTGTGTGATTTCTAAATTTAAAAATCATAACATAATAGTGCGTAGTCACATTTTATTGTAAATTCAAATATTTCAGCCCATATACAACAAAAAGGCCTAGACGACAAATCCCTTAAAAAAAGTTGGGAATTGACTTTCTGTCCTGAAATTTAACTGTAGTAGCAACTCATAACTTGTAGCAACATGTAGCAGTAAAAAATTATGACCCTTGAAATTAAAATATATAGAAGAGAAATTACTATTATTAGGGTATATTCTCCTAATAATGAATCTCCTACAGATATTAAAGAAGATTTCTGGGAACACCTGAGAGAAGTAATAGAATCAATTCCACGTTGCAGAGAGATATGACAATGAGGGATTTGAACTCCAGAGTGGGACAAGCTGCGGATACTAAAGTAGTGGTAAGAGACGGAGAAAATGTAAAGAATGATAACGGAGAGAGACTGATAGAACTTAGCTCTCAATATAAGCTGAGGATTATTAACACCTTCTTCCAACATTCACATGATTCACATGGTTCCAAGAAACAAAAGGACTAAAATCAATAATTGATTATGTGATCACTAAACAGCAAAGTACAATTTTTGTCTACGATGTTAGGGCCCACAGAGGAGCATATTGTAGCTCTGATCACTTTTTGGTGAAGGCTACGTTGTCATTCCCATGGATGTGACAAAAAAGGAAGGAGAAATGGAAGAAAGTCCTTGAGAGGAGTGAACAACTTTACACCGAAAGATTCAATGTGGACTCACTAAAACATGAGAGTAATAGGGGCTTGTATCCACGAAGATTAGACCAAAAGTTAGATGAAAAGTTAGATGGGCGAGTGAAAAATATATATATGAATACCTAAAAATAATGAAGAAAATGGCTGGAGAGGCAATAGGAAAATCTCAAAAGATGAAACAAAATGATTTGCTGAACATGGAAATTAAGGAATTAATAAAGGATAAAAATGAAGAATACCAAAGATGGCTAAGCTTAAAAAGTGAATTTCATAGAAAAATACATAAAGAAAAAAAAAATAAGGAAGTGAAAGCGGAAGTCATCAAGGCAAAGAACAAGTCCTGGGATAGAATAAGTACCGAGGTTAACAGCAAATTAGGATGTACAAGATATGCAGAGGCGTGGAGAGTATTGAAGAGTTTAAGGAAACCTCATAAGCAAAATGCTAGACTGGAAATGATAGATCTTGAGCAATTGGTCAATTATTATGAACAGCTATTGAATGAAGGAAGAGAGGAATTTAGAAACACTGAAACAGATGCAGTTGTTATGGAAAAAAAGGATTGAACATCCAAATTAAGGAAGTGGAAGTGGAAATAAAAATGCAAATGGAAAAGCACCAGGCCCAGGTGGAATTAACATGGAGCTGCTTAAATATGGAGGTCGAAATGTTCGACCTCCATATTTAAGCAGCTCCATATTTCTTCCTCCATATGGAGGAAGAAATACCAGATGAAATGACAATCGGATAGATTACATCAATTTTCAAGAAAGGTGACAGAAGAAGATGCTCCAGCTATAAAGGAATCTGTGTTATGAGCTCTATTGCTAAACTATTTGGAAAAGTGATAAAATCAAAACTACAACAAGAGATTGTTATTTCTGAGGAACAGTGTGGCTTTTCGAATGGTTCCTCCAGATCTATCATTTCCAGTCTAGCATTCAGCTCATGTATAGGTCATTTTATTAACTGTTAAGCAAATTCTGGAAAAAATGTCTGGCTACAAACCAAGATGTAGGTATGCTGTTCATAGATTTAGAGAAAGGGTACGATAATATGCCAAGAAATAAAAAAAAATCTTTTGTGGAAGGCTATGAAAAAAATGTCAATAAGCCAGCCATTAATTGATATACTTAAAAGAATCTATAAGAACAATACATGCTGTATAAAAATTAGTTCAGAAATATCAAGAAAATTTAAAGACTTCCAAAGGACTACTTCAAGGCTGCTGTTTGTCACCTACTTTGTTTAAGCTGTACCTGGAAGTTGTTCTAAGACCATCGTCACAGAAGTGCAGTTCAATGGGTGTTTCCCTTGATCAAAATAAGTACCTTTACAATCGTACGTTTATAAATGTACGTTTTCGGACAACCAAGTTGTGATAGCACAGGACGATGATGATGTAAACTACATGGGCAGAAAGTTAATTTTAATAAGACAGAGTACATGCAGAAAGTTAATTTTAATAAGACAGAGTACATGAATCGAAGTGAGAGGTTCTGGATTTAGCTGGAATAAAGGTGAAAACTGTACAGCAATTTAAATACCTGGGTGCAATTATCCAGGCTGATGGATCATCTGCGCAGGAAATTGAGAGAAGACTGGGTGAAAGTAGAAAGGTCAGAGGAATGCTTAATTCTGTGCTATGAAATAAAAATATTATTAACAAAGCTAAAAATCAAATATACAATACAATATTATAAAGTGTTTTATTATATGGATGTGAGACGTGGACCTTAATTGAAAGATAAAAAAAAATAAACTACTGGCCGTTGAGATAGATTTTTGGCGAAGATCGGCAACAAAGTCTAGAGCTTAAAAAGTGAGAAATTACGTGATAAGGAATGCAATGAATGTCAAAAAAACGATCATTAACAAAACAGAGGGGTAAAGATTGGAGTGGTTTGGCCATGTGAAGAGAATGAAGGACGACATATTTCCCAGACAAGCCATGGAATGGATTCCATGGAGAAGGAAAAAGAGAAGAAGACCAAGAAGGACGTGGATAGATGGTGTGAGAGCAGCCATGAATAAAAGAAGACTGGTGGACGGAGATTGGGAAGATAGAAGAAAATGAAAAAAAAAAAATAAATAAATAAAGGAATGGCTTTTTGATATTAGGTTGAGGAAAACCGTTGTAATAACGGAATAAATCCTAAGAAGAAGCAGCAGCAACATGTTCGGTGACTTATGTAAACATAGTAACGCATAAATCACACGTTTCTCATCAGCCAATACGAAGTGCGTTGAATAGAAGGTGTATTTCTGCGCTTCTTCGCAAAGAGTGATCATATTTACCGTAATTTTTTGAATCACAGATCATTTTTCATTACGCATAGTTGCCCCGCATAGTCAAACAGTGAATCAGGTATACCACAAATCGTGACAATTTCAAGATTTTGCTCAGCGCAGTCCCGGAAGCCCGTTCTTCGGGCCTCTGGGACTAGCACTTGCATAATAACAACGCTGCTACAGACTCAACGTTTTCCATACAAGAATTTCTTGTGATGCATTCCATCACTGTGCCCTCCATCCGCCATACTCACTGGATTAACCTAAAAGGTCACAGATTTACAAAGAATGAAAATTTTATTCAAAACGCGGCACACTACAATTATTAGCAACAGTCTGTTGTCTGGATTTGGTAACATTGGGAAACACATAGATTACGTAGCATTGAGGAACACATAGATTAGGCAGCAAACTCAAGTAAAGTACATTTTTATCAAAACTAAAGAATGAAATGGACTTGGGTATAACACATAGCTTGAAGACATGATGACAGATGTACTAAGAGAATAACAGAATTGTACCGAAGAGGAGCTAAAAGAAAACTTGTAAAACAACAACGGAGATGGAGAGATGAAATTCAAGAGTTCGTGGGCAGTAAATGGATGGCCATTGCACAAACAGAAGGAACTGTAAAGTTGCTGGAGAGGCATTCATACTGCAGTGGACTTAAAATGGTTGATGATGACGACGATTGGTTCATGGACTCACGCGAAGGCATCCGTCGGCAAGTTGCACCAGGTATCTGTACTCATCCGACTAGAATGCCAGACCTCCAGTGCCAAACAGCGTGTTGTCGACACCACAGAATTCACAGTAGACAATGATCAGCGGTGAGGAGAGGGTGTCTCTTGGATCATGTGTTGTGGACCCCATATGTGTGAGTGTGCGAGACATCGTGGGCGCCTCCGTAGCCAGGTGGGCAGGAGCAGCAGTGCGTAGCACACGCTTCTTGATTAGACCGGGGTTCGACCCCGTGACCACCAAATATGGAGGATGCGGAAAGGTCAGGGAATAACCACAGCATATCCCCGGAGCAATATGGCCTTAGTTGCTAATGCTCTCAAAAACCAAATTAAAACAACAATGAGACATCGTCATTTGGGACATTGTTCTTGCATTTCGCATATTGTACTGCGATGTCGATTCTCCCATGGTGACCTGCCGTTGAGCCCATATAACCGGCTGAACCCTTGGCTTACCATGAGAGGCACCTTGCATAATCCTTTACAGTTCTGTCGGCAGGAGATAGTGTGACCCGTTCGGCACAATTCTTTGTACAACCTGACCCCAATGAAATGTGAGAAACCGACAAGACGTGCCTTTTTCTATATAGAAGCACCCGACGCACAAGCTCTCACAATGATCTCCCTTTTGAAACTCTGTAATATCTTTACTACATCCCATAACTTCTATTCATCACTTTGACTTGCATGACCAGACCATTGCTCTACACTCTAGAGTAAGAAGCCATTCAGCATTTTATACTGCGAGCTATGCAGCATAGTCCATTACCGATGAGGTGGTGATATTTCCGTGATCACTGAGTGTATAGTTAAACTTTTTAGGCGCATTAACATATGTTTCAGCGCCTATTGTCTTTACCATGTCCTTCTGTCTGTCCGTCCGCATGTAACAACTGGTTTCTCAGCTGACAGATTTTATTTTCATGAAATTTTATATTTGGTTCATATAGCAGGATTTGTCGAGCCATTCCAAATTTCATTAAAATCGGATAAATGGAAATCCGCCAATTAATATTTATTTTTTGCGTAAAGATTGTATGGAAAAGAGAAATTCATATATTAAACGTAGTCTTAATGCAGTACATTGTTAGTTTAAGATAATCCCTGTTCGTTTCGCGGGTTGAGAATAAACGATGATCAGCGGTTAGGAGAGAGTTTCTCTTTGGTCGTCTCCTCTGGCATCCCATATGTCTGAGTGTGCGGCGCATCGTCAAGGGGTAGAGGAGGAATGGGAAGGGTTTAAAGGTGGAGACTGCGCATTGGCCTCCTGCTATATATATCGGACGGTACGAACACGTGATGCTGTTAGTATAATCATCGCTCTACCCCACACAGGACAGAAAAGACCGGAGTAGGAATCAGTCAATGACGAAAGGCATTTTTATGCGCCTTTTTCACAACGTGGCTGAGTTATCAGTCTCAGGCATCATGGGTTTTTTTCTCAAAACTTTGGTTTTCCGTCCAGCAAACAGCAAATCGACTAGAGAACACAAGCGATTTACGGTCATGTGATATACGGCGCTATTAGCCTAAGTTGCTAATGTGCCTAAAACCCTACAACAACCAACTTCGAACAGTACGCCATTTTATAAAAAGTAATTAATCAGAACCGACTTTGTTTTGTATGGGAGACATTAAAAGGTTATCCGCGTATTTGATTGTTTTGACATCATCATTATATGCTGGTTAATGAACCATTCACTGGTTGGCTAACACAGCATCCCACTTACGCGCTTCTAAGTGATTTTTAATCAAAACATTTAAGAGGTAAATTCGACCAAAAATGCAGACTTTATTGGCTGAATAACCTTTAGTGGCCGAGGAGAAGCTTCATTACACACTCACTGTGGATTTTTGCTAGACTAGTTACAGATCACGAACGTATACTCGTACACAATTGTTTCCACCAACCAAGAAGATTATGACGCATCAACCGTTCTTTTTCTACATTATTAGACATAATATTGCTTGTTCCTGCATGTGAGAGCTTCTCCTGCATATTACTTTGGATGCTCTTATCGCATGGTAGGCGAAATTCAGCCGCCACCAACTGTTTTTAATATATTATCCTTAGATTTACTATAAATATTTTTAAACATTCCGTTCACAAGAGGTGTCTGGAAAGCAAGCAACAAACGGGTACGCCAGACAATTGATTAATGAGTTTCACATTTAATTACATAATAAGCGAATTTTAACTTTCCAGATGTTGACTAGGTTGGACACTTACACAATAGCAAGGCTGGATTTTTGGATGACTGTTTTTCTACAGTATCATGTTAAAGAGAGACAACACGAGGAAACAGTACTCTAGATCTGGCTATCAGCAGCGATTCTTCACACATTAAGAACATGCAAGTAAAAGACCCAATGGTGGCAGTGATCAAAGTGTAGTAATGTGAAATTTACTAAAAGCATAAATATTGTCAAGGGAAAGCTTTTGGTTTTGTAAGGGTGATTAGAATCGTCTCAGACATTGTTTGAATTACATGCAGTGAGACCAACTCAATGTTAACAACAGTAAATTATAAATAGAAAACATTCGGGGAAATAATCATAGAAGCTACTAAGCTTTTTCATACCATCTGAACAATGCTGTTCAAGGCTTAGACCTAAATGAATGCTAGATGAATTGATGAGACTTGTGGCAGAGAAGAAAAATGCACATGCGAAGCATATTAATTCTCAGGTGATACCGAAGCCTATGATAGATATAAACTAGTCTGCAATACAGTCACAAGGAAGGTTCTTTTTTATATTTGAATTTTTGTAGATTGATATTTTCAGGAAATACATATGAAGGGAGTTTATTGCAGAAAACGGAAGTGAATGAGTAAATGAGGCATAAGAAAAGTTAATTCTGCGAGTTTGAAGTTGGACAATAAAATAATGTTGGCTGGTTTTGGCACGTGTTCTGGATGGTTTGAAAGAGAGAGAGCATGAATTATAGAATCCTATTCAAAAGAACAATAACGACAGAAGCATCTACAGAAAAGTCATGCAGCAGAAACAGAACGTCTATGAGACAAACAGTGGAGACAGTTTGTTAGAGAGGAGTCATTAATTAACCTAACTGACCTCTTTCGAATGGAATCTAGAAGCCTGAGAGAGGTTTTGGGGACAGCGCCCCAGATGTGGGAACAATATTCCATGGTAGGGTGGATTTGCAATTTATACAGGAGTAACAGCTGTATGGAAGAAAATTAACTCCTTGAACGAAAGAGAAAACTCAGTTTTTTAGCTGTAGATGAAGCAGTATTTGTAATGAGAAATGCCAGAAGAAATTAGCAGTCAGGGTAATCCTCATAGAGATAGATGATCTTGCCTAGAAATGGGAGTGTCATAGAAAGATAAACATAGGAGCAAAAGAATACTTTTTGCGAGATATAAGACAAGACTGAGTTTTAAAAGGATTGAAGTCAAAACTAAGTTATCTTTGCCCCACTGGAGAATTGCCTACAGATCAGAATTTAAAGAATTGGTAGTGGATATTCAAAGAAATTGAAGCTGTTTATGCAGGGCAAGGTTTCTCCAACTGGAAGGTAGAATGCAATGCCCTATCATCAGCAAACTATGGATAGGATTTCTGGTCAATTAATATACAAGAGGAAAAGAGTGGGAGAAAGAACAGAATCTTGGAGAACACCAGCATTTGTGAAGAAATCAGAAGAGAGAGAGAGAGAGCCATTTACCATCACTCCCAGTGACTGGTCTGAGAGAAAACTGAAAAAGATGGGAGCTTATTTAGAAAATCTTTATGGTTTTCTAAATAAGTTTAGAAATGTCAACAGCAACTGCTTAAGTTTCACTAAACTTTTCCATTGAATTTGTCTATAGATGAGCAAAATAAGCCAGTATATCATCGATGGATCTAACTGACGGAATTCATACAGGCGGACATTGATCAGGCCATATTGCTCCGGGGATATGCGGTGGTCATTCCCTGACCTTTCCGCATCCTCCGTATTTGGTGGTCACGGGCTCGAATGCCGGTCTAATCAAGAAGCGTGTGCTACGCACTGCTCCTCCTACCCACGGAGGCGCCAATAGTAGAAGTAAGTGCAATAGGACGATAATTGGATGGGAGGGATTTGTCATCCTTTATAGGAACTGGCCGGATATGAGCAAATTTGCAGAAGGGAAAATACCTGTGGAATAAGAAAGTGAAAAAAATACGACACAGAACAGGGGAAAGCTTAGCAGCACAGGTTTCGAGAATGAGTGAAGAAATACTATCGGGAATCAAGATTGTTCAAAATTCTTCTGACGTCCTTTTAATGGAAGACCACAGGAGGGATTGAATGAATTATATTGAGAATGGTAGGAGGTAGTTTACCAAGATCATCAATGCACGAGTTAGAAGAGAAGTAGGATGCTGCTAGGTTAACTTTATCTTTAGCTGAAGTGGCAATAAAACCAGTTGGTTTGGACAGAGGTGGGAATAGCGATGAGCACACTTCCGAACAATAGGTTTGGCAAGAGCCTAGAATGCTCGACTACCATTTCGACAAGAAGCAAGTTTTCTACTCAGCCTTTTCGAAATCTAGTTTGAACTGGTCAATAACTACTTTATAATCGTTGCGAACTTTGGTGTGTGCAGAAAATGAAGTTGGAGATTTGGATACATGCCAATTGCGATAGGCAACATTCTTATATTGAACAGCTTTAGCAAATTTTTTAAACTTGTTTTAATAGGCAGGAATAATTTGCATCATGTGCAGCTCTGAGTGGTAGATTGATTTTTATTGGATACTCGAATTTGCATGTCAGGATATCCTATTATATCAAATATTCCCCTCCGGCGACACTGTTCACAATAAAATATTCATGAAAAATATTTTGTTTTGTTAATTTTGTTTAACAGTGTACTACAACCAGCCTAGTGGAAACTAAAAAAAAAGACCTTGGCGAAATTGTGCAGTAGGCAATATATGAAGTTCTCTGAGCAGTGGAGTCAGCCTGGCAGGACACCTAATGGGGTTTTGTCAATGATATATAGGAACTTTACATCTCGCACAGCAGTTATTGCTGATTCCGTGCAATTTGAGCAATAAATAAATACAGTTAATTAATCTCCTTAAAACAATAGTGCCCCACAGACACAGCCTTGGTAACACATTGGAAAAATCACTGCAATTTGTTGTTTTCTAATCTTTTCTTTTATTTTTTTGTTAATTTCATACAGTATCACCCCAATCATTTGTTAGTATCTTCCTGTATTGAAGATTCAAAATTCTCCATCGTCACAAAAAACCCAATTGATCTCTCAAGAAGTGAAACAAGTCCCTCGAGGCGCGAAGTATGTCTCCAAGAACATCAGGTTTCAAATAAACATAGAAACCGTCAAATCACCTTTCCGAATGATTAAACAGGAAAAGACTTTCGGGCCATTAGCTCAAACTTACAATGTGACTCAAAGACTCTATCTCCAACATTTTACATCCATGATATGAACAAGAATCCAGTGGAATTTACAACTCTCTTATTCAAAATATTAAGGAGAGTGGTTCATAATTATATTTGAACGTACAGTAGGCAATATATGAAAATTAGCGTTGGTCATCCTGCCTCTTTGTCGGACATGCGCAATTTCTAGAAACTAGATGATTTACAGAAGTCCAATTGTACATTTGTCTGCTGCACTGCTTTGTTTTCAGATAAGTTTCCAATTTCAATTAATTTCGGTTGTCAAAGATTTTAATCCTGTCTTTTCTTATTATTTAATACTATACAACAAACGTATGCAGTACGAAAATAACCGTTTATTTTGATATTATGGTGTTTATATAATGACATTTAAAAATATCAAAAGAAGGTACCTTTCGTGTCAAAATCCTAACTAGGTCAGTGAAGTGTTTATTTATGTCAGCCCAACTTTGCATATTTTTAGATTGTAGACTTTACTGTTATCAGTCATTCCATTTTCGCTCTCTAACTATTTAGCAGTTCAACTTAACTTTTGCGTTTCGCTTGACGAATGACAGTTCGAGATGAAATCCTGCTTGAGAACCTTTATCGCCATTACCAGTGAGCCGAACACATCGATCGCTGTTAGACTGTACGCCTCGACCATTGATAAATGGAAGCGCAACATAGTCTGGTTGATGTTTCTTCACTGGGTGGAAACGTTCTTGGATATTTTTTTAAATAAAAAGAAAGCGATTTGGGCGCCACTGCCCCCGCATGGAGCAAAGAGTAGAGCTGAATAAAACACATACTACAGGATCGTGCACTTTTGGAAAGTGGACGAAATAAAAAAAAAATAAATAAATACTTTCGGTTTTTTATAAATACTTCCGCAGTTGGGTTGGCTAAAAACTTCTACAACGTGTGAGAGGAGTGCCAGTTACACTTTTGTATATTCAAAATACAGTATATGCATTTATATATTCACGCATTACACAGAAACAAAAATTGAAGCATTTTATTTAAACGTTTGTTGTTCAGATTTACGTTCTGTATTTTTTTTTTTTTTTTTTTCATTTTAGTAATCTAACTATCTCTTGGATGCGTTAAGATGAAGATGGTACGTAGAAACCTTTCTGGATTTTTTAGAGGACAAGCTGTTCACTCAGTTCTTTCTATCTTTAATATGGAATATCATAAATATTTTAGTTCATTTAATGGAATATACATCATAACAAAATACTTGTTTATTTTTTTTAAATCGCATTACGATCAATTAATACCCATTAAATTGGATTTGGAATCTTCATTGCTCAGCGTATATCGATAACTAAAAGAAAAAAATCCTCTTACAAGATGCATACCAGAGTTTTTAACCACTTCAGTGATTATCCCATTTTCTGGAGGTGTGCAATTTATATACAGTATACATATCATCCCAAGTTAACTTGCGGCTATACGTTTTCAAACTGAAAAAAGGTATGTGTTTAATCTTTCTTGCAACGTACACGGGGCATGGGTAAATTTCGTAGGGAGGAGACTTCCTGGTGATCACTTCTACCTAGCAGCTAAGTGGCCAGAAACAATAAAACAACACAGGACTCACATTTTACAGATATAACACCAGACTCATTTTTGGTCATTTTACAGAGTTCTGTATTCATTACAGTGTACCATGCAGGAGTTGAATTAATGATTAGCTGCCGCCCGACATAAGACAACTCATGTCCAGATGTACATGTATTGAATTGCATATAGTTAGCATGTTGCGTGCTAACATTTAGCCACTGCCAACAAGTACACTGTATGCATATTGCCAGATCAAGCTCCTACGAGGCCATAAAAATGCACGTCCAACGATGGCGCTAATTTTGGTATACTGGCTGCAAAAAAAAAAAAAAAATAAAAAAAAAAATAAACAGCTTTATTGTAGTTCATATTTAATTTTTTACCCCGAAGCCTACAATTTTTCTTTCAGAGGAAAAATCATACAGAAAATGCCTGGTAGAGACTACAAACAGAACCAGTGATCAGACAGCATTCGAACTTCGTATCCGCACGTTTTTAAAGATGACAAAGAGAGTACCAAAGTTGCAAAAGTCGCCTTGAGGTTTTTGTTAGTAATAATTATGCCATGCAGCTACTAATGGGTTTTTAGTAAGTAGTTGCCATAATCACTTTCACATGAGAAGAATCACCACTGCAAGTATTGACGAAAAACCGGGCTTGATATTTAAATTATTGCAGAAATATTACAAAATATCAACAGGACAACTTTTGCCAGATGAAAAATAATACTCTAATTGCGTTTAATAACGTAAAATGTCCATCAGTCAATCACTTTAGTCAGAGCCATCCTGTATGAGGGATTTAGCTCTGGATTGGCTCAATAAATATTTTAATAGTAAAGACAAATGGCAATTTGCAGATAAACTCCCGCTACAGAAGCTTCTCACCCATAATATTTAGAAATGTGGTTAGCAGATTGAAAAATTAACAGACATGCATGAAAAGATTCATTGAAACACACATATTCATTTGGCATATGGTAATAAAAATATTGAAATCGAAGAAGACAAGAAGAAGATACCTTGCATGAATTAAAGAGAAGAATTCATTATTACCTACAGAATACTCAATGTGAAGGATTAGGTATTCTGTAAGAGAACTTTGTGTTTAAATTTGTGCAAGAGAAATTGGCATTAAGTTCTCTTGCACGAATAGAAATGGATATTGCATAGCCATATTCATTCGAATGAAGTGAATGCCCACAGAATTTGAACGAAATGTATCCACCTGAAAATGCGGTGTATCAAAGTTCAGTTTCAAGTTTTTAGGTCCTTACAGCAGAACGTGGAGCATATTCAGTCAATGGTCAGGAGTGCACTTTCTCGTGATCTGATGATCTCTTTCCTCCAACAGTGGCTTTGGAACATTTCATTCAAGACAACGTTTCCCTCCGCCTGGCATATCATCACTATTTTTAGGATCTGTAGCGGACCACCTTCTAATGGCAGAATATTCTCCTGTTTTCTACTTTGCTTTTCCCTCGTTTTCTACAGATTTAGACTCCCCTGGACTTATGGCTATCGGGTTCTCCTAAAGGTTATGTTTACTGCTGGCATTCGCACCATTATTGATTTTAAATACATTTAACATTTATTTTCTTGGTGTACTCAGTCCACTGTTGAAAGCAACATTTTCTTCATATGAACATGGATCTTTTTAACTCTAAAACTGATGCCTCTGGTCTGAAATTTAATAATTATTTTAATTTTATTACTTGAATGCTCCCTTTAGGAAACAGGTCTTATAAAGAAGTTCTTATCTACCATCGTGTTTACAAATATAATTATTACGAAGCCGTTTTATTATTTTGGAGAAACACATCCATATAAAGAGAGCAGAGTTTAGTTATTCATGTTGTCAAACAATCCAAGAATTTTCTAATTATGATATTTGTAGAACTAATAGCCGCAGAATAAGATACTTAAGGTTACTGGGTGCAAGGTATAATGCTTTCTGCATTCTGGAATTAAGTCTCCAAAGGTCCATCAATGAATTGCCTGGAGGATAAGGTAATTTTGAAAACTAGAAAGGCAAACATTATTCGAATTTCATAATATGTATTTCAGTATAATCAGTTTAGCATAACCTTCAATGATTTTGAATTGTTCATTGACTCGTTCTGTTCCTTGAATTTACGGTATTTAATTGTAATCAAAATTTTCAAGTATGCAAACTTTACTATGAAGCATTTCTTGTTTGTTTGTTTTTTTTATGAACTTCGTTAGCAATTTCTTTTCATACATTATAAATCATTATCTACAAATTATGTTGCCAAATTTTCTGTACTCATCGGACAACTAAATTGCATTCTCACAAATAGTCTATTAATCTCCAAATACATTGTATGATTTATCGCTATCTTCAGAGATAAAAATATAGGCATCTGATGTCTTTGCCTACTATCTCTTGTGCAATTTTACTATAAAACTGAAGAAGAGATAACGTATGAAGTGCTAATTAATAAAACCTACATTTCACTTCAGTCAAAATAGTGAATAATGAAGCCCATTTCAATCTTATTTGAAGATGACCGATCGCAATCAAGAAACCCCTCGTAGGATACGTTAGGATCGCTTGCCCCTCTCCTATACGTAAATTTAACACAGATAAAATCGTTTAATTTCGATCAATGATCGTGAATATGACTGATCATAATTCGTTATCAGGTTATTGTGGTGCTCTTTAACATGTGCAGTAAACTTGGTTTGAATCGCACTGAAACCTTTATGTTTCAGTCCGATTAAACCAAGGTTTTTTCTCATATGTAATCTTTACAGCCTAATTGTATTTTACATTTCTATCATTCAATCTTTCTTCTACGCTTCTTCATCTTGGTGAAGTGATAAACTGAAATATTCCAAGTTAAAATATGATAATATATCATATTTCAACCTTGGTCCTACAGATGTCTTCCTAAGCGCACTTTTTACTTATGAAAACATCACCTAACGACATACAATCACAGAAATAAATTTTATTTCCCTACGACGATCCTAGAAAATCCTTATAACATTGTTGTAAAAGCAGATCTTCTTGTCGAACTTATTATTTAAGGATTTCTTTAAGAAAGTCTGCACAACAGCGACTTAGATTCGAGATTTCCTTGTCGCGCAAGATATTTAATATGACCTCACGTGCCTACGGAAGTTTCCGTACAATACGTAGGTCCCGGCAACTGCTCGAGGCAGCAATTAGTACTGGTTGCCACAGGAAGAACCATCATAGAAAGAAGATCTGTAGTCATGTATTGCTCTAGCAAAGGCTTTCGCTACAGAAACGAAATCCTTAACTTTAGTGGAGGTTGAATCAGCATGCCTGATTTGTGATTAAGTGCGGGTCCTCTTATTTAAGGTTATTGCGTCACGCTGGAGAAAAGTGCGTCGTTCATGTCATTAGAAAGGAACTTGCACCAGATTGGCAGTGATTGGAAATAAGTGTTCTTTTTTATCCTCTTACGTCTTCATCCAGTGATTTGCCGAAATATCTTTCTGACCTTTTTTTTTTTCTCCTGCTAAATCTTCCCATTGATGTCCTTTGATGACCGACTGATTTTGTGTGTAGATATGTTCCTCACAAAATTTCTGTATTCAAATCATTATTAAAACATCTTTTTTGCCTATGCTTTTGATCCTTTAAAGTACGATTAGATATTAATAAGAAATAAATTAATCTTTAGTTTTTATTTACTAGTCACTGCTGAACTTGGACTGTGTGTAATCTCATTCTCTGCAACTCGATAGTTATGCCCCTATAAAGAATTTGAAGCCGTTATATATTAATTAAGATTAACTTTAGAGTTATTATAGTGTGTAAATTTACCCCTTTTTAAACTGGTATTTTGTAACAATCTAATCCCAAGAGCTGCGCTAATTTTGCGATTAATTTTATGAATTCGTAAATAATTTTGTAATTAATTTGCTTGCTGAATGCGTATTCTGTATCCATGCAGATCATTAGGAAAGAAACCATTGATGATCATATCAGTATAACCATCTGTGGTTTTACTCATATAAATAAAAATAAATAAATGTAAATGTTCCTAATTAACTGAAGTAAAGAAAACATTGTGAGTATGCCTAAAATTCTTTGTTTTCTATAATGGCTTCGATAGCGAGACAGTATTTGCCAATGACAGGTTCCACCTGTCCTTGGGTACACAGTAATTGGATGTAAGTCATTCTTATGTCAATCACAAATAAGTTCAGGAATGCCACATGGCAACTATTTTATCTCTACATTTTTATAGAACAGCGTAATACGTGAGTTCTGAGCAGAGTCGTGTTTCCGCAGATGAAACCAGAGAATCAATGAGATTTGGATCAAGGCAGCAAAGTCCTGTAATCTAACGCATCGCGTTTTATAAGTAGAGAATTACTTCTCTGACGTAATAGTATATTTAAAATAATGAAATGAACAGTGCTGTGTTTGAAAAGAATATTCCATAACTTTTTTGCGATTCCATATTACTTCTATTTAAAGAAATAATTAAAATAAATTGATAATGCGATATCTAGAAAATACGGTATGGCCTACAATAGAGTAGCCGAAAGGTGCAGAAAATATTTCAGTGCGCATGACATTGAATTGAATCGTTCATTTTAAATGCGAATGCGCTGTGAATATATAGGCAACTGTATATTTATTTTGTATCGGCAAAATAATTGAAAAGCCTGTAATAAACAGCAGGCATGCGATAATATGGCGTTGGGCCATCCTTTGCTTAAAAAAAAAATTGTATTCCACCCGGAATAGATTCAAATAAATCTTGAACTTAAGAGAAATATTGTACCAATCTTTGTGGAGAAATGTTTAGAGCACCTTAAGTGAAGAAGGAGGAGGAAATCTGCTCTCACCCTCTCCAAATATGCTCACAGTGGCCCAATAAGCTTTGTCTCGTGATGGTTCAGGCCATAGGAGTTGCGTAGCTTCTGTTTCATGTTCCTCAAACGAAGATAGATTCGACACGTCTGGCTGTGCATATGGGAGCATTATCATCTTGAAACATGACATTGTTTGTGGGGAAACAATGTTTGCACTATAGGATGAACCTGAAAACTCAGAATGTCAAAACAATCAGTAACTCACCAGATCAGAGTGATGACAGGACCAAGATCCTCCTCCATATTTGACTGTTGGCACAAGACAGTCAGGATGATGCGCATCCTTTGGTATTCGCCAAACGTAAACTCTCACTGATGTTGAAAAAAAAGTGTGAATGATGATTCGTCTGAAAATATGACGTGTTTCTAATCATCAAGTCTCCAGTTTTGTGCTCTTCACAACATTATCGCCTCTTTCTAGCATTGCCATCGGTAACTAGTAGCTTGGCAATGGCGGCTTTGGCGAAAATTTCAACTTTATGAAGTTCTCGCTAAATATTTTCACCAGAAACTGGATTGCTGGGGCTCACCTTAAGTTCTGTATTTATTTTGAGGCAGTGTCCAGCGATTTTTTTTTCTGTTAGCTTCGATTTTTTGTCATAATTCCTCCTAACAGATTTTGTTTTTCCATACTTTGGTGAACGAAAACATCTCTTTCTACACAGCTGCTCTGGATACATAAAACAAATCAGCAGTTTTAGTCAGCGATGCCCTGCTAATCCACCAACAATTTTATCTCTTTGGAATTCACACAAATTGGGCATTTTCTTATATCACTTCTAAATAAACAATCGTCACTGGCATTTTCTAATGGCTGCATGACGTATTTCATTAATAAATCATACAGTCAGCCATTGCAAAAACTACTTTCATATCAGGTATTTCAATTATTTTGTGCTCTGAAGAAATCCTAAGAAGGAACTGATTTAGGTATATAAGGCCTTAAGCGGAAAAAGCAAAATGAACTGGAATAGAGGGGTATTATCACTAACAGATGAGATAAGAAACAAGAAGGGGTAGGGGAATATAAAATCTTAGGGAGTAATAGAAGACTGGATCTCATGATGCTTATCTTTGGGCAGTGCGTTGTAGAAACTAAAAAAAATTACAGGCCATAGAATACACGATGTACGTATTTCTCGTAGCTTTAGCTGTCTCTAAATATTCTAAACAAACACAAACTCTCTATAACCGCAAGTCACCATTATGATTAAGAACAAAACTCTGTTTAAGTCTGTTGTTAAATGTAAACAGAAACATCACATCTCCGTATATTTGTCTACAAGACGGATTTATCCATTTCATAGGCTTTCTCGTTAAGTGATACTTCATGATTTTACAATGATGGCCTCCGAGATTCTGTACTCAATCCTTTCGTCAGGTCTGCTGCGTAGGTGATGATGTTATCGATCCACAAGGATTCGTAATTTGATGCATGAATTCGCATCACACTTCTCGCCGGAAATGACAGCTGAAACGTTGCCCGCTCCTGTTTCCCTGGAACTGTATATTGCGATTTGCATATATTCGGTGATGATGGAAGGAACACATTCTACTAATTCAGAATTGGCGCTAGTTTTAACAAATAATTCTCAGAGTGAGAAAATAAAGAAGTTACTCACCAAGGTTAGAGTCATTATTAAGATACATAAAACGAATAGTCTTCTCAGGGAATACAAATATACGAAAAGGCAATAAAAACTTTCGAAGTTAATTCAAATTGAACTGTTAATTTTCGATTTATGTACCACTCGTATGGTACATATATCTTAGGGCATAAACAATATTAAATTCCCATGCATGAATTCCCATGCAAATGCTTCACTCCCTCAAGGATTTTGAGACTTTTCATGTGAATTTACAAGCTGTAAATCTTCCAAAATTTCGAGTTCATTTCCTGGTCTTTCTTATTTGAAACTAAGCTCTTCAACGAAACAGAAAAATGATTGCACTGCTGGAGGAGATTTCAGAAATAATGTGGAACAAAAAGTTAGGTTTTGTTATATAAAAAAAAGATATCATAATAATATTCTATTATGTATTCATAATAATATTCTAATATAAAAAGATATCATAAAAAATTATCATAATAAGTTACACTTATTCTAAAAACTAACTATATCAATCACAAAAGAATCAGCCCCATTATTAAAGTTAAATACGCACATGTACACGCAAACAGAAGTCCTTAGTGGCATGGACTTAATTTCAAAATGCAGTCTAAAGTTCTTCGTCTAGGCAGTGTGACCTAATTTGGCCAAAAGAGCTCCAAAGACAGCAAAAACAAAAAGAGTATTCCAAATGGCTCAATGGAAAACGTAAATCTTTTATATTCTTTTAAAATAACTGTATTTCTTTGAAATATCTAGAAAACATAAAAATGTGCATTTGTGCTTTCAAAAACTATCGATCCAAAGAAAAATACCAGATCGATTTAAATATATATCCGTCTTCTCCTCTACATATACTGCGTTAGATAATATTAAACGAAAAGTGGCACAGTACACAGTGGTGATATTCCCAAATAAAATTACTTATTTCACTACAATGTCATTTTAGGTTGAACGTTCAGGTCTTTATTATTGATAAAGGTTAAAATAAGCAAATACTGCTTGGCAGTATTTGCTTACAGAGTCGATTGGCTTAATCATTCTGTTTCAAATATTCATCACAGCTCAAACATTTACTGTTACAACCTAATAGCCTTGGATAATTAACACAGTACTTGCATACAATTTGCAGACATAAAATACCCCTCTAGCTAGTGGAATTTATCCAGGAATACAGTCAACATACATATAGTCGAATAATTTCGAAAGCAGTAAAGCAAAACAACATTGCAGAATTAAACAAATGACTTTAATTTTTGTCTAAGATGAGGAAATGCATTGCATGTTGTTAAACATTAAAGGAAATTGATATTATGTCATCTGTAATTGATGTAATAACTATTAGAACTAAATATGTGTCATCTTCCAGTGATCAAATCCTTGTAGGATATTAGCTTTGACAGTGACTAGTTAATAATTGCAGTTATTACGACCATGAACTGCTATAATTCGTTACCTGTAATTAAATACTTTCGGACGATGACACAACAAGTGCTGACAGCCACTTAAGGAACTCATTAAGGGCTAAGATCTCAGTGGCTCATTCAAACATTATTTTGAAAGCATCTAAAATTTCAATATAATCTTAAAGGAAAGCATTGAGACATTTATGATTTTATCGAGAATCGTAAATAAAAATATATAATAATAAATAAGAGTAATATAACACGATTTATATTTTAAGCCTTTTAATGATTATATCCTTATTAAACAGTTTCATGAGAAAGAGAACGTCTTTTGTTTTCTGTTCCTCATGGAACTTGTTTTAATATTACGAGAATGAGATACACCTTTAGAAAAACAAATTACTGCCCAAAAATCATAATTCCATATATTTTACATTAATTGCGTATACTCTCTGGTCGGTTCGACTGTTTTCTGGAATAAAACCCAGTATTCTGGAGAAAAAAACCTTTGTTTTCTGCTGAAATCAAATAACTTGCCCATGATGTGAAAAGGGCCATAAAAGTTTCTTGCTTTATTGATAGGATTCGAATCCAGACCTTACTGGGAGGATTGAGGTTATAGCCACTGTGCTACCAGTAGGGATGATTGTTTAAGGCAGACTTAGAAACAGAGAGAAAGGTCAATGTGACACCCAGGAATTTATGTACAATGCGAGCCAATGGCACGCCACGTTACTCCAGTGAAAGCAGTCATAAGCTATGAATGAAGGGAATGGAGGTGTACTTGCTTTGCAATGATGCTTGAATAAATCCTGCCATCCAAGATTTACTCAACGAATAACAGTAAACTCATATCTTAGCATGATAATGTTTTAATATTTATTTTTCGTGCCTTGGCACTGTCATCTATGCTGTAACTACCGTAACTGAAACATGTTGGAATAATTTAGGTGTGCTAGATTTTATGTTAAACATTGAAATTATGAAACCACAGAAAAAAAGAGATTATCATCATGATAATGTTTTTTTAGCAGAATTTGCAAATATGTTCGAATTCTGAGCTCGAATCCTATTAATGGAATGATGAGATTTTATGGACTTTTTCTGTAATGTGGATGGGTTATTCGGTCTCAGGTGAGGATTGCATGGTTTCTTTATTCTGGAAACTCGTGATTTTCGCCCATTAAGCAGGCAAATCAACCACAGAATATACGCAATTTGCGGATACAATATATGGTGACGCCTCACATCCTTAGTTGCTTTGGTACTACACAAACACGCACTCGACTTTCAATGGATTTTCATGAAATTATATTAAACACTTTAAAAAATATTTGTCGATGTATTCCATTTTAAATTACATTCATTCAAACCAAAATAATTAAAACAGGTATACGATATTTAAGAATTCAAATAGATATATAGGAGATTTAAAAAAAATTAACAGAAGTGCGAGATTTAAAAGTTCAAAATTCAAATAGATATACGAGATTTTTACATATATCTCGGGTTATTTGTTTATACTGTATGTAGCTATTTCTTCAAGTGTATCTAATCGGTCGTCGTTAAATTTCATAATGCATCTATTTATAATATAACATAAAATATTAGATAAAACTAAACTAATTAAAAATTTGTTTTAATTCAAGGGAAAAATTCTGATGTGACTGAAATCCTGTAATGCGATGCTTGTATTGTTTAACTTGTGAAAATTTAACATCATATACTGCAATGCACTTTTCGATAAAATGTAAAAAAAGAACAGAATTAGCTTACCTTTCTAATTAACTCACCCACCATGCCATTCCACCCGGCCGGAGAATTTGGATCTTGTCCGCCATAAGCAGAATCATTCACTAATTTAAGGATGTAATTTATGTTAAGATTTTCAGCAACTAGATCGGCCAGATCCTTACAGTATCCTTCGTACATATCATTCCCTTCAATAGTTTCTCCAGGCTCAGCCTTTTTGATCATTAGATAAGGCTCTTCCTAGAAATAAAGCAGGAATTTCCCTAAACAACTTAATTCATTTTTCAAACTTCTCACGTTCTGACAGAAGAAATACAAATTTGCTGCACTTACAAATATAATGTAATTTATATGGAAAAAATGAGCCTCTTTGAAAGAGAATTTTCAATTTATTTTCCTACCTCTTTTACCTCTACTAGCTTTCCTTATAATCATCTTATTATACATTTGAACAGCGTATGCTTAGTGGTAGCCTATAAAATAACTAGCAATAACTTAAGAATAAAATAAATTTTATAAAATTAATTAATATAATCATGGAATAGCCCATAGGAACAATACCGATGCATGTATTCAGTTAACGAAAATTCCAAAATAAAGTGTAGAGAAAAAGCCCGAGTTTACATCCCTGGGCGGATAACTTATCAAATTTGTTATTCGATGACTATTGCGATATATGTTTCCTTAGAAAGCCTACAGGTAAAAGTTCAGGGGCAACAAATCCGTGAAAATTTAGATATGCCGTTGCTTATCAGATTAAAGAATGCCCTTTAGCTAGTTAAGATATTGCTGTTGTATTCTTTTATCTGGAAGAAAGACTTCCTCTGACTCAGTGTACAAGTAAATACCCTCATTATTCCATTTTGAAGTCTGGTTGTGATAGTACACACCATTTCAAATATACGATATACTTGATATACAAGGCCTTGATTACCTCAGTAAAAATAACCCAAGCGACCTCTGACAAATTAACACACTAAATAAAAATTATTTATTTTGGAATTAATAATAAAGTAATTAACCTTTATTTATGTTATTATATTACTTAGGAAAAGTTAATCACTGAAATATCTTAAAAGAGGAAAAATTCATTTTTTTAATTAATTCATAGGTGTGACAGGGGGATTCATCAGTGTCTTCTCCACATCACTTTTGCCCTGAATAGCCTATAAAGTTATGGTTCAAATCTTGGTGGTGCATTTAATTTATTAAACTGGTATGGCATTTTTTATTAAATATAGGAGTCATTAATTGCATTAAAAGTGGGAAAGGAAGGGAAAAAACTTCAAAATTCTTATATCACACATTTTCAAACTAAAAAGAACATATAAAAGCTGAACAATAAATATTTCTTCCAGCTAATGGCCCTATGGAAAAACGGAGATAAAGCTCTTGTTTTAATCCAGAAACTTCCGATGTCGTAAAATGAACATCACTGCCATATATCACAATCATCACTTTGTTGCTGACTGCATGAAAAGTTCATTAGCCGAGCCAACAGAAGATGCATCAGGGAATTCCTTTTAAAACCTACTTAATGTTCGAACTTTCAAAGTATGCTCAGCCCAGTGAGTCTAATGAGAGACTTCTCCTCACTGGATTAGATGATTGGAGAAATATGAATTCGGGACCACATTAATCAGACAATTATTAGGAACTGTCTGTTTGGGGTATCTAAAAAAAAGAACAAAATAACGAACGATGTGTTCTGGTCGTTACCGATGCAAAGGAGTTAGCGAGATAAGTTCCTTATCGTTAAACATAAATCGCCTCCACATTGTTTTACAAGGTACTGAAAGGATTTCTCGCACAATGAAGACAAAATTGGTTCAAAGAACGCCGTTTTCTTTACAAAATCCTTACAAGCTGCTCTCGTGCACTGAAAGGTTTCTTGAATTAATTGGAGGATTTTCGCCATTGACTGCAAGTGGTTTAAAAGCAAAATTAAGGGCGGCATTGCTTACAAAAAAGCTACTCAGATTAAGAGGTTAGAGAACAAAATGCACTTCCGCCACTTCTACTGCTTTTCTTAAGAAAATAAATGAGCCGTCTCTTGTTAGTTGACTCCTATATCTTGAATAGCATTTAAAGAAGAAAAAAAATTCAAATATCGCTCGATGATTTTATTTTAAGAGACTATATATTCGTTTATTGTTTCTACCCTCTTAATTAGCACCTTAAGAAATGTATACCGATAGCACTAGAGAGCTGTGGTTCATCCATTTTCTTAGGGTGGCATTTAAAATTATTACAGTTCTATATATAGTGTCGCTTTATCGATTGACCGAAAAGACTGAAATGAAATTTAGTTCTTGTTGCTGTTTTCGTTCACAATAGTTTTGACGTAAAATAATATAACTAAATTTTCAAGCATAAACGGTTTGAGTTACTCAACCTCTTTCTCTTCCTTTGGTCTTATTGTATGAACATACCATAATATTTATTGTATAAATCAGACATTGTAAACTAATTGGTAGTATTGACTAATCAAAGTCAAATTGGATAAAAATAACCACGTATAGAGTCATCAAGAAAACGCACAACGATTTTGAATGCTTATTATGTTTTGATGTATTGCTCAGACATTGATGAGTTTGGTGCCATTAAATAAGCAAGATATGGAGTTCATTATGCAAAGAAAAGATTGAACTAAACCAAAATGTCAGCTGTGTTTCTTCAGAGATATCATCCACAGCAGCTGTGATTTTCTCATATTATGTTTGTGAATTATTCCTGTAGGCACTGTTCAAGAATCCCCATAGAAAATAATCACAGGGATTTAGATCCGACGAATATGGGTCAAGTCTATGAAATCTTATATCGTTCCACTAAATCGATTAGAAAGGACCCTATCATTAAAATATTCCTTCAAGAAATTAAGACCAGTATTTGCCGTATGTGATTTTGCTCCAAACTGTTGGGCTGCATGTGGTCTTACCCTATCTTGAAAAACAAGATGGAGTAAGACCACATGCCATGAAGAGTTGAAAAAAGTGGTAGGGGTTTCAGGGCATTCCATATTAACTGTTCGATTTTTCTTGCGGCTATGAATAAAGCCCTTTCTGTGAATGCCGAATATATTCAGGCGTTCTCAAGGACTTCTTTCTGCTGCAACGCAATACTTATTCTCTGTCACAGAACCAGACTTTTCAGATTTCTTTGGTATCGCAAAATTGATCCTTCTGGACCTTTTCTATAACTCAGACTTCGCTTTCACCTGCACTGTAACACAATTGCCGGTTTGAATTTTCCAGAAATCTTCAAGCTAAGTGTGTCGCCTAAAAAGGACGTTATTTCTAAGAGAATTAAGTCACCCACATCGTAGTTTCCGGATGTCCTATGCAATTAAGGTATAACTCCAACTGCCCTTCAAATAAATATTTTTTTTACAAACCAGTGATAACTTAATTCAAATTATGAAAAATTGCAAAATGTGTATATGTTCAAATACACAGGCTCATCATTTAATTAGCGGAGTGGTAGTACCATCGTACAACTACTATAGTTTCGAATAACTGCTAGCAGACGACAGGCGATTGTACAAATTTGTATATCCAAAAATACGCTGACACACGCGCAAGTTCTGATTTTGTCTGGTAGTCGTGAAGTGGTCCTACCTTACGTACTGTGAACAATTTTGTGAGCTGCATAATGGCAAATCTGAAAACGACTGACCAACGTTTTGCTATTCGTTGTTGTGTTCAATGTAGTACGGGTGCTATGGAGACTAAAAGAAATGCGAAAAGTTTAGAGATATGTGTTTGAAGAATTGGATTCCACCAGAGTCTGTAAGGGATCGGATGATGCGTTATTGCTATTTTCAATAGAGAATTTTAATCACATGGAGAATTTATTGCCCGAATTATTTCTGCGTTATTTCTCCAGCAGACATTCAGAGTTTCTTTCTTCCTTCTTTTTTTTTTATTTGTTAGAGTATAAATATCAAAGCATATGATTAGCATAATAAAGTTAGGAAAACAGAATTACTTTCCTTTCTCATAAACTATAGAGTCATTTAAGAAAACAGACGCATTATTTCACAGAAACAGAATTTCTCAATCTCCGAAAACGATCGAGAAATTTGGTAAATATGACCCCTTTTCTCAAAAATTACCTTCGTAGTTTAGTAGAAGAAAAATTCTATCACTTTAAAGTGATGATAAACTACGGCTTTTCCATAAAGCTATTCCTATAATCCGAAATGATGATAAATCAGTTCTCCAAAATCAGGCCGCGGTCCTCCTACCAACTACAAGATTTATTTTTATATGAACATCAATAACATAGGTTGGGCAATCAACACAAACAGAAACGCGAACGAACTTTGAAATATGTCACATTTTTCGCCTATTTCATTTCTTTTTCAGACACGATATATGCCATGACATTTTTACATCTGTGTAATTTGTAGACCAATAAATATGCCACCTTTCACTTTTGCTTTGTATTTGCTTGTAGGTGTCAGTTTTTAGACTCCAGTGCATTATTAAATTATTTGATCAGTCCCAGCTTTATATGGAGCAGTGGAAGCAAAAGTTCGTTTCTTGGAACCAAGGGTTTCAAGAAACGAATTTACCATATTGTGTACACCAGACAGCAATTGAATTCTGGCAGGCCATTCTCTTCTGTCCTGTTGATCTGTTGCTCCAGACCAGGAAAAGCAAGGGAACTTAGTGAAACCACCTTGAAAACAAAAAAGAAGCCCAGGATCTTTAACTCCTACCCACAGGCATCCCGTTTATACTAGTCACTTCATTTTCCTTAATACATGTTTTACATTTCCATATTCTTCTTCAATATGAACGAAACTGTAATATTATGGTCATCCTAGAACAAACTCATATACTCATGTGTATTTTTCTCTAAATTACATGTGTCCTTTGGTCGGTATGCCTGTTTGGCTCTACGAAAAAACCGAGTTTCTAGGGAGAAACGTTAACTATTTATGCTTGAGAACGACTAACTCTGCCATTAAGTGAAAACAGCCCATAAAAGTCCTTCAAGTCAATGACAGGATTAGAACCTTAGCCTTTTGCACTCGGTGTGTGTGGAGGACAGGGTTATAACCACTGTGCTACTAGCACCGACTCTTCAATATGAACAGAGTGCTCAACTCGATGGACGGATATTCCAATTGTGAAGCAACACAGCTTTATTTGCTGTTTATGAAAGATGCCACTCTTCTGAACTGTTACTAGTACCACCGATTTATTCATAAAGAACACTCAAATCTAAACAATATTCAGTTCGTCTGTTTGTGGAGCAAGCAAACTGAGGGAAAAATTCATTTCCAGTAAACTTTCATTCCCGTTCGCACCACCAACCGGATTCGAACTCGGAAGTCAAGTGAAATAACTACTATTCTCATGGAACTTGATTTGGTCCCCTCATAACATTTCGTTTGGTACAACAACGTCATGAACTTCTACACGGAATACACAATCCCTACAAGGTGAGATTTTGTTCTGGAAAATTTATGAAATGTGTTCATCTCAGATGGATAACATTTTTCTTCTGATTGCTAAGACGTTATCAAATAACATCGCATCCAAGCAACCCAAACGTTGCTTACAGTTATTTTCGCAGAAAAAGAAAAGACCATAAGCAGCTGGAGAGGACGAGACGTGTGTATATCTGGATAACAGAAGCAGTAAAGCTTTCAAAAGTAATACTACCTATAAATAATCGTAAATATAACGTGCAGGTTTATGAAGTCTGAGCGAACCGTCTGTTACTATAGTGAAAATCGTCATGCGTGGAAGAACAGTAATCCAACGTTTCTCACTAAGATTTGACCAAGGAAACTTCGGTAATATACAGTCTACATCGCAGTGCTATTTGAGGATAGGATAAACTTCACCTTAAGTACGTAGCAACTGTACGCTGAACTTAAAAATGAAGTGAGACTTAAAATATTTCACATATAATACAAAGAATATAATGTGCATAAATATTCCGTTTTCAAATCTGTGACAAAATGTGAATTTTCATGCCTCTCCATTCTTTTTAATGTTTCGTAACGCAATTATAAAAAAAAACAAAAGATTTCAGATTTTGAACACTGAAAATAAATAATTTTCACTGATGTACATACCAACATAAATTCCTTTTTATCTTTCCAAAACATTTAAACGTAATATTCTTAAGAAATATTGAAAACTACTATCTAAATCTCTGCAGACAACAGATTTGATACTTAAATATTTTTCTAAAACTGTTCAGAGAGAGAAAGCAATGAAATTGCTTTCTAAAATTGAATTCTGAATTGAATTCTTACAATATTCGAGACAAAGAACTTTATTTCTTTATAGTTTATTCGAGAGTAAAAGGTGTTTCCCATAATCGCGAGAGATTTTGAATTAAAGCTCGTAATGGCTTCGATTTAGAGCTCCTAAATCGTTCTTGAGATGTGAAAAGAAAACAGAATTTGAAGTGATGAATATACATATTTCGAATAGGTAAATGTTGCTAAAAATGCATTTAAGATGTGTTCAGTTCATTTAACTTTTTCATTATCTGGAAAATGCTCTGTGACATCATCTGGAATTGGAGATGTTAATGATGGAAGATGCGTTAATTGTTACAGTTTTGTTGGTTGGAAAGACTGAATCTTAACGACCCTTTCTATCCAAACTTATAGGCTAAGAAAACGAGAAATGGAATAAAGTTGGTTGGTTGTTGTATGATTTAAGGCATCACCACGCTCTTTGTCTAACTCTCGCTGTTTGTTGGATGTGTTGGCTAAAATTTTTGTTGGTTGCTAAGAAGCGACAAGATAACTAAGGTCTGGAGACGTCGCTGAATCGTGTCTGTAAATTGCGTATACTCTATAGTCAGTTTTCTTATTTTTTAAAGCATAAAATATAATAACAATTTATATTAATTTAATCTTGGAACTTTACTGTCGAGACTCATACAACTGCCCCTTTTGGTTGTGTAGGGGAAAAGTTTACGGTTAAATAAATAGATAATAAGAATAAGATTGGGAAACAGAATTTGGAAGTCTGAAAGTGAAATAATTGGTTATACATTTTTTATATGCACAAGAGATAAGGTAAATTAATTTCCTTCTGCTTTTTAATTGTTACTATACACTTAATTTTCTTATGTGCAATTAACAAGGGTGATAATCAACATAGGAGCATCGCATAATCTTTTAAGTAGGGCACACAAAGTGTATTATCTGTCTTCAAGCTCACTGACTTGTTTTATACATGAAGAACAAAAGCAAACATACGATAAAAAGAGAAAGAGAAACAGTGTTAATTGCTAGCTAATTGCTGAATAATTAAGGTTAAATGAATTTTCGCAATTAATCATCGTCCCAGAAAAACTAAATTGCGTTGAAATCACCATTGTGGACCTCCTCATAAGAAACAAAATGCGTATGACATTAGCGCACTGTTCTTATACTCGTGTATGTCTAGACCTACAGGAAGCAGGATAGATATCTAATTAAAGATCCTTTCTATGTTGGAAGTGGTCAGTGATCCGTGGAGAGAACGCTTTTCTAGGGATTATTTCCGATCTTTCTATATTGCTAGTATAGGAGGAAGTGTTCAAAATGAAATCATGGATAAAATAATAACAATAAAATAATAATAATAAACCAGGAGGCACCGCGCCCTGCTCGCCAACTCCCGTCCACACTTTTCTACATAATATGTAGAGTTACGACGGAGTAAGTCAAATCTTTTCTACGTAAAAGACATACCTTCCAAAATGCACTGATCGATATCTAATCTAATATATAAAAGAAAAAGAAAGGAAAAAAACTATAAAAAGTATAATTGTGTAAATGTTGATTGAGTGAATGAGAGTTATTAATATTTCCATGTTCTATCTTAGCCTCATGACCGGACAGATTGATGGCTATGAAGGCCCTCAGGGGCCTCATGGTTATCCAAGCTGACACCATGCTGTAGCTTTTTCTAGCTGGCATGGTGTGGGATGCTGACGCTGGCCATTTGGGTAACCCCCAGGCCAGTGTGGGACAGAGCTGCAAAATGCACGCTCCACCATACAGATCTCTTCCCTATGTTCTTTTATTCCTACCACCTGGGGTAGTTGAGTCTCCTTTCCCCAATCCCCTTCCCTCCCCCACCATGGGTGGCCTAAACCCCCTTTCACCTGGTGGCTCACCCCACCACCCACTTTCAACTCCCACCCTCTGGACCAGGATGGGCATTTGTACCAGGGCCCCCCCTTACGGTCTCCCCTTTCAAATCAAGCTTATAAGAAAGGTTAGAAAGAGATATAAGCAGACCTTGAACAGAATTTCAGCAAGAATTTCCCAGTCTGTTCCAACCAGAACCCTTGGGAGAAGAAAACATTTGACAAAATTATAAAAAGCGTTAGACCCATATGAACTTTATAGCCCATTACGAAGATTGAAGTATCGATCATAAATTCTCTAAAAATAATCGTGCTCAAAATATCTTTCAAGATAGGAAAAAAAGTTCTTATTAACTCGGGGAGTAAAGCCATACGCCCTGAGTTAATAAGGGGCTTCAACATAAAGCATGAAAACCAACTGTTATAAGGCTATAATGCCAAATAAAAAATGGAGGGTATAAGCTTGTGATACACTTATTTTTCAAATTTACACACCCCCGAATAAGTGCATGCAGGGATTGGCAATGACTGTGATATTTATCTCAGTTCCTTCCCTCACAATGTCTAGAGTGATCCAAACCCACCATTGTTTTGAAGAGATTCGGGATTAACCTCATGATATCATGGGACTCAATACCAGCCCATCACCGTTAAGCGATATATATATTTTAAATGGAGAAATAGGGCACTTTTTTTTCAGGACAGGTGGAACAATAGCGTAGAAAGCGACTTCTCTTAGTAAGATCTCTGATCTCTGATTAAAACGCAAAAGAAAAAAAATATATATATATTTTTTAAGTCAGAATCGGCTTTATAAACCATCATTATGTTCTAAACATAACTTGTTAGAACGCCTTTTCTTTTTCTCATGGCATCTCCAAGATTGCAAGCAGTGAGGTAGTTAAGTTTGATTCGTCAAAATGTAGTTTTACTGCATTAACTCTTTCAACGCTATTGGAAAAATTATGACAGTTCTGTGAGAATTATTTTTGTAGCTAAAGATTTTTTTACATATTAACTTCTGTTACTTGGCATCCTCCAAGTAAGAAACTAATGAGCAGAAAAAGATTTTGAATTTTAAGGGTGATGCACCTATATTTAACTTTAATTCACCGCATGAGGTCTATGGAAACCAATGCTGCGAATTAAAGTTAAATATAGACACGTGAGTAACGAGATACATTTATCCTTTAAAACGAGATGCTATCTCAGATCGTTAGTTATTTATTAAAGTAGTTTATATAGCAGGCGTCAGAAAATGGAAATCGTAGTCTCCTAATAAAGCTTACTCATTATTTTAGAAGAAAATAAAAAGCACTTTGAAAGTTTGCTCGTGTAGCCTTTCTTTCATTTATCATCTATTATTGTATTGCCATTTATTATATGATATTCCATGAAGACTAAGGAAAGTAACTTTTCCGCAGATCATTCTTAGGTTACTCGCCAATTACGGCACAGTCTGAAAGACGAGTCTCAAATTCCAATAATATTTAATAATTATTTTTTTATTTTTTTTCAGTTGGTTTCCTTGTGGTATCCAACAGTTGACAAATTTGCGATAACTGCAGTCTAAAGGAATGCGCAGGTTTTTTGGACAAAAATGCTAAGATATCTCTCTCACTTTCACATTTTATTCACAAATAGGGCAGTTTAACTTCTTACGTATATTTAGGTGTGCATTTTTGTTATCATACTGTATATGAATTTTTAACAAAATTCATATGCATTTAATATATTGATATTATTCATACAAAAATTCACATGTATATGAAATTCATTTTAACAAAATTCATATACGCTGTACTGTCTATGAATTTTGTTAAAAATTCATATTCATTTTGTATTTTGCGCTGTACTGATATGAATTTTGTTAAAAATTTTGTTGAATATGAATTTAGTATATTCAGTACAGCACAAACATAAGTGAAGTATATAATATATCAATGGGTGTTCGTTTTTGTAATGTCCTTGACAAATAAATCTATAAATACATACTTATTTGTTTATTTAATATATATACATATTTTGTACGCAGTATTATTGAGGTATTATTTTGTGCGTAAGTATATAAATAAATATTTTTATTTATAATTATTTGTAATTATAAAGTTTAGAGATTTTAGAGATTACATCCTTTGTAAATGATTCTGTTAATTTTTTTTTTTTTTTTTTTTTTACTTCTGACAATCGTACTGTGAACTTCTGCGAAAGACAGCACACAGAATCATGCATTTCTTGCAAAATTCGTTCAGGTAGAACTTTTGAATGCTACTGGTATTTTTACAGCATGAAGGTGTACAGAGATAGTCAATTTTCTATCAATTTTCTACCGTTTGTGAAAGTTACTGTTTGCTGCAATCTTCGCCCAAGATAAAACGCTATCGATTTCTTCCAAGCTGCAGCTACTACTATATGGTTGACGTTCGCAGGCTTTTAGTGAGGCTGACACTTATTGACAACCAAATTTAAATGACATATCACGTGATATTTTGATGACAGAGGCTCTTCCACCGGGATACTTAGTAATTAAGATTAAACAGAGAAAGTTCGCGTGTGACAAAAATTCCAAATTCATGACGGTTGCAATGGAAAATGGAAACCTGTATTCAGCCATCGCATTGGCAGCGCTCTTTGATCTCTTTCTCGACCGCCCATCACTAGCATATTTATTTCAATATAGACTCATGGATACCCTGAAAGTCAGAAGTCAAATACTCTATCTATTCCTTTCGAAGTTTTCAAAAGCAATAATGGTATCTTACCAATATACTTGTAACGATGTAAGTCTTGTTTTGAACTCCAGCAGTGTCTTGCACTCGCCTGTACTTAGGCGGAACTAGTTCAAGTCCTCTTAGATCTGACCACTGGGCAATCTTTGAGGAAGAAAAAAATATATATTAAAAAAATCAATTTTAGAAATTTTAGAACAAAAGAATCAACTTCTGAATGAACCTATGAATGGATATTTTAAAAGTTATAAAAATGCTCACAGAATATTCATAAATTGCCGTAATAATTTTGTTAATATGTGAGTGTTAATTCTCAATAATTTGTTCAAATTTTCCAGCTGCTAAGATGGTCGTCACATTCGTACATTTGTAATATGTTGCCCACTACAAACTGCAAGTATAATGTAATATATACATATATCAAGATATTTGTTAAATTTATCAAAGTGCTATACCAGAATTCTAATCAATCGAACATATAAAATACAAAATTTTAATATATTATGAGTGGAGGGCAAACATGTAAACTGACAATAAATACTGCAATCAATTTTGGGAAAACGCCAGAATCTGGTGTTAGCTGAATATTTAGATTCGGTAATCAATAACCATTAAGGTATAGTATTGCAATGTTCATAATAATGTCTTTATTTTGTTTGTTTTTTAACGTGCGATGCATTTTAAAATGGCGGAACTTCATAATAGGCTATTAACCAACTTTCAATTCTATTTCTCGCGAAGTCAGTGATAAAAACTGTACTGTGTATTTCAAGCAGTAGCCATGTGCATAGATCCATGGTACTTATACATCATACCTAAATTTAGTTATTCTCCAGGAAATAATTCGATGACAATTGCTTGGAGGAGTTGTAAACTATTAAATGGAATTGTTCTCCAATTTAGACTTGAAATAATCGAGCGTAGGAATCAAATAATTTGTTCTGGTATCTTTCTGTTTTGGTAAGCCCTTACGAAGTCATGCAGCTCCATCTATGGAACATGGATCCCAGGTGTTATTCGGATCATCATGAACCGATTATCAGTCTTTCGACAGAACTGGACATTTGTGAAGAGAGAAACAAGTTATCCAAGGGTTCTTTGAGTCGCTGGCATATAGGTCAAGCTCATGCACATAATAATGATGGAAAAAACTGTTTTTTTTATAGCTGCCGTGAATTTAAGGTAATATCACAGAGCTTGTGTTCGTATTACTCGTCGTACAAAAGTCAAATAGGAAAGATCTATCAATTTCCTCCTCTTCTTCGAAAAAGTACGGTCCGCAAATCACACTGCCATTTTCTATTCGCGAATTTGTTATTTTTCTCTTAAAAAATTGAAGGCTGTCACACAACAGGATTTAAATCCGGAGACCCTGGATATCATTCTGCTTGCTTATATGTAATGGATAAAATGCAGTAGAAGCTCAATATTTGGGTTCAGATGCTGTCTTGAATGGTGGGAATATCCTTAACATCACTCGAAGTTCTTCCATACGAGGGTTATAAATACGTCCGGCCAGCGTTACATTGCCAGGAAATTTTCAACAGACAGATGCAAATACAAATTTGCATTTTCAAAAGCCGATGTATATACAGCAGTCGTGAACCAAGAAAAGTCTTTGTGAACACTCTGTATTTTGCAACAGAACGTATAGTAAATTTTATTTAATGAAGAGTAATGACAGTTTTATGATAACTATATAAGCCAAATTCTACCATTTCTGTTTAATGATTGTAATTTCTTTTTCAGATATGTGTAGATGCTCTGCGCTTAAGAACAAAATAAAAGTTAAAAATTAAAATCTAAAAATCACGTATACAACAGAATTTCTTACCTTTGCCATTTCCGTATTTATTGTCATCTCCGAAATATCAACAGAAAAATTTTTCCTATAACCGTTGTCCTCAAAGCTAATATTTCCAGTTAGACCAGCTATCTCTGTCTAAGAGCAATAAAAACAAAGATTTTAATTTCATGGGTCTTTCAGAAAAATATTCAGCAATAAAATATTTCCAGCTGTTATAACACACGAAACTTCAAAGAACTTTTTATGCTACTGATGAGAACAAAAACGTTTACACAAATTTTAATATCTATGAGGAAACCTGTGATTCTTTCAAACCTGTTTATAGGTGGCAGCATCTACAAAGAATCAATGTTTGCATATGAATGTAAAATTAAATGAATACACAAACGAAACTTTTCCGAGCATTGCAAAACGATATCAGTGACGTGAATGATATATCTTTATAAGAAAAATCGTGTATAAAACAAACAAATAATGGTGTAAGGAAAATACTAAATCATTATCAAAGAACGAATTTCAAGCAGTGACGGCTGGTTCCAACCAATATAATATTCAATAATGCGCATAATGAAAAACAAATAATAATATATATTAAAGACTGGAGGAGAAAGGAGATGGACCAAAAAGATACCCACTACTCAGGCCACTGACTGGAAATGCACATGTATAAGTTTAATAATAGAATAAGCTAAGAGTCATATTATAGTAAGATATTTACTGAATAGACAGGGCCCTGCTCAAAATTTAACGCCTGCTATAGTAGAACCATCTTTAAATTAAGCAATAACTTTCTTAATGTACATTTTGATTGAGGTGAGGTGTTAAGATTTCAGGTTACTTATAGCAGTCGAAGAATCAGAAAACATTTTTAAAATTTGCTATTGTATTAAAATCCGCTTTTTTGATTTTTATTTTGCTTAACTGAGGTCGGAAAATTATGGGTAGTCTGTGATCAATGATAACCAATATAAGCATAGAAATAAAGTAAGTGTAATTATTTAAGTACCATCATTTATTTTTTAAAATTTTATATTGTAAATCAAATCTTTGATCCTCCACCATTAAAGAAATGGGAAGTACCTTAATAAGTTATGTCTGATTGATTGTACATAATAAGAGGGAAAAGATGTAAGTATGCAAAGAAATATTCATAATTCATTTCAACACTGATCACGAGTAATGCAGTGTTCAAGCTTCACTTACCGAAGGGCCTACCTTTTCATTTAAATATTTTTGTCGACCCCAAGCTTAAATTATTTGATATTTGAAATATGAAAAAAAGCACTTTCACAGAGAACCCATTTTTCGAATAATGCCTTACCAACCTTATCTGTCTGTTCATGAGAATCAATACATTGTACAATTCGTATAAAGAAATACTAATGTATTTTTAAATAATATTATTTTACATGGTGCATGAAAGTGAATATACTTCGCCAAAATAATCCAAATAACGAAAAAAGTAAATCATTAAAATGGAGTATAAATAAAAAAAGTGAGAAAGAAATTTAGATATATTTTTGCTCCTGAAGAACTTCCGATATTGACCAGGTTGGAAGATGTGTACTGTACTGCAAAGTCTAATAATTGTATTTTGTGTAACTCAAAAAATACAAAAACAACAACAACAACAAAAAAAACGGTACATGTTTTGTTTTCCACCTATCGATGCATTAGTGTGGGATACATCATCTCTATTATCCACATGCCTCTCTTTGGAAAACAAAAAAGTAGAGGAAAGTAATAGTAGCAGGGGAAGAAGAAAAGAAACGTTGCAGAAGAATGAAAGGGACAGTAACTCCTTAAACTCACACAACTCATAACTTTTCGAATAGGCAACGCTTCCCTATTAGGGAAGACTGTTGTTACCTATTCTTGGTAACTTCGGGCAGCATCAGGTTTCCCCGGTGACCGGTTCAAGGATTACTGGCTTCTCATCGGGGGGGGGGATACTTCCACGTATTGATATTTCAGTTCATCACGTTGACCAAGAGACAAAGTAAAATAAAATAAAAGGTGGTTCAATATATTTGCGATTTTAGCTAATAAATACATAAAAATGTATTAAGATTAAAAATAAACATAAATTTGAATTTTTGACCATTTTTTTAATTAAAATTACTTACTATTAATTTTTATTGATTTTTTTTTTTGTAAATCATTTTTTCCCATCAATTAATACCCAAATATAACCGTGTTTTTACAGAGACAACGAAAGACAAAGTACAGTACTGTAAAATTAAATGTTAATATGTATTAAGTTTCTATATTATTTAGAAATATTTGGTGTCAATAAGAATCCAGTTTTCTTTTCAACAACCGATCTTTATTTTACTTCTTTTAATTACATATATAATTGCATTCAGTCACATTTTTTATTTTAAAAAAATGACCCATATTTTATTTCACAGACAGAAATTGTATTTCTTTGTCCTTAGGGGAAAAAGAGAAAGAAATCTCCTTTTCCAACCCAACCTATCCCATAAAGACTTGAAATCTTACCTTTCTGAAATATCTGCTAATCCGATCTCCGTGTTCCCATGGCATAACTGGAACATGGCGGCAATCGATTCCTTTTGTACCATTATTGTACACTTCCCCCCTACGGAAATTATTTCGAAAGATATCTGGTTGCTTTTTAAGAAGACGACTATAAGCATCTAATATGACTTTAGTTCCGTCATACATCAAAGCAACATCTGCCTGTAAAATAGTTATTAGTCAGATCAATTTATAGAACTTATTTTGCATTGTAATATAAATCATAATGGAAAAATAATATGTTAATTTAATTTATTAACAAAATATCATTAATAACAATATAAGATAATATAATATTCTATATATATAAAAGGAAACAGCAGTTGTTTTTGTTGTCGGGTTTTAGGCATATAATTATAGAATCATATTGCGACATTTTGTAGTGTGCCTGAACGTGAAACGCATGTTTGAGATCAAATTTGAGAACAATTCATTTGGGGGGGTTTGTTTCTGTGGCGACAGAGAAGGAGAATTAATGGCACTGCGGGTCTTTTTCGGCCTGCCATTTCACGATTCAAAAGTTTGAGCGATGAAGGGTACGCTCATATCCACATAAATCGTGTTTCCATCAGTGTCTAAACCGATGTACCAGAATGCTATTGATAGTAGCGATGTGGAATGCGATTTGATAGAAGCCAAAATGGTAAATATATTTGTAATTACACACGAGTTCTAATCGCTTGCGTTTGGATTGCGGGATGTGTGCATCTCGATCGAAAAATCTCATTTGGGAAATTTGCCTCATATCACCAAGTACGATTCACTGTGATTTTCAATTGCCGAAACGAGATTCAGTTAGTGATGGAACCATGGCTTATGAGTGACTCATCTCAGCAACTTCTGTGTGGTGATCTGTCAATTCGAATGACCTTTACAGTGCAGTTTCTCGAACAAATATTGCTCGGCAGTAGAAAGTTTTTCATAGACAGCTGAAGACCATTTCCACTTGAAAGGAGGTTACGGTACCTACAGGTGAAGAATTTACACCTGGCAATCCCCACGGGATGCACGAAGTTCCTCTGCACCCATATGAAATTATTGGGTAACGTGCATTTGTTATTCCTCCGTTTTTGAATGAGGCTTCACATCAAGGGCCATAAACGCCACTGCTTTTTCGTACACATTTCAATAATGACAAAATAGTATACTCGTATTAGTCGCAGGTTTTCTACATCCTCACCACCATATTTAACCCCAACGACTGGTATACGTCAGCACAGCGACGTAAGTCGGAGGAGTTTACAACTTATCATTTTTAAAATGAATTAAATCATTAACCGTATTTAGTCACGTAAGCTCGGACCATGGTCAATTCGAACGTGCGTGTGTGCTATGGCAACCACAAACACGCTACTCGCTGCCTTTGGGAAAAATCCTAAAAGCAAGCACAGAGATCGGTATTCGCTTGTTTCTTAACGATACTTTTCATAAGATGACAAGGCGCCTCCGTAGCCAGGAGCGGCAGTGCGTAGCACACGCTTCTTGATTAAACCGGGGTTCGAGCCCGTCACCACCAAATACGGAGGATGCGGAAAGGTCAGGGAATGACCACCGCATATTCCCGGAGCAATATGGCCTTAGTTCCTAATGCTCCTAAAAACCAAATAACAACAACAACATAAGATGACAATGAACCATAAGGAAAATCTGTCTTTATTAGTTTTTAAGTGAAATGTAGGAAGGCTATTTTATTAAGTTACTTAATAAATTTTTCTTTCTGTTTAAAGAACTTTAAATGTGACTGTGTAATTCATGCTCTCGGTATTTGTGGTGGTGGTTATGCAAAAAAAGAAATCACAGGGAAAAAAATGAAATTCTTACTGAAATATATTTTGTTCCTGCTCCTGGCCACCTATATGGGTCCAAATACTTCCAGATGTTGAGAAACTGTCGGACCTCTAAACCATTCGGCTGCATGATCCTGAATCCTGTAATATTTATTGCTCCAAACTCTAGCACATCTGTGTTCCAGTATTCGTCCATTACCTAAATTACAAAAGGAAAGGAAAAAATGCATAAAAACGTGCATGTGTTGCTGTATGTCGGGAAATTGATACTTACTTCTCGCCTTATTGCTTTCGGGGTGTATGTGCAGATCCATAACAAAGTTGTAGCGTAGTTTGAATACACTTAAGGCTGATTCAAACCTTTCCGCGAGGTCAGCAGTGGAAACTGCACGCAGAGAACTGTTGAGAAAATTTTGGTAAAATAGGAAAACAAATGACTTCGTTCTGAGACTTTGTTCAACATTGTACGTCCTTGACACTAAAGGGAAAAAATTAAGTAGTAGCAAAGCAGAGAAGAATAATAAGCAATAATACAACTTTTGATATTAAACTGCATTTCTGCAAGAGAAAAGATATAACAAAAAATATATTGTACTAAGCAGATGGCGTCTGCGTCTTCGAATTAAAATCTGCTTCAGTAGAGTTACATTCAAACATATAAAAATGGAATATAAGAATGACATCTAATAAATGGAATAAATCATATCATAAGTTCTAATTTCGAAAAATATAAATGAAGATTGCTTCGCTTATACTACAGTGGTTGTTCAAAAAGTAGTAGCAGCTGACACTTACATTCCTTACCAGCGTTCCCCCAAACCTCTGCGCACTACGGTACCAATTGTAGGAGGCCCCTGAGCTTGTTTTTCATCTTTCTTCTCGAACATAACTCGGAGCGCCTGCAGCACGCACTTACATTTCTCCGTACAGAGAAACATGTTTCCCATTCAAGTTAATTTACGAAACTGCTGTTGTTGTACAAGTGACCTATTCTCTTTTTATAACTAGCTTACGTCACGTGGTTCCTAGTCACCAGTAGGTACACTGGTTTTGGAACAGCCCTCGTATAATTAAAATACCTAGCTTTGAAGCTTGGGATGCAGTAATCAAAATTATTATTATTGCGCTTATATATATTATTTCTCCCAGTTGGGGATTCAACCTCGTGACAGGTATTGCTACCAAGTACACAGGGTGGTTGTTGTTATGTCTGGTGTTACTGTTGGTCTAGGAACTCTCTGACTGTCCTACGGGTGTTCAGGAGTTCCTTGTATGAGTTTTCTGGAAGACCTATTGCTCCTAGACTGTTATGTAGGGTTTTTGGCACCATACTGGTGGTTGTCACAACGATCTGGATGGTCGTTACTTGTTGCATATGTCACATCCCTTTGATCTTCTGTCTTAGGTCCGTGGATTTTCTGGAGGTTGCCAGTGTTGGGTACCGCTATGTCAATCAGATAGGTAGCCTTTTCCTTTGTAAGATGTAAAATCTTACAAGTATAATATTTTATAGAAAAGTGAGATTAATTTAAAGTAAAACCTAAGATTGGTCTTCAGTATATTGCAACAGAATGGTGAGAACACAGAGTATAATGATGAAAGTAGCATATTGATTGTTAATATATGAAACGGAATTGTATCCAAGGAGTAAATGAAATAGGTATGGTGAATGTGTATAAGTGTTAGGAGTTAGTTAGGGCAAGAAGAATGAATCAAGTGTTTTCATATAATGGTCAACTCAGATTAGCTAGCTAGTGAAGGGAAACAGGAATAAGAATAATTTATGCAAGGTATCCTTGATTTAACTTTGTATGTCATATTACATGTTTTTTTTATTCAATTGTATATTATGTTGTATATATATGTAAATAAACTTTGTTGTTTAATAATTTGTGTGTTTGTTATTCCTGAACACTCAGCCTTTCCGAAGGGAATTATACATAATTGAGAAGTTCCCTTGAATCTGGAGTTCTCCTGTGAAGCAAAGTCAGATGTGTACGTGGGGGTGTAAGGAATAGAGGTCTGTATAGTTATAAGGGAACAGAACAAATAAGAAATATTTAATAAAGCATTATTATTATTAATATTCAAAAAAAATTAAAGAAGAGTAAAGACATATGTATATTTATTAAGGACTATCATTTCCCCCCCACACACACCTTCTTGTCCACAAGGGTTGTCCGGTCTGTTGTGTGGGATTGTCTTATCCGTTATTATGGCGCGGTCCCAGTACAGCTTGCGGGTAGGGGTCTCTAGTACTTGTAGTTCGGTACAATTTCTTTGGGTTACCAAAAGTACAATTTCTTTGAGTTACCGTACTTGTAGTACGGTACAATTTCTTTGATCAACTGGTATTTCCTTGCTAGCTTCTGATGTATTATCCTGGCTATCTGGTCGTGTCTATGAGTGTATTAAATTTAGATGATCACCTTACACCCCGCGGTGATGTGTTGGATCGTTTCTGAGGCCAGATAGCATCGTCGACATGTGTCATCGAACACTTCGGGCTCCTTGGCTATGTATTTTCTATAGTTCCTGGTGTTGATTACCTGGTCTTGGATGGCGAGCATGAATCCTTCAGTCTCGGGGAGGAGGGTTCCGCTCGTGAGCAATGCATTGGAAGCAATTTTATCTATGTGATCTTGATGGAGATCATTGTAGTGTCTGCCATGGAAATTCTTCTCTGCCCATCTTTCTAGCTTCGTTTGTACCTCCCGGTTGGGGGGACTCCTCGTTTAGGTTGAGTGGGGTACACCGTTTGTCTGTCTTACTTATGGCCTGGTGGAGTGCTGCTGTGTGTTTCCGGAAGTAATCCTTCAGGTTAACTATCGCTGTCTTCTGTTGCTCAATGAGGTCTATCAGGCCCCTTCCTCCTTCTTCCCGGGCAATTGCCAGTCTCTCCACGGCAGATTTCGGGTGCTGGCGGCTCTGGGTCATCATTGTCCTTGTCTTTCTCATGATATCCTCCAGCTCGAGGTTAGTCCAATCTATAACCTCGAAGGAGTATGTTAGCACTGGGACTGCATAGGTGTTCATGGCTTTACTGTGTTCCATTCAGCTTTGCTTTCAGCAGGCTTCTGAGTCTCTGATGGTATTTTTCGGTCAGGTAGGCCTTAATATCCTTGTGCTGTAACTGCTCAGCCTGCTTCATCCCCAAGTAGTTGTAGGCCACTCCCTCTGCCATAGCTTCGATCTCTTTACCGGTCTGCAGCTGGTAGTTTCGGTTGACTAATTTTCCCTGGTGCAATCCGTGGGTCTTGCATTTGTCTAGACCAAATTCCATCCTGATGTCCTTGCTGAATTCTTCGGTGATCTGGAGTAGTTGCTGGAGGTGCTTTTCGGTTCCCGCGTAGAGCTTGATGTCATCCATGTACATCAGGTGGGTGAGGGTGTACAGGTTCTTCCTTCCTTCTTTGAGGTTATATCCGTACTTGCTATTGTTGAGCATGGTTTATTATTATTATTATTATTATTATTATTATTATTAATTGCTGTGTGCAGGTTTAATTATTCAATTTCACTGGTGTGATGCAGTCCTACAACATCTGAGTTGTTGATTAAATAAAAAAATTAATGAAAGTTATACATTGAGTGATCACTAAATTATTACCACCTACCTAATATCTTGTTGAGCCAATTCGCACGGATAACAGCCGCTATTCGCCTAGGGATTGACACCACTAGATGCCTGCATACATCTATAGGTATCTGCAGCCATGCTGCCTGTAAGGTTTTCCACATTGTCAGAATAAATGACGGTTACGTGGACGAAACTATCCTCATTGTGTTCTTTAAAGCACTCGTGCACAGTCGGGCCCCGATGACACAGCGCATTATTGTCTTGGAAGATTCTGTTTCTGTCCGGAAAAACATGCAACATATCAGAGTCCACGTGGTCTCCTAAGAGCTGCCGGTAGACCTCCCCAGTGAAGCGTTGGTCCATGCTGACCAAGGGTCCTAGTTCTTGCCATCAAAACATGCCCCATTCCACCGCCACCTGCCTGGGCAGTGGGCGCCATGCACAATAGGTCCATGAACTCGTGTTGCTTGCACCACACACGAAGGCGTCCGTCGGCATGTCATACCGAATATTTAGACTCATCCGACCAGAACATTTGTTTCCAGTCCTCTAGTGTCCAACTAGCATCTTGTTAACACCACAGCAATCCCAGTCGATGAGGGTCATGAGTGAAGAGAGGGTTTCTCTTGGGTGAAACTTGGCACCTCTGCTGTGGAAACCCAAACGTCTCAGTGTGCGGGGTATCGTTATTTGAAATATTGTTCTTGCATTCTCCATACTGTATTGCGATGTCAACTGTCTCACAGAGACTTGCCGGTGATCCTATAACGCCATGCATATTTCGCTCACCACGTACATCCACCTTGCGTAATCCTTTACAGTTCTCTCGGCAGGTGGTGGTTTGATCCGTTGGAGACCATTCCAACTGGTCAAAGTGTTAATCACCAGTTAATAATTTACAAACCTTTATCGGAGGTTGGTAAGTGTTTCCTTTAATTTGTGATTAAATTTGATTTTTAGTATCATTGCAGTTTCAAGGATCTAACTCTACAATCAGTAACCAAATCAAGAATTGTTTCACTATGGGGAGGAGATGGGTTACAAATCATCAGGGAATAATTTATTAATGCTTGCAAATTAAGAGTTAAAGCTACAATATCCAGTGCTATATTGTAGCTAAAACTCTGGATATTATGTTTATTGTCACGGTAGTTGTTGTTCGGTTCTACGTGCATCAGCGACTTAAACAATATATTGCGCCATATACAGTGTGCTGCCACTTTATTAGGTACACCTACCCAGTAGCGTGTTAAGCCTCCTTTAGCCTTCGAAACAGCCTGAATTCGTCTAGGCATGGATTGAAAAAGATGCTAAAAACGTTGTGCAGGAATGGAGTACCATGTAGACATGAGTGTGTCACACAGTTCTTTGAGATTTGACGGAGGTGTAGGCATACCATATATTCGGTAGTGTATAGTTCAAATACAGACTAGTAGGCTCTTTTATTATTATAAATAACCAACGAATTTTTCATAGTTTTGTCTGAATCAATATTTACATATATAAATGTGAATATGACAATTCAGAATCTGTATTCCTATTAGTAGCACATACCACCAGATAGAGTAATGGTAACCTTATTACAGAATTTCATTTTCTTCTGTATTTCATGGATGGTTGATTGCATGGGTTTCACTTCACGGTTACTATCACCCCTATGGGTACTACTCTTCAATGCAATCCAAAAAGTAATCCCCTTTTTCGCTGAGGAAAATGTATTGTCAAACATAACTATCTCCTGGAAATATCGAGTTACTGGTTAGCGAGCTATATTTTAAGAAATATTAAAAATTTATCCATCTTTCCATTATATATCTTTTTTGATATGTAATCTGCACATCTTACTGTCAGTAATCATTCTTGCATCGAAAATGAAACAAATTTTTATTTCGTACTCGTAAAGCAGACATCAGTAATATCCACGCCGATGACCCAGTAATGGAAAGAAAAAAACTCAGCTGCAGGACATTGAAGAAAGCTTGTGTATTGACAAAGCAATTATACCTTCTAAAGAAACAAAATTGTCCATAAAACAGTGCATATGTGGAAATGATAATCCTGAGGAATCGAAGTGCTATTTTTAAAATATGGGACAGTTATATAAAATAATGATATTAATTTTCTTACTTTCTCCTTTGGTAAAATTTGCCACATGTCTGTATTTGCGAAACCATGTGGGGCTACACGTGCGAGACTTAAATATATGTATGGTCCTTCATTTATTTTTTAAAAAAAAACGTTATTATTCATACAGCAGAAAAAATTAGGCTCGATATGTATATGGGAATAATTTAGGATTGTTTTCTAAGGATACGAGACTTAGATATGTTCTACATAATGATGCTCATCTAAAATGTCTCTTTCAAGATCACAAATAAAGGATGTCCCATCATGTGGGTAAGCTGCAATCACCATCATCTTTAGTGATATACGCAGAGTCATCTGCTATTGCCTATTATTAATGACACCATATATAGTTAGTAATAGGTTTAGTTGACTAACTTCTCTGTCTAATTTGTCTTAGGATCTCTGGCTTTCATCTTATGTGATCAGAAGAAGGGTGTCTCTGTTTCTTCTGCGCACACCAGATGATATTACTTAATCAACTGCTTTCTTACAGGGATGCTAAAATTATTAGTCAAAATTCTTTGGTCATATTCCGCAAACTGCTGTAGTATATTTCTGTATCATTTGAAACTATAAATACATTTGTGTTTGTAGTTTAATTGAGAGAGATAGAGAGTGTATATGGAGAAGTTAAACCCCAAGAATAGAAGCCTATATAAGTTTAAGGAACATTGAAACATATCGAACATCCAACTCATCATCTCTTTTTAGTTGGGTTCATTTCATATTTCCGTAATCTGAGATGTGTAAAGGCTAACTGTGGTGACGTATACGTGGTCGTTGGTAAACATAGTGCACGATTGAACCCGTAAAGTACTACAAAATATGCAAAATAATTTTAAGTTGTCAGAGGTATATCAGCTGTCACTAAAATAGTTATATTTATCATATTATAATTATATTAAAGTTATTAATTGAAAACTACACCTTGTCATAGGTATCTGCACCATAGTATAAAAAGAACCTGTTTTAAAAATATGTCCATGCATTCTAATTAGGCATAATTTGTTACGTAAGTTGTTATTAATATAGAAATATACTTCCTAACAGGTTTGACAACTCCTAAAAATCATATTACGAAAACAGCGAGGTGATTCACTGACACTCGCGAGTAGTAGAATGATTCCGATTGCTGTCTTTTACGACGTATGAGAAAGGTCTGTTTTGTAAACCCATCTAAACATGAACTCATGAGTTTGTTGTTACTGTGGTCGAGTTAATCAGTCTTAGCCGAGAATCGTGAAGTTTTCCTCCAGAAACGCTTGGAAGTTTCACCCCATAAATTGGGATGACTAAATGGAGAAATCCTACATTCAATGACGCCCTATAGCCTTAATTGCCTTTACGAAAAAAATCTAAACGAAATCAAATAAAAACCACGGATAACTGTTTCTGGCTTTCAATCCCGTAAATATTCTACGACATGAAAGAAAATGTTTGAGTGCCTTACCATCTTAATTAAATGTCGATTCCACCTTAGGATCGTTATGGATAGACCCCCACGTAGCTAAGTGGCCAAGGGCGACAGTATTAATGCATACTCATTTGAGTGGACAGTGGTTCAAGCTCACATGACTGCTAAATGCAGTTAACAATTGTGCTTATTGTAAAATAATTAAATATGAACTACTCTGACTTCATGGCCATATCAGAGTATAAAAAAGAATGTTATTTATTACAGTTCTCTCAGTAGGTGGAGTTGGTTACAAAAGAACACGCTGTTTAGCTCTTTTAGCAGAGCCCTGTGCATCAAAAATCATAAGACTACGCAGACTGCATTCTTTCAGTACATTATGCCCACTTTGAATAATGTACCAAGATATGGTACCACATTTTCATAAAGACATGAACCTTTTTTGGTAACCCAACACAACTGACTGATAATAATAAGTTGCTAAAAATACCCTTTCCACATCCTAGCAGATAGTGAACCTCGTTCTAACCAGATGACATCCACATTGTCTCTTGCTCTCCTTATGTGTAACCGTAGAACTTTTTGTTTCAAGGATAGCATCTCTTTGATTTTTGTACATCTACATGCATTTCAACAATGCAATAATACAAGGAAGCTTGGTTTAGGAACAGAGCCTTAAAAATTACTGGTCGCTATATTCTATCCTATATTCTCCTGTTTAATTCAGGTATCTGTTCAACCCTTCCTTAATTTTACATAAACTCTCTAGTATCCAAATGATTTCATGACCTGTTTATTTTTTTTCTGCAACGGATAATTATTGCGGCTAGAAGGAAATCTTGTATATAGTCCGCAATTATCCCCTCACTCAGTTTAAATAAATAGCCCCTAATTTGTGCCACCTGAGAGAGAGTTTATTTCTGAACCATTTTAGTCAATCACAAATGCAAAGACTTAAATTAATTTTCCTAATTTTAGAATTTGAAAATTACAAAGTTGTAATTTTTAATTGTATCAATATTCTTCAGTATCAACCATGCATTTTTTCTGTTTTTTTTCCTTGTTCTAATAGGTCCAAGTCCATCCTGAAAAAAGTGGCACCTCAATATCTATATATTTATTAGACGATTCTAATTTTCACTCTTTTATACAGTTGGATAATCGTGTCTTTGTCCGAGATGACAAAATTTCTGCATTCATGGAGGTAAAATATTCTGATATTTTGAAATAACATCCAAGTATTTTATAAAATTTCCTTTCATTTGATACTCTGTTCATTATACAGGACATGACGCTCTTCTTAACTTAAAATTAAAATCTCGAAAGTGAAAATTAGAAGAAAACCTCAATTATTACACATTAATTTCCAATATCTTCGGCATTAAAATCACAAAAACCGTGTGAACTTTCTATCAGTACCTAATAATAGGAAATCATTAAATTCCACTGACGTTCAACAAATAAAAAAAAATCTCTAGCAAAAACAAGTTCCAAATCAACACTTCCTTATAAAAAAATGGTGTTTGTTATCCACGGTATATTAAAAAAGATATTTAGCTTATTTCTTTCTATTACATCAGAGGAGATAATCACCAAAGGATACCATATTTTAATTCCTCAGTTGCATCCAAGTGAAAATGAGATAACAGAAGCTTAGCATAACAATGTTAGGCTGAAATTAAGAAAAATGCCCACACCATCATCAATTAGGATACTCCCAAATATGTAAACAAACCTCTGGAGAACAATCATGACGGAAAGATAAGAGCTAAAGAGCTTTCCTTGTAACTCGATTAAGCGTAAAGAAGAGCGTTTATTTTAATTAATGCTTTGTGCATTATCTGCTAAGGTAAAGTGACTCTGAAAAGTTCCCCTGAAAGTTGGCATACGAACAAAATTAATATAGAAGGCATTCCGGGAAAATAATTAGGTTAACGCTCCACATATTTTAGTTGTTTATTTAATTAATTAATTAAATTAAATTTCAGCTAAAAAATATTTTAGTAATCGTTATATAAAAACCATATGAAAGAATATAGCTTTGAATTTCTGGATTGAGACAAATAATTAAAATAGCGTGTTAACACTATTTAATTTATGTGATATTATATAAATTCACTTTCAGATTGTGCAAGTTTTAAATTTTTCTACAGAATAAAAATAATTCGTTAGAATATCAGTACCTAATAATTATTTTGCGATTTGGCAATATGTTTGTCCACTTCTTACTTGATAATTCGGGATGAAAACATTTCTATAGAATGTAATTCTGCGCCATATTTACGAAAATGTTTCGTAAATAATTACCCCATAATTCGTTTGCAAAGTTATATTTATTATTTGCCATTGTACATCTTTCTTGTATCTTATTAGGATAATAATATCATTTTCCCACAGGCGGTGCTGATGTAGCTATCATCAAACATGGCTTCCTCCATGAATATCCATCCTCTATTTGACATTCATGGTGGCAGCCATGAGAGGACATTCTCGCAGATGGGCGTGTCTTCTGCTGAGATTATCCGGTTTTTCCAACAACGAACTTTACAAGCTCACAAAATTTTGACCTCTCCCCTGTACTCTATATATAAAAAATTACTTTCTTATCTGTGGTGTGTTGTCCTGGGCCTGGAGGGATCCGTGTGAACTTTCTATCAGATTTTGAATGTTTGCTAAATTTCTTGTTGAGACAATTATATCATTATGAATAATTGGGCTCCCTTGGCGAGCCAACTATGCTCGTATAACGAGCCTGGGTCACATTGCACAGCAAAGATGAAAAGGTTACCAGTAAAACAGATGTATCGTAATCAACTTTTATTATTGTGAGTCATTAAAACTCAATGCAACTTTCTAAAAGAAGGGGGAGGAGTAGAATCGATGCGAGACTATTTTAACAAAGTTCAACAGGGTAATAGGAAACGATTTCTTAGATTAAATATGATAATTGCCGGAAAGGAAATGGTGCAGTCATGATTGCCGTATAATCTCGGTAAAACATGTAGATTACTTTCGAAAATTAGCTTATGCGTAAAACTTGCATCAACGTACGTAATATTCTTAATGCATTCTCCCCTAAAAATCCAAAAATTCTTAATCTTATTTTCTACAGGTGAATGATCTTTACCTTATATATCATGCGTGAACAATTACAAGAGCTGCCGTGAAGAAAAGGGATTTCATATGTGGTTCCATCAGTTATTGCAAACGTTTTCATATCTGCGCTATAATTACTTTACTCTTCGTTCGCATAAAGATGTTTCAATTTGTGCGCGAGTTTGATAAATAGATTTGCCGGTGAGTTATAAACCGCTAAGATAATAATGCTATAGTTGTCAAGTAAAACGAAAATTTTATCTTTTCCAACCAACGTCTGCTGGGAATGTATTAACAATGATTATAAAGGAGTTACTTTAACAGAGTGGAGAAAATCCTCGCTTTTCTCTACTGTAGATAACTGAAAATTAGCGAAAACGCTAAGGGAAAGCCACTGCCAATACGAATTACAGAGCTTATTCAAAACGGTTTCAATGGAATGTGATAACCCGGTTCTTTTAATGTACGTACCTTTCACCAACTTATAGTAACAAAGGTGTTTGTTTACATTTTATATAAAACAAAGACGTATCCTTCAATCTCTAGAATTTGCAATAATGAATTGTCAGTGCACACGAAAAGTTTGTCTTATCTTGGTAGAAAACTTTGTTCCTCTAAACACCCTTTTTTATTAGTATTAGTAATGACCACATGGTGCAAGGAAGCCAATGGCTTATGCTGCACCAGCCAGAAAAAAAAATAATAATAATAAATAAATAATAATAAAATAAAATAACAGAAAATAAACAAAACACAATAATAAGAATAAAAACAAATAAATAATAAGAAGAATAAAATTTAAAAAAATAATAATAATAAAAATTAATAAGAGAAAAAGAAATGGACAACCTATGCATTTCCCTCCGCCTTAGGTAATTATCCAGCTAACCATTGAATTTCCCCAGACTGTCAGCCTCTACCACCACCCATGTAGGTAACTTATTCCAGTAATTTATAACTCGCTGGCAAAATAAAACTTCCCGCAACCCAGTCTAACCAACCCCCGTAACTTGAAATTATGGCGCCTAGTTCTAGAATAATTTATATCCGTGAAAATTTCGTCCTCATTCATTTTACTGATGCCTATCAGAGCCTTAAACACCTCAATCAAGTCTCCTCTAAGGTGTCTAGTTTCAAATCTCTGCAACACACATATTCGAAGTCTTTCTTCATATGGACGCCTTTTGCCGATCTCACCAGGCGAGTTACCCGTCTTTGGACCCTTTCAAGAAGAACAATGTCTTTTTTTAGGGGTGGTCTCCATACTTTAACACAGTATTCCAAGTGTGGTCTAACACTAGACTTATATATAATTGGATTATGACGTCCTTATCTTTACTAGCGATTGTTCGATAAATAATCGATAGGGCACCATTGGTCCTCCTTGCAACCAAAAAAAAAAAAAAATATTATGAAATGAATACATCTACCCGTATATTTATTGTGTCCGTAAATAGCGTGTGTTCTCTGGTTGATTTGCCTGTTTTGCTGGATGAAAAAAAAAACAGTTTTTGGGAAAAAACCTTACTATCTCCGCCTGAGACCGACTAACTCAGGCACGGAGTGAAAAAAGCCCACTAAAGTTCTTCGCGTCATCGACGGGATTCGAACCCAGGCCTTTTCCACCCGGTGTAGGGAGGACGGTGAACAACTGTGCTACACGCTCAGGCCCTCCTTGCAACCAGTCTACAATGCGCTGAGAACTTCTCATATCTGACCGTGTTGTAATACCCAAGTCCCTTTCCTCCACTACCTGCTTTAATTCAACTCCGCCAAGTGCATAAGTTATTTTGGGGTTACTGTTCCCCAGGTTCTTTACACTTTGCTGGATTAAAGCATAGCTGCCATTTTTCTGACCATCTCTGAGGTCTATCTAGGTCATTCTGAAGCAGCTCTGCTGGCGGTAATCATTAACTACTCTACCAATCCTAACATCATCCGCAAATTTAGACATTACGCCCTCTATCCCTTCATCGATGGCATTTATGAAAATCAAAAACAACAGTGGTTCTCATACTGATCCTTGGGGAACCCCACGTCTTACATCAACCCAATATGAGGAATAACCATTTATCACAACCTTCTGCCCTGAAGCTACCCCGCTATCCATCTAAGGATTTTCTCTTTGTTATTATTATAACTAATTGGTTTATGTGTGAATTTAAAGCAATTCAAAGTCAACTGCAAAGTACTGTCAGTTTTTCATTCTATAATAACACTGCCCGACAATTTTTTTTCGTCATACCTCTGGAACGAAAGTTGGTTATGTTATTCTGAACAAAATCAATGTCCTGATTATGAAAATATAAATCTTTTACTTCTGTCACGTTTACATCATTTTAAATTCCTTGGTTTTATTCAATATCATCATACATAGTTGTAATTATTACACACAATATATGTTACTTAGACATGTTTGCCACTCAGTGATTTCCTTTTATACTCCAGATTGCTTTCCCGTTTAAGGAACCAATAGTAATCTGTCATCATGGTAGAGTCCCAGCGACCTTGGTATCGTTTTTCCATTGCAGATACGTCCTGGTGGAAACGCTCTCCTTGTTCATCACTGACATACGCTAAGTTTTCAGGAAAGAAATTCAGATTGGAATGAAGGAAATGCATTTTCAATGACATTTGGCACCCCATGTTCTTGTAACATTTCAGCAAGTTTGTCACTAGTTGCTCATAGTTCTCTTCTTTCCGAGGAATCCGTGTACCACAGCCTTGAAAGATCTCCATGCAATGAGTTCAACATCATTCAGGTTTCTTTGAAATTCTTCATCTTTTAGGAGCTTTCTTATTTGAAGACCTATGAAAATTCCTTCAGCTTTGCATGAGATAAATACATTTTCAGTAAATATGCGAATCCTCTGCTTTCTTTATCCAGTTCCTTAATGAAATTCTTAATCAGTCCAAGTCTGATGTGTAAAGGGGGAAGAAAAACCTTTTGTGGATCAACCAATGGAACATACTTTACATTGCTTTTGACGGGAATATATTCATCTCTCTTGTCCAGTGTTGTACGACGTAGTGTTTGGCTGTTGCAAGACTATCCTACAAACACAGGAAACAGCAGTATTTAGTGAAACCACCTTGCAACCCAACAAGCAGTCCAGTCACTTTGAGATCACCACAAATATTCCAACCACAGTCATCGTAACGCAAGAATCTGGGACATACTATCATAAGTTTCTTTCAGGCTACAGCATGAACAAGAGGAATTGATGGTAAAGTATTTCCATTATGAAGGAATACTGCTTTCAAACTTAGCTTTGATGCGTCAATGAACAAAGCCATTCAGAGGTATTGTTATCAATGTTCAGTTCGTGCATAAGACCAACGACGTCTTTGCAGACACACATTTTGTTTTCCATTGCAAAATATCTTGAAAATTCTTCATTTCGCTTACGGTGTATTGTAATTTTTGTACCTTTGGTGAGAAAGTTCCACTGTTGTAGTCTGGATCCGAGTAATTCAGCTTTCTCTTTGGGTAAGCCCAAGTCTCTGATCAAGTCGCTTAATTCATCTTGTTCAATGTAGTGTGGGCCTTTTCTTTTTCTGGCTCGTAGTCCAAATCATGTGAAGTACATGGTTCCGCGACACCTGGTAAAACGATTTCTTCTGTACCTTCCTCACTACTTCCAATGCCCCAAGATTTTGGTGGCACAGGTACTGGCAGTTCTTTACCGTGTGGCACTGGCCTAACTACTGATGGGATATTTGGATATTTGATGCAGTGCTTGCTCTTTTTGGAAATACCTTTTATTTTTGTCATGCAGAAATAGCAGTCGTCGAAATGATTCTTGGGCTCGCGCAGTACCATAGGGACGGCAAAAGGTAATGCTCTCAGCTTTCCATATAACCACAGCCTTAGGTTCGTTGTACAAGTAATACAACAAATATGTGGAGCCCAAGTTTTTTCTTGGTCACTAATCTTGCAGCCGAAGTACAATGAATATGTAACTTTTGTGACATTGCATATTTTCTTCCTCTGAGTTTTTGGGGTTAAGTGTCCACAAACATAGCAGAAGTTGTCTGGGTGATTGATGCAAGTTCTGTGCTTTGTATTCTCCATTTTAACAATGCATTATCCTAAAAAACAGTAAAATAAATTGGTAAATTTGAACAGAAGGTGAATTCTTGTAGCGTAGTTTATCATACGCTACATACATGGTGTCTCAAAAATACACGGCATAACTTCAGGAATGCGTTCCTCCTATGTAGACAATAAAAATATTTTATATGAACATAGTTCCGGAAATGCTTGGTTCCCCGAGTTATTAACCGGAATGTCTTATCTCCCGTAGGTGATTTCTTTGATTTCCTTCATCACAAGGTGGTGAAGAATCTGGTGGTTTTCCATTCCGACCATGTACTCAAATCAGGAGCAAGCGAATATGCACTTTATGTACGGTTTGGCGGACGGCAATGCTCTGAAGGCTCGCCGTTTGTACCACGAAAGGTTCCCAGAACGAAGATGTCCAGACAGGAAAACGTTTGAAGGTATCCATCGTCGCCTTTGTGAACATGGAACCTTCACCCCCGTGCTGCCGACAGAGGACGACCAAGATCTACGACTCCTGAAGCAAAGGAGAAGATTTTGGATGTTGTGCATGCCACTCCTGGAATCAGCACACGCAGAATATCAATGCAACTGGCTGTTCAACGTTCGACTATTTGGAGAGTGTTGCGAGAACACCAACTGTATCCATCATCTGCAACGGGTACAGGCCTTGTCACCAGCAGATTGCCCTGCGCGAGTAATGTTCTGCCAGTGGTATTCAGGCAGAAAGTGGACATTTTGAACAATTACTATAAGGTGATGTGAACAGTTAAGTGTCATAGACAGACCTTCAAAACTCGGAAACCAAGCAGTTCCGGAACTATGTTGATATAAAATATTTTTATTGTCTGCTTATGAGGAACTCACTCCTGAAGTTATGCCGTGTATTTTTGAGACACCCTGTATTGAATAGTTGAATGGAGTAATAAAATTATAAAAATACTGATTTGTCTGGGAAAGTGCATCAAAATCAAAATACACTATATTGTAAGGACATTAATGATGTATTTGCTTAACTTTTAGCCCAATAAACAAAACCAACCAAAAGTTAATAAGTTAAAAATTGTATTTCAAACAGTAATGATATCTTTGTACAGAATCCAGTTATCTATCTATATCTTAAAACTGATTGTGATAGGAATTTTTTATGATTGATTTTAAATTCTATACATAAAATTTGACCAGAAACAACCATTGATTTGCTGGAGGTAAAAATCATGTTGGGTAGTGTAATTATCGCAGTGATTTTTTTCTCATAATATGATAGCAATTTTAAGGTAATAAAGTTATTGTATAGTGAAATAAATTAATGCGTACTATAATGTAAATTAAACTAGAATTAACTCATTACTGCAGATCCCTAGATCATGTTAGTATTTTCCTGATGCGAATTCCTGTTTTTTTGGCAGTGAAGAGTAACGTATCATCTATTTATACACTGAGTTACCAGTTTATTTGGTGCATCAGCCTAAAATTGAGCAACTTCTCCACTAGTCCTCAGAAAGTCACCGGGGCATATACACCACGAGGCGCCAAAAGCTTTCTACAGGATTGCTAGCCCAAGTAGCAGCAGGGGCTTGATTTTATCTAGAAGCAATCACGTTTGGTAGAGAACGACGAGGCAATGATGTTTGATGAAAAAGTCATCCACATGGAACCATTCGCATATGATCATTGTCTAGTGCCGTTTTATTATCTATGCTGGGGGATAACCGCTATCAGATGGGTAAACTTGAGCATCCAGGGCTGCACCCAAATCGGCAACAATGTTCAAGACTTGGCATTCAGGCGTTAGTCCACTGGCATCAAGGAACCTAACGTGTGTCAAAAAATACTCTATGTACCATTGCACTTTTACCACCAGTCTACAGTGTTAACACCTGGCAAAATGGCACCATTTATTCTTGCTGCTTTTGCTATACCTGGTCCTGCAAGTGAACGATGAGAACTTTACGTCTACATTTTTGAAGGAATGGAACTAGTATGAATTTCTGTTTTATTATTATTTTTTTTCGGCTGATGCAGAGAAAAGTACTTGCAGCGTTTGGCCTCAGTAACACTACATCAGATCAAACGGTCTCCTGTAGCAGCAATATACACCTCAGATCTCTTCGCATAGATTGTAGAACTTTCGCAAATCCCTGAGTGTTCCGAATTGTTTAACAATCAGGCAGGATCTGTCTCGCAGAACTAGTGCGTTACCAACTGGAGTAGCGTAAACTTTGAGGTTTTCTATAAGAAATCCAATGGATTTTAATCGGTTGGTCCGCTTCTACAGTCCATAGGCCAGGATAAATCACATTATAAATCACATTATATTATAAATCACACCGGCCAACACGATTTTTACCAACCAGAACTTAACTGCTGTTTTTAATGGAGTTTTATGCGTAGATTTCGAAAATCACCATGATAGTTTCACATCACGTCACAGTTCTTAAATATAGACAGAGTTACGTGTTTTTCTAAAATATGCCAATTTCGCATAATCTAGCTAGTAATGTATGATATACTGATTTATCTTAACAGATATAAGCTAATTCTCTTAATTTTAGCAATCGATTCTGGCTTGGTTTTCTTGTGATAAAAATAATCATACTTCTAGGTATGGTTCTTAGGCTCAAATTCCGATGCAACAATTTACAATTTGAAGAGAGCAAACTTAGCGTTTTTGGTGAAGATTTTTGTAGGATGCCCAAGGTTTTCCAAGCATTAACTGATCGCGATATGTTCTCAGGGTTGTACATCTATCCTGCAAACATAAACAGCCCCTCGAGAGTCGAGGATTCCACGAAAGCCTCCGCTTCAGGCGCCTCCGTAGCCAGGTGGGAAGGAGCAGCAGTGCGTAGCACACGCTTCTTGATTAGACCGGGGTTCGAGCCCGTCACCACCAAATACGGATGATGCGGAAAGGTCAGGGAATGACCACCGCATATCGCGGAGCAATATGGCCTTAGTTGCTAATGCTCCTAAAAAATCAAATAACTAACTAACCTCCGCTTCACAAGATGTCGACTATCAGCCTTACTGGGTAGTGAGGTACATTTAATCAAAGAAGATGAGTTGAATGAGGGGAATTTCACAAAATATTGTTGTTTTTTTGTGTTTGTGAGACAGCGGTGCGACAGAAGAATATGCTGTGCAACATTGGGACAAGCAGGACGAGTTGAAACCAGGACAATGTAATGTAAAATATATTCCATTAGTGCAATCAAACAAGTTTCTACTTTCACCTCTGCACAGCAAATTTGGATTGATGAAAAATTTCGTGAAAGGACTAGATAAAGAAGGTAACGGATTTGCATACTTGAGAAGGGTGTTTCCTAATTTAACATATGTCGAAATTAAGGAAGGAATTTTCGTAGGATCCCAAATTAGGAAACTCCTGAAAGACGATGTGTTTGAAACCCAGTTAAAGGAGGTTGAATTGGCAGCTTGGAGATCATTTACTGTGGTAATACATGTTTTTTTTTTTTTTTTTTTTTTAATAATAGGAAAGAACAAAACTATGAAATGTTGGTATCTAATTTACTCGAGTGCTACAAAAATATGGGCTGTCGAATTTCGTTGAAAATTCATTTTCTCCATTCCCATCTCGAATTTTTCCCCGAAAATCTGGGGGATGTGAATGATGAACAAGTGGAGCGGTTTCGTGAAATATTTCTACGATGGAAAAGCGGTATAAGGTCGCTGGGATCCTGTAATGATGGGGGATTACTGCTGGTTCCTTGTGAGGGAGAGTAAGCAGGAATACAAGAGAAAATCCCTTTAGTAGCAAACATTCTTAAAGACAATTACAGGCATGCTGATTATATATTATTGAAATATAACAATTTCGCTATGATATTTTATTCAGAAGTTAAATGAGTTATAGAAAACGTATAATTTTTTTTACACTTGTATTACCAACTTGAATTATACGTATATATCCGTTTATTATAACATTAAACGTTGGTACATCATTAGATGTAGACGTGATAAAGACTTTTTATGGCGATTTTCGGAATCAGCGCGTTTATTTCCTCCAGAATCACATATTTCCATTGCGGAGGTATGACAATAAAAAAAAAAAATTGTTGGCTAGTGTTATTGATCAGTGAGGCTAAAATGTTCTGGGCGTCATTATGAATGGCAAACATTTGACGGCATCAGATATGCAAATGATTCAAATTTACCTATCAGATTACTTATTGATCGGCGAACTTACTATCGCTCTATGACAAAAGGAAACAGGCTAGAACTCGGAAAGAAAGTTTTTCAGGAGCTTTGTCCATACGAAGTCATTTTTATCTCTATGCTCTATAGAGCACGCTCCCAAATTTGTCAAATTTGTCAAGGCCTTTTAAAAATATCCTGTACGGTGTATAACACGGTGTTTTAAAACATTGTTTCTAAGAGAGCGGTCGAATCGATTTCTTGAATACTTAATAAACCAGCCATAAAGTGGTTATTTCTTAATTTTGACAATAAAGATTGTCCCAATTCAATGACTAAGCATACGAAATCTCCAACTAGTGAAGAAATACTGACCAGTCTAGATGATGATTTAAGAACCATTTCGAACTGCATAAGCAATACTCGATGACGTATTGAAATAAAATATTTTATACACGAACATTTCATTTCGAATTGTCCATTAAAAATAAAAAAATAAAAAAATTAAGAAGTAATACAAACTATTTAGTTCGAAGTCCAGTAGAAAGATAACCCAATAACTTGCGCGAGGATTACGTGAAAGATTTCGTCAACGGACTTTGAACACACGTGCCTTCTTTTACTCACAAGAAAAAGAAATAAAGTGAATCCGAGCCAGTGCTCTCATTTAGGAAAAAAAAAATCTTTTCTGTTTGACCTCGTATGTCATCGTAAATGTCTTTAAATTTTTAAAAACAGATTTGGGTGATCTACTTTGAGCTGTTACTTGCTGTTTAGTAACTTAGAAACCTTTTTAAATAAGATATTCAGAAATAGTCGAATCTTTTTTTTTTTAATTTGGTTGCATAAATTTTGAGCACTAGTGTATTACGCACAAAAGTTAAAGAATGGTACAAAGTGTAAGCATAACTGGTAATAATCAATGATGAGTGTGACGGGTGATTCTAAATTAAAACTGTAATTTCATTAATTTAACACTAAATCACTTTATCATAAGAGTTATTAAAAACCAAAAAAGTCTGAAGTGAACTGCTTTTAGCTAATTTTAATCTCTAAACTTCTTTATCAGGACTTCACTAGTTTAACGACGAAACCAATGCTCATTACACGTATAATTACAATTATTAAGCGTGAGTTTAGTTTCCAGAATACAGTTCTTTTACTGATCAAAGCAGACTATCCATCGTTGGTTTATGGATATTAATCACCATAATCAAGAATACTAACAGCGTGATTAAATTAAAAATGACACTCTCCAGTTCCTAATATCCAGTACATCGAATAGTGTGCTCATTGTATAATTGCCTGAATCCTACCGTGAGCACTCGTCCGAATCTTTTTTCTTCTGCCGAGTAGATGATAATATCTTCAGAGACATAATATGAGGCAGATAATCTGTGGTGGTTCCACACAGCACGAGAGATGTGAGTGATACCGTTTTATGCGCCATATGATGTGGAACGGAAGAAATGTTTCTAACTTCGGGGAAATTCAGCAGCGTTTCTTTTGGGAAAGATAAAGCTCAGATAAAAGGGGAGGCCAGCTATCTCGGTAGTATCAACGATCGATATTTTCAGTGATGTCTATATACAAATATAAATAAATCCGGGCTGTATAATTCATTCTTTCCATAGGTTGGTTCTTAATCGAATGTACAATTTGATGTTAATGTTAAGTTCCAAATAAAGTGCAACACGCAGATCTGTAGCTCTGTAATTCATTGAATTCCAGTTTTGTTTTAATCTCACTTAACCGAGTTTGTGAGTTCTTTAAATACTGCTTAGAATTAACATCTCATATTTTCTTAATCCATTACAATACTTAGTGTATGATTTATTTGTAGTGTTTTTTTTTGTAGCGTGTTTAGTTTTTACTTAAAATTTTAAACATTTAAAGAAAAAATGTTTTTATACATCTTTTATTTAAAAAATAAATAAAATAAAAAATAATTCTGCTGAAAATTAAAGAAAAAACATTCAGGCATAAAACATAACGGTAAACTAAGTTTCTTACATTTTTCTAGTTTTAAAAACGGTTAATCTCACAAATATTGAAACTTGAAAATGTGCATATATTTATGCTTAAAAAACGGGAAATAATTATTTCACATAAACTTTATTATATCAGTTAGAGAGTTCTAAATCTAGATAGAAAATAAAGCAAATAGTAAGCAACAAACACCGAAAATATTTCGTGCAGAACTAGTGAATTTGTAAGACTTTGTGTTACAAGTATATTTCTCTTAGTAAGAATAACGTGTGGAAAGTAAAGCACTTAAGGAATAAAGAAAACATCATTAAGGAAATATTTCCATGACTGGGAGTAGGCTTAGTGGTAGGGCACTTAAGGGGCATGGTAAACAGCGGCATGGACAGGTGAGCAAGAAGGTTAAAATTAAATGCTTCAGAACAATAGTTCTCTCTCTATTACACCGCTACTCGAGGACGCAACATTTAGTGAATTTTGGTGAAGAGCGTCCGTATGGAGCAGTTCAAAGGTATGGTCCGCAGGTGATCTAGTGGTAAAAGATGAAAGAGTTCCGTTGTGTGGGAAAAACAGAATATGAGTTACTGACGTATGGGAAAAGCGAGTTTAAACAATAACATCGTGATTAGCTCAGGTTTAAATTAAACAGGTGGAGATAAGTAAATGAGAATAAAATAAGGTTTTAGTGCCAAACGTTGGAGGCTGTTGTTGCTGTTGGAGTGGTTGCTGATGTAGTTCTGGGTCTGCTTCGGGGACCAGTTCTGAGAGAGTCCTGTTGTGTGGTGACGGGTTCCGCCGTGCACTACAGAGGCTGTTTAGTAGCGTGTAGGGGGTGGGGAATTCTCAATGTTAGGAGATAAAATATCGAAAAGAGTAAAGTAAAATGGTATCTATCTCGTCCAGTTACTCTTTAGTCAAACCGGTCATGGGAAATACAGGTGACCTTGCGGTTTTTTTTAGAAAGGTGTTATTGTTGAAGGACATTTTATCAGGAGCCGCAATTGAGAAAAGAATGGAAATCGCTGGTGTGTGAAAAGCAGCCATCTCAAAAATAAATAATGAGTGGAGGACCACAGGAGAATACAGCTCTAAAAGGAAGAAATACGGCAGAAATTCCGTAGGTCAAGAAAGAGACCGTAAGAATTTGAAGCGAATTGTGAGTCAGGATTGAAGTCAAGAATGCATCAGAATTGAAGGGTAAAGTGTGCAGCAAATGCCTGGAAATTCAATTTACGCAAAGAAAGGCTCATTTCCAACCGAACTATGCAGCGGAAATTAAAGAATCTGGGATTTGGCAGTAGTGTGCCTATGCGAAAGCCACTTCTTTGTGTAAAAAAATTGAAAGATTCGTTGTGCCGCAAACGCAACGACTGGACCAGGGGGAAAAGATCATGTAGAGTGATGAGTGTCGATTTACACTTTTTGTATCAATGGCAAAGTCAAAATGTTGCGTGAAACTCACGAAGCTATGCGTCCAGACTGCTTCGTGATATCATGGTATTAGGTATATTCTGTTGTTACACACTTCGTCTGCTCATGCCATTGGAAGGTCATGTTATGTCCAATGCATAACTTTCCGTCGTATCGGACCAACTTCGTTATTCCTTCGTTTTCACCCGGATTGCACCGGACTCTCTCGATACGATAACGCAACTATCCACTATGAAAAAATGGTATTTCAATGATTTGAACAATCCGATGGTTTTCAACATCTACCCTGGTTGTCTGATTCTCCACATCTGAATCCAACTGAGAGGGTCTGGGACGTGTTGGTTGGGGCAGTTCTCTGCCGACTACAACACAGATACTGAAAAATATGTTGACGGAATAAAGGCCAAATCTCGAGCTAGACTCTCAGATACCTAGTGAAATTCATGCCATTACGTGTACGGCTATAATTCGAGCTAAAGGTGACCCCGACCAGATATTGAATAAAGGTTGCTAATTTTTTTTTTTTTTTTTTTTCGCCAGTGAAAGTTTAATTTTGTACATCGAGACAATTACACATTATGAATAAATTTGACAAGCACGTGAGCATAAAGTCCGCTACTGCAATTCTCGTCGAAAGTTTTTTTTTTTTACTATACTTATTTAATTTAATGCTAAAAATGGAATAGGGTATGTTGTAGTACAGAAGCAGTTGTTTCGTGAATATAATTACGTGATGCTGGATAAGGGCCCTAGTAGCCACTATCGTTGTTCTGATTGGTGATCTGGTACACGTATGGAAAGATGTCCAGGTTCGAATCCCGTCGAGTCGAGAGGTGTTTTATGTTTATGGATTTTTCAGACCACGCCCAATCAGTTGGTCTCCGACGATGGTTGAATTGTTTACATTTAATGACAATTGGGTTTTTCATCCAGAAATTACGTAATCAATTCTAGCAAAGATGCATACAGTTTACACGATGGTATAAAGCCATATGGCCCTTGAAGAGAAAAAAAAAAATAATAATAATAATAATAATAAAAGAGCGAAAAATAAATAACTTTGAGGGATGAAAGTGAAAAATATTGGAAGATTTACTTCTTTCGTTTGAGATTAAGTAACCGAAGGCCAAAGTGTAAATATGTTTTATGAAATTTCTCACAGCTTCGAGGATTTGAATCAAGACTTTTACGGACGAGATTTGAATTCTGATTTTTCAAAACGAGAACTGAATCCTTGTTTTCAAAACGAAATTTTAATCCTGACACCTTTCCGTAAGAGCGATTAAAAATCATGCATTCTCAGGAATACAAAATTATTTATTAGATAATATTCTGAAAGCTGAATACGAATAATTTTATGTATGAATGTACTCCTACTGAGAAAATCTTTTATTGATAAACTCAAGGGACAATTTCCCTCCATTCATTTATCAGAAAATGATATTTTAATCTCAGAAGATTCATGAAGATTTAAATTATCATGCGATTGCAGAAACTGCATGGTTACTTAAAAACACTGACTTCAGTATCTCTTCTAAATATGAAAGATTACACAAAAAAATCATTATATTTCCTTTTATTCTTTATAAATTACTAGGTATGTGAATTTTCGATGTTCCAACTACAGGCGTCAAGAAGAACACGGTCAGATAACAGCTGATAAAAACTGTACCGCATGTTATTGGGATATATGGGCAAGCTTACCTAGAATTTTGATATCTGGTATTTTTTATTTCTCTGAGTAATAGATTACTGTTATTGCGACTCTTGGTTATAATAGCTCTGCTAGTTTATGTATCTGTACCTTATTTTTTAGACCATAAAATCCATTGACGCGTTTTTTTCTGAAAAGAAGATTCTTAAAAATTTTCGGCTTCTTATAGCAATCAGGTTATCTTCAGTATCTAAATTATACGTATTTTCCGGTATGCATTCTCGGCAGTCAGTATCATCATTCAATTTCAAAACACACCTTTCGACTCGATCATGACGGACATTGGAAAGAGCTCTGGTTTTCCAATAACAATATCACAATGATAAATGTTCAAAAAGTTAAAAATATTCAATCAAGAAGTTTATAGAAGTGTCCGTGTCCCTAATTTTCGAAAACTAGTGGCATTCCTTTGTTAGTTAAGCGTTTTGGAGTTTTGTGCAGCGATATATTCAGTTAGTTTTCTATATAAATCTTTGTAGAAATGGTTTTGGAATGAAAACAGAAGTATGAAAATAAAACAACTGAACTCCAGCTAGGCTCATCTGCTCTAAAAAGAGGTGTCACTATGCTTCCTTTCAAGTTTTGTTCTGTAAGGTAGTATAAAACTTATTCATATGGAGTACGTAAAATAAACTTTCTCTAAATATTAAAAATTATAATTTTAAGAAATTCCTGAAGTCTTTCAAAACCGTAATGTGTTTTATTGTCTGAAGCCTTCGTATGATATGAAAAACGCGGTAATTTTTAACTCACTGACAATATGAAATTGAATAAAATTTAAATCTGAATGCGATTTATTTTGGAAGTGGGATATATTCATATTTTATCATTAATTCAAGAGACAACCTGGTTATATGAATAGACTTTGCTAATGCTGACAGAAATGTGAAGTTAGATTTCCGATATCTCATTTTTCTTAGTTTTGTTCCCAAAGAAATATAGATGGTATGGACATTTTATTGGAGTCCCTCTAGCTCTGTTAAACGAAGAATCGATATTAATTCAAACACCAGACACGTGTGTTTTTGTAAAATCATGTTAAACTTAGCATTTCTGAACTCTCTGAACTGTCGGTAAATAATACTAGACAGCGTAAGGTAATCTAATCCACAAAAACAGGAACAATTCTGTGTTTCTCCTTATTTTTACAAAAAAAAAAAAATGGTAACCCTCTGCTCAACGATATTAGTCGAAATTTAAATACCTTTCATATATCAAACTGGTGAAGTAAAATGGAGGAAAGTTTATTCTGAGAAACGACCTGCCAAACATTTTATATCTGATGTTACATATGTTTCAAAATATTTAGCATAGCTTGAGTTAGACTCGATTGTCTGCTCATGCAATCTATCATGACAGGAATGAAGCTCTCCTAAACTAGCACTAAAAACAATCCAGTTTCCTATGTACAGTTTAAGTGATTGATGAAAGCTCACTTGCAAAGAGAAGTGTAAAGTTAGAGTGTAAAATATCTAGATCGCAATTGTTTCTAACCAATCGTGAGGAACTTTCTCAAGTTTAAGCTGCTTTGCAGCTGAAGAACTCAGAGTTAGTCAATTTCTAGGTTGCTGCTGAATTACAAGTGACTAACAAGAGGTATAATCACGCTCTACATTATACACTATCCTCTCAAAAGTATTAGGACACTATTAATGTTTAAGAAAATACATTTTTATTGAAGAAATTTATAATATATGGGCCCGTCTCGTAGCCCTGGTCATTCGCAGAAAACTTTATTTTAATTTTGATCTGAGAAGTAAATATAAACAAAACAACGAGACCCTCCAATTTTTCCTTTCTTTTCAGTCTGTATATACAAACTTTAATTCTTCCTATTGGCTTTAAAAATACCAACGCAAGGGTGCTGCTTAAACCTCAGTATAGCTTGGAGGACTTTCATATTCCTAAATTACAACTTCAGGTGAATTTCGGCAAATGGATGTAAAGTATCTAGATTGCATGCCCGTATACCACATTCTACTCTGCCTTAGAATTCCAGTGTCTTTCATATCTGGAGACTTGTGGGCAGGAAAGAGTCAGTATCTAAAGGTGCCGTCTCCACCAGATCAGGGTGCAGCATTGTAGGGTGTACGCGATCTAAATTTTTTTGAATAAGTGACCAACTTCTGCATCCTTTCAGAAAAAAAGCACGTTCAGACATATCAATGTACCTAATCCCTGCTATAATAACTTTCTAAACATTATTCCACCTTCTGCAATGTCTACAGTGGGGAGGAGACTTGGATTGATCATACTGTGTGATTCTCTTTGCTCCATACCAATACAAATGACAGGAACTACTAATATTTTGGCTGGGCAAAGTATATATTTTTATAACAATGAAATAATCTTCTCGAGAATTTTATTTTGTCTTTGTAATATAGGCAAGGGTATTGAAAACTTTTAACAAAGTATTGAGAAGATTTTTTTTTTCTTCTTACTCTGACGATAAAATTCTCCATAAACAATAGAATAAAACTAACGTAAAGTATAATATTCATCTTAAATTATATAAATCCATATTTTAACCGAATTCATATTTATATGTATATGAACTGTATAAAATATAGTTTCCACATAAAACGCACGCAATTTCTGGATAAAAATTCGCGTATGGTAGCACATTTCGGTATATATTTAGAAACCGTTCTAGTGAGTGGAATCCGACATCGCTGAAATCGTTTATCTACGCACACATATCAGAAGATTATTCAGATTTTGTTGCTGTTAGGAACAGATATTTTGCTGGAACATGATCTCATTATAGCTCTAAGCCAGCATCTCATGAATTGCCTGTGTGGGATAAGATAGTGAAGAAACTCACAATATGCAGTGTTCCATGTTATGACGGAGAACGGGAGATTTTCATGTGTCCGCTTCATAATACGAAAGATGTTTGTAAAGTAAAGGAAGCTCCTGGAGACCAGATTTATTTTAGGAAGTGCAATCTGGTTTCCCAATGTAATAACGCTGGTACGAGTCAAAAATTGAATACCTTTCCGATACTGCTGAATAAACAATGATGTGAAGACTTTCATCAGAAAACTTCAATTAGAATATAACCAGATAGTTGAAATATGATTTTGTACGACATTTTAATTGAATATAAAAATTCTGCTTAGACTCACTACTGGGTAAGAGGAGTTTAACAACTTCATAGATCTTTTATGCATCCACATAAAAATGTTCAGTTAATCGGCGACATATTTCTGCGTCATCGTGAATGCAGAATGTGCATGACTTCAAATTTGTTTGAAGTAGAAATATATGTAAAACGTTGCTCTACTAGTTAGTACAATGCCACCACTAATGCTAGAGATGATTTACTTGGTGAATTTATTGCTGCCCGCAGATCGAAGATCGCTAATCTACCGGGCCAACCTACCACCTACTCCTCAGGAACTAGGGAATCCAATTTGGATGTTACACTTATAACACCTTCCATCAGCAATTGTCTTCAACAATGGCAGGTGCACGAATATGCGACCACTAGTGATCACCGCCTTATCACATACTGTATTACTGATCAAGTTACCCCTCGCCAAATCTACGTGCATGATACTTCCAGGTTCTCTATAAGATCGGCTAAATGCGACATTTTTGATGAGATCATCCGGGAAGCCACCTGCTGCCCCTCTGCCCTCAATAGGTCTCACGGCATGAATAGTACCCAGAAAACAGATTTTGTTCAATCATTGCTCCTGAAAGCCTCATAAGAATCGATGAAGAAATGTTCTAAAAGTCCAAGGTCCGTCCCTTGGTGGTCACAGGATCTTAACCTACGGAATGATCTCAAGCATGCACGTAGAGCATACCAGAGTAAACGCAGAACTGAGCCTCCCCACATTGCTGATCAATACAAAGAAAGATTCAGAGGCCTTCGAAGAGAATATTGCAATGTGATTTACCATGCCAAACAAAAGTCATGGGGCACACTGGTAGAGGCAGAAAGGAAGAGGAACCCTTGGGGCCAGATGCATAAACTTGTCAAGAACAAAATCGGGTCTACAGACATCATCAATTCCATACGCAATAATGGCTCTCCTGAGACAACAAATTGGCTGGACACAATGAACAAAATTCTGGATGATTTGATTTGCCAAGATGATGCTGCCCTAAACAGACTTCCATAATCATGTCACTATCGACAACCAAAACTTCAAAACCTACAGCTATTGAAGATCCTTTTACTGAAGAGGAAGTGGCCATGGCCATCAACAAGCTCAAGAATGGAAAGGCTCTTAAGTCTGGACCTCATCGAGGGGGAATCTGTCAAACGTCTTTGGACTGTCGCTTCTGCTATCCTCATTCAGCTTTTCAACACCTGCCCGAAAGATGGTATATTTCCATCACACTGGAAGCTTGCAAACCTGAGAATTCTACCAAAGGATCCCACTGGCAGGACATCAGTATATTGTTCTATAGCACTTTTACCAATACTGGGTAAAGTGTTTGAGAGACTCCTGCTATTTCGCCTCCAGCCTGCATACGAAGCTAAAGGTCTTGCAGCTCCTCTCCAGTTCGGGTTCAGGCCGAGTTGTTCCACAAATGAGGCTCTGACCACGATTCTGAAACTTGCAAAAGATTCTGAGGCCACCTATGTCTTTGCAATTATTATAGATTTTAAGGGCGCCTTTGACACCGTTTGGTGGCCGGCCATCCTACAGAGGCTCAGGGCCACTGATTTCAGAATCTGTTCAACTGCCTCAAGAGCTACTTCTCTAACCGACTTCTCACCATAAATACACAGTTCCATTCCATCACCTGGCAACTTATCAGAGGTTGTACCCAAGGCTCTATCCTTGGTCCAGCAGTAAGGTGTAAGGTATATTAATGTCATGCGGCACCACGGGTTCTTCTCCCCCCCATCTCCACGTCGCTTTCATTGTGAGTGTACCAGTTTGCTGGGAATGCCAGAGGTTTTAAAGGTGTGTGGGTATTGTACATGTGTAATGTCGTGTACCGTTGTTCATCTGGTCATTTGGCCGCTGGAGTCCAACGTTGCCCCACTTTCGCCCCGTGGAGGCAGACCAGGAACCCAGTAGACTTAGTTACTCTGGCAGGTCCTGCCGCTTAGCTTCCTGAGATTTCGGCGGTTAGGATCTAAAAAAAAAAAAAAATTCATAATATGTATGTGTATATACTCATTTCGCTTGTCTGCATACAGCATACGTTGAATGTCCGTACACACCGCTGGGGGATTTGATATTACGTAGGTGGATAGGCCGAGACTGGGCGAAGATTATTTTGAGTGTTGTTAAGTTTAGTATGTGGGGCGTTCGCGTTGTACATAGATACAGTAGAAGGGGAGGCAGAAGACTGGGGGGTAAAGATAGAAGTATGGGAGTGAAAGAGGAGATGCCCCCAGTTGGTCAGTGAGGCATGCCCATGCCTCACCAGAGAGGAAAAGGGGGGTCAGCTGGGGGAGACAAGGTGTCTCCTCCCCGCCGTGGTAGGGTTGGAAAGGAATCGAGTCCGGTGCTCGATTCTGATCACCAACGAGGCTTGATGGCAGCGAAGCTGCATGGTTCAGGTCCGTGTGGCCCATTTACAGATTCAGGGTTCAGTCAGTCACAGAGTTGTAGTCCATGTCCTTTTATTCTCGTTGGAGGTATGGAATTTGTATAAATATAGTGCAGACGCATCAGAAATACATAGCTATATCTGAATAAATCAGAATATTAGTAAAACGGCATCGTTTTAAGTTATATCTCATATTGTGAATACCTTCACAACGAGTTGCCATGATATTAGTAGTAGTAGTAGTGGCACATGATGCAAGAAAGCAAGTGTAGTAGCTTATGCAGCATCAGCCAAAAAAAAAAAAAAAAAAAAAAAAAAATCACACCATTCCCTCCAAATGCCTATCCAGTTCCTCCTTAAATTTATTTAACCTATCAACTTCCACAACGACAGATGGAAGTTTGTTCCAGCAATTAACCACCCGCTGGCTAAAGGCAAATTTCCGCACATCTATTCTACATCTGTCCTTCCTTAATTTGAACTTATGTCCCCGTAGGTTGGTAATCTGAACAAGTGGAAGGATCCCATCAGAATTCAGCGTGCTCAACCCATTCAAGGCCTTATAGACCTCAATCAGATCACCGCGCAGGTGCCTAGTCTCCAGCCACTGCAATTTGCAGAACTTAAGCCTCTCTTGGTAAGAGAATCCCTTCATTCCCCTCACCAATCGTGTTGCTCTTCTCTGTACACGCTCAAGCAAATCTACATCCTTCCTAAAATGAGGCCTCCAGACCTGTACGCAGTGCTCAAGGCGTGGCCTGACCATTGCCTTATACAGAGCGACAATCACCTCCTTTTCCCTGCTAGCAAAATTCCTATATATCATTGACAAAATTCCTATATATCATTGACTGAGGAGAAGACTAATGTTACTTATTATCAGGTGGATACCACTACCCAGACGGCACCGTTTCAGGGCTATTTGGCCCTTCTTTGGTGGGTGGGTAGGTATCACGAGTCCAGTCGATGACAGTCTAGACATTTTTATGGGCAATTTATATATATATATATATATATATATATATATACACGGAGCAATATGGCATTAGTAGCTGATGCTCCTAAAACCCTACTACAACAACAATAACTATAGCTACCTACCTTAATTTTTCAGCGATTAAATTATGAGGTGTCTGAGATTTATGGCTGATTTTATGAAATTTAAGAAGAGAATTAGTTTAGTTGACGTTTCCTCGTTTTTCGAACAGCTTTCTTTTCTGGAATTCGTTTCCAAAAGGAAAACATCTGTAAAAAGAGAATGATCTGACTGCAACTCTTGTAGTTGCGATGTTGCAAGCTAATTTAATTTATGTGAGATGGACTTTAGCCAGAGCTTTCCTAGGCTCTGGACGTAGAGGCAAGTTAAAATCTCCTAAAATTATAGTAGAACAGTTAGATTTCAGAGTGCTCGTCATACATGCAATTTATTCTGTTCTCTCTTTTTCAGTGTGGTGAAGTGGTAGGCTGGCTGTACAAATTTGAACGGGGAGGTTGGCTTTTTCAAACGTAACACAGATTGTTTCGAACTTTTCAGATTTGATGTGATGTGTCCCAGTAAGTTTAAAGGAATTGAGATAGAAAATCCCAGGTCGCGAGTAAGGTAAAAATCTTGTTCCTGTCTTTGGAGAGCAACCTTTCTGTTAGGCAAATGAAATAACAATCCTCTGAGAAGGGCGTAGATTGTAGGAGGTAGAACTTATTAACTACACTGCGAATATTTTGGTAGCAAAAGGTGATACTATCTTTTGGCATGGCCATTTTGTCATGTGGTTATTATCATGAATTCGATTGCTGGTTAAGACTTCTCAAATAATATATGATTTATCTTTGTAGATGCAAAATTCGTCTAATATAATGAACAAACATACTGAAAATGGTTTCGCTTTCGATTGTGTATAATGAATTTTCTGGTAAATAACCGCTGGCTGTTTTTTTAGAAGTCGAATAGGGACTTTGTAATTAACAATGCCAATGACTGGAGAGTGTGCCACGAACTTACTGAATTCACGGTTCCAGCCCCGAATCATAGATTTGAGCCTTTCTGTTAATTCTTAGTATAGTCAGCAGTTCTTACGTAGTCTTTAGGAACTTACACCGAAATTTGGTTAAAATATAGAGACCCTCAAATGAAAAGTTGCATTGCTTCTCGTCCATTTTGTAGAGATTTAAAAGGAGTCAAAAATAACTAAATCAAAAAAGACGCCTTAAGTTTTCGATGAAGTGAAAAGGCGAAGAAATTTCCTGCATGATTATTACGACTCTGGATATGGACGAATGTCTTTCCTTACATTAATCTGGTCTCGCAACTTTTTTGCATCGCTACTAGAGTTTGCCAACGAGCTTACGAATAGCTTTCTGGCTTCGGTGGTGGAAGAAGATTGAATTCCTGTCTGAAAGCGTAGGGCCTTCCTTGTGTGTACGTAGCATTCTGGTAATAACATTGGACGGGTAGTGTTCTTTTGCCTTTCAGCATCGTTACTATTCCTTTTGGGAAATGTCTGCTTCCAATCTTCCTTTTATAGGGTCATACAACGGTTTCTGCTGCCGTACATGCAAATGGCATCATTTCTTCAGTAGTCACCCATAAACATTGTGCTCTCTTTGAAATTCGTTTCTTTCCTTCAGTTTTCAAAGAAAAGATGTCACTTTAGATTTTCAGTTGTACGAGTATGTTTAAGAGAATGGCTATTATTTGCTATATAAAAGTCAACTTTAAACAAATTTTCCTTTTCAAAATACGCATTAATATTTTATTTTATTTCATTTATTTTTTATTGCTTAGATTCTTCAGTGTGGATGTTTTGTGGTAGAACGGCTATTCTTAATTATATTGGTTAAATTATTTGCAAATGACTACAATTTTATTATTGAATTCGAAAAAAAGTTACCATGTTTGCTTTGATCTAAAGAATTAAATTATTAAAGAAAAATAAGAAACAAAATCCTGTATTTCATGTGAATATTAAATTAGACGTAGTTATTACAGGGGTTTTGCTAAAAATCCTTGTAGTGTTTCAATTAAGGAGTATTTCTTTCTCAAGAATCATGTGAAGGAGCTATGATGCAGCTTTTCACTTTATGTTGTCATTTGCTAAAAATAGAAAAGGTGGAGAGATGTTTCACTCACAAAAGTGTTCACAAAACAAATGTGTCCATTACTGAGCAAATGTGCCCATTTCATGATAAGACCATTTGCTTTGTAGAATGGGTTCTACTAGACTAGATTAAGTGGTAAACTCTAACTTTTGGAAAAGAGGAAGTGGAGATGTATTCCTTGTAATTTAGAAGAGGTCGTCGTTGGGTAAGTTCGTTTAACAAAAATATAATTGTGAAATGGAGTATATGGAAACGCTTTAAGTATATAAATTAAGTAATTTCAGAATTGGGATTATGTAGCTTGTGTTGTAATATTCAGAATTCCTAAATGTAAAATTATTAAAACGCATTTTATTTCAATATCTTTTGTAATTAAGATAGACTTCTCCTTATACTGTCATTACTGAATCACATCTTTTGGATTACATATTATTATTAATGCTTAACCACAAGCTGTGAAGAATGTTTATTAACTATAGACATTCACTGTATATACTTCTACAGTAAGGTTTTTTAAGATTCTTTAGATGAAATCTGTTAAAAAATAACATTCTGAAGTTAATTTTCATCATGAGAGAAGAATATTATTTTCGGCGCAACAAAAGTTTTCCGCATAACCTTTCTATGAAACTGCATTTAGCTGTGCTATATCAATGATTTTTGTACCTGCAGGACCATATCATGAATTTTCAAATCTACTAACAAACGTGGAAGCGACAAAAATTCAAGAACGTTAAAAACGCACCTTTATAGTATTTCTATTTAGCATTTGTTTCAATGAAATTCTTAATAGAAATTATAGTTTTGTTTTATTTAATTTTTAAAAAATCGATTTTCATTCCCTAAAAACTGAATTTATCATAATATATAATGTAATTAACAATTCCAAAGAACACTTTCTCATATCTGCAACACTTTGCAACAAAAACGCCATCACAAATTTGCACAACGAATTGTAAGAGTTTTTTTTTTTTTTAATTTAATGATCAAATAACTAATCGGAGATTTCTTAAATGATTCATCTGAAGCGGGAGTGACCAAACCTTTCCTGCAATGTGCTACATAAATGCATCGCGTTTCACCTAGTGTTGGATACAGCAGCCACTCAAATCAATATACTCCCCACCTCCAGCTAACTGCTTTGCGTTTGGCATCAACAGTCCAAGCAAACGCAAATCACGAGACACGACCACAGTTGGTCACAGCACCTCCGCTAAACTTCACGGTTATGACGATATATTTTGATAAATAATATTCTCCAGGCATTCTCTGGCAACAAACAGGGTCATCAAGATCGGAAAACCGTGTACCATGATTTCTCACTCCATAGCCTAGTTTTCTAACGTTCCAGGGACCAATTACGATGGTTGTGGGCAGGCAAGTCGACGTTGTCCATTATGTCTTTGTATTAATGCCAGTTCTTGTAGCCTCTCTGAACTCCTTGTTGATGGTATTCGATGAGAACTGATGGGATCTGTGTACCACTCTTCTGAATGCAATACAGTCTCTTTTTTATTCAATTACTGCAGTGAACAAGAACATTCCCTGTTGTAGTAGCACCGACGTTACCAGTTAGTGACTACGTCAGCCACCGTTGATCTAGTATTGCGTTGCAATTTTGCTGCAATGGCAGAAATTAAACGTATCAAGGAAATACGGTTGATGAGTCCTGTTTAGTTCTAGTGAACATCATAGTTGCTTTGTACATATTCCTGACACACTAATGGTGGATATGGTTCATTTTTCTGAAGCCCAGGTGGTAACAAGTCAACAGATAACAATAGTAGCAGAGATACCTTTTATTAAATTTATGAAATCAAATCAGAATTTAATCAATTTAAATTTTAAAACCGGTGATACCTAAAGCAAAATGTTTGTGAACGATATTTTAGAGCAAAAATATCTCTAAAAATAAATTTATAGGTATGAAAATATTAAAGAATGATGTTCAAATAATTTCTTCGGCTTCCTGTGTTATAAGTTAGCTGTTTTTAAACTTTTCAAATAGCAGACTAGGAAAAGAACTGTAAAATATAATACGAGCCAGTATTCAAATCATTAGATAGAATTCTAGTTTTTCACCTTGTGTGTATCTTGTAGTTATTAATCACCGCAGAAACCAGTAGCCATAAACACAATTATATCCAACAGAATGAAGAGCGTTCAGTATATTTTCACTAATATTTCCTATATTACTCTTCGATATGTTAATTGTTTGAGATTTCTTCTTCAAAAGAAGTCAAGGGATTTTTCAGCAATTGGCAAATGTTGCCGGGAATTACAAAGTACTGTTGTAATAATAAAAAAAAAGACTTCTTCGCATACTTTTAGAAAATTTAGTCAAACATGACCATGAAATCACCGCGCTTACTCTTTAAATCCACCTGAATAACAATTTTTATTTAAATTACATCTTATTTTGGAGCAAAAGCCTCAAGTTGCGTAGTGGCTTAATTAACATGCTTACAAGTTAGTGCAAATGCATCAGATCTGCTCGCAGCTAACTACTAAATAGTTATAAGATTGGCATCATTATGTATATCTCATATTGTCAATACCTTCAAAACGAGTTGCCATGATATTGCACTACCTAGAATAAGTAACTCTTCACCATAGGAGAAGACTTTACTTATTCTCAGCGGATGCCACCACCCAGACGGCGCCGTTGCGGAGATGATTGGCTCCTCTTCGGTGGGTGGGCAAGCACCCTGGTGTTGCAATATTATATAACTCCACAATCTCTCATATTGTGGACTTATACTTTGCAACTGCCTTGCCATAATTGCAACACCAGAGTGCCTGCCTACCCACCGAAGAGGAGCCAATTAGCTCCGAAACGGTGCCATCCGCTGAGAATAAGTAACGATAGTCTTATCCTATGGTGAAGAGTTACTTATTCGATGTAGTACAATATCATGGCAAATCGTTGTGAAGGTATTCACACTATGAAATATATTTAAATGATGCCAATTCCTAGTTACTTAGTAGTTGGCTGCGTGCAGAAATGGTGCATTTGCACTAACTTGTAAGCAAGTTTTATTTATTGTTTTTGAAATCCCTCTGCCATACTGAACACTAAATTTATAGTGTCCTTCCATGGTGAGAAATGTCAGCTAAACATGAGGCCGTTGCTATCCATTCTTTATCTTCAAGGTGACTTGCCAGGGGCGAGTTGTGCTGCCGCAGAAAAATTCTCGCTTCTTTTCTAAGGTCATATACCCGTGCCGCGAGAAATCGCTGTAAAAAGCTAGTAGTTGATGGTATTATGCTCCCAGTTCTTCGGAGAAAACTTCAACTATTCTTATGAAATTCACAATATTGAATTCTATGCTGTACGGGTCTCGTTGCTGGTAGTCAGCGCATAATGGAAAGGTGAGGTTGAAGGGTGGAGGGTAAACCATGCTTTAATACTGAATGATTTTTTAGAATGCCATCCTCTGATTATATAGCACCATTTCTAATGCTCCAAGACATAATTTTATGTTGTTTTTTTTAATGCTCTTCTTGGTAATTTTAAAGATCGTTAAAATATCTATACTTTCTTGCATTGCACAAATATCACGCGTAAGAAACATGTGCATATATGGAAGGCAGAACAGTGAGTTTCAACAACGATACGGAATTCTATTTAGTTAAATCTGATTCTTGCCAATAATTTCTTTGGAAGCATTCTTTTCATTGGAACCCCTCACTGCAATATCAAATATTCCTCAACGAATTGCACGATTCGTTTGCTCTTAACTATTTTTTAAGAAAATAATTGACTGTCAATGGCATTTCATTTGAACAGAAAATATATATTGCATCAGTCTAACTTCATCGTTCACAGCTCGGATGTCTTTTTTTTTTTTTTTAAATTCAAAAATCAAATCCCGAGATTGTCCGTTTTTGACTTTTTTTTTTTGTCTCAAGGTGCCCTAATGGTTAATTTCACAACGTCTCCGAAGAATACTCCACCACTAGTGGCGGACTGGGTCTAAAAATATTGGTTGCCAGGAGACAAAGGGGGCTCACCCACAACTATTATATTTTCAAGCTACTAAAAGGTCATTAACATTTTTAACATATTGTCTAATGTTATTGCAAGGGGACCCACTTGCCATCGGGAAAGCTGACATCCTGACCAGTCAGCCACTGTCCACCACGCAGTACACGCTGCGGACAATTTTGGGATTACACACAAATCCGTAATTTAAATAAAATCTACCTCAATTTTGTAGAGTGGAGCATTCTGCTTCTTTTAAATTGACACATGCGTTATAAGTTCACCAGTGGATGAACTGGAAGTTATGGATGCAGTCATTTCACTGATATCTATATTTATAACTTCCAGCTTATCCGGTGAGATACGAGGTCTTTTTCAATGGTACGAGATCTTCAGAAGTCCAAATGATGAGTTTCATTTAGTCAAGAATTACATGCCCACCCTCGTCGCCATACACTTTCTTCTCTGATGGAATAGAAAGCTCCTTGGTCACAGCAGCAAATGTCCAGACATAGGTGATGGTTACATTAAATATAGTGTACTCCAAGTTAGATTATGTGTGGGTTAAGCGCCAAAGCAACAGAGGCTATCAGGTGCCAGTATATTATGTCTGTAACTGCATGTATTTTCGGTCTGCTTCTTGTTTGATGGACCCATGTAGCGCCCACCTGAAACCCGTCATTGATGAGATTTGAACTCTGGTTTTCCACCCTATCTAGTCTCAGTCCTCCCTGTGTGGGAGAAGTGATTATAAAAACTTTGTAACCCATGAGGGACATTATTTCCATGTTTCTGAAATAAACGGTTTTAAAATGCTACTGAGACTCACTATTTATTGAATCTCAGAGATTATTATGAAAAATAAATATTTAGATTATTTATTGGAAGCCAAGATATGTACAGAACTACTAATAATGCGTACACGATCGTTGAATGAAGGAAATGAAAGTAAGAAAAATGAAATTGTTTGCATTAATTGATTAATTTGACATGAAAGTTTAATAGACTCACCATACAGGAATTTTTTTCGAGAAACTAATACTCGTAGTGAAGTTAAGATGAAAAAGGAGCCCCATTGGGAATTTCTGTTTGCCGAAGATCTGGTCATTATAGCAGAAACAATGGATAAACTAGGAGAGAGGGTTTGTGGAGTGGCAGAGGAGCAAAGATTAATATTGGGAAAACGAATACTGTGGGGAGAAAAAGGATAGAACAAGAGACAATGGTTTTGAAAGCTAAACATGGCAAGGAGATAAAGTTGGTGGAACATTTAAGTCCTTGGGGAATGCGTTGTTGAAAGAAGGTGAATGTGAGTGAGGTGAGAGAAAGAGACAGGGAAAATTGGCTTCAATTAGCGGAGAGCGATGAGCAGGGCTGTGTTTGTGATAAGAAGGTTGCAGCGAAAATCAGATCCAAAGTTTATAAGACGGTAATTACACCTGCCGTATCTTATGAAGACATGGACACTGAAGAAGATGGAAGGATACCAGTTAGAAGGAATGAAAATAAGAATGGATAGAGTGAGGGTAGATAAGAATGTACCGTAGCGGAAGTGAAGATTTGGAAAGAAAGGAGTGAGAAGAGTTGCAAGTCAATGCCTGCTCTGAACTGACTAAAACATCTCGAAAAAGAGGGGAAAATAATTAAACGAAATATCACAAAAATAGACGGAAGAAGCACGGGGTTGGTGCCAAAAGATGTAATCAGAGTGGCCTCTTTATTTGGTGGACCAAACCTTTTCCTAAAATGGAACACTCCTACGGTAACAGCATCACTTGTTCCTACCGTGCGATATAGTGCAGGTGAGCAAACGCACAGAGTTGCTGTTTGTGTGCAATTCAAGTGCGAGAATGAATAAGACAAAACATTAAAGCGAATTTGACGTAGCACATTCGTTGGCAGCAGTCATGAGTCATCACTGAAAACGCGACTGTATCTTCCGAGATACTCACATACCGATGTGAAAACCCCTTGGAGTTTTCACGCACGAAAAAAAAAATAATAATATCCAGCCAACGGCGATCTTGTGGTCGAAAAGGGACCATTGATATGAAAGTCTAAAAGATTCCGTGAAGACCTGTGCAGGGACGAAAACACAGAAACGTACAATTTTCAAATTGAAAATGAGTATTCTGCTCGAAGGTGGATCAGCGACTAAGTCTTTATGCCGGCTATATACAGTGATTTCTCTATTGATTTCTTGGTTTATGTGTCGATAACAGACGTGTCCAAGGATCGCTTTCCTGTGTGCGGGGAGGCAGAACCCCTTAATCACTCGTTACGGAAACTCTGCACTGTGTAGATGCAGCGTTTATTCTGTGACTTATCCTAAGGATTTTCATAATTAACTTAAAACAATAAAAAACGTCGTGAGGATTCCACCGACCACAGATGGGACTTCAATCTCGAAATTTCTAAATGGGTGTCAAGTGACCAAGCAGGTATCCTGATACAAAAGTCAATTTGTAAATTAAAATTATTAAATTAAGGATAGCGGGTAGGACAACAGAAGAGTAGATCAGAACAAGAGTACAGAATGATCTGCCAGAACTGAGTTGCAGCATAGTGCACACAATATAAGAAACAATCCCCTGGATCCAGGAAACAAGCTGTTGCCCACTACTACATGTCAAGCAGGGACTAGTAAAAGAATATTTTAAAGAATTGGATGCTCAAGATGATACCTTTAAGAATATACGGGGTGTTTCCTTGGTCCATAGGTTAAGCAGTTGTTGGCTAGGCAAGAACTGGAAGAAATGGGTGTCAAGTGGAGGAAATGATTGATGTTGAGCGAAATGACTTGTGCTGAAATGTTTTTTCCTTGGGTAACTTTAGGGGAGAAAATTACAAAGAACTATAGATAACAAGTCGATTTAGAATTACCGAAAAATGGGATGCCGAGTGTTAATCAAGCTCGATTACTTGCACTTTCACGTGGACTTTTTTTTTTCATACCAAATCTGGACGAGGTTAATGAAGAGAGATTTCACCAGGTTATACAGTCAATGGAGAAGAGGAACCTGAGAAGGTGGGATGGAGTTATGATGGGCAACTATATTTGGTTTACGGCTCGGGATGATCATTCCAAAGACAAAGACATTGAAATATTATACATTTTAAGGATTAGTTTTTTTTATAAACCTTGCTTTCACCACTCCATATGTAGCTGGGGGAGTCAAACAATTTGTTAAAGCGTTTGAAACTTAAGTAACACCTTGAAGCATAGATAATCATCAATTAAAAATAATTTTTAATTTGGTATCTGGGAAAACTGTTGAGGCTATATATAAAAACAAAAATTATATTCGTAATCAGCATACCAAGTTCATAACGTAACATAACGAAATGCAAATAAACAGAACCTTTCTGTAAATTTGCTACTAGGTGTAACTATTCTATCTTAAAAACCATAATCAATTATGTTTTATTTTTATTTTGAACATTATCATGCTCATATAATAAAGTTTTGTTCTTTTGATATTCGTTTTCTGATTTTACCCGTCATCAGAACATTTAAAAAAAATAATAAAAGTTGTTATTTTTAAGAAATTTATTTTATTGCTGAAAATGTTTATTTTACTACTGGATGTTAACTAAGCACATGGATTAAACTAGTTTGGTTAATTCTGTGCAACTATTATTTTAGAGGATTTAAAAAAAGAAAGGGGGAAAGTATATATGGCGGTTTCACTCTTCAATGGAGCAGCGTTAAACATTGCCATCGCAAAAGATTCGTAAATCGCAGTAAAGCGTGATAAAAATAAACACTGGGAGTATTAAAGTATTGCGTGCTTTCAAAATGAAAAGCCAAAAAACACCATTTTCCTACCAGCCGTTAAAGGTCGCTTCGTATACGCGTGTGACTATTAAAAAAAAAAAAAGAAGAAAGATAAAAAAAAAAAACTGCTACTGAAAGGAAGGTGATGGTGGTGGCGCCATCTATCGACAACTACGTACAATAGGATGAACGCATCTCTTTGAAAAGTAAACAAATAATGATAGCTAGCTCTTAGAATTTATATCTTTGTTAAACATAATTATTAGTGTTTTTACTTTTACTTAAACCCTAATTAACTATGAACAACTTCGTCAGTGGAAACCTAAACGGTTCATCTGATTAGAAATAATTAAGTTGCATTTCATATTAATGTAATGATACTATTTCGTTTTTTAATGACTAAATAATTATATTTTACTCACCAAGTCAGTTAAAAGAAAATGATAGTTTCTTCTACCCATATAAATGTCACGAACATGATTAACAATAATAGTTCTGCCTGTAGGGGCGCTACAATCTAACACAATGTATTTACTGCTGTTTGGATCATGCTGTTCAACATCACGAAGAAAATCGTTAGCTTCAGATGAATTTGCAATTCTTTTCACGACGCGCACCTCTAGCTTATAGCTGTTCGTTGTCAGCTGGAAGATGTGCTGTAACTTTAGGAGACCTGAAAATATAAAGACGTATACTTTAGACTGGTAATGCTTCGTGAGAAGCATATAAAAAAGGCTATCAGCTTAAAAGAAAATAAATAAACATTAAGGCTGTTCAGTCAGATCGCAAATTTTATGTGAATAAAAAATAAAAATGAAACTATTACTTCTGAAAAATTGACATTAACATGTGCATGCTTATATATAATTTATAAAATATGTTAATCAATTAAATAGTAAGTAACTGTTTACTAAATTAATTTATTTATAACTAAATTTAGTAAATTATTTATTTTTATTAAGTTAATTTGATAAATGAACTTTTTGCAATAGAAATCGTGATAAAACTGTGATTAAAACAAGAGCTTGTTTATTTTGTTATTAGTTATAAGCAGCATCTATGAAAAGTAAAGGGCATCTTAATATATTTACATTTAATAACGATTTAATATAAATTACTGCATATATATGAATTGCAATACACATGCAAACACGCTAGCGCTTAGAAGTCTATATACATACCGATAACCTTATCGAAAACAACCCTATTCTCTTGCCTAATTACTAAACTGCATTGTTTCCTTAACAAGGTAATTGATAGTGTGATCGACATTAACCGAAGGACGTTAGAATGTAAATATTAGATAATCACCCTGATGAATAAGTGCATCGCACGCAAAGTAGTTTGTTCACTGACTAGCAAATTACATGCACAATCCTAGAGTAGCCCCCATATGCCAATATGCACTTCGTTCAAGAATTTTAATTTACTCTTATCACAGTATAAGAATTAATGCCAAATGTTTAAGAGTGGTATTTTAGGGAATGCGACAGCGATATGGATAGTAATAAAATTTTAATATTCTGACTTAAGTTAGATTACACAGTGAATATTGTTTTTGTTAACTCCATGGGATTTCTAGGATTTAAAAAAAAAATGTTTTTTAGACACTTGAATAACTGGGAAACCTTAGTTTAGCTGCCTTTTCGTTTAGGTAGTAGTAGCAGAAAGCAACTTATATATCATCAGAAAAAAATAATAATAAATATATAAACATATATATATATAATGCTCTTAAAATACTCTTCAAAATATCTCATATTAATATAGTATTAAATCATAAATTCCTTTTCTCACATAAGGTCTATGTTTATTGGCTCAAGGCTGTCTGATACCTGTAAATTATCGCTAATTGGGTTTGTGATGAACACAGTTTGCAAGAACTTACATAATAGTCTTACACTTCACAGAAATAAAAAGAACTTACTTCACAGAAATAAATTCTAAAATATTCTGAAATTTGAAAGTAAATTCTGAATTATAACCGGTAATATGCAACTCACCTTCTGTAAATTCTGTAAATTACAAATTAATTCATTATAACGAATATTCCAAAATATAACTAAAATAAATTAAAATAGTTATCACCTATAGTTATAAATATTTTATTTAGAAAAAGAAAACGTGTTTAAATACATTTTTAATAATTAATACTTTAGCAAGGAATATAATTGCGTTATTTACAATTAATTCAAACTGCATAAACTATATAATAAATATATATATGTATTTGTATCGCATGGGATACTCTACTGCAACACATATCGCATGGGATACTTTACTGCAACACATAAATCTATGTGTTGCAGTAAAGATTCATAAAACGGAATGCGTATTGGACCTACTCGGTATCTTACTGTTAATTCTTTTGGGATTATTGGGAGCGCTTGTTCTGTTTTGAATATAGTTCCTGACACCACTAAGGAAAATTTTGAGGGCAATAGAGTTCTGCGCTGGATATCAAATACAAAGAATCCTCATGTGTAAATATCATGATTGATGACAACAGAGAGAAAAAGAATAACAAACTGACATGGAGTTTGAAAACTTCGCTTTGCAAAAGCTCTGCTTAGAGAAATGCACTAAGGCTGCTTTTTATTAAGATTTTTTATAATACGGAAGCGTATATGAACACGGTGAAAAAGAAATGAGGACAGGTGAGTATTATAGGATTGTTAAATAAAAAAGATTTGGAAGTGCTGCGAAATTTTAAAACACTGGAAAACACAACTATTGCAGAAAGAAGGTGTGTTTTTGTTATTCTCAGTTAAAGTAAATCATTGGACAGCTCTAATCCATCAATCGGTTATGGAATTGCTCATGAGAGATTTGGATTTTATATAAAGCCGCTTTTTTCGCATTTTTACTGAGAGTTCAACGCTGAAGAAAAAAAAGAAAAAGTGACATGTCGCCTGCAGCACTACCTGCAGTGTATACTGCAGGAAAAATATGATTTTCTAAATTCATAATCTCCCAAGGTGCCTTGGAAGATGCTCGAAAAGGTCTAACACAAAAACTGTATAAAAGGTCCTGATGAAATATTGCAATTTACAAAAGAATACCGGAAATCTTGAGAACGTTAAAGAACGTATTTAATACTATGCAAACAGCGTAATTAAATCTGGTATTTTGCCACTGTTCCACCTGCAACGATTCTCTTACATATTACAATAAAATTTCGATATAACTAATTCGTCGCGGTGAAAAAAAAATATTTTCACTTTTAATGAAATTTCGTTTCAGTGAAACGCAGTGAAAAATATCATACCAACAAGTTTGACATCACAAAATAATTATTGAATCTTACTTATCAAATGCAATTTTATGTTTTTAAATAAAAAATTTCAAAAATTGTTTTTTCATGATTGCTATTTTCAAAGACATAAAACTTTGATCCAATTTCAGCTTCAGGTTTCCTTCTTGTGTTCGGAAAAACAATGTGCAGAGTCTTTTGGGTGGTTTCGAAGAAGAATCATTAATATTCATTAATAGACACTATCCTAGCAGAGATTAAGGCGGTGAATGATGCGGAAGCCTTTACAACCTCTTTTGTTTCGTTCCTCCAATGACCACAGCAAAAGTAATGCATGCCAGTAAATGTTATTACCACACTACCTCTTGTTAACGGCCGAGTAGCACGATAGATTTTACAAGTTAGCCAAACTCTTAAACCACTTTAATCTTTGCAAGTCTAAATTTGCTGGGTACATGGTGAGTATTTATGATGAGTTTTCCCCTAGCGTAGTGGTAGTTGCAGTCGAAAAGAAGTTTATAAATAAAAAGGCTGCATGTGAGCCTCTCAAACCCTTGGTAATGTTAATGAAAGCGTCGTTGCATACTGGGAAGATTTCCTTTGTCTGGGGAGGTGTGAATCTTCCCAATCCACAAAGGTGACGTGGATAACAACACGCCAGTCAGTTTGACTTCTGTAACTGGGAAGATCATGGAGTTTATATTTAATGATGCCATTCCCGACCACCTTGACAAGAATGGCATCTTCAGTATATCTCAGTATGGGTTCTTTAACGGGAGGTCATACCTGACCAATTTGGTAAAGTACTGTGATGCATTCTATCTGTTCGATGCAAATAACAATATTGACATTATACACCTAACTCTCGGTTAAGGAACTCAATGCGTTCTTGGAAAACTGTACGTTAACCGAATGTACGCTAACTGAACATTGAATTCACGAGATATGTTCCGGAGTATATGCATATATTATGATTTTTTAAAATTAAATATGAATAAGTCTCTTAACATTCTTGTTTCTTTCATCACTGGGGTCACAATCCTTTACAACTCATATTGCCTTTTCTACCTTCATCGTGATTTCGCTTAAACCTTTGAGATTCATGGTCTCGGAAAGCATATTGGAGATTCCATCATCACTATCATTCTTCTCTTCCACTCAATCAAATTGTTGGCCGTGAAATCTTCTTTATGAAACTACGGGAAGTCATTCCAACTTTCAATGTCCACTTCTAGGTTGTGGTGTTCCGTCATGTCTCGAATTTTTCTGTGAATGTTCTTGCGTTTTATGGAAAACTTCATAGTCGTAGACAGACTCCGTGAAAAGCTTTCGTTAACAACGCTTAAAGGATCGCGTGATATCTTTACAGCTTGCAGTAATGTTTCTCAGTGTCACAAGAAACTGCCACAAAGAAACTTCTACATTAGCATTCTTCTTTCCTTCCGTCAGTAGCAGGAATAGTTTGAGCCTGGATGAGTGGAAAAGATCTGCATTGGAATCATGTCAATGAAGCGAGGAAGTTTTATGTGCTTTTCTCACAACGTGGCTGAGTTAGCCAAACAGGCGAGGGAGCTCAGGCGAGGGTAGCATAGTTTTTTTCTCCCACAAACAGAGGATTTTCATTCAGAAAAACAGGAAAAAACCTACTACATAACACACGAAATTTTGTATATACGGCACAATATGGTCCTAAAATCCTACAACCAACCAACCAACCAACCAACTTGAGACGATTCTTCTCAAATAATGCTGTTTGCAGGTGAGGATTACCTCTCGATTCATGGGCTTTTCTTTTTCCCCACACCAGTTCCAGGAACACCCTCACTTAGTTTTCTCTTGTCATTCATCTGAATCACATTGTAAAAAGTACTTGTACTCGTACAAGTTATTGTTCCACTAAAAGTACGAAAACTGAGTACGCGTTTGCAATTCTTAGTAGTAACATACTAGCGACTGCTGAAGCGATAACGAAATCAAAACCAAGATGTTTCTTTTATAGTCTCGTTTTCGGATTTATAAGACACATTAGCTTTTATTCTCAGCAATAAGCAATAATTAAATATATAAATTTTCTTTTCATACTCCGAACGATCACAGGTAGCAGGAGTGTACAATTACTGTAGATGTTTACTAGGATAACATCATAGGGTGCTAAAGACACAAACCTGCATGTCACTATGAATATATGTACGTATATCAGACAAATGGTATGGAAAGCATGTTAACAGACTGAAAGGTAATCGAGCGTTAGGTGTGTATCTAGACATTAGAAAATCTTGTGATACCGTCCCTAATGGAAAACTGCTATATAAATTAGAAACAGGTGAAGTAACTAGTGAGATCCTACGCTGGATTGCAGACAGGCTAAAAGACAATAGAGAGGGTTGAATAAATGGACAGCCATCAGGGTATATAAAAGTGTAAGAAGTGGAGTCCTTCAAGGATCGGTGATGGGTCCCATACTATTTTTAATATTGATAAGGGCATCCATCCAAGGAAGGATTACAAAGTTTGCTGATGATTTGAATGTGGGAAGGGTGGTTAATAATCCAAGCCAGGACGGGTTGTTTCTCAAAGACGCGGATCGGTTGCATATATGGTCTGGAAAATGGTAAACTAAAGTTTAGGGCTTCTAAATGTACGGCCTGTTTTATAAATTCTAAATGTATGGTCTGTTTTCTCTCGTAGATCAGATAAGAACCAAAGGGCACAAATATAAAATCATAGGGAATAACAGACGATTAGATCTCATGAAGTTCACTTATACGCAGTGGGTTGTCGAAATCTGGAATAAGTTTCCTCTCAAAGTGGCAGAGGCAGCGAGTCTGGCTAAGTTCAAAGGGAAAGGAGAAGGCTTGCAACCTTCTAGTAATTGGCAAGAACATTCTGTTTCATTATTATTATTATTATTGGCTGATGCAAGTCTGTTTCCTTCCTTAATTTATTTGTCTGTAGTAATATTAATCATAGCAATACTATGACTATTTCCCCTTGAACACTATGAAATCAGCCAATTACTAATGTACGTCTGTTAATCAAATATTTTTCATTCTGAAAGAAAAGAAATCATATGTTGTCATATGGAGAAGAATAATTCTCAGTTATTGAATTCAGTAATTATTTTCTTTAGTTCATATGGATTTCAAACGAAATCATATAAAAATAAAGTTCAAATAGTTAAACTTGTAGTACAACTGTCTCAACATCTGAGGGTATTTGAAATAATTTGGAATATCGTCCTTTAAAACAAATTAACCGTATAACATTACAAAATTTGACCTCAAAACAATAATAAAACCTAAGAAAACTAGTTTTATAATTTTACAAAAAATACTGTTTAATATTGTTGCCTATTATGATAGGCAAGAATGTTCAATGATAAATAATGACGATAAGCTTCATCAAAAATCTAATATGATCCTAAAATATGCTAAATAAGTTATACTGTTTTGTAAATTAATCAAATCAAAGTTTTATTAACGTACTTTTCTGTTAGCTGCTGAAGTGCGTATTGAATGGTAACTTCATTTAATACTCAAGAACCTCGGTATTAATAGTTAATTTGGAAGCAACGCCTTAAAAAATCCGAAAATGGGTTTGAATAAATCTGCATTTATTAAACCCTTTGAACAAAGTTAGAAAGAATTACATTTTATTATTTACGCTTAAATAATAATCAGATTTAAACAGGGCCTTCATTATTAAACAATAAAATAAAATCAGTCAGTGATATAACTTTTAAAGTTCAAACTATGATTAACAATATTTTAACATATCTGCAGTGTATGGAAATTAAAATATTCAGAAGCAGAATATATCGTATAATTGAATCATACCTAATTGAAAAGTATGTAAATAATTCCGTTATTTTGAACTATTGTGCATTAATCAGCGAAGCACATCAACTTTGCGCATTAATCAGTGAAGCTCATCAACTATTGTATTGATGTATACATGTGTAGAAAATTTGTGTTTTTTTTTTTTTTGAGAAGTGTTTTTTTTTAAAGAGAAGCGTGTGTGTTTTTTTAAATTTTTTTTATTAAATCTAACGAGTTGTTTAGTTCCTTGAATACTGAAATTATTCAAAAGTGTTCTCTTTAAATTGTACCAAAGCGCCAATAACCGTCATGCATTTTAAAATGCAAACAGTGTTATTTTAAGGAAAAAAATATTACGCAATATTAAATAGAACCGTGACACATCCAGTTTCGTAGAGATAGAAAAATATTATTAAATAGTACTGCATTTTTGTTGAGTTTCGTTTATTTTAGAATTTAAAACAACGATACCTTCACGAGATGGCACCACAAACCGTGCTGTATAATACTAGCATCTGCCGATAGATGGCAGCAGAGTAAAGAGCTGTAGCATACTGACGGCTGAGTTTCCATTTAAAAGTACCTCTGTGAAGTGTTAAAAAATATGTAAAGATACTTTTGTTACAGGTTCATACGGTTTAAAAATATAGTCTAGAAATATATACTGCTCGATATAATTCAGCTATTATAAGTGAATACATTCTACCTCTAAATATCTATAATCATAAAAATGGACACCGGTTACCCGTATCAATTTTGAAATGTTGCTACCACCTATACGATTTTTATTTCAAAATATATTAAAAGGGATATATAACATCAAAGTATATTATATACAAACGATGATGACTTGCCATCCTGAGTACTGGAGATGTAGCTATACCACTGAGCAAGTAAAAAAACGGAATGAAGTGAAATTATTCAAAATTTCAACCCTTTGGTCTCAACCCCTGTTTTTATAGGCTTGAAAATTTGCATAATATGCTGCTCTGTAAGGTGGTAGATCAATTTCTATTGGCTATTCGGAATTCGCATTCCAGGACGACTATGATATCAAATATTCGCCTTCGGCGACTCTGTTCACAATAAAATATTCGTGAAAAACATTTTGTTCTGTTAATTCTGAATGATGCTCAATACGTTCTACGTTCTTATTATTTTACAAATATATATATTGCAAGAGATAGTAACCCATATCACAATTCAATAAAACCTATGTCACAAAAGATTGTTTTATAAAATTGCAAAAAAATAAAAATAAATAATAATAATAAAATAAATAAATAAAATAAAATAAAAATGAAACATTTTCGCTCTCTTACGGGAGCTGTGTAATTAGCATGTAGACAACCTGAAAACTATCAAATCAATCAGAAAAAAAAATTGAAAAATTCAAAACACCACAAAAACATTTCTTCATATCACAGATCTACAGCTATTAAAATAGAAATAATTTTTCTATGAATTATATGTGACGAATTCTGCACTTTTATTGACAACTTCCTGTGGAAACTAGTCCATGATTATAGAGTAACAAAATGTTATAAAGAAATGCAATATCGGACTTATATACACTATTATAAGACATTATTGTAATGGCTGCAATAAAGCATTACTGTAGCCACTCTTGCCACGTGATACGCAAAATAATATGTACCTGAGACTGGTATTAATTTCTCCATGATTCGTGTTTAAAGAATATGCAAATATATATGTTATTGCTTTTATGGCGAGGCGCCTCCGTAGCCAGGTGGGAAGGAGCAGCAGTGCATAGCACACGCTTCTTGATTAGACCGGGGTTCGAGCCCGTCACCACCAAATACGGAGGATGCGGAAAGGTCAGGGAATGACCACCGCATATCCCCGAGCAATATGGCCTTAGTTGCTAATGCTCCTAAAAAACCAAACAACAACAAGCTTTTATGGCGCATCAGTATTCCAGGTCATTCTACGTTAGTCTAATGTCCCTATAAGTGTGTGTGTTCAAGGTTAGATTTGCATTCTGTGCAGGTTAAAAAAAACCCGGATAACCCAGGGTGGTGGGAGGGGGGAACCTACTGCCTGAGATCATCTAACTACGGCCTCGATAGCAGAAGGCTTATTACTATCAAACGTTATATTTTAATATTTAAGGATATAGCAGTACACAATAACTCGTCCTTATTGATGTAAACTAGAATTTTTTGTGTAACTCGTAAGTCAACACTATAAGCCTTTATGCTAGAGAAAGTCTGTAGAAAAGGTGCACTACAAGTGTTATTCGCTATGGATCCGTATCCTTGAATAACTGTAGAAAACATTCTTTTTTTTTTCTTTACTCTTGGAAAATTTCTTGCAACCTGCATGATACATGTCCATATTTCGACAACTTTACATGTGTTTCTTGTTTTGTTACAGGTCCTATAGCAGACCGGGGGAGTGGAGCACAGATCAGTCATCTGCTTTCTTTCTACAAATGAAAAACCCTAAAACAGTACTCTAAAAACCCTTAAAAAACCCTAAATGAGATGGGTGCAATAAATCGGAAGGCTTGCCTCTCCTATATTTTGAGAACTGCTTATGGAGCTCCATAAGCAGTTCTCAAAAATTTCAGGGGAACGGTCCAAACAACTGCTGTCATGAATATGAGAACGAATTTTCTTCAATTCCTGAAAATGCAAAGGTGGAACTGTGCAGACCAACTTTTAACTAAATGCAAGACTAGCCCAAAATGGTTTATTTTTCCCATTAGTGACTTTGGATGAGATACAGATTTCGATTTTTTTTTTTCCTGAAACCGAGAAAATATTCTGAATAGTGGAGATATCAACCAATGTCCTCCAAATAAATAAAAGGTACGGACATTTGCAGAAAAGGTGAGGCAGTCAGAATACGTTCTGTATGGTCAGTTTACCAGCGTGGTATGATCCTCACTGATTATTTTGAATCTTTCACAACACCATCAGAAGAACATATTACTCCGGTATAATGTACCATTTATTCGCGTCTATGAAAGAAAACGGCAAGGAATTCTGACCAGATTTGTGCTTTTAGTCCATGACAGTGCATTCCGTGCAATTCACATGTTGCTACATATCAACGTTACTTGGAAATTTTGTTCTCTTCTATATTCGCTTGATGTTGTTCCCTTCAGGTTTCTTCCTCTTTTCATCTCTGGAGTACATTTTCAGCAAAGCTTTTATTGAGGACGCATAGTCAGCAACAAAGCTTTTCTTGAGGACGCATTGAAGACACATCTGAGACAGAATCGGGATTTCAACTGCAACTAGGAGTACTGTATTCTATAAAAATATATCTAAAGAAGTCAATGATGGTAGAAATGCATCTCTCCAGCTGATGGATGCGTATGAAAGGCGAAATAGAGATATCTGGTTTCAATATTTTGACAAAAGAGATCTAAGTGAATGCATATTTATTTTGCTGAATCAAAGTATTTTCCAATGCATTTCGAAAACGACCAATAAATGAGTTAATTATTATTATATTTACTGATTTTAATTTCTTCAATAGCTACTTTTTTTTTCAGGAAGAAGAATCTAATAATTAATAACAGCTAATATTTGTATAATTCTAAAATAATGCCTAATTAAATTGATGCTTAACGTCACTATGAGGGTACGAAATCAGCGATACATAAAATTGAATTCCATGGATATGTTCCATCGATATTCATTGGCTAAGTTTAAACTTTTGTTTTCCTCCAACTACTCAAACCTATGCGGGTTTATTTTTCCGGTTACTGACCTCAGATTACATCATATAAATGTATGTTTTCCGTTCTTTACAGGCTTAGAAAGACCCTAATACGTTATTCCGATGCTATGAACTACAAAGTCTATATTATTTAAAAATAATATAGACTGTAGTTTAAAAAAAACATAATTTCTTAGAGTGCAGTTTAAGTACTTATTTTTGTTATCTTAGTTGACAGTGGAAATGCATTTAAAATGCAATTTAAAAATTCAAACTGTTAACAATCAAATAATAATTTTATAAATGGTGGCAGGAAGTATATAATCCTTTTATGTGAAAAATAGATTATGGAAAAAATGCATTATCGGTTGAGTAAAATTTATGTTTCAGTCAATCAAAGATTTACTGATGTAGTCCTGTATTTAGAGATAAATCAACCATCGAAGCGAGCTATTTGTATTACCCGGAACTCATCAGTATTCATTTATCCACCATTTTTATTGATATAAATTGCGTCATCTGTCAGTCTGATAGTCATTACACAACTTTTTACTTTACAACGTTGGTAAATGGCATTTTTACTAACTTTTTGTTAAAAGTTAGACACTTTAATGCACTTACTGTTATATTCTTGTTAAATAACCTTGAATAGGAGAAATAAATCGGTTTATTATGGTATACATTGATAAAACGTGCTCTAAAGTACTGGCTTAAATATAGTAATGAAATATGTCGTGGTTGTATGATATCTATATTACTACACAAGTTGTAAAATAAACTTCATTTTTCTAAGCTTTACTACCCAATGTATTTTCAAAAGAAAATTTAAAAATAATGTAACTATAGTTCTACTGAGGATAAAACACTTAGTAATAATGAATAATAATATAAAGATGTTTAAAAAAACATTTTATTTTATAAGGAATTGACAATAAATCGCATATTATTATTTATTTATCTCTGGCTGCACATAAAGGTAGATACAAGGTTTTCTTAAAGCTTTTTGGACTCTAAGGCCTACGTATTTTTCATTCGGTCTGCCATGATGGTTTCTTCCAGGCTGAAAGAAATGATATTCACTCTTTTCAGTGGTAACTACTCACCCCCACTCCCCTCCTCCCTTCTCCGAATGACTGATGAGATCCGCTTCGCGGTGCTTTGCACTGATAAGAGTGTTTGGTGCAGAGAGATATGCGCGCGAATGAATGGGAGATAGTAGTATGAAATATTGGTTCGTATGAAAGAGACCAAAAAAATCTCTCTTGTGACCCAATTTGAATTGTCCGACCGTGCAATCTGGAGAGAAAGTGACCTTATTTTTAAATACAGTGTCTTTCGGACCATATGAAGCACGATGACTTTGAAAGAGAAAATTTACAAAACGTATTTTAATTGTGAATTTTTTGCATGTATGTATCATACACTTTGACTATAGAAGTCCTTTCCCACTTTTAAAAAATAATAACTCGAAAACTATGTTTTTTAAACAATAAAAATTAGTTCGAAATTGACCATTAAGCGATTTATAGGATCAGAAAATTCGAATGTTTGATCGACGTGGTCTTATTCTTCGTCGTCAAGAATAAAAAGATTGAGGTTATAGTCCTAACTTAAGCAATCAATTCCAGTCAAATTCGTTTCAAAATATTGCCTAAAAGTAAAACACTTTTAATTAAACTTTATTTCAAAAATACCGATAGTCCTTAGACACTGTAGTCCTTATCAAGTAGGTTAATTTGTCTCAGGGCGTCCTCGTTCGAGAAAAATCTGTACTAAATATTGTAAGTCGTTTCTAAGAAGGCTACCTAACTTCTAAGCCTAGAAGCGGTCATTAGTCCTAATCACAAGAAGTGTGATAAGGACTAATGATACAAAAGATTCATAAGGTTCAACAACAACCGACCAAATTTGTTGAGATTATCTTGTGTTCGCCATATATCTCGTGTGGCTGGTATTTGCTGGAGCAAGGCACGTAAAGCCTTAAAAGTAAGCTCCCTTGTAAATGAAACAGTTGCATTGATTAGAATCACAAGACTATTAAACCATTCGCAACTTCTTCCACTGGATGATGGACAAGGTTGCGTAGAATACAGAATGGTTATTTAACATGGTTATTTACCAACAGCAAATTCAAAATGGGAAGCATTCAAAGAACTTATCTTGGAAGCTACTAGGCTTTACATACCAACTAAGAAATATTGTTCAAGGTTTAGGCCAAAATGGATGTCAGATGAACTAATGAGGCATATGGCAGAGAAGAAAAATGCATGGGATACTTACAAATTAACACATGACACAGAAGCCTATGATAGATACAAGTCGATATGCAACCAAGTTACAAAGGAGGTTAGGCAGGCGAAGGCAGATTACGAGAAATCTTTGGCAAGGGATGCAAAAAAAAAAACAGCAAAGAGTTCTTTACTTATGTAAACTCTAGAAGGAAGGGGATGAATCAGATTGGTCCACTTGATATTGATGGGTCAACTGTTGATGATCCTGCTCAGGTAGCTAACAAACTCAATGAATATTTTGCATCGACATTCACACCTGAGGAGTTATTCAGCGAGGGGAATGCCAGAGGTGTATTCAACTCTAGCAGTAAGCTACAGAATCTTGAAATAACTGGGAGTAAAGTGGAGGAGAAACTGTTGAAGATAAACACAAGAAAGGTACCCGGGGTGGATGGGATCTATCCAGTTATATTAAAGGAGGCAGCAAAGGAAGTAAGCAAACCCTTAGCCATAATTATGAGAGCTTCCTTGGACTCAGGGGAGGTACCCATAGACTGGAAATGTGCAAATGTGACCCCAATTCACAAAGGAGGATCAAAGGCTGACACAAGTAATTATAGACCTGTGAGCTTAACTTCAGTTCCAGGAAAATTAATGGAGGCACTGGTTAAAGAAGCACTGCAGGATCATTTAGACAAGACTTCAGTTATAGCTCGGACACAGCATGGTTTTGTTAAGGGCAAGTCTTGCTTGACCAATTTGATTGGATACTATGATGCAGTCACAAAAGAACTGGATGCAGGGAATAGCTTTGATATTATATACTTGGATCTTAGAAAGGCTTTTGATACTGTTGCACATGGAAGACTGCTACACAAATTGGAGCAGTGTGACACTGGAGGCAAATTGCTGCTATGGATAAGGGGGTGGTTGAGGGGGAGAAGACAGAGAGTGGTAATCACTGGACACTGCTCATCGTGGATTAATGTTATTAGTGGAGTCCCTCAGGGCTCAGTGTTGGGTCCATTATTGTTTTCTGTATTTATAAATGATATTGATGATGGTGTATCAAGCTTAATGTCCAAGTTTGCAGACGATACAAAGGTTGGCAGGGTTGTCAAGGACACTACTGACACTATGCTGCTGCAACAGGATCTGGAAAGGTTGAGCAGATGGGCAGGGAGGTGGCAAATGAAGTTTAACATTGACAAATGTAAAATACTACACATGGGAAACAGCAACCCCAGAGCAACGTATCAACTCTGTCGTACTACACTGATAGTGGTAGAGAATGAAAGGGACTTGGGGGTGGTTGTGCAGGCAGATATGAAGTTCTCTGAGCAGTGCAGACGGGCTGCAAGAGTAGCTCATGGAGTATTGTCAATGATATACAGGAATTTTTCCAGCAGGGATAAGGAGGTGATTATTCCCTTGTATAAGGCAATGGTCAGGCCACACCTAGAGTACTGTATACAGGTCTGGAGGCCTCATTTCAAGAAGGATGTAGAGCTGCTGGAACGAGTACAGAGAAGGGCAACAAGATTAGTGAATGGAACAAAGGGGTGCTCTTACGAAGAAAGGCTTAAGTTTTGCAAATTACAGTGTCTGGAGACTAGGCACCAGCGAGGTGATCTGATAGAGGTGTATAAAGCCTTGAATGGTTTGAGCATGTTCAATGCTGATGGGATTCTTCCTCTAACTCAGAATAATCACCTGAGAGGGCATAAATTCAAATTGAAGAAAGACAGATGTAGGATAGACGTGCGGAAATTTGCCTTTAGCCAGCGGGTGGTTGGTTGGTGGAACAGACTGCCATCCCTAGTAGTGGAGGTTGATAACCTAAATAAGTTTAAGGCTCAGCTGGAAAGGTATTTTGAACGAACAGAGGGGTGAAGTGGAAGTGGGTTTTTTTTTTTTCTTTTTTTGGCTGATGCTGCATAAGCTTGCTTTCTTGTATCAAATGCCTCTACTAATGCTAACATCCTATGGATGAAGTGCACTTTTACCTTCGCGAATCTATGATAGCTACAGTTTGTCGAAATTGGTGTAGAAAACCCCTCATGTGCACGTTAAAAATCATTCCACACAGGTTATAGATATCGTGCATTTAGGCATACTCTATTATTGGTACCTGTTTTTTTTTTTTAACCATTAACAATCGACTGGTATTTTGATGCAAACCTTAGCAATATCACTATATCGTAGCCTATTGCAGCCTAAAATTATCATAGAGATTAAAGAACGTGATTTACAATGAAACAAATTTTATGCAAGATAGTATTACGCCCAATATTAACAATAATATCAAGCAGCCTCTACGAGAAACCTTCATCGAGGAGCGAATTATCAATTGCCATTTTCCCTATCCATGCCGCCCTGCCTAACTCCAGTACGCGTTTGGTTGTCAGGATACCTGAACACCATGTTTAGAGCTATTTTGCTTCAACTCTTTCAGGTTAAAGGATTCAATCCATTGGGAGGTAGTTAAATTGATAACTCTGTGCTTCCCGATTGTGATCAAATTTTGAACTATTTTTTTACTGTTTAAAAAAATCCCGAAAATACTAATTACAATACGAAACTTGTTTCCAATATGATAGTTTTCGAGGTATTCATTTTTAAAAGTGGTAAAGGAACTTTGTAACCTCTATATATAAGAATATAAACAAATAAAATTAAAATAGATAAACAATAATACATTTATTAGTATTCATCAAATGAAATTAAAATGCCATTTGATGTTAGTAGTTAATTTGTCAATTAACTACTCTAGTAACAACTGAGTACTCGCTCCTTTCTAATAAGAATATAAATTGTTATTTAACAGTTGATACTTGGTGAAAAAATTACTAAGATGAGAGATCAAGTAATTCTCAACTATTTGGTTCAAACTGATCGCAATGTAATTGGCCTATAATTGTTATAATCTGTGAACAGATAATTTTTATAAATTGGTTTAATATTAAATAATATTAAAGCTGAAGGGTATTGTCCTAAACGAATCATTCTCGAGATTAGTTGGACTAATAACAAAGCCAATGATTCGATTAGGGCAAAACCTTACAAATCGATCCCATTTCTCCTTTAAAGATGTATTATTGTCCTGAAATTTTATTTTATAATAAACATTCATTTTGTTTTGTTTTTCTATTGAGCTGTTAACCTTGTTTCCAAGGATTTTCTATTCTTTGTAGTAGCATGTTTTCGAGGGTGAATTTCTGAATTTTCTATAAAGCGTATCTCTTTGTGAGATTAAATCTTTGATATTCTGTTTTATCCAAGGATTATCTGGTTTTCTAGAAGAAAGAGTTGATTGACTGGGAGGTAGATTTAAAGGTGACTGTTTGTTACCAATGCTACAATTATCATAATTTGTGTAAAATTATTATAAAGATCATTAATATTCCCACTTCCCTGCACTGTAAAGTTATTAACTCTTTCATAGAATAATGCTGGTGAGAGATACATTGGGATTGGTAAGGTGTCTTTGGGATTAGCGCATGGTCTATATAAGTCAGTGTCTGAAAAAGTATTTTGCAAAATGTAAGAAGTAGCTTGAGATAAGCCAATATTAGTTCAAATATGGTCTATACGTGAACTTAAAACTATTTAACAATTTTTATTATCTTGTTGTTGGAAATATTACCTGTTGAATACCATAGCTATTCTGTGTTAAGCAATAGTTATTTACTATTGGATCTGCAGAATGATTGAGAAGGTTAATTTTAAAATCGCCAACAAAAAAGTACTTGAAGATATCAGTTCATCATAACACAGAAATGTTTTTTCACACTCTTGAATAAATTGAAATATTGATAATGATGGAGGTCGTACAGCATAAACAGTAAAAATGTGCTTAGAGACATTTCCTAATAACTGAAAAGTGCAATTTGCACAATAGATAGTGCTGTGGTTTAATTCTTTCAACAAATAGATTGCTTATAACTAAGCCGCCTCCTTTTCTCTTGTCTCTTAATTTATATAGTTTTCCAAACTCTTTTATGTTATTGTTGTCAACGTCATTAAAATTAATAATGCAAAGCATGAAATAATATCTTTCAAGTATTCTACAGTCTCTTAAAAATTAAACCAATGCTTTCTTAAGGATCTTATATTTAAGTCGAGTAATACAAAAGAATTGCTAATTTTATTTGTACAACTTTCATTCTTCTTCTTTGTCTTCGCCTTTTCCCACGTTATATCAGGTCAGCATTCAATGTTCCCAATTCACATCCTCTTCTTCTCCTCTAGTTGGATTAACTTCTTAACCGGAACACATCTATTGGTTTTGGCATATTTTTTACGACCGGATGCCCTTCCTGACGTCAACCCTCACCATTTATCCGGGCTTGGGATTTAAGCTGCCGATCTATTAAACCTGCCATTTAAATAGAGTAGCTCTTATTCAGTGATGAAGCTTCCTCGTGATGTCACAATTTAATAATTTTACGCAATTTAGGCCGAATTTCAAGTCACCACTGAACAAGCAGGTAGCACCGCTGTAGTTCTTTTATCTCCTGGAAACATCCAAATGGCTGACTCGGTAGAATTACTGTGACTTTCAAAATACCAATAATGTACACACATCAACACGTATTTTTAAATACTATTTGTACAACTTTCATTAATACTCTTTAATAGCTTTTCAGAAGATTCAAAAGATGGTGTGTGAACAAGATTCATTATTAATCTGTATTAAGACAGAATATGTGTGAATAAAGTGTTCCAACTAAAGCTTAATAAGTTTAGTTATGTTATTTTAGCTAAATCTTCATTTTTTTTTTTTTTTTTTTATGAAAACCCCAAACACGAGAGGTATTTGAACCTATAATACTTAGTACAGTGCATGGGTTGGTGGTTGAGAAGATATTTGTTGACATTAGACTTGAAATTCTGTAGACTGAAATTTTCAGGAAATACGTATGAAGGAAGGTTGTTCCAGGAAACGGCTGTTGAATGAATAAACGAGGAAGATGAAAAGTTGGTTCTGTGAGTTTGAATGTTGGACAGTAAATGGATATTGGCTGGTGGCTGCACGTGTTCGGACTGTTTTGACAGAGAGAGCGGGAGTTATAGAAGCCAATTCAGAAGAGCAGTGCCCATGGAAGTATCTGTAGAAGAGGCATGCAGCAGAAACAGTACGTCTATGAGAGAGCGAGAGGAGAGACTGTTAGAGATGAATCATTGATTAACCTAACTGGCCTCTTCTGAATGAAATCAAGCAGCCTGAGCGAAGTTTTGGGGGCACCACCCCAAACGTGGGAACAATATTCCATGGTAGGGCGGATTTGCGATTTATACAGAGTGAGCAGATGTTTGGAAGAAGAGTAACGCCGAGAGCGAAAGAGAAAACCAAGTTTTTTAGATGCAGAGGAAGCAATATTTGTAATGTGCTTGTGCCAACAGATTAGAAATCAGGATAATCCCCAAAAGAGGTATATCATTTTGCCTAGAAATCGGAGTGTCACTAAAGATAAGCATAGGAGCAGAAGAATCCTTTTTGCGAGATATAAGACAAGAATGGGTTTTAGAAGGGTTGAAATCAACTAAGTTGTCTTTGCCCCACTGGAGAATTACCTGAAGATTAGCGTTTAAGGAATTGGTAGCAGATATTCGAGAAGTTGAAGCTGATTCAGCAGGGCAAGGTTTCTCAAAATGGAATATGGAATGCAATGTACTATCATCGGCAAAACTATGGATAGGATTTCCAGTCAATGGAAGAAGGTCATTAATGTACAAAAGGAAAAGAGTGGGGGAAAGAACTGAACCTTAGGGGACACCGACATTAGTGGAGAAGTTAGAAGACAGAGAGCCATCTACCATTACCCTCAGTGAGCAATCAGAGAGAAAACTGGATAATCAATTACAAAAAAAAACAGTTGGCAAACCATAAGATGGAAGCTTGTTTAGAAGACCTTTATGCCAAACACGATCGAAAGCCTTTGAAATGCCAAGAGAAACTACTTGTGTTTCACCGAACCTTTCCATTGAATTAGTCCATAAATGGGTAACATAAGCCAGAATATCACCAGTAGATCGACATTGACTGAATTCATATGGGCGATCATTGATCAGACGGAAGGTTTCTAGGTAGTTTAAGAGTTGGCGGTTAATTGATTTCTCCATTACTTTAGAAAGAGTAGAAGTAATTGCAATGGGACGATAATTGGATGGGAGGGATTTGTCACCCTTTTTAGGAACTGGCCGGATATGAGTAAATTTTCAAGTAGAAGGAAAAACACCTTTCGAATAAGAAAGTGGAAAAAGGCGGCAAAGAATAGGACTAAGTGCAGGAGCACAGGTTTTGAGAACAAGGGGATAAATACCATCGGGACGTGGAGCTTTCTTAGCATCAAGATTCATCTAAATCCTTTTGACGAAAGACCACAGGAGGCATTAAATGGAGCATGTTGGGAATGGTGGGAGGTGTTTTACCGAGATTATTAATACATGAGTTGGAAGAAAAATGGAATGCTAGCAGGTCAGCTTTATCCTTGGCTGAAGTGACAACAGAACCATCTGGTTTGGACAGAGGTGGGAGCAGAGATGGGCAAAAGTTGCGGCCAATAGCTTTGGCAAGAAACCAGAATGCTCGGCTGCCATTAGGGCAAGAAGGAAGTTTTCTACTCTTTGCCTGTTCAAACTCTAGTTTAGACTGATTGATAAATGCTTTACAATTGTTGCGAGCTTTGGTGTAGGCAGAAAATGAAACTGAAGAATTAGAAACAAGCCAATTACGATATGCAACGTTCTTCTATTGAACAGACTTAACACATTTATTGAAAAACCAAGGTTTAGATAAAGGACGAGATTTTAAAGTGGAGTGTGGGATAAAGGATTCCATTCCTGCAAGAATAAGGTATAAGGTATGTTAGTGTCTAACGGCTCCTGGGATTTCTCCCATTTCCGCGGGTGTACATTGTATCGGGGCCAGAGATTTGAAGTGTGTGGGGGTCATGTGCTGTATATTGTGTTGTGCCCTTTGTTCCTCCGGTCTATTAGCCGCCGAGCCCCTAGTTGGACCCGACGTTACCACACCATGCCACGGGGAGGCTGACCGGGTGTACCACTATAGCTAGAGTACTCTGGCGGGTCCTGCCACCTACGTTCCTGGGATTTCAGTGGCTAGGACCAGATTTGAGAATGAGATGATCGCTGTTTCTTGAGCAACGGTTGTAATTTTAACAGAGCGTAGGGTTGTTCGCTGATAACTTGTCCTAGGGCCAAATAGGTTGGGCAGTAATTTTGATGTTTTTAGATTTAGACCTGTGGGGAATGCGTGTGTGTATATATATAAATATATGTATATATACACACACACACACAAATATATATATATATATATATATATATATATATATATATAAACTAAAAAAAAAAAAAAAAAAAAAAAAAAACGTTGTGCAAGAGAAAAGTAAGGCAGAAGACTGGAGGGTAGGAAACAGAAGAAAGGGGCCAATAGGGAAGATGGCCCCTGATGACAGTGTGGCATGCCCAGTGCCTCACCAGAGAGAGGAGTGGGGTGGCGGGTGGACGAAAACCACCACTCCACAAAAAAAAAAGAATAGTTTCACTGACACGATCTGAGCAAACTTTGACATTAAAAGTTTTGGAACAGTAATCCGACCAAGGAAAAGAAGAAAAGAAATCTGGCAGGTCATCCCATTTTGCATTCTTGTAATGCAAAACAACATGAGGTTGGGAATAGCCATGAGATAAAGGCTCCATTGGAGAAGAGACAATCACCAAGTTGTGATCTGAAGTGCCTAAAGGACCTCTCACTTCGACCGTGTACTTAGAATGGTTGTTTGTGAGAACAAGATCAAGCGTGTTGGATGTATGATTAGGATTGTCCGGTATTCTTGTAGGTAAATGAACAATCTGTGCAAGGTCATTAGTAATTGCAAAAGCCTCAGCATCACGACCAGCTGGGTCGGAGTGACTGGAAAACGGAAGCCAGCTGGAGATGTGAACATTAAAATCACCAAGGAAAATTATCTCACTGTTAGGAAAGTTGGAGTGGAGACAGTCAAGTTTCAAAGAGAGGAAGTCAAAGAGCTCCAAGTGATTAGTGGAGTTGGGAGAATGGTAGAGACAACAGATGAATTTGACACAATGAGGTAGAGAGATTTTAAGCCAGAGAGGAGATTCCAAATTGCCAAGTCTCTGACAGGGAATATCAGAACGGACATATGCACAAGTACCACTTTTGAGGCGAAAGGAATCATACAGCGAATAATTTGGGCATCTGAGATGAGCAGTAGTTGAGTCAACCGATAACTGAGATTCTGTCAGAAAACTACATGGGGTTTGACAGACTGCAAGTGGAAATGGACATCGTTGAGATTAGAATTGAGACCACGTATATTTGTGAAATGAATTAGGAAGTGTTTGGGAGGTTTAGATCTTTTCGCAGATAAGCTTAGTCTATTAGTTTGACAATTCATGGTATATTCAATAGTAAGAAAAAGTGGGTGGGACATGCTGTATGAAGTAATGAAAGTTTTGGATATGGCGTACACATGGTAAGAATATGCCGAGATCCTTGACATAAGGTGGCCTCGACAATGCCCTCCCCCCATACACACTGCTAGGACTCCCTTCAGTCACTATCTGGCAGAGTAGAGGTAGCAAGATTATACACTAGCTGATCGGGAAGCTTCCTGTAGGGTTACCAATAGGTTCGATCCGGTGTACTAACTAGCGGCCGTCCTGCAAACACCGTTTTAGAGCTGTACCCCCGAAATGTAAGGAATATTGGATCTCACCACAATGTTCGTCAAAACCTCAAAAGTCATCAATCATACTGCATGATGGAAGAGATAGGGAAGGGTTGACCGGAACTTAGCTTTAGAGACTAAACATGGATTCCACCACTTCAAGCCTCCAGTAAGCAAAGTGGTGGTATTGCACCGGTTGATAAGAGTCATTTACCACCTAGAAATCTGTTGTAATCTTATTTAAATTTTGATTCATGATTTTTACAAGGCATCTCCCAAAGCTGATCCACACAAATTTATAATTCTTGGCTTCAGCTTTTTGTCTTGTATGCCAGAATAATGACTTTTAAAATAGTGTTAATTGTTTATTCATGTACACGGCTTTATTTTCTAGATTTTGTTGCAGTGGCATATCGTCATTACTACCATTAACCACCCTGCCGATCTTCGTATAATGGGCAAACTCAGACATTAATACTGATATACCTCCATCAATAAATACAGAAATTAATGTTATTCTGCAATATATTATAAGAGGTAAGTTTTAACTCTCTAGCTTTCTGCATTCATACTTTCTTCATAGAATGATTCAAAATTTTATGAATAAAGATTTAGTAGGATTTCTTTTATTTACTACTATATAATAATGAACAATGTCATTTCTCTCAATTGCTAATTGGAACAGGAAACCTAGTATTTGTAAGAAATGCTGCAGATTCACATTACTGTTTATATTTAAGCCAAAAATTTCAATATTATTAAGTAATGACTGTTCAATATTCTCCAACCTTTCACTAGTGTCTCCAATTCTCTTCTTTCACGGAGGAATATATGGATGTAATTTTTTTTTTATTTATAGAGGTAGTTGTGTTCTGTATTATTGATATATTCCTCATTCTGTGCAGTCGGAGTAAGAGGAAGAATCCTATCAGCATTAAGAATGCTCAATCCGTTCTTAGTCTCCAGACGCTGCAATTTACAGAGTGAACTGAATTTGCAGCTTTCTTCGGTCAGATACTTCATATCTGACTGCACAATTACCCCCAGGTATTTTTCATCGTCCACTACGTTGAGTGTATTGCCATACAGCTAGTACTCGTATGTTAATCTGGGATTACTGCTGCCCATGTTCAATGTTTTGCATTCGTCAAAATTAAACCATAGCTGCTATTTCTCAGCCTAAAATTTTGCCTGTTTTTTCTAGATTTTGTTGCAGTGGCATACCGTGATTACTACCATTAACCACCCTATTAATCTTCGTATAATGGGCAAACTTAGACATTACTACTGATATACCTTCATCAACATCATCAATAAATACAGAAAACAATAATGGGCCCAGTATCTAACCCTGTGGAACTCCACTGATAACATTTCTTCACGAAGATAAGAGTCCATTGATTTACCACCCTGTCTTCTCCCACTCAACCATCCTTTTATTCATAACAGCAACTTGCCCTTAATGCCATACTGCTCTAATATGTACAGCAGTCTTATGTGCAACAGTATAAAAGCTTTCTTGAAATCCAAGTATATGATATTAAATAATTTTTTTGCATCCAGTTCCTTTGTTACTGCATCATGGTATCCAAGAAAATTGGTCAGACAAGATAGCCCCTTGACAAACCCATGCTGTGACCGAAGTATAACTTCATTCCTGTCTATATGGTCCAGCATTACTTCCTTAACCGGTGAATCCATTATTTTTTCTAGAACAGAAGTTAAGCTAACAGGTCTATAATTACTCATGTCACCCTTTGATCCTCCTCTGTGAATTGCGGATACATTCGCACATCTCCAGTCCGTGGGGACTTCCCCTGAATCCAATGATGCTCTCATAATTAGGGTTAAGGGTTTACTTATCTCCTTTGCTGCCTTCCTTAATATAATTGGATATTTCCCATCCACCCCAGGAGCTTTTCTTACATTTAACTTCAGCAATTTCTCTTCCACTTTCCTCTCAGTTATTACAATCTTAATATAGCTCCCTGGTAGTGTTTGATAAACTTCTAGCCTCCACTCCCAAAAAGAATTCCTCTAGAATATTTTTAATTTGTTGTTCAAAAAATACAGTAAGTAAGCTATTTTTTGTAAATTCTTGAATTTAAATTTAAAATGTGCATATTCTACACAAAAACAAACTGATTGATAGTATGTTATTACTGTAGTTATCTTTAGAGGCGCTAGCGTTGGACACAATAGTTGCATATCGTAAGAAGAGTTCTATATCATCGAACTGCAAATTAAAATCACACACCATGGAAAGTTATGCAACCTGATTCATCATTCTGTACGCATAATCAAGACGAAAATATGGTTTTAAAACTCGATCTTATTATTACCTCAGTGGTCTTGAAGAAGAAGACAGTCTAACGTCGGTTTTTGACTGTTTTTTAATTCAAGTGGGAAAAAAAAACAGTCAAACCGACGTTAGAGTACAAGCCACTTATGGACAGTGACAGCTCTTTGTTTTAGTTGCCTTGTTGTGAACACAAAACGAAAAGAATTATTTCACTGAATTAAATGGTATTCGATGTAAAAATAATAATAATAAATGGTAAAACAAATAATAATAATAATAATAATAATAATAAATGGTAAAAAAATAATAATGATAAAATGATATAAATAATAATAAATAAAAATAATAATAATTGACTGTTTAAAAAATTTAAGCAACACTGAATATTAACAAGCTATTACTGGCTATATCATGATGAGAGTCAGCCACTCGAGCATTGCGATTCATTCCTTGCGTGTATACGCTGATTAATCTGCTTTCTCTGCACATAACAGAATGAAATTTGTGACACGTTACGTAAACAAAAACAAACACATTTGCATACACATGTTTTATGTATGTTAACAAACTCTTCTTACGAACTCAAAAACTTATTCTGTAAGTTTAAGAATTGCAACTATTACATAAATTAAAATTTTTCTGTTTGACTTTTAAATGCTGTGCTAGAGTAAGTATAATGAGGTTTAAATGCATTATCTATTTACAATGTGGAATGGAATAAATATGCAAAAGAATGTAAATTAAGGTGGGAGATTGATTCTAAACTTCAGCATAACTTAAAGCATTGTCAAGTTTAGAAATCCTCTCTGAGGTTTCTACACACACACATACAGTTTCGAGTTCTAAATTCTGCGAGGAATCGTTACTGATTTACATCTTAAGAGCCGAATTCAACAGGATGGAAAAGACGCTATGGTTTCATTTAACTTTTCTTAATTGGGTGCATACAAGCATATGTTGACATCTTTTGTATGCAAAAGGTTTGAACCGTAAGCCAAAGTATGAAAAAATTAAAATCGTTGTTTAAGAAATATTAACTGTTAAAATTTGTTTCCCCCTTTAGTTTTATTATGATAGTACTAAGTGTAGAAAATTTCTTGGTTGTGTTTTTTATAAACACAGTTCGTTATATCCTTACAAAACATTGTGTGCTAATGTATTCCATGAAATTAGCCATAACTGTCATGATCAAGGTTTTCAAATGGTGCCCTTTTTATTATAGAAGGCAGTCCAGAAAAGTAACTGGAAGTGGATAGTTTGAGAAAGGTAGGATATAAGAAGGGGGGGGGGAGTTGTCATCAATAGTCAGTGTTCTGGTGGACCAGTGTAGCAATTGGGGTCATTGGCCAATAGTTATCTTCCTCTTACTAATTACTCTTTTCTTCTTTCGAATGATGAGAATATCTGTGGGAAGCTGTCAATGTTTGCTGACGATTTGAAGGCGGAAAACAAACTTAACAATTCGACCTTGGCGATGATGCTTTAGAAAATAACTTCGATCTGTTGTATATTCGTACGAAAAATGTCAAATAAAGTTTAATGCCTCTAAATGTAAGGTTATGCATTTGGGGAATAGACATCCTGGAGCCGTTTGTATGCTAGAACAGGAGCTAAAAGTAGTGAAAAGACAAGTGTTATGATTCACCATGAGATGAAATTTTTCATGCTACATAAAAGGGCGGCTAGGAAGGCACATTTGGCATTATTAGCGCTGGTGAAATGGTGAATATAAACTCCACAGTATCTTCAATCAAGTATTGTTGCTTTAATTTTAAAGCACATATCGTGCGTAAATTGGTTTCTCGTAAAAAGGTGTGTTGATTTTAATAGCACTTCACCTCCAAATAGCACTTACAATTCCAATAGGAATTACAAGTGCTATGAAGTAAAATAATCAGTATAAGACAACCATTCATTGCAGTTCGCGCCTCATCAATAAACTATATTATTCGTGCATTTAAATTTAAATCATAAGACTTACGTATATTTAGAACAGTTACTGAACCCATCATTAACATCCTACCTGACAGCAGGATTATCACCAACAATATACCCATTTTAAAAGTCTTGCATAATAACAATACATCCCATATACAAACCTTTGATTTCAATAACCTATTCACCAACATTAATCAAACTAGTTTGAAGCTCGTCTTAAACAATCTGTATAATAAATACAAACATACACTTACTGCCACTTTGTTTACACCACTGTTGTGCACACAAATGGTTTGTCCCACAATGTTGCAAGTCACATGACCACAGTTGTGGATATAAAGCCAGCAGAACAACCTTTTCTAGTATCAGTTAAGCGTACAGACCGTAGCATGAATGGGGAAAAGGAGTGATCTAACGGATTTCGAACGTGGCATGGTAGTAGGTGCAAGACGTGCTGGACAAAGCATCCCTTAAACGGCAGTTCTCCTGAACTTTTCACGCACCACAGTTTCAAAGGTGTATCGAGAATGGTGCAACGAACAGAAAACATCCTCTCAACGGCACTCCTGTGGAAGAAAATCGCTTGTTGCTGAGAGAGGTCAGAGGAGGATGGCTAGAATTGTGCAAGCAAACAGACGGGCCACAGTGTCGCACATCACGTCAGAATACAACCTTGGTGCGCAGAACAAAATATCGCAACGGACCACTAGTCGCACTTTGTCGCGAATGGGCTACAACAGCCGACTGCCACATCGCGTGCCTTTGTTATCAATGAAGAACAAGAGAGCACGCCTCCTGTGGGCACAGCAACACCAGCACTGGACTATCAAGGATTGGAAAACAGATGCTTGGTCTGACGAGTCGAAGTTCCTGTTGCATCATGTTTATGGAAGGCTCAGAATTTGGCGAAAACAACATGAATCCATGGACCCGTCATGTCTGGCGACTACACTGTGCAAGGTGGTCGGGGCACTGTTATGGTGTGGGAAATGTTTTCTTTGCACACGTTGGATCCATTGATACCCATAGATTAACGTCTGAATGCCACATGGTACCTAAACATCGTTGCTGACCAAGTGCATCCGTTCATGTTGACAGTTTATCCTCAGTCAGATGGTTACTTCCAGCAGGATAATGCGTCAGTGCACAAAGCCCGAATCACTATGGAATGGTTCCAGGAACATGACAATGATTTTTCTTTGCTGCAGTGGCCAGCTCAGTCCACGGATCTCAATCCTATTGAACATCTATGGGATAAGCTGGAAAGGGCTGCTCGCTGCAGGCCTACACCCCCGTCGAATCTTAAAGACCTGCGTGGCACACTCATGTCTGCATGGTACTCTATTCCTCCCCTACGTTTTGAGCATCTTGTTCAATCCATGCCTAGACGAATTCAGGCTGTTTTGAAGGCTAAAGGAGAGTCAACACGCTACTAAGTAGGTGTACCTAATAAAGTGGCAGCATAGTGTACGTATTAATAATTATGGTCGTTGGGTTCTTTCTGCTTAATTTTAGCAGTGTTCCCTAGTCCATAAAACATTATAATTTCATACCCTTAATGGTCTTTTAAACTAGCAAACGGCAGAGACTAATTAATAGATTCGTGCTATATGTCTAAAACGGGATTTTCAATTTTAAGCAGAATTATTTTATTTATATATTTTTTTCAAAATAAAGGTGTATAAATATAGCATGTTTCAAATATCATATATTTTAATGAAAAAATAAAAAAGTTTCATACAATAAGTATGCATCTAAGATATTGCCATCAATTAAGAAAGGATAAAATAGTGGGACCGTTCTAGCGGAATTTTTAAAAGAAATTTGGTCACCTTTCGTGTTATCCGCTAATATGTTTGCTACAAGTGGGGGCCATCACTGCCAGGTTAATGGCATTATCTCAAGAACGTTCAACTCAATCATAATTCACCATACAAGAAAATGTTATATACAATTAATAAACCGATCAAACACAGAACTATAACTGGGTTTAAGAGACCATCCCGCACCCTGTCATCTACTGGCTCGAAATTCACTGTTTCTTCTGATCTCCAAGCTGCTATAGCAGCTTCAGTAGGTATCTCTGCTAATATAATTCAACATGCAAATTGTGATTCATTTTAAAACAAGTTTAACTGGTGCATACAATTTTCTAGATCTAGCTGATAGATAATTAAAGAATGGTTTCCTCTGCCCACACTTCAAAGCATCGCAGTAATTTAAAGCCTATCTGAATTCTCCAGACTTATCTCTCCATCTTATCAAACGACAGCACATTCGTGTGATAAAAATTGGTGTGATAAAGAGTGATTCGTGTGATAAAAATCGTAGACATCCCCAACGTCTTCCGCTCATAGGTCTAGACGGTGCACCTGATAAATGCTTCATTCTGTCACAATAGCTACTCTGTAGAATATCACTTGCTTTTGTTTATGGGGCTAGTTAGTGTAAAGTTTGTGAAACCATCTTCATACTCAAAGAAAGATAATGCTCTTTTGGCATCGTAAATTTTTCTTATTATTGTTGTTCTCAGGTTATTTCACTGTACGTTTGAAGATCGTGTTTTCTCGATTTTCGTCGGCAAGTCACATATTCTAAAATCGTTTACATCCAATCTGTTCTTTTGGCTGAAATCTAGGTCGAAATAGTTTTAATAGTTTCAAATCTAACAGTAAAAATGTACAGCTATTCTATGAAAAAAAGGGTGACACTTCTCTCTTCTTTCACTGTCGCTCATTTCATAAACTTCGTATCCACCATCTCCAGAAATCGTTGAATAATGTCTCAGAACCTTTTCTTGTTCCTCTAATTGAAGTAAACCTGATTAAGTCTCGCATCCTGCCTCACATAGAGCCAGTAAAAAAAATGAAATTTGGACCTCAGAAAATGTGATTTGAGGAATTTCGATTGGTTGCAGTCTGGGATTTCCAAATGGAAATAGTCAGGTATTTTTTTTTTTTTTTTTTTTGTCTTAAAAATATTTGCTCCTTCTCGGAGAAAGATTTTTCTAGAGAATTATCAGAGACTTACCTTGCTTTCGGCACATTTCTTTGCCACGCAAATTATGTAGTAGTTCTGAGCCTAATTTACTTGTTCTTCTCAATGAATAAATAAATAAATAAACAATGAATAAATAAATTAATTAATTTTCCGTTTAAACTTCAAGACAGCCAAAAAAGGCGTTTACAGGATGGTGAGAATACAAGGATCTTACCGCATTTATTAGTCACTAAGAGTATGCGACTAATAAATACAGTGATGTTCTTGTATTCCCAGCATTCTAATCTCACCATACTATGGTTGGATGGGCGAGGGTTCAACCATATTGCTGATAGTTGTAAGCATAGGTGCTGCATTTGAAGATTAAGTAGTGTGGTTCTTTACATATAGAAGGTTCTATTTATCAGCTATGTCTTCCTGGTCATGAAAACTTGTAGTTCCTTGAGATGGTGGCATTGAGAAATATAGACACCTCGCAGGATTCCAAGTGATGATTTACATTCTCTCGTGAATGAGTTGGACGGTGACTTTTAAAGAAAGATCATGGCTGCAGATTTATTCGGATTAACCGCAAGCGGAAGTGGTAGTTTCCAATCTCTGTGCACGTTGGTTATTGAGCTATTGATTTAGTGAGACTGGTCACTCGATCAAATATTTTTTAAGAGTTTTGGGTTATCACTGTACGCTATGATATTCCAAAATTAGGAGTGATAGGCGTTATGGTGATTATAAACAGCATATCTGAAAGAATGCCATCTGCAGGAAAGCATATGTTGTAGATCTGATGTGGAATAAGCGTTGTGAGGTTTAACAATGCCGGTATACAGACATCATCAAAAGCTGCTCTCAGATCTAAGCAGTCTATTGTCATTGCTGCTTTTATCTTCAAGTGCGGTGAGAATACTGTCCGTCACTGCAAGCATGTTTATCTCGAGGATGGTGTAGTGTGGTTTTCATATGCCATAATAGTCACACTGTTGTCTTGGCGAACTTTGAACAGTGAATATCTGTTTTTCAGCAGGATCACATCCCCCTCTCTCTATAAATTCTGATCTCACTTCCCCTCTCCAAGGTGGTAGTATATTATCTTCATTTTCAGTAAAGAAATGTGTTGAGACAGCAGGCTGATTGCACCAGATTTACCAAACCTGGGTTGCACTGATCATATGTTAGAACAAACCGGTTAGATGGTTGGTTGTTTAGAAATATCGAAAAAGGTAATCAAATCCATGGGGTCAGTATATAATGTCTGTAAATTATGTGTATTCTGTGGTAGGTTACCCGTCTATCTGAATGTAAAACCAGGTTCCCGGGAAAAATCGTGCAATTCTCAACAAAGATCGAATATCTTGGCCACAAGGAAGCCGATAAACGTGCCTCTCTTCTAGATGATGTTCGAAACCAGGACTTTTAATACTAAATGGAAAGTCAGCAATCTTAACCATCATTTTAACCAGAAAGGAGGAACGAAGACATTTCAAGAACATTTCTTTAAGGTCTCTTTGTAATTTGCAAGGTTTCATGAACTAGTGGGCAACATGCAGCTTAAGATTTATGTTCGGTTAACCATGACTGCTGGCTTTTAACATATTAAATAAATGCTGAAGAGCCGATTCTTTACATTTGCATTGGTGTCTCAATACTTTTGGTAGTAGAGTGTTTGCGGATACTGTCCTGGGTTCAGGCTACAAACAGTTACAGAAAGACATATGAATATTATCGAGTAACAGAGTGAAGGCTTCGTATTTCCCTTGAAACGAATAACAGTGCCGCGTAGATAGGTTTTATCAGGCATAATGGAGATAAAAGTCAAATAAGATGGAAGCATTTCTCTTCGATAAATTATTAAAAGGATGGTTTTAAGATGTGACATTGTTCTCATAATGCTCTAGAGTAGTTATTTTGTTATTTTTAGAGAACTTAAGAGTATTTGCGACTCTGCTATATAAGAAGGTATTTTGGGATAAATAGAGTTTTATCCGTAAATTATTTATGAAATTGGGTTTTAAAAAATATCATAATAATCAGTTTCCAGCATTATGAAGCTTTATACTGGAGGATTACATAAATCCTCAGTAGGATTACTTGAAGATTAATTTTATGTGGAACGAGAATAAAATATCGGGAGTATATATCAGCAAAAACACAATATGAGAATTATCCAGAGATAATAAATTGATTAGAAGAAAATAAAGGATGGCGATCTAAGGGTTTGTTTCTAGTTTATCAGAAGGAGCAAAACAAGTAGATAAATAAAACAAAAATAAATAATGAATATGCAAATTGCATAAAGTTGAACTTAGCAGACTTAACAGCAAAATGCGAAAAGAATGAAAGAAGGAAACACCCACATATACGCCACAAATTCACGAGGAAGAGTTAAACGGAATTAAAAAGATAAACGTAGTGGCTACAGACATTTAATATTATTAATCATTGAGATCATAAAGCTGGGACAAAAGAATGAGGTGCCGTTAGCAGAAACAGAGCGAGCTTAGCGTGCACGCAGCAGTAAAAATAAAGAAGTTTCTTTAAACTCACAGAATTGTCAGACACCAAATGTTATCAGCTACTGAAAGATAAAAATAATGATAATAGTGCTATCCCTAGAATAAAATGAGCCTCCCAATCAGTGGCGTCACAATTGCTGCAAAACTCTGCAATGCAGAGGGCTTCTTCTGAAAAAAGGGGAGCAACTGTTCCGAGGAGGTTTGAAAGTTGCGTCTCTGCGTCAGAAACATACGACAATTAATGTTTTTATTAAAATAAATTTGTAATCGTTGATTATCCGCGGTATTGGTGTTTATAACAAATTCCAATTATTATTTGTTCAAAGAATTCTCAAGAAATTGCAGACTAATATAGAAGTATACTACATCTATAGTGTTAATGTTTCCACTTTTTCAGCGCGAATTTTAGAGTTGAAAAAGATATGCCAGCTGATATATGGTTGCCAGATAAGTTGGCACTTGATTTTGTGTGCTCAATAGATGATTCAGACACCTTCATTGTTCGCCCAGACACAATCTCAAACTTATTGATAACTTATGAAATAAAACAGAGATCGTTAGAGGACGAGAAGTTCATCAACATAGAAATTGGACACTTTATTTAAATATACAGGCATATCGAAGTAAAATTAAATTGGATACTTCCTGCACTAGTGGAATTCAAGCACCTTTATTGGTGCTGCTATCGAGACAATATTGAGTTTGGTTTCTGAATTGGAAATCTATGTATTCTGTGACAGAAATATTAAACAAAGACAGAAGATATTTTTGTCGAATCAAACACTCTCACGCACATGTGCAAACGCTTGTAGAAAGCTTCATATCAATAGAATTTTAGAATAACAGAACACTTGCTGGAAAGACTATGGCTTACGAAACATGTTAAAAGTAATCAGTATTGTGTTTCATATTTCACTGCTGTGACAGTTCCAGACTTTTATTGTGGAGCAATAGTTCTGAATATAGAAAAAGAATGCCATCGCATTCTCTTCGCAAAACTAGCCCAGCAAGCATAGGCAACGTCAGGGACAAAGCGGCACTCCTTCCATCCTCCCTCACATCCTCCTTTCTCCCTCCCCTTCCGTATTACTTTTTACATCACTTCATATATTTTCCAAACTTCTAAAAGAGAGATTGCTCAACATTCCTGTCCTTTCCCAAAAAAACTCCTTCATAATCAGTACAGAATGGACATAGCGTTGTCGTGCATCAGAAAGCACCTTCCTTTTTCTCTAAACTGAACCACAACTGTGAAATTTTTTTAACAAAACGGTCTAAAACTTGTACATAATACTTCTTGTGTTTTCTCGTTTGAGATTTCGGAATAATTTCAACCCAAAATTCTCAAATCGGTGAAAAATACGCGAAGCAGAAAATGACATGGTTACGAAATACTTCTTTAACCAAGTTCAGGTTTCAGCTGCACTTTTCTTCAACTTGAAACAAAATTTACTCTTCTTTGTTAGTTCTATCACTAAACACAACGGCAATATATTCAATAACAAAACAAGTCTAACATAACTGGGGCATTTTCTCTGGTCGTTTGGCCTGTTTTCCTGGACAATAAGATCAAAGTTTCTGGGAGAAATAAACCTTGCCATTCTCGCATGAGTTCGACTAACTCGGCCAAGAGGTGAACAAAAGCTCATAAAGACTTCCTTACATCAGTGACAGTATCTGAACCCGAGCCTTTTCCACCCCATGTGAGGAGGGCAGTGGTTATAACCACTGTGCCAGCCGCGAGGATAGATAGAAAAGGAAGGCAGAATAACTGAATCAAATAAAGAATTTTTAACATTCTACAAAACCAAATTGCAAAGCCAATTAGCGAGCTCATTTTCCGTGCTGTCATCTTCTACCCTGTCTGCTTAAAGGATTACAGCCAAATATGAAGCAGCGCATGCGCTAAGTATTACCAACAGACGTTAAGGAAATAACCTGCCACCACCGGAGGAGTTTTTTTTTTTTTTTTTTGCATTTGTAATTTAACAGCGAATTTGCGATTTCCTTGTGAATCGCGCTCGTGCAAATGAACTTATCAATACTATTTTACCAACGTACGCTATTAAATTCAATCTCTTCCCTAATGATTAAAAAGAGCAATTAAAATGACATGAAACTGTCTAGTTCGCATCATACCATTCATAAAATTCTGCATATTATAATAAACAGCTGGGACGCGGACAGTGAATTCTGGAATCTCTCTCTCTCTCTCTCTCTCTCTCTCTCTCTCTCTCTCTCATTTCTTTACATATCAGCGGACATTTTTCCCCCCTGCATAAATAATCTCTACCCAACTGGCTCATTTTGATGCATTTACTGCTCCATCCGGGACTTATATGGTGTTCCATAATGTCAAAGTTTATTGATATCTAGATATATAACATCATAACCATAACAGCAATTCAACTCACTAGAGGCCGGCTCAGACATGAAAAGTATTTCTTTGGACTTCAGAAAAATCGATTTCGATGTAATGAGCGGAAGAAGTAGTGCATTTCTGACATATTCAGAAACTCGGCTGATATAGAAAATTATTTACAAAATAGCCGCGATATTAGGAATTAAGAATTCAGATAACGAAACCTGGAAAAAAAAAAAAAAAAAAACGAAAACTTTAGTTCTTTAGATTTTGCTCCCAGGAAGCTAAGGCCATGAGCCTTACAAATATCGCGTCTATTAATTGCACGAGGCCCTCTGGTTAAATGCATTGGTCTGTTTTTGGAATGACAAGATCCAGACACTCCTTGCCAAAAGAGAACTAATTCGACCTTGCTGAAAAAGAATACAGAAGTTGCTCAGCACACCTAAACAGATTTTGTTAGAGTTGTTTAGATGACACTGGATACCATAATTAAATTTTATATCTTGACTACACATATTCTTCTTTTTCTACTACAGAAAATATTTTTTGCTGTAAAACAACGTTCTAATTCTTGGTTCGTTTATAGGATGCCCATAAATTATTCACCTGATTATGAACCTCGTTTTAAATTTTTATTGTATTAGGTATCTTAAAATGGTTTGCTGCATTTATCAAAGCAACTCTGAGTTTTTCTCATGTGATTGACAACCTTAGTCTCAGCAAGCATTGCAACAGTGCACGAAAATACAATGGGCATATTTTGTTGCTGTGAATACCAAATCTCCTTTGACTGTAAAGAGACGGAAATTGTAGAAAGATCTACCTACGGAACAATCAATGAGGTGATAGATGAAACAGGCTCAAGAAACCAGTACAAGGATGGAGCTGGTAGACACCGTGTATCTGCAGCTGAAGTTTGGGAAATTCAGGAAGTGTTTACCCAAAGTCCTATAAAATCAATCCGACGGGAAAGCTTGCAGCTGCAAATACCGCCAACAGAATTGCATAGGATGGTTCGCAAGAAATCGAAATTTTTTTCTCCCAAATGCAAATCGTCCAGTGAATTAAGTCTCACGACAAATCACAACGAGAGGAACTCACTTTTCACATTTTCTATATAGACTATAGGAGTACTTTTTGGAAAACGTTTTCGATGATGAAACGACATTCCACCTCTCTGGTAAAATTAACAGACACAATTGTTGCATATGTGATCTGAAAATCCTCACTCATTTCGTGTACATGAGGGTTATATTCCCAATGTAAATGTGTGGTGTGCACTGTCAAATTCAACCAGATGATTGCGCCATTTTTTTTCCTACGAAAACATTGTGAACTCTGAAAATTACCTAGATATTGTAAGATGTAAAATCTTACAAATTAAATTAAAAAATATATGTGGTTTGCTAGAAGTAAGATTGAAAATTGAAGAACGTTAGATTTAGCGATGGGATAGTTTAAGCGTGAGAATTAGGAATAGTAGCAAAGGGGTAAACTATCAATTCCCATAATACAAGAGAGCAAACAGGGACAGCAGGACTAGGTAAAGGGGTGCTATTTAAGAATAGGCGTGAAAAGGGTTGCTTGAGAACGAACAATAGGACGGGAGACGGGATTAGACGAAGCAGCGTCTCCTTTGATCTATAACACCGTTAGACCAAAACAGGAAGTGAATGGACGTCCGGGGTTTGGGTCACAATTATACTTTGTGACCCGAATTAAATTAAACTTTATTTTAAACGGCGTCAGGTTGATGGAAACTTTGGGTGTTGGGATTCTTGTAGAAAGAAAGGTGTGAAACGCAAATAAGGGTCATTGGAGGTTGCCAGTGGACATGAAAGGGGCAGGGCGCCTGTGAGAAAAAAAATAAGAAAGTTCGAGAAAGGGGTTGGTTTGCGCACTAGGGAGACAGCGTGGGAGAATGGTGTTAGTGAATGGAAAGGAACGTAAATTTAAACAGAAAAAGAAGATTGGTTGGAGTCCTTGGGTGGGTGTGCCAAAATTGAGGGGAAGGGTTAAGTTCGGGGGGAGAGAAAAAAAATTGAGAGGGAGGAGCATTCTGTGTCGAACTTCTGTGTGATGTGATCAGCAAGAAAAAAAATTGAGTGGAAATGTAGTGGGAGAGAAAAAGTAGCAGTCCTGGGAGCAGAAAGCAGCAGTCTAGAAAAGCAGAGTAGCAGCCCTTGAAGCAGAAAGTAGCAGTCTTTAAACGCAGAGAGTAGCTGCCCGGGAAGTAGAAAGTAGCTGCCCGGGAAGTAGAAAGTAGCAGTCCCGAAAACCAGAGTAGCAGCCCTGGATGCAGTAAGAAATAGCTCTGGATGGTGGAAGATAGCATCCCTGAATGAGGAAGAAGTAGAAGGCCCTTACGAAAACATCCCGCCAGAATATAGAAGTAAGTGCCAAGTTAGAATAAGCACACTATAGATTATTAGAAGGACTATAGGGAGATAGTAAGAAAATTAAAGAGGAAGGTCATATGATTAATATACCCTAAGATATATATGTTATGTAGATGAGTTGAGTATTGTTATTAGAACATAGTAATGAACAGAGAAATAGAAGGAGATAGTCAAATTAAATATGAATGAACGGATGTAAACTAGCTATATTAGACGGGTTAAATCAAAAAGATAATTAAGATGAATACTAGCATATAAGATGATCCAAATGTATTAAGGCGACTAAGACAGAAAAGATTTCGTGTTTAATGCGGTATAAATCAGATCATTACGATAAATACTAGCACATAAGGTGGTTCCAATTTTATTATGGTAACCAAGCCAGATAAAAGGTTTTGTGTTTAGTGCAGCTATAAATTAAATTGTATAAGAATTTCGAATAAGGAATTGAGTGTGATCCCTAAATGGTTATACATTAGAGAAGCTATAATAATGGAGATTCATGGAAAGTGTTAAGTATCCTTGTTCTAACTAAATGATGTATATGAATATCAATTTTTATAATGGAACAGTTCATTTAATGTACCATATATGTTGTGTTATCTTACCATATAATGTGCATAATTATCTTTAACTTCATTTCTTTCATTTCATGTATATATATGTAATAAAGAATTGTATATAGCCTTTAATGAAGTTGTAACTAGTCAATTTGAATACAGAAGCCTAGTCCGAAGGAGGAATTTTACTTAATACAACAATTCTCAAGAATCTGACAGGAAAGAATAAATATGCATACGAAACCGATTTTTCCGTGAGATATACGAGTCAGATGCGGAAGGTGGGGTAAGGAAACGAGAATGGAGTAAAGGTTTAAACAGAATATAGGCATTCATACAGGTTAAAAAAATCCCCCCCCAACAATATGATGGAATATTGTATTCTGCACCTCAGCTGGAAGATATGCAGCCACATCTATTCTATCAGCAAGATGGAGCACCACCACACTGGAGCTTGCATGTGCGTGATTTCCTCAATAAATAAATAAAAAAAAAATAATAATAATAATAAAATCCTAATCGATCGTTGGCCGGAATGGTCCCAGTCCATGTCCTCCTCGTTTCCCAAATATCATATATATGGATTTCTTTGAATGGAGCTACGTAAAGGACACGGTTAACAACATCACAGAGTTAAAAGACCAGATTGAGCAAGCAGTGACTTTAATCTCTCAAGAGATGCTTCAAAACACTTGGAATGAAATCGGCTACCGTCTTGACATTTTATGTGCTACCAAGGTTTACTCAAGTGCGGTTGTCTGATAAGACATTCTTTGATTTGCATTTATTCAATGCAGCAAACTGTAGATAAATGTTTTCCTTCCAGTAAAGTCTGCTAAATAATCCCGATATTTAAAGTGCAAGAGACTGAAAACAAATTATTATGCAGTAATTACATTTCTTAAAACATGCGTTCTTGAAGTTGTACTTTGAATTATTATTAAATATATTATATTACAATATTTAATAATTCTAAAATTTACTGAATTTCGTGTATAATTTTAATGAAGAATCTGTTATTTAAAATTATTCATTGTAAATGCAGTCTACAAAATATGAAATAAATTTTAACATGATAATGAATCTCAGTCGAGGACAGATTGAAATGTAATTGTATGAACAATATTGTGAAATCCATTTTAATATTACAGATAACTAAGCTTTTATTTTAATTATTATTAATTATTTTATATCCGTGTCCTATTTTATTAATTTTAAGAGAATGGATATTTATGCTAAGAAATTCAGTCTTTTTCGCTGACAACCAGCTAAGCTAAATATTGCTTGAAAAAATACGACGCAAATACCGTCTTGGATCTACTATCTTTTTCAACTGACAGTAATGAAGTTTGCTAAGAATCACTGCTGCTGGTTATTGGATCTAGATGTCATCGCAAAAAATAAAAGAAAAAAAAGTAAAGAACTCCTGAAAGCTTGCTCGAAGAGGTCATGCCACATGCCTTAAGGCATATACGTAATAAAAGACAGGTTCCAGATCGTTACCACGCTGGTCAGAAGGCTGCTAGTTATATTAGACTTTATACACCAAACAGCAATATATAGCATGAGTATACTGAAAAGAAAAAAAAAAAAAAAAAACCCTTCAATCACAAAGTTTGCTAAACTCATTTCATCAGGATGAAAAATCTAGATTAAAGTTCCATAAAATACCTTGCTTCACTATCTGGTCTACAGACTACGCCTTATCTAAAATCTTGGAGTATTTTAAGTATCATGTTGAGCCGAATGGTCACAGCAACAAATACACTCCCGTAGCAAAAATATTAGGTTGTCAACACATTTATAAAGCGCGAGCGCTAATGAGCGAATCATTAAAGTGGTCAATTTTTTGTCCAGGTGAATTGCTGCTTGTTTCTCTCAAACTAGGTTTTTACTGTTCGCCGTGTGGCACAGTACATTATCGCAATGGAACATGGAGGGGCTTATTTCTATAGAAATTGCCTGAATGTGGACACCACAGATTTGCGCAAGATGTCAGCATATGGCTAGGCATTCTTAGGCTTTGGCACTGCAATCAACGGTCCGAGTCTGAACCACGAGATGTGGTCTCACACCATGACCTACGCAACCTCCGAACTACATTGTGAATATAATACATTGAGGTAAGCAAACATCTCCCAGCGTTCTCACACCCACACCTGAAATATGTGATGCAATATGTGTTGGTATAAGAATTTTAATGTAATCAGAATGAAAATTCTTATTTTCTTTTATTGTGCACTCAAATGATATTGAAATTACTCTGTGATATTGAAATCACAACAACCCGAAGGAACAGGAGTACAGAGGGGATTACTAGAGTAATGACAGTCAACTAACTAGAGAACACAAATTCCTGAAACCGGATGTAATTCTCCATCAATTTGCAACAGTAAATTATGGCACTGCTTGCAACATGTCAGTTCGGAATACTACAAACATCGTTGCGGAATAGGTGAATAAGATGGTTAATGAAGGCGCTAATGAAGGGTTGTTGTAACTCCAAGAAATAACCCATGGTTTAACGGCAAAGCAAAAGAAGCGTTTCGACAGAAGCAACGAGCCTACAGACGTGGGCAGAAGAGAGAACAGCACAGAGCTTGTTAATATATATAAGGAAGCCTCGTTTGTTGAGGAAGGTCACATCCGAAATAAAGAGTTTAGTAATTTCACCTTGGAAAAGCACGATAGAATTGGACATTGGAAGACCCGATGGAATAGCTCATCAACAGGTGAAATCATTAAACTCTGTTTCGGATGTCATTTTCCTCAACAAACGACGTTGCAACTGGTTCTATCCTAATGTCTACACGTCCTTTGTTTTGACTGGCCATGGGTCATTTAAAAGGCGTCTTCTCGACTTTTGTTTGGTGACGATGCTTTTTGCATTTGTAGAGAGCCAGAGGACTGTAACCACGTGAGGCACTCCTGTCGGATCTATCTTGACCTCCGACACCAGCTTCTTCTGGCCCTCAATACACCGACAATCCTTCCAGAGGCTAGGGTATTGGAATCAGAAGAAGCCTACAAATCATTCTCGACCTATGCCACCGCGGTCTTCAACACACGCCGCTATCACTCACAACTATTGGCACACCTATGACTTCCGCTGCTCATTCTGTCGGCTAGCTTCCCCAGTGCCAGTTACACCAGAAATTAAATAACTTGTCAGCCATAAGGATATACCAATCTCAGTAATGATTCCGTGCTCCATAGGGTACACCATTGCAATCACATCACCAAGTCTCTATTATGTGGCCATTCGAGAGCCGCCTCTAATTTTTCCCTGTCCATCCACAGGAACTTCATCTTCTCCTGCAATGCTCCAATATATTTTCTGCTGCTCTTAGAAGACTTCACCGTGTGATTTTCAATTTCTCTTGACAAAGTTTCCACCAGAGATTCTTGCGGATACCGACACTTCTCTCTGCAGGGGGTAAAGCAAGGGGTTTCCTGCCTTCACCTGTTCTTCTTGAAGTTCATTTGCTGAAGCCGCCCCTCCATCGGCGTGGGATTAGATGCTTTCGGGATTTTTGGCTGTCCTGGGACACTCCCCAGGCTGGACTTTAACCACCCTCCATGAGTCCTCATCGAAGGGGTTCTGCTGACGCTGGTCAACTGACAGACGTGCGATCACCTGGCCGTTTGGCCGTCTGCTGGGGGTAGCCTTCCGCTCTGCCTACCCTTGCTTGCTTCCCCTTTTCTTATCTTTCCTATCCAACTCGCACCGTTCCTCTAACTTGGCCTCTCTCCTCTCTTGCTTTGCAAGTGGGGAGAGAGCCAGTCAGGCGTTCCTTCTACCTTCCTGGGCCGGCTCCTTTGGTACCGGTGGACGGATGCTGAAAGGCTCCTTCCATGGTGATTGAGCCTCCCAGTAACTAAGAGGCCAGTCAAATAACACACTACTCACACTGGCTGCAATGTTGTGCATATATCACAGAGTACTCAACGCAACGTGGATTTCTGGGGAACCACAGGAACGGAACCTCTTGACAAAAAACACTATATCCACCATAAGAGTGTCTGCGCTTTAATCCTCAGAGCAAAAAGCAAAGCATACCATCAATGGATCTCAAGGTGGTTAAGGACCTCTAAGAGAATTGCGATGCGCCATCCCGGAAAAGCTACCATGAATTTGATGTTTAAGGAATGGAAAACTTCTGCCTTTAGAACTTCCCTCGACACAGTTCACAATGTAGATGAATTGGAGTTTCTGAGCCTAACAGAACTCTGCTGTGCAATATCATATTGAGCAAACAGGACCTCGTCATTTTGATCAACCAGCTCCCTAATAAAGCTACAGATGGACTGGAATCTCTTGTTCATTATCAATATTTGCAGCGGCTACATTATCGATTCCACAGTAAGTTTGGAGGATGTACATTTAGCATAAAAATTACGAATTTGCATCTAATTTATATAAAAATAAATAAGTTTTTTTTTGTTTATACTCCAGGACGACACGGTCAGTGGAGTTCCCAGGATAGAACGAATTCAAGAAAAAGCACCGTATATAGCAGTCACGTGCTGGAACCCCTGTCACTCAGGGGTTCAGGCACGTGTATAACCTGTTTAGCCCAGTATGAAATGCACAATATTCTTGCAACAAAGGCGCCTCCGTAGCCATGTGGGAAGGATCAGCAGTGCGTAGCACACGCTTCTTGATTAGACCGGGATTCGAGCCGGTCACCACCAAATACGAGGGAGCAGAAAGGTCAGGGAATGACCCCCGCAAACCCCGGAGCAATATGGCCTTAGCTGCTAATGCTCCTAAATAACAAACAAACAACAACTTGCAACAAAAAATACAAATACTCAGAGTACTATACCCAGCTATAAATATACAGCTTTACATTTGCAAACATACATAGTTATTAAAATACTGCATAAACTGGTTCACACAGCATGAAATGAACAGTATTTCCTGTAAGAGAAAGAACAGATATATACTGGTGTGCAAAATTTAAGGACCAGTCAGGTTTTCACCTGTAGCTTCTCATACAAGTGGCCTGGATATGGAAAAAGCATACCAAAGGAACCTCGTGAGATATAGAAATGATGAAGGAAACAACACCGACACAACAACAGAAACAAAATGGTACAGAGGGACTTTATTCAAAACTGCCAACATAGCACTGGCTGCCATGATACAGATGCATCACTGCCAAAGATGGAACAAAGGGAAGAGTGGTCCTCAGTAGGAGATATGGCCACCCCTAATGTCGATGCAGGCTTTGCATCCCCTGACCATAGTTAGAACAATGTTGTTGATAAGTTCTTGCGGTAACATCGTCAATTCCTTTGTCAGCGCCATCTTTAGCTGGTGAATATTTTCTGGTGGGTGTGGATGTGCCACTAGGCGTCTCCTCAGAGCTTTCCATATGTGTTCGATGGGATTTAAGTCCGTGGAACGGGCAGGCCAATCCATAGGAACAATGTTCTCACTTTCCAAAAACAAATCAACACCTGCAATGAGATGGAGTGCGGCGTTATCATTCATAAACACGAACTCGGGGCCAATGGCACCTCGGAACAGACACATATGGGGAAGTATTACCTCAGTACAGTAGCGTGACCAGTTACAGTAGCGCCTTCGAGTATCTGGAGTTGTGTACGTCCATCCAAGATAACGCCTCCCCAGTCGAGAACATTTCGACAGCCATATCGATCCCTTTCAGTGATGTTTGTGGGGTGATACTGTGTGCCAACCTCTCGCCAGATTAGCTGACGTGCAGAATCGCTGCTGAGACTGAATCTACTCTCATCAGTAAAGAGTACCTTAAGTAAAGATTTTGTGATTGTAACCTTTAGAAAGTGTTGGTCCTTAAGTTTTGCACACCAGTGTACAATGTACAGTAGTTGGCAGACTGTTAGAATTGTAAAGTACGATATGTGTCCTTTATGATTAGATTGTAGTAGTAGCAGATGTCTGCTCGGAGTCTCTCAGCATAAACTTTTAGACTATTGAAGATGTTGTGAATGTTCTTGGGGAACATCTGGTCGATGCACTCTAAGCTTCTCAAGCTGCTTCTCGGTGGGAGAAGATGATTCCCTGAAGACGGGCAGTGGTAACTACATCTGAGATGTTTAGAGAAGAGATTTTCCCCGAAAGTAGCTGCGCGAAGATACGCAGGTTCCTGGTAAGAACTAGTTATTTCTACGGGGTAGTGCCTAAGTTGGTATGGAAAATAGCACGTGAGATGGTGAAGGGTCAACTCTGTTCGACCCTCGATGGGTTCAGATTTCATTGCGATAATATTTCTTCAGGTGAGTGTCAGGTTCAGAAGACCAAATGGACGATGTACAGAGCGAAATAGGCATGTGAGAAACTTGAGTGGAGGAATATAAACAATGGGGTCTAAAAATCAATTTTGGCAAGACTGAAATGTTGTCTTCAGGACCAGGACACGTTCTAAATATTGCAGGTTTTAAAATTAAACAAGTCGATAAATTCAAATATTTGGGATCAATCTTACAAAGTGATGGATCATCTCAAGCAAAGATCAATAGGAGAATTGCAGACGTCAGAAAGGCTATCGGCATGTTAAACTCTGTTCTGTGGAGCAAAAATATCCTACATAAAACAAAGAAACTTATATTTCAAACGATTGTACAAAGTCTTCTATTGTATGGAGCGGAAACCTGGACATTGAATAGGCGAGTGGAAAACAAATTGCTCTCCACAGAAATGGATTTTTGGAGGTGCTCAGCAGGAACTTCTAGAAGAGACAGAAAACGGAATGAAGACATAGGGAAAAAATTGAAGTGAAAAAGACTATTATTGACACCATAAAAGAAAATCGTCTAGCATGGTATGGACATGTAAAACGGATGCAAGAAAACAGATATCCAAAGACTATCCTGGAATGGATACCTCCTGGAAGGAGAAGAAGAGGAAGACCTAGGAGGACATGGATGGGTGGAGTACGGGAGTGCATGACAGCCCGAGGCTTAACCGACCAAGACACCCAGAACCGCACTTTATGGCGGGAAAAAATTCCTAACAAGAAATAACTTGTAGGCTGAGGAAACCCATTGTAAATGGAAACACTCCTCTTGAAGAAGAAGAAGAAACTTGAGTTTAGTTCACGATCTCCTTTAGTTCATGGCCTCCCGCCAACTCCTATCTAATGGCTCATAATGCGGTGTAAGTCTTTGCTTTTGTCAGAGAAAAGTTCTGGGAAAAGAGCGGGCGAGCGTCCCAGTTAAGCCCCAGGCTGAAGTGATGACTGACAGATTTCATTCTAGTGCGCCCGATGGAGAGTGGAACTTCATTGACTAATTTGGTGTTTGTGATCGACAGCTTAGCTAATTTTAGGGAATTAAACTTTAGAACAATTTCTCCAAGGTTAAACCTCCAGCTGCTTTATTTGGTTAGCACTTTGCAGGATCGCCTCAGGTAGTTTCTTCCAATCCTTTGTTTGTAGGAAAACTTCATATCATCCGCATAACACAGAACGTTATTTGATGTGGCAAGAAATGGTTCCAAAGTAATTTTGAAGAGAAAAGCAGAGAGAACCCCCTCCCACTTTCAGTACGCCTCTAATAATACTCAGTTCTTGATATAGGCTGTTAAAACCCGCGTGGGTAGAATCGCCGTCCTCCCCACACTGTGTGGAAAAGACCTGGGTTCGGGTCCCGTCGATGACGAGAGGAATAAAAATTAGAAATTAGAGGAATAATGGGCCTTTATCAAAACGTGGCTGGGTTAGTCGGCCTCACGCGAGGTTAGCACGATTTTTTTCCAGAAACTCGGGTTTCTCTTCCAGCAAAACAGAAAATCGACCTCAGAACACACGCAATTTACAGACAATAAACACGAAGCAACATGACCTTAGTCACCGATGCTCCTAAAAAAAAAAATCGATTGTGATTTTTTTAAAAATCACTTCCCCCTTCCTCTGATTTATCTATTTATAATTAATTTAGTACATATCAGTCAGAGTAGTTTACAACTAGTTATTTGGCAATAATATTATCATGAATCACATGATCATTCTGTAATTATTCTAACCAATTGAAATTATTCAGTATGTTTTAATTGGCTTGAGAAATGAACAGAACTCACAGAAATGCGGCTCTCATAATCTATTCATTGGAATGTTTCAGAAAGACATGAAAGGGTTCAAAGATTTTCATTCCATTGTGTTTCCTTACTTGGTGAGCACAGTGAGTCAATACTATATTTGTTATTTATCTAACACCAAGCCGGCAGACACCGCAAACATTTTTTTTAAAAATAATGTATAAATAATTTGTTTATTTACATAAAGAAGTTTGCCATTTCTATCGGACAGGTTGGGTGGGGAATCGTTTGGATCTTCAGTGACTCGACTGATTCAGTTGAATTCCTCATTCACCACTATTTTTATGTTGAATGTTACAAAGTAATCCAATAATTCGAATCACTTTTCTGTAATAACTCTAGTGAGTCGAATCTTCCAAGAGTCTCGTTGGCCCCATCCCTTTTACAAGCACAACATACTGACCCCAAAGTCTTAATTGTTTGTACAGTAATGTCAGAAGTGTCGTCAATAAAGTGAGTGAATTCGAACTGCTGGTTAGGACAGGTAACGCTGACGTAATAGAGCTTACAGAAACGTGGTGCCACCCGGAGATAAGGGATGATGAGTTTCAGTACGGTATGTATAATGTATTTAGGAAGAACAGGGAAGATAGAAGGGGCGATGGGGTCATGCTTCTTATCAAAAGTAGCCTGAGCGCGACGAAAGCTTTCCTGCATTAAGACGTTTCTCATGATAGTAACGCAGTAGAATCTGTATGGTGTGAGACAGTTGGAAGCAAAGGTATAATGAGAGTGGGAGCAATCTACAGGCAAGGTGATTGTGAAGATTATGATAAGAGCCTCTACATGCAAATGGAACGGGCAAGTAAGCGTGAATGTCTTAATTATGGGTTATTTCAATTTGCCTCTAATTGATTGAGCAAATGGGAAGGAAACTCCATATGGGGAGCTAAATTTTTAAATCAATTAGATGACTGCTATTTATAACAACATGTCAGAGAAAGTACTAGGGAAAATAATGCTCTAGATCTCATCATCACCCATGAACCAGATGACATAATAGGGCTGACAGTAGAGGAACCAGTAGCAGGAAGTGATCACGGAGTTCTACGGTGGACGATGATGAGAGAAGTAGCAGTGGTTAAAGGCAAAGAATCGGTTATAACTTGAGGAAAGGAAATTACGACGGCTTAAGGTGTTATATGGCCTCTATTAACTGGGTAGATATCTCACAGAGAGCGAATACAATTGAATTTGGTATATCTTTGAAACATTAATCACAAAAGCCTTGAATGAGTATATACCATTAAAAACTATTCCACGAAGAGATTTCCACTTTGGAAAATAATGAATTTGGCAGATTACTTGAACAGAAAAAGACAGCATGGAAAAGTTACAGCGAAATAAAAAGTACAGAAGCGCATAACAGCAACAAACAGATCTGTAATAGTGCCACAGAAAAGGTTAGGCTGGCGAAGGCAAATTATGAGAAATCGCTGGCAAAGAGAGCAAAGAGGGGGGATACGGAATTCTTCACATATATAAATACAAAGAGAAGGCCAAACCATATCGGACCCTTATGTAATTGGGCGTGGGATAGTATTAGTTACCCCAGTTGAAGTCGCAGATGAACGCGACAGTTACTTTGCATTGATATTCACAAAAGAAAAACTCTTCGCATCAATGAGAAATTCTGGGAAGGAAGTTGAAAAAAAAAATGTAAATAATGCTTTTGAAATGCCACATTTTTTTTTTTTTTTTTTTTAATGAATAAACTTTCGAGCCTACAGGCCAGTAAGATTCCTGGGTTTGATGGCATTTACTGTATAATCTAAAGGGAGGCGGAAAGTGAGTGCATTGAACCATTGAGGCTAATTATGAGAGCATCACTGAACTCGGGAGTGACTCCGTTGGATTGGAAAAGTGCCAATATATCTCTAATACATAAGGGCGGTTCAAAAAGTGAAGTGGTAAATTAACGGCCAGTTAGTCAAACTTCAGTAGTAGGGAAAATCATGGAGAGCATGAAAAAGAGTGGAATTCAGGATCACTTAGATAGAAATGGAATCATGAAGGATACTCAGAATGATTTGGAAAAGGAAAATCATGTTTAACTAATCCTGGTTAACTATTTTGATAGGGTCGCTCAAGGGCTGGACTTAGAGAATAATTTCGACGTTGTTTATTTGGATTTAAGCAAAGCATTTGCATCTGTCCCACAGGAGCGATTATTTTATAAGCTGGAAAAGGTTGGAATCACGGGGAAAATCCTTAGATGGATAGCAGGATGACTTCAGGGCTGGAGGCAGAGGGTTGTGATAAATGGCTGTTCCTCAGATTTGGTTGATGTAAGAAGTGGGGGTTCCCCAAGGATCAGTATGACGACCACTGTTGTTCTTGATTTTCATAAATGACATCGATGAAGGGATAGAGGGCGTGATGTCTAAATTTCCAGATGATGTAAAGATTGGTAGAGTAGTTAATGATTACCACCAGCAGAGCTTCTTCAGAATGACCTAGATAGACTTCAGAGATCGTCAGAAAAATGGCAACTATGCTTTACTCCAGCAGCAAAGTGTAAGGTATTGCACCTGAGGAACAGTAATTCCAAAATAACTTATACATTTGGCTGAGTTGAACCAAAGCCGATAGTGGAGGAAAGGGACTTGGGTATTACGATAAGGTCAGATATGAAGTTCTCTGAGCATTGTAGACTGGTTACAAGTAGGGTCCATGGTGTCCTATCGATGATTTATGGAAAAATCGCTAGTAGAGAAAAGGAGGTCATAATCTCATTATATAAGGCTATTGTTAGACCACACTTGGATTCCGTGTTCAAGTATAGAGACCGCACCTAAAGAAAGGCATTGTTCTTCTTGAAAGGGTCCAAAGACGGGTAAATCTCCTGGTGAGATCGGCAAAATGGTGTTCATATGAGGAAAAACTTCGAATATGTGGGTTGCAGAACTTGGAAACTAGGCACTTTAGAGGAGACTTGATTGAGATGTTTAAGGCTCTGAGAGGCATCAGCAAAATGAATAAGGACGAAATTTTCACGGTTATGAGTAATTCTAGAACTAGTGGCCATAATTTCAAGTTACGGGGTAGTTGTTTAGACCGTATTACAGGAAGTTTTATTTTAGCCAGCGAGTTATAAATTACTGGAATAACTTACCAACATGGGCTGACAGTATGGGGAAATTCAAAGGTCAGTTGGATAATTACGTAAGGGAGGAGGGAATTGCACAGGTTGTCCATTTCCTTTTCTCTTATTAATTTTTATTATTTTTAAAATTTTCTTCTTATTATTAATTTGTTTTTCTTATTATTATTTTATTTAATGTATTCTTATTATTTTATGTTATGTATTGTATTTTTTGTTATTTTATTTTATTATTATTATTTATTATTTAGCTTAAGCCATAGGCTTCCTTGCACCATGTGGCCATTACTAATACTAATACAAAGCTACCTTAATGTTTGGTTGAGAGAAATATGCTCGCGTAGGATGAAGTGGAAGACGATGTTTTATTGCATAATCGATTAATAGCAATTTCTTCTTGAAGCAGAACACGGGGAAAGTTATTTTGTTTCTATATAGAGGCTTTTCATCTAGAGAAGTTCTGAAAGTGCCCAGGGTTGTCCTGAAGGAACTATATATTCAGGAATACTGCTCACCTTTATCGGACCTTTAACATTTAGGGTAAGCGGCGTTAGCTTTAAACACTTATCTTAATAAAGCCATATATGTACAGAAGCACTAAGAATAAAACTATACTTTATTAACACATAATAAAAGTGAATTATTGTGTTTTAGTCAGCACTCCATGTCATAGCATTACTCACTCTGAAGACACACAATTTTGTTCGTTCGCATTGCTTGGGTAATAGGAAATAGAGATCATTAGCACGTACACTGATGAGCCAAAACATTATGACCACCTACCTGATATGATGTTGGTCCTCCACGTGCAGCCAAAACAGCTCGTACCCGGCGAGGCATGGACGCTACAAGATTTCTAAATGTGTCTTATGGTATCTGTTACCAACACGTAACCAGCACATCCTTTAAGGTCTGTAAGGTCCGTGGTTGAGACATCGCAGATCGGAGTTGCTGTTCCAACACAAACCACAGATACTCGATTGGATTGATGTCTGGGGAATGTGGAGGCCAGGGCAATACCCGGAAGTCTTCCTGGTGTTCCGCAAAACAGTCTCGAACAATCCGGGCGGTGTGACATGGCACATTATCCTGCTGAAAGACGCCACCGCCAGAGGGGAAAACCGTTGCCATGAAAGGGTATACCTGGTCATCAATGATGTTGAGGTATAGTGCGTTCGTGTCTAACGGCACCGGGGGTTTCCCCCATGTCCGCGTCGAGGCAGACCAGGTACCCAGTAATTTCAAATTTTCACTCTGGCAGATCCTGCCACCTAATTTCCTGAGCTTTCAGTGGCTAGGACCTTAAAAAAAAAATTGGGGGCAAAAAACGCTGGAATAGTAAAGCCGAAAGAGGTTTATATTAATGCAGTTTAATTTTGGACGTTGTTGAATTTTGTCATTGTGTGGGTGTATGCAGACAGTTTAGGCAGAGTGGAGAGGGGAGAATGGAGACTGGGGAGAAAAGACAGAAGTATGGGGACGATAGAGAAGGTGACACCAAAACGTTAGTGGGGGCAGACCCTACCAGGAGAAGAAGGGGAGCCAGGGGAGGAGACAGAAACCCGTATCCTCCCCCACGTGGTCTATGGAAGGGGATTTAAAGGGAACTAGGTTAGGCACCTGGTTCGAATCGGCAGATGGCACTTGATGGGATTTGAGTCTGTCAGTTTCCTTATCTTCTGCTGTGCGTTAATGGAACTTCATTCTCAGTCGAAGCTCCAATCAGTGATTCAAAGTTGGGAACGTGAGTTGTGGATGGTACTGTACAGTTTTCAAGTTTGTGTTCGTGGACGCGTTCTACTTCAGGTGAACAATTCTTAAGCAAAGTGCGTGAAGGCAATGTAGTGTTTGGCGTTATCAATGACGTGCTGTTCCCAGTTCCTGTCGCTGTCCCCTGGAAGATGGTGGATTTTGGTGAAGAGAGTACGTCTTAAGTCCTCATAGAGCTCACAGTCATAAATTAAGTGGCTCCAGCTTTCCTGGGAACCACAGTGGCATAGGGGATCATCAATAATGCCTAGTGCTTTTAATTTCCCTTTGTTGGCCCATGGCCAGTTAAAAAGAACGTGGAATGGAGGCCGGGGTGAGAACCATTTCGACATTTCCGGATAAATCCTAGCAGTGTCGGGAATGAATTTTCTCGTAATCTCTCCTGTAGAGGAATTGGACCATCTGGATTGCCAGGTTTGTTGTAGGTAGTGGGCTAGGCGTTTTTTCTCTGCTGTAGCTCTGTTAGATGGGTCTGTTGTGTAATCCATAATTGATACTGCTTTTCCCTTAGAGAGGTGATATAGCAACCTGCATCTGACGACCTCAAGGTCCAAGGGTAGCGCACCAGCCAGCACCTGAATGGCGTGGGTGCTGACCGTGCACACCGCCCTGATGATGGTCAGTAGCATTGCCCGTTGTATTATTTCAAGCTTTCTGTATTTGAATGCTGTCATGGCCTTCGTGTTCCAGATTCCTGCTGCGTATGTGATTATTGATATGAAGATGGCTCTGTAGTATAGGGAAAAAGTTCATTTCTTCAATCCCCAGTCGCAGCGAGAGACTGTTTACTAGTGCGGTGTAGCTACGGATCTTTTTTTTACGTAGATACGTCAGATGAGGGATAAACGATAGGTTCTTGTCCAGGATTTTGCCTAGATACTTCATTTGGGCGTCAAGCTTAACACTCCTGCCCTTGATTTTTAGTTATAGAGGTCTCTGTATATCCAACGTTCCTTTAAGAAGTATGGAGGAGGTTTTTTCCAATGAGATCTGGAGGTTGTGCTCATTAGCCCAGTTCTGTAGGGTAGCAAGTGTTCTGTATTTCCTATATCTGCAACCTGTGCTCTGTTATCGGCTTCCAGGGTAAGAACCAGGTCATGTGCACGCCTGAGTATTGACGTTTGCTAGGTTGGTAGAGAGGAATTCGTCTAGGACGATGTTCCAGAAGAGGAGACCCCAGAGGCAGCTCCTGCAGATCGGTCGGGTGATTTGTTTGTATGGTGTTCTGACAGTTATGCTGCTGTTCGAGAGATAGCTGTTGATGCAAAGATATAGGTTTTGAGGAAGGTATGTGGCTCGCAGTCTACCCAGGACGCTTGACCACCAGAGTGAGTCAAACGCCCCGGCGAAATCAATTGAGATTGCGAGGAAATATTTCTTGGTAGAGCTATTGGCAGTTGTAACGATGTTATCCAGGGCGTCCACAGCTGACCATCCCTTTCTGAGGAAATTTAAGAACTACCTAAGTATGATATACAACCAGCATCAAATTCAGCAGTATAGTGATTTAAATGCGCAGGAAATGGTGCATCATATGGAGTATCATCTGATGCAAGCGACGCAACTGAAGTTTAACATTGACAAATGCAAAGTACTGCATACGGGTAGCAATAACCGAAGAGAAACGTACCAACTGTATGGTACTACACTCAGGGCAGTGGAAAGTGAAAAAGACCTGGGGTATTTGTGCAGTCAAATATGAAGTTTGCTGAGCAGTGCAGAGGGGCTACGAGGGAAGGTCATGGAGTCTTGTCAATGATATATAGGAATTTTGCTAGCAGGAACAGGGAAGTGATTATCCAGGTATACAAGGCAATGGTCAGGCCACACGTAGAGTACTGTGTACAGGTCTGGAGGCCTCATTTTAGGATGGATGTAGAGTTACTGGAACGAGTACAAATAAGGGCAATGCAAGATTGATGAGGAGAACAAAGGGGCGCTCTTACCAAGAAAGGCTTAAGATCTGCAAATTGCAGCGCCTGGAGAGTAGGCATCTGCGAGGTGATCTGATTGAAGTGAATAAGACCTTGAATGGGTTGAGCAAGCTGAATGCTGATGGGATTCTTCCTCTTGCTCAGACTAAGAACCTGATGGGGCACAGTTTGAAATCGAGGAAAGACAGTTGTAGAATAGATGTGCGGAAATTTACCTCTAGCCAGCGGGTAGGTGTTTGGTGGAAGAGACTTCCATCTTTTGTTGTGGAAGTTGATAGCCTAAAAAATTTAAGGCTGGGCTGGACAGGCATTTGGAACGAATATAGGGGTGAAATGGGAAGGTGTTTTTTTTTTTTTTTTGGCTGATGCTGCATACGTTTGCTTTCTTGCATCGTATGCCTCTGCTAATGCTAATACTGGAAGACTTTTTTTGAAGACCTCCTAGTTCCTCATAATCTATCGCCACCAAAACTTGAGACAGGAACTTGTTGGCAAGAATGATTTATTAATTTATTCTATTCACGACTCCATATCTTCAACTGAATTTTTCCTTGAATGTGTATGCAAACAACTCTAGTAGATCAAATAAATCCCAACAATTTTTCAAAGTTAACTAAGATACCTGGGGCACGGCCGTCTTATGACAATATTAGGACGAATAGGGGAACATGAATTGATAAAACAAATGCTGTTTAATCTTTAATCCAACATCAAAACAACTTATTATGGGTGACATGCTATAGCTATTATTACAGAGTATTGTAAATTTATTTTATACTTAGACAGCTAAGGCCATGATGTCTTAGCTGAATTAGTAGGAAATTAATTTTGAATTTACTTGTTTTCAAACAGTTTGTTCTAAGATCGGTTTGTCTGGTGGATAAAAACCCAAGTTCCGGCGTTTTTCATTCTGCGAATATGAAAACAGGAATTCTTACAAGCAGGACTCAGCTAGAGGACAACAGCAGTTCTATAAAGTATATTCGATTAATCACCTGTTTCCGTGCAATTACTGTATATTGGAACTTATAGTACTGTAATACCAAAGTAGAAACTAGAAGAAACTAGAGAAGATTAGATTAGGAGTCGTATATGAAGGCGAAGAAAAAGAAGAATTAATTCGTTAAGTTCATAGATGAACCGTAAATGGACGTCGACCAAGATGTACTGCAATGTATGTGCAGTGTCGGAAATTTTGCAAGAAGAATTAATTAAGTATTAAGTTAATGAATCCCACATATAACTTATATCAGTATAAGTGTATTGTATCTGTAGAAATGTTTTCAGCCGATTTTTCTTAAAAATTGCGGAATGACTCACGGGAGAAGACGACTCCCTATTCTGAAATCCGTGAACAGCCCCATTGAAGAGGACTTTAAAAATTCCTCTAGTAGTCGATGGGAATCAAACTAAGACCTCTCCAAACGAGTGACAAGTGTTTGCAACAAGGAGGAAGGAACAGATAAAAATTCAGAGCAGTAACCATGGGAATATCAATTCAATCTTTTTCAATATAATTCTATAAAATTCAATCTTTTTTCGAGCCTGACTTAACTCAGGACTAGAACCATAGCTTTTCCTCACTTTGGACAAAGAACACTATTCATTCCGCTACGGCGACAACTTATCGTTTATATGCGATTTTAATGAACTCTGCCACTATGTGTCAGCCCCATCCTCAAGACCATTTGCTTATAACAACAAAAAGAGTTTTTTTTCTTTTTCTGTTAGTCAATATTGACGTACAGTACTTTTCAACGGCAAGTTAAAATACAATGAACCTTAAAAAAAATACCTTATCAAATTATTCTAAAACAAAGAATGTTAGAAAAGAATTCGACTTCGATTAAAGATATTAATAATGTGGGTCTACCTTTAGTCTGGTTGAGAACATTGTTATTTTGTCGAATAATTTCGACCTCTTCACGATAAGGAGGAAACACAAAGCCCATTTGGGGGAATGTAATATTCCTCAAACCAAGTGCGTACAAGTCTTGCTTTGCGATAATCAGCACTGTCGCGCTGTTACGCGAAAGACACTTCCACAGACCTAGAAGACTAAATTGTAAGGTGTATTTAGTGTCAGACGGCACCAGGGGTTTCCCCCATCTCCGTGTTGCTTTCATTGTGGGTGTACCAGTTCACTGGGAAATGCCAGAGATTTAAAAGTGTGTGGGCTTTGTATCTGTGTGATGTCGTGTACCGTTGTTCATCTGGTCGTTTAGCCGCTGGACCCCTGCTGAAGCCCAACGTTGCCCCACCTTCGCCCCGTGGAGGCAGACCAGGAACCCAATAGTTTTAGTTTCACTCTGGCAGGTCCTGCCACCTAATTTCCTGAGATTTCAGAGAATAGGACCTAAAAAAAAAAAAAAAAAAACGCGCGCGTTCTTTTATATGCACGTACGTACAGACAGAGACATATATCCATCATCGTCGGTTTGATGATCGTTAGGTGAGGGGGATAATGCTTGCATAATAAAGGCCGAAAGAATGGGCGAACGGGAATTTTGACATAATTAAGTTTTTGTGTGTGGGACATTCGCTAGCATAAAGATAGAGTGGGTAGGAGACTGAAGGCTGGGGGGTTAAGGCAGAAATATGGAGATGATAGAGTAGGCAACCCCAGAAGTCAGTGAGGCATGCCCATGCCTCACCAGGAGAAAGTAGGGGGCGCCGGGGGGACTGTCCCACCACCGGCGCAGGGGAGGGGGTGGAAAGGCACCAGGCAAGGGAGCCCGGTGAGCTGAAGAACGGATGTTCTTTGGTTATAATGGTAGTGGGTTGTGGGCTGCGGCCATTTGGTTCCTCCTCGTCCTCCTCCTCGTGAACAGTGCCTGTGCATAATCCGAGAAGGCTTGATACTCCTCCTTTGTGTCTAGAAGGTGATGTTCTTGTCCCTGTGGTAAGTAATGGATTCTGGTGAGTAAAACACCACGTAGGTCTTCATAGAGCCTGCAGTCATACATTAGGTGCTGCCAGCTCTCCAGCCCCCCGCAAGTGCAAGTTGGATCAACCTGAATCCCAAGTAGAGACAGTTTGGCATTAATATCTCCGTGTCCAGTTAAGAGGTACGTTGCTTGTAGACCTGGGGAGAACCAGTTGGGTGAGGTTGGGTAGTTTTGTTCAATATTGGGTAGAAATTTCTTTGTGATCTCTCCCTTTTGAGAGTTGCTCCACCTTTCCTGCCATGCCTGCTGCAGGTGAGTTTGTATCCTCTTCTTTTCCACATTTCTGTTGCTGGTTAGGTCAATAGTGAACCCCAGAAAAGTCTGTGGGGTGCCTTTGTCTAGGTAGTATATAAGGTATAAGGTATGTTAGTGTCTAACGGCTCCTGGGATTTCTCCCATCTCCGCGGGTGTACATTGTATCGGGGCCAGAGATTTGAAGTGTGTGGGGGTCATGTGCTGTGTATTGTGTTGTGCCCTTTGTTCCTCCGGTCTATTAGCCGCCGAGCCCCTAGTGGGACCCGACGTTACCACACCATGCCACGGGAGGCTAGGTAGTATAGTAGGCCGCGTTGTATGATTTCTAGGTCCAGCGGGAGAGTGCCTGCGAGCACTTGCAGGGCGTGGGTGCTCACCGTGCGGCAAGCGCGAGTGATGGTTAGGAGGATGAATCTGTGAATTTGGTCCGTGATACGTCTGTTTGCTGCTGTTTTAGTTTTTTGAAACCATGCACCGGATACGTAGGTGACGATCGGAGTGAAGATAGCTTTGTAGAACAGTTTGAGGACTCGCTTTTTTAAGCCCCATTCTTTACGCGTGACCCTGGCAACCATGGCTGCGTAGCGTCTTATTTTTTTACGGAGATATTTCAGATGGTCCTGAAATGACAGTTTTTGGTCCAATATCACGCCTAGGTATTTCAGTTGGTTGGAGAATTTGATTGTTTCCTGTCCAATTTTTATTTGCGGAGGCCGCCTAAGATCAAGGCATCCCTTTAGTAGGATGGAGTTTGTTTTTGTGGAGGATATTTTGAGTTGATTTCGGTTTGCCCATTCTTGGAGAGTGGTCAGGGCCCGATTTGCGAGGACCTCTAACGCAGCTCTTGAGTTTGCCTGTATCGTCAGAATGAGGTCGTCCGCAAATGCCTGAGATTGTACTTCATTGAGATCGATGTTAAGAAAGGTGTCCAAGACAATATTCCACAGTAGAGGGCCAAGGACCGAACCTTGAGGGCAGCCCCGATGGACATGCCTGGAGAGTGTGCCATAGGGGGCGGTGACTTTAGGTAACTTTTGATTGTGTTATAGAGGTTTTCCGGCATGTTGGCTTCGCGCAACCTCGCCAGGACGCTCGGCCACCAAAGTGAGTCGAACGCCCCAGCGAAGTCCACGGCTATCACTAGGAAGTACTTTGTATTACATCTGTTTACCTTGGTCAGGAGGTGAGTTAAGGCATCTACGGCGGAGGTTCCCCGTCTGAAGCCGAATTGGTTTGCTGAGGCCAGGCCTGCCTCATCATAGTAATGTTGGATCCGTGTGTAAAGTAGTCGTTCAAATAGCTTACTGATAACTGTCAAAAGTGCAATGGGCCGATAGGAATCCGGAAGGTGTGGTGGCTTTGTTGGATTCTTTAGGATGAGTTTAACGTTTGCCATCTTCCAGGAATTCGGGAAGATACCTTCTCTGAAACAGAGGTTATATAGGTTTAGTAGTAAGTTCGGGGCGTACTCTACCGTTTTTTTTGATAATTTCGGGTTCCAGAAGGTCCGGTCCAGGGCATTTATTTCCCTTTATTAGGTCTGCTGCATTACTGATCTCTTCCATGGTGAAAGGGTGCTCTTTTGTTGCCGTTTGATGAGTCTCGTTGGCCTGGCAAACTCGGCTCTGTTCTGTTGTCATTGTTTGTATCTCTGTATGAAAGGCAGCGTCAAGGATATTGTTGATGGTGTGTTCCCAAGTGATAGTCAAGTTTCCTTCAGGTGTTTTAGTGGCTTCAACTACTTCCCCTCTGGGAAGTTTGTTGGTGACGGTCTTGTATACAAGTCCCCAAGGGTCCTTGTTTCCAGTGGTGGAGACCAGGCGCTCCCAGGATTGGTTTTTGCTTTCTCTAATTTGTGCTGTATAGGCGTTTCTCGCCTCTTTGTAGCTCTGTCGTAGGGTTTCAATTTCCGCCATCGGCCAGGAGCGTCTGGCTCGCTGGAAGGCCTTTCTTCTTTCCTATGCCTCCTTCCTGAGTCGCTGGAGGTTTTGATTCCACCAGGGCACTTTTCCTGGTGTTGGATTTTTTTTCCTGATGGCTGTGTCGCTGGCTTGTTTTATGATTTCAGTCGTTTTAATTTGGAGGATTCTTGGGTCCTCGATACGTTGGAGTTCTCTCTGTCGTTGTTGTATGCTATTCCGTAGGGTGGTCTGGAAGAGTTCCCAGTCTGCCTTTGCTATGGCATATCTATGGGCAGTTTGTCTGTTCACAGGTACTGTGGCAAGTGATTTGTTTAGACTGAACGTAATGGCGCGATGATCAGACGTTGTCCAGGCCTCACGGACGGTCCATTTGGAAATGTTGTTGGCAGCATTCCTAGTTGCCATGGTAACGTCTATAGTGGCCTCCCATAATGTGTTGCAGAATGTAGGCAGATTGTTGGGTAAGTTTAGTACAGTTAATGTTGAGGTTGCCAGGAACTCTTCCAACTTGGTCCCGTTTCTGGTACCCTGTCTATCTGGGGTATGGCTGTGCCACATTGGCGACCGGCAGTTAACGTCTGCTCCCACGATGATTTTTGCATTTGGGAGCATATCACTAGCCAGACTTAGGTACCTTACTGCGAAGTCGATGTCCTCACCCGGACGGCAGTAAAGGGCTATGACATAAAACGCGCCCAAGGTCGTGGTGAGTTGGGCACATGCGGCCCAAGATGTGCATAGCTGAGTGATTTTGGTCACCGTTATATCTGGGTTTCTTACCAAAATTGCTGCCCATGGGGTGTCATCCCCCGTTTGGACTACTTTGTATGTTATGGGATAGCCCCTGACAGCCTTCATATGTACATATGGTTCTTGCGGATTTGGTCGGCAACCGCCTTGGCTTTATGTGCATTTATCTGCATGAATTTAACCTCTGTGATGTTATATTTTTTAGGATGTGTTCCCATAGTTGAGTCTTGATTGGAATAAACTCTTTGCTTTCAGGTATGTAGGACATTGACCATCTCTGATTGAATGTGCACTATCTAACTTTAAACTCTTGCAGTTTGCACAGGTTGGGTCGGTGTTTTTGTTTGGGCAGTCACGGAAGGCGTGACCTTTTGCCGAACAATGCCCGCATGTGGGAATTGTCTGGGTGCATGTGTGGGTTGTATGCCCAAATTTGCAGCACCTGTAGCATTTGGGCACAGTCACATGCTCCCGAAAGCGGTGACTGCCCCAGTTAACATAGATTCTGTTCTGGGTGCTTAAAGCCCTCCATGCCATGGGCGCGAGCTCGACAACCCAGTTTTGGCGGCTTCCGTCCCTTGACTTGGTTATGTACTTGGGCGTCACTAGGTCTTCCTTATTCCTGTCCGGAAATATGGCCTGTAGATTTCTTTGGAACAGCTCCTCTGATAGGTGATCTGGGGTAAGGTCTTTGGCCAGGTCATATATTACGATTGAAGGGCCTCGGTTTTTGGGCGCAGCAGCGGTTAGTCCTAGTTCAGGTATTTTCGGATTTTCTATTATTCTTAGTGCTTCCTCTCTTGTTTCCGTTTCTATCAGTAGTCCGACATTCCTTGTTTTCCTTACGGCCTTTATTCTTGTTGTCTTAAATTCTTCGTTTAGGTTAGTCATTATTTGGGATTTGAGTTGTTCACTGGACTGGTTGTCGTGGGGTTTTGTTGGTCGTAGGACCACTAAGTGTGGTTGTTTAGGTAGGATCTTTCTTTCGGGTTCGGGTGCTTTGCCGGCCACTATCGAGTCACTTGCTGGTGTCCTCAGCGCTTGTGCATACGACGGAGCGCGCTGTAGCATTTGTTTGTCTCCATCCATGTTTCGTGCTTCCAATATTGCCTCTGCCTTCTGTAGTTGGCCGAATGTGTTCATTAAGATGGCTTCAAGTTTATTCCATTGGTGTACGATTTTTTATCGTAATACGGATGTTATTTTGCAAGAGGGTACAACTCGATTGTCAACGCTTCGTCATCCGAACCCCACTTTTAGGATAATTTACTCCAATAATAAGTCTTATCTAGCACTCGCCAACCGGAAACTTATTTCTCAACATGATCTCTTTCTGTGTTTCTTATTTTTATCGCCCATGCTTGCATTGATCACTACTTTCTTACGAAATATCTATACATGTACACTCCTGCCTAAAATCACGTTTCATGTTTCTTAATTTTCAAAGTTTTCATTAAAACAGAACCAACTTGTTCACCAATTTTTATTAAAATATTTTCTGTTATCTATAATAATCAAAAGAACTTAAATAATATTTAAGAAACATTTGAGAAATTTCTAGAATGTTGGAGAATATTCCAGAAAGGTGTAGCAGATTCGTAACTATTGTAGAATTCTAGAAAATTCTTGGGCGTTGTTGACGATTCTAGAATATTCTATGTTGTTGGGTTTTAGGAGCATCGGTAAATGAAACAACATCGGACCATGTTGTATCATGTATATTATCTGTAAATCGTGTGTGTTCTGAGGCCACTTTTCTGTTTACTGGACGATAAACCATAGTTTCCAGGAGGAAAAACTAGGCTAACCTCGCCTCAGAGCGAATAACTCAGCCAAGTTGTAAAAAAGACCCATAAAAATTCCTCTCGTTACCGCTGGAATTCGAACTCAGGTGTTTTCCACCCGGTGTGGGGAGGACGGTAATTCTGCCAACTGTGCTACTCACGAGGGCTAGGTTTTCTTGAGAGAGTGAGTATTGTTCAATATTATAGAAGCTTGTAGATGATTCTAGAGTGTTTTGTTTTTAAAATATATAAATTCAGGAGAGATGTTTCAACTAAAAGAGTACAAGCTACCATTAGACGATTCAAGGAGACTAGCAGTTTAAAGAACAATCACGATCAGGACGACCGCACTTAACAACAGAAGCACAAAATAAGACCATAACACTGATTCCTACACGCAATCGACGACTTACTGTACCTGAGATCCGAGCTGAGTTCGATAGGAACACAGAAACTCCGCGTGTCTGCTTCCACTGTAAAACTTTATCTTAAACAATCAGGACTCCATGGTCGTGTAGCGGTGTGGAAAAACTTATTAACACCGGAAAATCGAAAGAAATGGTTGACTTGAGCTAAGAGTCATCAAAATTGGAAAATTAAAGAGTGTAAAAATGTGCAGTGGATGGTTGAATCCAAATTTTAAGATTTTGGATCCACGCGTAGAGTTTATGTGAGACGATCGACTGAAGAAAAAGTGGATCCACATTGTTTAGTGCCTAAAGGCAAGCACTGTAGTGGTTTCATCATGATCTCGGGTCGGTTGTGTTTTTCTAGAGTGAGTGACATTGTTAGAATTGAAAGAGTATAAAGAGCAGAAGGCTATAAAAACATTCTTGAACATAATGCAATATCCTCTGGACTTCGACTTTGTGGAAGATATTTTATATTGCAACGAGACAATGACCCAAAGCCCAATCGTCTGACTTAAACCCAATAGAACTTTTATGGGATAATGTAGACGGTCAAGTCCGTGAAGTCTGCCAATCTTCGCGAAATTTATGGGAAACTGTGTAGATCGCTTGGAATAATATTATTCAAAACGCTGATATAAAATCAATCTTTAGAATGACATATCCATGTAGTGCAGTGATAAAATCTCGAGGAGGTTTAGATGAAAAATCGGTATACCTGTTAATATTATCCATTTCAATATTTTTTGCTGTAAATTTTTAAAGCTTAATTAAAAATATTAAATTACTTTGTACTGTGTTTGTTTCTTTTACATTAAACCTTATATTGTCATAGCAAATAAAAACTGTTCTCATACGCTGTGATTTCAAGCTTTCAGGTGGGGGTGTACGTTGTTGTTATTATTTGGTTTTCAGGAGCATTAGCAACTAAGGCCATATTGCTCCGGAGATATGCGGTGGTCATTCCCTGACCTTTCTGTATTTGGTGGTCACGGGCTCGAACCGCGGTCTAATCAAGAAGCGTGTGCTATGTGCTGCTCCTGCCCACCTCGCTACGGAGGCGCCGGTAGTGTACGTGAATTGATACTTGTACAGATATCCTCTTTTGAGGAGAACTTTTTTTTTTAATTTTATTTTGGCACCAGATAGCAAAAAATGGCTTACCATTCCCGGTATAAAGAATCCGGATATCAGATATCTCTCTAATAAAAGACTCCATTATCTTTAATACATCGTACAAAAAAAAAAAAAGCACCAATTTTATTCCCGAAAGTTGTGGACTTCCAGTAATTTTATTTCGTTATCAAAAATCGGCCAATCTTTCAAAATGACATCGCTGTACTTTATCAAATTACTTAAAGGGAAGAAACTAGAGAAAAATATCGACTGATTAGAAATAATCTTTTCCTGGTGCTTATAACAGCACAGATTGTTCCAAACTTTTTATGACACTATTAGTTCTTGTGTCATTTCAGTATTTATCGATCTGTTTTAATTAATCTGCTTTTCGCTATCACATTTCAGAAGCGTCGACAAATTATAATTTCAGTCAACCAAAAAGTGCTTCATTTGTTGAGGAAGATAAATGAATTGAATGAACCCTCACTCATCAGAAAATATACCCGCGATGAGGCGAAGTTTCAATATAAATTGATATAAATTACCACGAAACGTAGCTGATATATATCATTCAATTAAAACTTTTAAGCTTATTAAAGGCAGTATGAATTTTCAGCAGAAATTTTTATTTATAGAATTCCTTCAGTTTACCGATACACCCATTTTTCTTTGCTGATCTTAACCTGTCCATCACTCAGGTGAAAACTGGTTTTTGTCAGATGGAAATAAAAAAGCACACCCTCAACAACCTATAATATCTGTAAATAACTGAACTGTCACAGAATGAGAGGTGGTAGATGACTTTCATCGACCGGTGAAATACCACCACTTTGCTTATTGGAGGCTTGAAGTGGTGAAACCCATGTTTAGTCTCTAGAGCAAAGTTTCCGGTATCCCCCTCCCCCCATATTTCTCCTTCAACCCAGGCACGGTACTAAGTACTGTAGGTTTTGATACCTTTCGTGTTTGGGGTTTTCATAAAAAAAAAAAAAAAAGAAAGAGAAATATGGATCACACTATTATGACTTAGGAATGGCCAACTTTGAGCAATGGACTCCAGTCGTTCGATGAAAAGAGAGCTATCTAAAAAATTAACAAAAGGATTCGCAAATACGAGAGAACCTTTTTTCCATTAATTTTTCTGTTCTGGCAAGTCAGTAAATTATCAGATTGTAAAAATAGAAAGTAAGGTGGAGTCTAATATTCCACCCGAATTTATATACTATTAAAGAGACCTTTTTATTATTATAGACTTAGTGATGTTGTTTAATGACCTAAGAGTAGTAAACGTGCTATCAGAACTACTCAGAGTTTGAGAGCACATATAAAAATGTTCACATCTTCTTCCTCGTGGTTTCCTTTTAGATTTCCAGGTGATCTATAACTTGTACCAAATTATGCATTGTTCAATACAATTTTTCCAACTTTCTTTTATTTCCTCTTCCACTTCTAGTCTTCTGTTTGATTCTCTAAATTCCTTACTTTTCGGTAGTCGAGTCGAATAATTTTCCAGTTTTCTTAGGATTTGTTTTTCATTCTCTTATCTTCTTCCCATTGTCTCTTTCTTCTTTCATATTAGAAGTCTGAATGCAAACTTTTCGAATTTTACCCGACCCAGCTGGATAACCGTTCATTTGAGTCCTAGCCCGAGAACGAATAGAAACATGTTATACGTATGCAACCGAAACATAACCATTTTAACACTAAGCTGATTCGCACCTGAAAGTCATTTTGGATTTACGTAGAGATAACTACGGCAATGAGGCATCAGTATATTGTGAATAAAAATCACGTGTATAGTCTTTTTGCCCGTTTCGCTAAATGAAAAATGCAATTTGTGCATTTTTCATTTAGCGAAATTCATAACGCAGTTTCCTGTAAACTGAGTTATGATTGAAGGGATTTAATAATGAAATCCTCGTTGATTATCTCAAGGTATGAGAGATCCTGCGAGACTTATGAGACATTTAGTTGGGAGACGGAATTTATTTTTTTGTAATGGTTGTATTCGCTCAAATAGATAGGTGCAAGGGTTTTAGCTAATGCCATTGAGGAACAATAAAATTTCAGGGAAACTGCTAGTTCGAGGATAAATTGGGGAAGTCGGCACATAATCGATTTAGGGAGGATATGGAGTCTTGAGTCAGTGTGATGTGAATCCGTGGGTGTATGTTACAGACCTGATTCTGAGGATTACCACAAAAATTTCTTTAGGTACTCAGACTGAATTAAGCTAAGAATTACGATATTCTCGTCATAGGCGACTTCAACCTACAGCATTCATCTTCCATGTTAACCTTCTCCCATAGGGCGTATCCAGGCTGATCTTGAAGACGAAGACGAACTTTGTTGGAAGCGCTTAGCAAGTGGTGTAACCTACATCTACTGAAGCTTTCCTGCAGCAAAACAAAGACTTCGTTATAAAAAGGTAGACTGGCGAGAAACAGATCACCTCTTCTTCAAATCGAGGGTGTTAGCTTGCAATCATTGGAAATTGGTAAGTATTTTGGGATCCAACTGGATAACACAATTCAACTTTGGGTTACAAATTAATTATATCACGGAAAAGATAAAACAATTTATCAGCCTGACATCGCGAATTACAAGTGTTGAATGGAGCATGAAAGGTTAGCGTGCTATACAACTGCATATTTTACTGCCTATTGTTAAATGTGGCGCTACCATGTGGATGAGGAGTGCAATGTGTAAGTGGAACAGTCGTAAGCTGTATTCGGTCCAAAGAAGGATGCTCCTGAAGGTGAAAGGCTGGCGCACTGTATTAACTGAGGGACTCTTAGTGACCTCTACTAGACGTCCACTAGATCTTCACCTGGTTTTAGGAATCTCTGTTACCATCTTCGCCGCGCAGCGCCCTGTGAGAAGGCTGATTAAAAGTCGTATTTGTGATTTTCTATGGGAAAAATGAGAAGAGCAATGGACAATGTCTTTGAAGGGAAGAATCATCTAAAAATGTTTTCCAAATGCAAAACCATTGAACTCTACCAATTCTCTTGAAGTGGAGTTCCATGGTTTGATCCGCGTCTAAAAGTTCTTGTTAACAGGACAAGGAACGTTTTTCAAAGCTTCACGAATTGGGCGCAACAGACCAGATGAACTGCAGCGCCTCCGTAGCCAGGTGGGAAGGAGCAGCAGTGCATAGCACACGCTTCTTGATTAGACCGGGGTTCGAGCCCGTTACCACCAAATACGGAGGATGCGGAAAGGTCAGGGAATGACCACCGCATATCCCGGAGCAATATGGCCTTAGTGATAATGCTCAAAAACCAAATAACAACATGAACTGCGTTATATGGAGCGAGGAAACTTGGGACCAATGTTCTACCAGTGTTATGAACATGGTGATCTATGTAATGAACTTGTAAACAATGCGCCAAGTGTAGACCGTTTTGAGGAGGGTGGAGAACCATTGTTTTTATAATCTCGTGAAGAATTTTTTGCATTCCAGGTGCGAGTCTTGTTTCGACACATGACGAAACTGATATTGACATGTGGCTGGTGATACTAGCAGTGACTACGCCATGATCTTCCATATCACAGTAGTAAGGTTTATTGGATTACAGTTACCCAACTCCTAATCACCACCTTTGCGGATTGAGGAGACATCAGCAGTTTTCTGGTCCAAGTAGCTCTTTCCAACGTCTAATGACAAATCATTAACTTTCCCAAAGGTATGATACAATCGCTTGTAGTCTTGCTTTCTTTCCTGCAACCTCCGTAGCTTTTCTAACAAACGCTTCTCTGAGATCATTCTATCACTTATTTTACAGTAATCTGTACCTTATAATTTTCGAGAGATCGATTCTCGAAAAATGACTCTGTTTGAAAAGTATTTGTTCATGTCATCTGTCATTTCTGCTGAGTAGTCTATTCACCTTCCTCAGCAACCAGTTAAGGGACCTATTTGAATTACTCTCTTCTTTCTTGTATTGAGGAAAACATCCCATATGGGGAAAACTCCATATTCCGTTCTTAGTTTTCTGGTAATCAGCTTTTGCCATCTTGCCTATCAGTGGTTTTTACATATGCTCTACTACTAAATCCCAGATTCTTCAACTTCTGCCGCATACTTCGGTTGGAATGGCTCTTTCGTTGCCTAAATTGCATTTTCAGTCATTTGTTGCACACTGACCTACTGCTCTTTCTGACCCACAATTCGCTTTAAATTTCTGCTTTCTCAATCTTGAAGTACTAACTTTCTGCCGTATTTCTTCTTTTTATAGCTGCATTCTGTTTTATGCATATAATTAACGTAACTCAATGAGTTGTTATGGCAAATTGTTGAACTGTCAGAGAAACTCGTGTCGGATTGCAAAATTACCCTTAAGTCTTTTCCTTAACATTAACCTTGCGTTTCGTGCTGCCCCAGTGCTATGCTGTTCTGGGAATACCTCTATCCAAAATTCACTACCTCGAATTTATCAACGTTGACCCCGGTTGCCACTTTTCAGTCTACTTAGTTTATCCAGTTCTTATTTAGGGAGCATGCCCTGGTTACGGTAACTTGGCTCTAATAAAACTGTTTCCCACTACTTTACTTTCTCCTTTGGATAATATATGCAACCGGTCGAAATCTTTTTGAAGCAAGATGGCCTGACACCAATTTTTAGCCACCCTTAAACCATCAATACATTTGTGAAAATCAGAAATCAGAGAGAACCCAACACATATCACTGACGGTCCCTCATCTGTTATACTTGTTCACTCTGGAGGTTAAACATTTATGACAGCCCTTTGTCTTTTATGTTTTCAGGCCTGCGATCTAGAGTAGAACATAAACAGTGACCACAATGTCAAAATTACTACCTGCACACAACCGTTTAATGTTTCCGTTACTTTTGATTTATCATCCAGTGCACGTTTCAAAGTAGTTCATGTGATCCAATCTGAGACCGATGTTATTAACTCATGGACTGGACAGTCGATGGATAGATGCTTGACAGCAAGTAATGTGTTACCTTTTTGATATAGTGGAGGATTTCAGGGAGGGAGGGAGAAGGTACAAAAGGGTAAGATAAGTGTGGCCAATCCACGATCTTGTCAGAGTGATCTCTTCTTTTCGATTCAGGCGTATACTGGTTCTTCACTGCTACTTGTCTTTGCAGACACTATTTGTCGATATTCACTATTTTTGTAATCAAAATAAATGATCAAAATTATCTATTTTGATTACAAAAACAAAACCATGCTGGATGGACAAAGAGCCGTGTAGGTGATAGTCGAAAAATAGGCTATTATTAATTCTTCGAGATTTTCTCTTTTTTAACACGGTACAAATAAAATAGATGTTTAATTATTTTTATACAACAAGGAGCATTTTTGTAATAATAATATTTATCAGTATTAAGTGATTATCAGTATTTATATATTAAGTGATCCATTTCGGCCGTTCGTCCTCTATGTACATAACACAGTAACAGCAGATGAAATACATAAAACAATAAATAAATCATTATTAATCAGAAAATTATCACAAAATCCTTTCTTCGAAATAAAGCAGCCATTCAAAAACAGCATAAATACAAAATAATCAAGTTAAGTTACCAAAAGTGAAAAAGACAGACCGACGTAAAACAAAAGTTAAAATTCAGCTAAAATTTACACGTTTTGGTTAGAGAAAAAAAAAAAGAAGAAGAATACAGAATTTCCACCTTTTTTCTTCTTCTCAAGTTTTATTCTTTTATTTGTTCTTCCTATTCTACTCGAATGCAAGTACTGTACTTGTTTTTCCATTTACTGTCTTTTGGTTGGTTGTGAGGGCTTTAGGAGCATCAGAAACTTAGGCCATATTGTGCCATATATAATATGTCTGTAATTTGAGAGTGTTCTGTAGTCGATTTACTGTTTTCTGGAAGAAAAATCTACTTTCCGTGAGAAAAAAAACATTTACCATCGCCTGAGACCGGCTAACTACGCCACGCTGTGAAAAAGATTAAAATAAAAAATCCTCGCTTTATTGACAGGATTCGAATTCAGGTCTCCTCCATCTGCTGTGTGGAGGACGACGATGATTACACCAGCTGTGATAACCACAAGGGATTCCTATCTTTTATTAATGTATCTAATTTGTATTTATCCTTTTCTGCTTCAAACTGCTTCTAAAACTTACTTGGATAACTTAACCCTTGTAATTAGCTTCTAATGTGTCTTTTTTAATGGAAAACTCAATGAGAGAAATTCCTCTTATTTCGTCCTTTACTCATGAACAGCTTTCGAATTCCGTCTATTAATAGAAGGAACATATTGGGGTCTTTTAGTAGGATACACAAAAGTGAGATGACCTCACGAAAAAGAAGCAAGGTTTTCCACAGGCTTTCTCAATTTTTTCATCCTGGAAATGAGAAATAAAACGTGATTTGTTCCGAAGCATTCCCCAAGAAAGGTTGAAATGTTTATTTATCTATATATTCTGAGCATTATTTTGCATATTTATTTTTTCTGCTGTCCACCCTGCCCTACAATTACCGTTCGCATTTAATTTGCAAGGGTGGAACCTGCACTCTTTATACATTAAGTGCTTCTGTATGATAAATTTATGGCTTCCATGAACTACTTAACAATAAAAGCTAAAGCGCTATTAATAACATTAGTGAATGCACTATCTATTTGGCCATGAATGGCACTTAGCTAGTCAGTAATGGTCACACTTTGGCACCTTTGTCAAGTAAAACCAGTCACACCATCTTCCTAAGAGAGAAACATGATCCTATTACTTGATATCTCAAAAACTCCGACCATTAACGTGACCGGATCACCTTAATGGCTATTCGTCTAAGCAACGGATTAAGTAGCTCTACTGGGTGAAGTCCTTTGAAGTCAACGCGTCACTAAATGAAAGATTGCTGGCCTGGAACCCTTTGTGCAGATTAAGATAATCTTGCAGGTAATTATTTTCTGCTTTGTGCCCTTTATAGTTTATCGCCTTCGTGTCTTATCCGGTCCTCGCCAGAACTTTTTAACTTTTTATCACCGCAGAGAAATCTATTGCAAATAAACTAGAGCATTGTCGGACGATTAAAACTAAAAATAACTAATCGAAAATTAATTGGTTGGTTGTGGTGAAGAGAATGTTTTTAGCGAAACCTAATGTTATGCCCTCTAACCAGGCTAAATATGGGGAAAAAATAGAATTTTTGGGCAGTGAAAATGACCATTATGTAATGCAATATCAAGGCAACTCTTTGAATAGTTTAGTATTAGCTGAATGGTGCAAGGAATCCTTCAGCTTTTGCTTGATTCCTTCATTACGTAGGTATTTATACAGCTGAGCAAGCTAGATATTTTATAGCCCTTTTGAATTTCCGCTATCAGCCTCAATAACCTATGGATGCAATTTATTCCGATAAGTAACAACTCCCTGGCTAGGCCGCCCTAGTCGAGTAGTTAGGCGAGAGGATTCAGAAGTACACGTGCTTTGAGTGACTCCAGCCTGCTTGACTACTAAATACGGTGCTTTTCTTGTATTCTCTCTATCTTGTGAAATCCTCTGACCGTGTGATCGTCCTGGAGTATAAACAGAAAATTTATTTTTGGCCTACGTAGCCCAGTGGTCAGGCGCGAGGGAACAAGACGTATATACGCTTTGAGTCTTATACGAAGACCTCCCTATTTCTTTCTACAAGCAAATGTTCGATAACCCATTGATAGGACGCCATGGGATCTTCCTAATGCATGTCTACACTGCTCAGAGAACTCCATGTCCGACCGTATCGTAACTTCCAGATCTCTTTCTTCCTGTACTGTTTTTGGCTGATCCCACACTAAGTGTGTAAGTTATTTTTGGGTTATTCCCCAAGTGTAAGACCTTGCACTTTTCTGACCATTTCTGAAGTCTGTATAAATCGTCCTGAAGAAGTTGTGCTGGGCGCTGATCATTAACTACTCTATCATCTGCAAATTTTGACATTGTTCCATCTTTCCCTTTGTCGATTTCATTTTAAAAAAAATTAACAAAAAGAAATTTAGCTGCGAATAACAGAATATTGTATGCGAAATTTATCTTAGAATGGTAGATTTATTTCAAGTTAAACTTTATCATAAGTGCCCATCGATCATGCTTCAAGATCGCAATGCTAGTTAGAATCTGTAGAGAGGAACCTTAATACATGAGTCAGAGTGAGCAGTGGAATCGGCATCTCGTATCGCAAGGGACTCCATTAAGAGACAAAACGGACTCAAAAATACAATTCATCGTGCATGGACAAGAGGCGCTGAATAAATCACGTTTTGCATATTCACGGAAAGTAAACAAACAGTCAGTCATTAACAATTATTCCCCTGTTGGAGTCCAATACGACCGCAGACCAAACATTACAGTACCAAATATTGTACGTACAAGTTAGTGCAAACGCATCATATTAGTACGCAGCTAAACTCTGAATTAGAAAAATATGCGAAAGCGGCATCGTTTAAGTTATATCTCATATTGTGAATACATTCACAACGAGTTCCCATGATATTATACTACTTCGAATAAGTAACGCATCATATTAGTACGCAGAGTTTAGCTGTGTAGTAATATGATGCGTTAGCACTAACTTGTACGTTGTCTAAATCTCTCGCAGACTGAGGCTAATATATTTCAGTACCAAATATATTTCAGGCTAATATATTTCAGTACCCTTAATATATTTCAGTACCAAATATTATAAATAGAATATTGGCTCAATTTGAATGACGAATGCACCACATTTTGCGTCCGTGCGTGCGTGTTCAAGTCCTAAGCAACTAAGGCTAAGATTCGTCAGTGTATTATATCTGTAAAGTGCTTGTATTCTGTGGTCGATTTGCTGAACGAAAAAGTGAAACTTTCGGGGAAAAGACTCTGTTATCCTCGCCTGAGACCGACTGACTTTACCACGTAGTGTAAAAAGCCTATAAAAGTTCCTCGCGTCATTGGTGAGATTCGAACTGAGGCCTTGTTCACCGATGTGCACAGGACGGTAATTATATCCAGTGATTACACTCACGAAGAGTTAAGTGTGGAAGTGAAACACCGACTGTGATGCATAAATATCTGTGTATATATCTGATAGGTGGAACAGGACCAGGGTATGTCTGCCAGGGGAAAACGTTGATGACGTTGTAGAGCAGATATCATTTTTAAGGGAACAAAAGGTGAAATTGTTGTACACGTTGGCACTAATGACCTTAAGAGTAAGAGATATACAGATTTAATTAACGAGTACTGGTCAGTGTTGAAAAAAAGACGCGATCTAGGGTTAAATTTGAAAGTGTCTGCAATTCTGCCCAGACACGATAGGAGGGAGTATATGAGGAGAGCCTTGTCAATCATTTCGGCCCTGGAGAGATTGTGCAGGGCTCATGGAGTAGAATTTTTCTCAGCGTGGTCTGTGCTTGTTAACAGGAGAGACTGCTTCTACAGGAATGATATACACTTAAATAGAAAGGGTGCAAGAATATTTGCTGATGCTATCGAGGCAGTGTTAGGTGGGTCGGAAAACTGCTATCTTGGGGGGAGGATACACAGACTAAAAGAAGCCTCAGGCAGAGGCGAAAGTGATTCTTGCACTTCTTCTATTATAATGGGCAACAGCCTAGAGAGCAAGTTGCTGGGGATTCCAAGAGCTGGTTGGTTGGGGATTTATTTGGCGCATCAGCATCTATGGCCATAGTGCGCCATACATATGGATGTTATTTCTTGCAGGTAGGGATAATTTCTTAACTATGGCTACAAAATTATTATTATTTTTATTAGCTAAAGGAGGTGATATATATTAATCCTTTTGAGTAAAGTGATGATGTTTGAGACAGATATTTTGTATCCAATTTGATTTGATATAAAATATGTATCGTAGTATCCAATTTTATTGGATACTACGATCTGGTCACAAAGGAACTGGATGCAAAAAATTAATTTTGATATCATATACTTGGATTTCAGGAAAGCTTCTGATACAGTTGAACATGGAAGACTGCTGTACAAATTGGAGCAGTATGGCATTAAGGACAAGTTGCTGCAATGGATAAAGGGACGGTTGAGTGAGAGACGGTAGAGATCGGTAATAAATGGACACTGCTCTACGTGGACTAATGTTATTAGTGGCGTTCCCCAGGGTCCAAAGTTCGGCGCTGGGCCCGTTGTTGTTTTATGTATTTATTATGATATCAATGAGGGTATATCAGGCTTAATGTCCAAGTTTGCAGATAATACAAAGATTGGCAGGATTGTTAATGATTGTAAAGACAGTATGCTACTGCAACAGGATCTGGAAAAGTTATGTACAGGGGCTGACAAATGGCAACTGAAGTTTAACATTGACAAATGAAAAGTACTCCATACGGGTAGCAGTAACCCAAGAGAAACGTACCAACTGTGTTGTACTACACTCGGGGAGGTGGAGAATGAAAAAGACCTGGGGGTAATTGTGCAGTCGGATATGAAGTTGTCAGACTGGTGCAGACGGGATGCCAGAGCAGATCATGGAGTTTTTTCAATGATATATAGGAATTTTGCCATCAGTCAAGGAGGGGATTATACCTTTGTAGAAGGCAATGGTCAGGCCTCACCAACAAGATTGGTGAGAAGAACAAAGGGGTCCTCTTAAAAGGAGAGGCTTAAATTCTATAAGTTGCAGCATCTGGAGACTAGGCACCTTCGATGTGATCTGATCGAGGTGTATAAGGCCTTGAATGGTTTGAGCAGGCTCAATGTTGACGTGATACTTCCGCTAGCTCAGATTAAGAACCTGAGGGGGCATAGATTCAAATTGAGGAAAGACAGTTGTAGAATAGATGTGCAGAACTTTGCCTTTAGCCAGCGGGTAGTTGATTGCTGGAACAGACTTCCATCTGCTGTTGTGGAAGTTGTTAGCTTAAACAAATTTAAGGCTGAACTAGACAAACAATTGGAGTGACCAGATGGGTGAAATGGGAAGGTTTTTTTTTTTTTTTTTTTTTGTTGATTCTCTATAAGCTTGCTTTCTAGCATCATGTGCCTCAACTAATGCTAATGTGAAAAAAATTTTAGCATGTAACGTTAGTAATCTGTTTCTGGCCATAAACTGCCTAAATGTGGTGAGAATGTTCCCCGAATCATAACTATGTAATGCATGTATTGAGTCAGTGTGGTGTGTAATTAATTGCAGTAAAGACTATGGTGGGAGTATGTTACAGAAGAAATGAGTCTGAGGAGTAAGAAAATCTCTTTAGGCAGATTGAACAGGATAGTAAATACAATGGCCTCAATATGGGCGATTTCGATCTAACTCATATATTAGAATGCGTGTCCGTTGTAGTACAAAGGAGTCTTACATACTGCACTAGACCTGGATTTCAACTAAGGAGCATACTGCATCAAAACCGTGACAGTGGAGTAACCAATAGCACGCCTGTTCACATTTCCATAAAATGGGTTGCTCTGAAGAAACCTATGTGGTCAAAGACAAAGTTGAGAACTTCAGTTTCAAGATATAGAGGATTGTAATGGAATTAGGTATTTATTGGGCTCCTTTAACTGGAAAGACTATTGTGCATTGCCAGATACAAATATGTTTTCGGGAATATATATTCAATTATAATCAAACTGAATATACACTGAGTGATCACTGAATTATAACCACCCCTATGAAAATTGAACGCGACTCGTTGACCACGTGACATACGAGAGTGCGGAGTTTGTCGACCTACGTAGCATAGATAAGGTGTCACTGGTTCAGTAGGGATTAAAATTCCGAGCGTGAGGGGTAAAAGGAAAGATTTATCGGACTTTGATAAAGGACAGATTATGGGTGCTCGACGAGCTGGTGCCTCGATTTCCCAAACGGCTGAACTGGTGGGATGCTCGAAAGCCGTCGTAGTTAAAGTGTACCAGGGCTAGCGTCAAAATCGTCAAATAACCACCCGACGGCAATACTGCAAAGGTCAGCGAAAGGTTAATGTTAGAGGTGACCGTCGGGTCCGACGACTCGTACAGGCGCAGCACTGTTGAAGAGTTGACTACACAATACAACATGGGTCAACCCGGAACAATATCTGGCATGATCATGCCTCGCACGTATGAGCTATACCAGCAGACGACCCCTACGGCATCCTCTCCTAACCAAGATTCATAGGCGTAAAAGATCGCCTGGTTCAAAGAGCATGCAAGTTGGACGTTAGAAGACTGGAAGAAGGTGTGCTGGTCGGAAGAGTCACGTTATTCATGAGGCTCCTGATCCATCATGCATGTTATCAAAAGTGCAGGCCGGTGGAGGCGGTTGTTGGTGTGGGCATGTTTCACTGGCAGGAACTTGGACCCCTGGTGCATGTGGAACAACGTATCACTGGTATCCACTATCGTCAACTGCTTGCCGACTTTGTACACCCCGCTATGTTACACTTTTTCCCGATTGGCAATGGTGTCTTACAAGATGACAATGCGCCGAGCCATCGGGCACTTGTTGTGCAGGAATGGTTTGAACACAGTTCTGACTTCCAGCATATCGATTGGCCTACGAACTCGGCAGATATCAAACCCATAGAACACTTGTGGGACACTATGGAAAGGCATATCAGGCGTCTGAATACACCAATCACTTCCATACCTGCATTGCTGACCGCATTAACACAGCTTGGTTGGCCATACCGCCCGAACGCTTCCGACATCTTGTTGAATCAATGTCACGTCGGATAGCTGCTGTACTGAGGGCAAAAGGAGGACCTACGAAGTATTAAGTCGGTGGTCATGATTCAGTGATCCCTCAGTGCATATTTCCAATAGTATATTTGTAAATCCCTTCGGACTACAAAAGTGCTAATCTTTCGTCAGTCTACAAATAGATGTGCTCAAGAAATCACATCAAATCGAATGCATGAATTTAAATCACTTACTGAATACCTCGCGAAAATTATTTGTCTGTTTGAAGAAAATTCAGGTTTATCCAAATAGAATACACTCCAGGTGTTCTAACACAAACAAAATTTTATTTAAAAAAAAAAATTAAAAACTGAATGTGCTGGGGGGTGTTCACCTTACTAATATATATATATATATATATATATATATACTAGAATTTAAAAATTCTGAATATTTTAAATTACAGAATTTAAAAATATCAGCTAAACCAAAATAAGTTAAAAATTAAGCTTATCTTAAGGTAAGAAATTCTAATGTATTTTTAAGATAAAGCATTTATATGTCTAATATAAATGTATCTTTAGAGCACCTCTGCTCCTTTACAATTTCCATCTACGAAAAAGGCATTTTCCCAGCATCCCACAAGGGAAAAGGCCAAGTCATCCATATGCCATAACGGTAAGGTAAAATGCCAAACCATAGTCCATGTACTGCGACAGATATGAAGAGTGACATTACGACTCCCCGTTGAGAACTCCCCCACGGGAGTTTGCTAAAGCTGCCTCTAATGCTGGTGATAAGATCGTAAGAGCATGTCGTTTGTGGATCAGGAAGTATCTGTAAAGCGCAAACTCCACTATGCTGAGCTGCACTTCTGATCTATACTGAAATATGTTTCGACCCTTGTAAGTTAATGCATTGCACTTGGCGTTACATGAAGATTTATTTCGCGCGCCTTCTTTCTCTTCCTGTATGAATCTCCACGCGCACCGTATAATGAGACCGCAATATTCCAGAAAATATTCTTTGTGACCTACCCGAAATTATTTTCATCACGAGGATTTCTCTGAAATTTTTGTGGAGACACGTAAAACGTTCTTACGGATAACCGAGCTGCGATGCGTTAGAAATGACAGAGTGACGTCGGTCTTCTTATTACGATGCGAGTCTTGTATTACCAAATTAACACTGATTTATCTCTGACGTACAAAGCAGAAATATGATGGTGTTCCTGTTTGACATTTTGAATCAGAAAACATGTTGGCAATAAAAATAAAAATGTTCGCATATATTTATGTTTGCATAGTTATCCAAGCGCTGTAGAAGATTCTAAAAAAATGATGGGCAAAAATGTATGAAGGAACGATGCAATATTTTACGTTTATGGACATTACAGATACTCAAGGAGGAGAAAAGTTACCTAGATATACCGGGAAAAATTGTTTATAACCAAGAACTTTATCCGTGTCTATGTTTATGATTGAGCAAAATACCTGAGCTGCGAAAGATAAAAATAGCATCTCCCGTGCTATTAAATCTATATTTCATCCTTTGATATAAGAAAATGGATTACGTTGGTTGTACCAGAAGCAGATTTCTATTGCAAATATAGGAAAGTGTGGAGAAAGTGATTTTCCATGTTTCGAATGAACGTATTCACATCCTGTACATTGTTAAACAGTTTATGATAGAAATATATTTTAAAAATCAACGCCTCGTGTCCATTAATTGGCTATTACAAAGGCACTCATTTGATAAAGTCGTGATTTTCTCACTGTTGAAAAGGAGGTCATGTATAAACATTTATGCATAAGCAGTCGTTTAAATCTTAAAATTGCAATATTCAGAAACATGAAAGGTGTTTCAAATAAACTGTGGTTCATAACAGTAAAACTTTATTTAATTAGCTAGTAAATTTAATAAAGCCAATTCTGGCATTATTTGTTCATTATTTTTTTATGAAATTCATTATTATTATTAATAGTTCTGTTGTTAAGATGTTTTGGTTTTGCCCATTTACCACATTATTACGTAGGGTTACTATTAATAACTAAACTTTTATTTGTACAATACAGCATAGAAAATCAACACACCTTATAAACTAATTTATTATAAGACAAAGTATTATACATTTTTAATACAGTATAACTAATGACTGCTCTATTTTATTATAAAAATAATAATGCTGGAAAACTGTATATTAACAGTAAGAAATTAAACGTATTCATTTGGACATCTCTTCACTCATCCTACACTACTCCACAAAATGAACAGAAAAAATGTTTTTCATGAATATTTTATTGTGAACAGTGACACCGAAAGCGAATATTTGATATTATAGGCACCGTGGAATGCAAATTACGAATATATACAAGGCCGCGCATTATACAAATTATTTATGCCTATAAAAAAAACGGTTGCAACAACATCATTTCATTCTGTTTTTTGACTTGCTCAGTGGGACGGTCACATCTGCAGTACTCAGAGTGGCAAGTCATCGTCGTTTAGATGATTTTTTGAGATAGCGAGCCGGTGGACGACTTGAAACCGGGCAGTCTCCGTTAGAGGTGGCACGCGGCTTAAATGTGTCACGCAGTGTCATTTCGGCACTATGGAAGTAGTTCCAGGAGACAGAAACCATTACAGGAATAGCTGGCCAAGGTCGCCTGAAGGCTACGTCAACCAGAACAGCAGCTATCTGACTCTAACAGCAAAATAGCCCCATACAATGTCCTATCATCAACTCTCTCTTCAGGTTGCTACGGCCACAGGTGAAAACATTTACAACCTGATTGTGTTAAGAAGCATCAATTCAAGTAGACTACGCAAGGAAGCTAGTGGTTTGTATCCTAATAATCTCAAAATACCGCAGACCTCGTCGAAACTGGCCTCAAAAACATGTGGCTTGGAGCTTTGACAAATGGGGTACTATTTTGTTCTCTGATCAGTCCCCTTTTAGCCTACAAACGGATTCTAGATGTTATTTCATCGGGAGACGACGAGGAATGCTGTACCATCCCTCCAACACCAGAAGAAAAGATGAATACGGTGTTCTAATGAGGGAAGGAATAATGATCAACGACCTAACCCCTTCATGGTTTTGAATGGGGTGCAGAGGTAGCGAAAACAGATCCACGAACCCTAGGTAGGACTTTTTAGGGGGGGCGGTTGTCCAATATTTTCTTTCCATTCACGACAACGCCACTGCGCATAGCGCTCAAGTGGTAAAGGAACACCTTAAAACTGAAGATATCCAACGACTGCCGTGGTGGCGTCTCCGTAGCCAGGTGGGCAGGAGCAGCTGTGCGTAGAACACGCTTCTTGATTAGACCGGCATTCGAGCCCGTGACCACCAAATACGGAGGATGCGGAAAGGTCAGGTAATGACCACCGCAAATCCCCGGAGCAATATGGCCTTAGTTGCTAATGCTCCTAAAAATCAAATAACAACGACTACCGTGGCCGTCACGATTACCTGACTTATAACCGACCGAACCTTTGGGCGTCGCATTGCACGCCGACAGCCAACAGGTAAGGTCTACGCTGATCGAAGAATAGGATTTGTTGCCACAGAATCTTTTAAGTGTTCTGTTAATTTTTGGAGCAGTGTATAAGGAAATATATAGCGCATCAACCATTTTCGTTTAAATTGCTATGTTTCCATTGTTCTTTATTCCACATGAGTTGCATACACTTGGATAAAGTGTACCTGTATCGTGGTGTACGCGACCGTTTATTGTTTTTATTTTTTATATTATTTTTTTTTATTAATTTTCTTCAAATTATTTGCTCTTGTTGTTGATTTCCACCCTACTGAAGTCACGGGCTGAAAGCAAATCGAAACTCTGACTGCAATTTTCAGAAAATTCCAAATTCTAAGGTGTATTCCAAATTCAACGTAAGGAAAATTCCAAATTCTAATAATTTTTGACGTTAAAAACGTTTTCACAAGGCGTTATTTGGAAAAAAGCATTACGTTACCTAGAAATCGTCACGAAACCCGATGCGCATGCGTTGTACTCGTACTTGTTGCATCACTGCAGCAACAACGCCCAATAAAACTCAATTGTACGCAACGCGTGTAGTGACACAATAAATACAATTGAGCAGTGACACGCTACTTGTACAGTTATCTCAGCAAAATGATTAATACACGAGTGACTGTACCAAAATCTACAGCCCAACGTTCGAAGGAATATCGTGAAAGAAAGAAAGAAAGGGAAGTTGGACAGAAATGTGAATCCAGATGAAATTCAACAAAAGCGTTTCTTTATTCCTGGGAGTTCCCAAATTGTACCCAAAAAAAAAACTCGAGCTGAAATAATGAAGGAATATCGTGAACGGAAGAAAAGGAAATGAGAAATTCAAACTATTCCGAATAATAATGAAATTCAACCAGAGTTCTAGTATGCCTGATACTTTTCAACCACAGAGTTCTACTATGCCTGATACTTATCAGAAATCTAAAACTCAAGCAGAACGAATGAAAGAATATCGTGCACAAAAAAAAGCGAAATTAGAAATGGCTAATAATGAGATTCCTGATTACATCCCTGTAGTGTCTACACAAGCTGACAGTGAGTTTTAAAAACTAGTGTAGAAAATCCATTTGGATTTAGTTTTAATGTTTGTGATCGTTTATGGTTTCAATTAGATTTGAAACCATTTCCAACAACTTCAAATGAATTACTTCAAAATGACTTACATTTACAAGAAGTGAGTACTTTCATAATGTGTAATACATGTATTATTTCATTAAAAGAGGGACGGATTCCAACTATGGCCACGTAAAATGGATTTATATATCCAACAGAGCCTATTCATTTGCCTCCATTGGTTATTGTAATTGAGCGTTTGATATCACCACGATTACCCTTTATGCAAATTCGTCATTTACATTATGAACTTGGACAATATGGGATCATTGGACAAGTAATAGATGTACCAGTTAATGTAAATACGATGATTCATCAATTACCTAGAGAATTAGATGATTACGACTATGTCATTAATGTACATATAAAACGAAGACTCGTACATAGAACATCATATCTACAAGGATGCGTGCAGAAGAAAATTGTGAAAATATGGTTACGGTATTTGATAAATTCACCGTTATATAAATTCTATGGCATAAAAGTGAGTGACGATTTCTTGGGGACTAATGATGATAGTGAACAGAACTATTCAGATGAAATCGTGGAACCTATCAACAATGATGATGAACTATTGTTAATTCAACAAAATATTATTATGGTCTGAAGATAAATATTTATGTATACATAAATATTTATCTTCAGACCATAATAATATTGTTGTTGAAACTTGTTGGAGATGAATCATCTCCAACAAGTTGCAACAACAATATTAGAAATCATCTAACATTAGGTCAGAAATTATCTCCAACAAGTTTCATATTTGATATACATGCAGACGAACTTTCCTTTCCAGCTATATATTTGAGACAAGCACGAAAATTTAAAAATGGATTGAAAATTACTCCATTTATGATGGCATCGAGTGAAATTCGTAGATCTGATCGTCGTGAAGTAACTCCCCAACATTTCCTCTATATGGCAATGAAAATTATGCGAATGCGTACCGCAGAAAATTTGCAAATTGCACTTAAATCAGTAGGAATAACAATTAACATTACTCGTTCTATATTGGAATCGCAAGATTTATAAACAAGTCATTAGAGTGTAACTTGGCATTTCTAAAATCAATTCCCAATTCGGCATATTATTGGCGGTACGCATTCGCATAATTTTCATTGCCATATAGAGGAAATGTTGGGGAGTTACTTCATCACAGTGGTGCATCGAACACAAGGACTGGACAGCAACGCAATACAGAAGGAGAGAGAATCTTTATTGCAACATTTGATTGTAACTGGTTACAAGGTTAAGTATTGCAACTTTCCTTTCTGGGCCAAAAGGCCAGGGGTTTACAAATAAGAGGTGTTACAAAAATAATAAATACTATAAGACTTTAAAGAACCAAAAACAAGTTGACATTAAATTATATAGGGATAAAACAAAAATACATATACAATTTACAGTAGTGACTATTGTCTTCACAGTTCATGGAGAGAGCAGCAAGAGCACTGTCAAGCTCGTTTCCCGTTATGCTCACCGATTAATTCACAGGGGTATCCAACCAGAAAAGTTTCACTTCTTTGATGAGTTGCAAAGCTTTGTCAAGAGATGGTGGCGCTACGTCCCCTGTGGTCGCCATTCCCTGTATTAGTTAAGGGAATTGGCAGATGCAGCTGACAGTTCGCGGTCTATGGAGTGTTGGACCGAGTATCCCACGTCTATATCGTCGGTTGACGGCAAATTTCTTAAGGTCGGCGTTGATGTCCTGGATTCGTCCAAGCATCTGGTATGTCATTTATCATTTGGGGAGCTCTCATCCTATGTCGCCTCCCGGGATCTCTCCCATATGCGACATAGTTCTCATTGTTTGAAATAATTACTAATTTATTAGTAGATTATTTTATAACAAACAAGACCAACTGGTCAACCAAATAACAGTGACTTTAATTTTATCAGACCATTTGGCCACGCGGTGGGGATGGGCCAATCACGCCACCACCACCGCGAGGAGGTAGGTCTTCTAGTATCAGGGCATCGCCCTCTTTAAAAATACAGACTTAATAAACCTCATGAAATAGTTATAATTTTCCTTGGTTTTAAACGATTCATCTAATCTTGACAAGTCAAGAGCGAGCGTTCCTCACTCCAACCCAGCTCTCCAATCCGAGTGCAAGGAGCATTCAAGCAACAACGTGGAGGCCCGTCTCAGGCTCACCGCAAGCGCATATACCCATATCGCAAAGCCCCAGCTGGAATAATCTCAATTTTAAGCCATGCCCAGTAAGCACTGAGCAGGCCTGCAAACTCAAACTGCAGCCAAGAACGTCCTTCGCAGCTGACAATCTGAACAGAGGGCATAAAGGCATATAAATGTCTCCCTTTTTCAGAGGTCGTACATTGAGCTTGCCATATGGACTCTAGCTTATCATTAACTCACCTCCACTCAATGTCAAAGTGGGCGGCAGTCCTGCTCGGCCTACCCGACACGAATCCACACCAAAAACCTGGCGGAATAAGCTCCTTTTTAATGTGTACCTCCTGCAGCTTCAGGCGACCTGCAAATCTTCAGGTATCTTACCTGGTAATACACACAGCGCCTCTGAAGCGACTGTACAACAGGCTCTAGTGATACTTAGGGGAACAAGAAACGCTGTGCCGATATCAATGTTCTTTGGACATGTGAATGGTCTGCCCACTCTTCCCAAGCCCCAGCCGCGTAAGTCAGGATTGGGATGAAAACATTGTCATAAAGGAGATGGAGAACTACCCCCTTTATGCCCCAATCTACGCGTGTGACTCGTTGGAGCTTGGCATAAAGCCTTTTAACTTTATTTTTAATATATTTGGTTTGGGCTATAAAGCTCAATCGCTATCCCAGGCACACCCCCAGGTACATAGTTTTCTTGACAATTTTCAGGGAGAAATCTCCCAGTCTGCAAACTGGTGGTCTTGTCCAGCTGAGCCCCTACCCCCTCAAAAGGACAGCAACAGATTTTTGCTGCGAAACCTGGAGTTTACACATAGTCAATCAACTGGGCTAAGCTTATTCTAGCTATTTCCTCAAGTTGTCTCTGGGAGTCTGCACACACCAGAACAACGAGGTCATCAGCATATGCAATTAACTCCATTCCCTCCACAGAGTGCGAATGTAGAAATTCAGCCAACACCTATTCCATAGTGTTGGTCCCAGGATTGAGCCCTGAGGACAACCTCTATTAACCATCTTAATCAAATCAGTATAGGGCGTTCTAACAACCACCTGTCCCCGACGAAAACAGTCTCTCAAAAGTTGATATATATTTCCTGGACAGAGAACAGCTCGAGCCATGCAGCAGACAGAGTCCCCCCACAGAGCATCAAACGCTCCCCTAAAGTCCATGAACAAGCCCAAGACATATCGCCCTGGCTGTTCACTTGTCCAAGTTATCAACTTATCAATGGCATCCTCCAAGGAGGATGCCAGCCTTAAAGCCATACTGCCTGGTAGAGCCCAGCCCCTGAGCCCTATAGTAGGCCACTAGGTGCCCAATAACCATCCTCTCCAGCAGTTTCCCCATCACGGGTAGCAAGGCTATAGGGCGATATGAGTGAGGCTTATTCATGGGCCTCTCAGGATTTTTGAGTATAATCTTCAGCATTGACCTTTTCCAAACATCTGGAAAGACACTTTCAAGGAGACAGGAGTTGAACACATCTAAATTTATGTCAGAAGTCGTTTGACAAATTTTCTTAACAACAATTGTCTGTATGAAGTCCAGTTCTGGGGCCTTTCCATCTTTAGTACTTTGTACCGCTAAAGTGAGCTCGGCGGGAGGGAAGGGAGGCTCGCTCCCATCAGTACTATTCATCTCATTTTGAGCTATAATTAAAGTTTGTCGTTCACTATCCATAACATCTGGAAGGAACAAGTATCTATAATTGAGGAGAGAGAATCTTGACAACCCGTGGTCTCCCCATCTATGCCTACAATCGTAGACATTATGTCGCCACTGTAAATTTTATCAGTGATAAGCTTATATATTGGAAACCGAGGATCCCCTCTCCCTAACAAATTCTTGCCAAGTTGCCTTCTTATTCTCTACTATTTTCTTGGTATACTGCTTTCTTATGGTTTGATACTGTCTTTTAAGTTCTTCAACGTTAGTGGAAGAAAAATTCCTTTTTTCCCTCTGATATCTCTTTCGATGAAGATCTTTCTTCATAGAAGAGAGCTCCGAGGACCACCAAGGCACTGGTCGCTGCGGAAGCCTCCTCCTTCAAAGACACAGTTTACACACCTTCTGAATAGCTTCAGTTACATGATCAGCTTTCTCATTAGCAGTCTTAGAAGACTAATCATTCTGATTAATTAACGACTGCCACAGGGTAAGGAATCTCGTCCAATCTACCCCACTGGTTTTATACCTATTAGTTTGAATCCATCTCCTAACTGGAGTCTCGGAATTCAGTTCAAAAGTAATCAATCTATGATAAACTACTGGTCTCACTCTCATGTACTCTCCAATTCTCTACTAATCTTAATACAGAGCCAGTACAGATTGTGACATCGATGTATGATTCACCATTCAGTGATGAAAATGTTGGCAATTGGTTCGGATCGTGTTCATCGTTTACTTCTCTTACTTCAACTTCCACCTGCAACTCATGACTCCCACACACTCCTTCAATCCGCAACCCAAGACTCAAGCACTTTCATCTGAAACCTTTTTACCCAGCAGCTTGAACCTCCTTCCACAGGATTCTCAACCAATCCCAATACTCTACTAATTGCTCATTCTTTCCTATTTGTTAAAGAAACTTACCACAGTTTTCTCCCTAGTGAACAAGCCAAACCCCTCTGTGGAAATTTTCTTGCTTACTTCGTTTATTTCACGCCCTAGCAATACAATTCTTTCATTTATGCCGAACTTCCAAAAATACTTATTTTCGTTTTTTCACAGTTTCGCTCAATGTCACCCACTTACCTAAAATCTGCCACACTGGCTCTGTTTTCTTGATGAAAACGCCAGACTGTCCTGAAGTACTGCTGCATCTATCCTGCTTCGGTTTAGATCAAATGTTTCTTAATTACCTGATTTAATGGTCCCATTGTCCCGCTTCTATTACTACTGTACTTGTTATTCTCTTCCATATGACTACTATTCACTTCACACATTTGTTAGCTCCCTATTTATAAAATCCAGTATTTCCCAAACGATAACATTTATCATATTCAAACTTAATATTTACTATATTCATTCTGCCCTTCATGACCTTAATTCAGATAAAAAAATATTCATTATATTTGTAAGAGTACTCATACAATGGAACAATTTTCAGCATTTAATTCATTTCATCGCGTCGCCTTTCTTTTTAGTAATAAAAAATTTCCCACACTGTTGACAATTATTGCCAGCAATTTCTTCGGAGAAGTCTGCATTGTTTTTCAGATTCTGTGATTGAATCTGCATCGTTATTTAAATCTATTGCATATTTTTCTTTTCTTCTTTTTACTGCTTGCTTGTTTTTAATTTGTCTCTGTTAAAAGAAATGGGACTCGACTCTTTGGGACAGGGTAAATTAAGTGTTTAAGGGGAACAAATTGAAACCTTCGTTGGAGAATCCGGTAGTAAAAATTAAGCTGAGAGTTGACGAGACAGGAAAAATTCTGAGCATTAGTAATAGGCAGGTTGAACAATTTTGATTAGAATGTGAAGGTGGCTTTGGTGAAGCAGTAGCAAAATAATGATGCTTTTGTAGGGTATTTGAAGGACGATTCTCAGACCGAAAATAAAGCTCTCAGGTTGAAATGCATAAATTCCTTTATCATTAAATCCAGATCTCTGTCATCTACCAATGCAGTCTTTTTTAAAGCCTCTCGTAGAAGATGTGCAAAGTTGTATCTTATAATTTTCTTAACTTTATGATTTTGTAGTCGTGCATAGGTCGGGGAAAAATCGATACAATGGTTAACATGCATTTGTGGTATGGTTGGGAAAGAGAATTATTATGTAATTTTCAAGAATTTTAATGCACTGTAGAGGGCGCTATGGTCATAAGGCTATGATGTAAAATCAGTGAAATATTACCAACTAATCTGTGTTTAAATTCACTAGTATTCATTTCATTAAAATCAACAATTCTTATTCTACATATCTTCTACGTGGGACACATGGCGCGTTTCGCCACGCGATCTGAAACATCTTGTATAAATTTAAACCGTCCTTATTCACTTAAAATATAAACATCTAATAATAGACTAAAGCTAAATAATTGAATAAATCATAAGAGCAATCAATCTCACGATTTAACAAATATAAATTGAAACACTAAAAATTTCGACATAAAATTTAACTGCTTATCGACAAATCGACAGTCTGATAAATTTCCTCTTTGAAAACAGAACCAAAAATGGCGACATTATGAAGGTCTATATAAAACATTCAAATAAGTGTACTGAAATAACTCAGAAATATAATTCCTGGAGCATTTCTCTTGCATTTTCTTTTGACTACAAACATCCAACACAATCATTGCCTGGAGGTTTACATTAGATTTAGCGAATTTAGAGACCAAAACAGAGTTCAAATTAAAACATTTGAATCCCCAGTAGAGACAGTCACAGCGTGAACATATTAAACATCATTATTGCCAGAGTAATTACAGTTTCGTATCATGGTATAGGCTATTTGTAAGTACCTAGCATGTTATTTGGTTTTTAGGAGCATTAGCAACTAAGGCCATATTGCTCCGGGATATGCGGTGGTCATTCCCTGACCTTTCCGCATTCTCCGTATTTGGTGGTGACGGGCTCGAATCCTAGCATGTACACCTGAATTTGTTCCAAAGCTGAATTAGCAGCAATACAGTGTTCAAGCCTTAGACGCTTAAGAATATTACGTAGTGTTGACCATCTGTATTTGGCATCAGTGGCAGCTTTATTCAGGTCGATTTCTAGATTTAGGAGGGATCGGAGCATTTCAGTAGGAAGAAAGCTGTCTTTGAGCATCAGACGACTTCTTATCATTGGAAGTGATGGAGTTGATCTTAAGGCTGAAAGAAGGGAAGGATGTGCCACATACAGGATTCCCAGAAGTCCACAGATGAAGTTGCTCTTGTCAGCATCTTCATGGTGAACACAAAGATTTACTTAAGTAATCAGAGAGAGAGAGAGAGAGAGAGAGAGAGAGAGAGAGAGAGAGAGAGAGAGAGAGAGAGAGAGAGAGAGTGTGTGTGTGAGTGTCAGAAGTAGAAAGGAATCACCAAGAAAGAGAAGAATGATGATATCCAGCTCAGGACTGAGTTTGCCAAGCCCATTCTCACCACAAAACACAAGAGTAAAAAGGGATGACAAAGCTGATAATTAGAGAGTAATTAAGGTAGAATGAGTGATTTGTAGAAAATGTTACTGATGTAAGAGGATACCAGTTGTAATAAATTTCATGGGTTAAAAGTTAAGAGATCTAACAAAGTAATAAGAGTTGAAATGAGTTTTACTGATGATAGTGATAAAAATTGGTAATGACAGAGAATGATGAGTAATCATCAAGGATTCGTATTAAGTAAAATACAACTGATTCAAAGTGCTATTATTAATTTGTAAATTGAGAATAGTTGATGAGAGAGGATAGTGTAGTGTACTGTAGAATGGTTCAAATATATGGAAATTGGTATGCATGTATATATGAATGTAGTTTGTTTTGTTATGTAAATACTGTATATAATGTTCATTAAAGGCTATAAAATGTTTTTTAGTAAATAAATGTGTGTTTAAATGTTCTGCTAACACCCTCTCTGCACACTTTAGAATCCAGAATTTCTGTAAACTGCAGTCAGATTTGCGTTTTGTGGGCTGTTTGAGACGTCAGTAGGGTTCAAATTCAAATTAAATCAAACAAAGAGAACCCCCACAATGGACAATCACAGTATAATCTTTCCTTAGGAAAGATTTCCTGTTTATACTCGGGGACGACCACACTGTCCAAGGAGTTTACAAGATAGAGAAAATACAAGAAACAGCCCCGTATTTAGTGGTCACGAGCTTGGCTTCCCAGTTATTTCTTTCAGATAAGTGTATTTCATTACTGTAAATGTTTCTGTTGTGATATTGGCTTTGCTGGCCATGTTTGTAAACTTAAAACATAATAGTATATAAGATTCTGTTCTAAAAAGTTCTGTGATGAAGATAATAAATTACAAATATAAATATTTGTAATTTATTTTATTTTAAAATAAATAAAAGATGGTAGGGCAGAAACTTTACAAATAGCTTTCGTGTATATTAACTAAACCTATTCTGAAATTCGTACTTTCAGTTATAATGCATATTAAAAATTGGTAAAAATTCAATAGTAATGCAATTTATAAGGTTTTTCCTTCTTAATTTTATAATATGCGATGTGTACTACATTGATATTTCACAAATACACATGGAAGTACATTTTATGTATATTTATGCTTAATTTGACCTTTGCCCTTTTACTGTTTAAACTTCTAAATCATTGAGATCATTTACTCTGTATTTTTTATTCTGTTTTTTTTCGTTATTTTTTATAAGTTTTCTTTCTGGCTCTTCGAACATCTTTGCCTTTCCATTAATTCACCGTTCTCCTACTTGAACATGTTTTTCGCTCATGCATATACTTCTCTGTTCTCATGTTTAAATTTTACAGATCATCGCTTCGCTGTTCTTTTGGGCGCAAAGGCAGAACGACCTGCAGTAATTTCACAGGAAAGAGCGGTTCGTTTTCCAAAGTTGCTTCATTTTCTAGTTAAATTCATATAAAGTTTTGAACACAGTTGCAGGTGTTCTCCTAATTAGAGAACATCTAATTACTTAACTGCTGATACGTAGCCTACAAGAATAACTGAGGACGATTTTTTCTTTTTTTTAACACTTTTACTGATACTTTTTTTATGGGCACACAAGAGATCTGAACTGGAACAGGGACATACCACTAAAGTGTAAGATGGCTATATATCAGACCTATTATGTACCAATTCTGACGTATGCACTTGAAACTTTAACTATGAGGATAACGGTTGAAAGCAGAATATAGGGGGACAGAAGTGAGGTTTGTGAGGAGTATAGCCGGAAAAACAAGACGCGACAAAATCAGCAATGATGTGATTAGGGAGAGAATTCAGGTTGAAAAACTCCGGAATAGGATTGAAAGGTCCCGTTTGAAAAGGTTTGGACATGTCAAGAGGATGAACGAGAGGCGTTTGCCAAGAAGAATGTTTGATTTACAATTACGGGACAAAAGACCAAGGGGGGGAGACCAAGAATGAGAGGGCAGGACATGATAAAGACCTATGTCATTAAGAGAGGAGGAAACTGGAGTGAAATCAACGACGGAGATAAGTACACGGACAGAGCATGGTGGTGAGGCTTCATACTGTAAGAAGTAGATCTTACAAATAAAAATATAAATTTTGTTTTGCTAAAATAAATCCAGGAATGTCGATGGAAAGTGAGAATTAGCATTAATCCCCGAGTATTAAGTTAAAGATAGTAAGTATTAAGATTAGATATTTAGTTTTAATGTAAATAAGGTTAAAGTCGGAAGAACACTGGATTTAGGAATGGACAATTTTAGACGTGGGAATTATTAAAATAGCGGCTAAAGATAAACAAGTAATTTAAATAATACAAGAGAACAAACAGAGACATCGCAATGACTAAGAAGGAGGGTTCCATTTGACAACAGGCGTGAAAGGGTTGCTGAGGGAAAGAACAATAGGACGTGAAACGGGATTTACGAAGCGTCTCTTTTGATCTAAGCCACTGTTAGGAACTAAACAAGAAATGAGTGGATGTCCAGTGTTCGTGTCAAAAGATAACGGCGTCAGGCGGACTGATATTTGGGTGTTTCGATATATTTAGAGAGAAACGTGTGAAAACGAAAATGAGTGTTTTCTGAGGTTACCGGCAAACATGAAAAGGTCATACTGCCGTGTGAAAAAAATAAGAAATTTCTAGAGAAGGGTTGGTTTGTGCACTAGGTAGACAGCTGGGGTGAGATGTTTAGCAAATAGGAAGGAAGGAAAAAAGTTAAACAGCAACGGGATTGGTTGGAGTCCTTGGGGGAGGCACTCCAAACTTTATGGGAAGAGTAAAGTTCAGGGGGTGGAGTAATTTGAGCAAGTGTCCATTCTGTATCTGACTTCTCTGTGGTCGAAAGGGTCGTGAATTTGCGGGTTGAAGTGGGAGTAGATTTTTTGGTGGTCAGAGTTCACATCTGGTGGTAGCAAGAAGAAGAAGACAAAGAAGGAAAAACGTGAGAGAAAGGGATAGTGAGGCGTAGAGGACGCGAGTAACTGCGGACTGAAAGTGATGATGGTTTTTTGGAGGTATGGAAGGGTAGGAACATGTGTATTGAAAGTTGTGCTGATAAGTGAGCCAAGGAGAGAAAGAAAGCCTGATCCGGCATCGGAAGGCAGTGTGCCCAAGAAATGGAAGAAAGCCCATCCGCCACTTAGGAAAGCAGGGTGCTCAAGAAAAGGAAGAAAGCCTGTCTGTCACGAAGGAAGCCTGAACGGAAGGAAATTGGAAGTAGCGGCCATTCCGGCACGTAAGTCTGTTCCCGTTTTTTTTTTTTTTTTTTTTCTTCTTGAATTCATCCTGAACTCAAGGACTCATAACCTAGCTCTGTAAGGAATTGAGTGATAGTCCTTTTAAAAAAGGAACATTTATGTTGTATAAGGCAAGTTAGTTACTAAGGTTGAGATAATCTGTTATGAATGTTAATCATTATGAAATAATTTAAGGGTGGTACAGGGGTAATAAAAGGAAAGTAATAGTATAAAGGAATTAGTAAAGAAATTATATTTATCAGGGTAGTATTGTAAGGATATGTTAACCTATATCATTAAATTAGGCGACAACTCAAGATAAAATACCAGTTGAGGTGTAAAGAGAAAAAATTTATTAACAGAGAAACCTCATGAGTAAAGAGGGATGAAGGCGCAATATAGCCGAAGCAGCTTTTGCGCCACAAAACTACAAACAAACAACAACAAAGAGGGATGACTAAGATGGTAACTAGAAATTAACTAAGGCAGAATGAGTGATTTATAGTGAACATTATTGAGGTAAGAGGATACCAGTTGTAATACACTTCATGTGTTAAAGGCTAGAAACAAATATACAAAAGAGTAATAAGAGTTGAAATGAGTTTACTGATGGAACTGATAAAAATTGGTAATGTAAGAGAATGAGTGTGTAATCATCGAGGATTCATATTAAGTAAGATACAACTGATACAAACTGATGTTAATAGTTCGCAAATTGAGAATAGTTGATGAGGGAGAGATAGTGTAGCGTTCTGTAGTACCGTTCAAATATTTGGAAATTGGTATGCTTGTATGTAATTATTTGTTTCTTTTAAGTAAATTATGTATATAATGTTCATTAAAGGTTTGTAAATTTTTGTAAATAAATGTGTGTCTTTAATGTTCTGCTAACACCCGCTTTACACACCCTAGAATCCAGAATTTTCTGTGAATTGCAGTCAGATTTGCGTTTGTGGGGTGACATTGTGACTTCAGTAAGGTGGAGGTCTGGAGAAAAAAGGAAAACAAAAACCTAACCCCCTCCACATTACGTCGACACGTGGAATTGTGAAACGATGACAGATGATGATTATGAGTGATACTTTTGAATCCACACTGCGGTAATTGAAGCAGTGGCTCTTCGCTGTCGATAGAAGAGTAGAGAAGGTAGCGTTCAATCATCAACTTTTCAACTGCGGAATGGCTTGAGCAAAATTGAAAATCATGGTAAATGAAGATGAAAGCCCTTACTTTAATATTTTGCCAATTTACGCCAGTAAAGCTTAACTCAGATTTTAGAATCAATTACGAATGATAAGCATCCAAGGTATTCGGAAATAAATATACTTAACTTCGTCAATTATTTTAAATTTTGTATCCCAAAAATAAGACCGCCTACTTGTTTACTGACAGAGAAACTTAATAGAATTATAATATGTTTATAAATTATAAAATACATTCAAAATATTGAAAAATACTGACATATACACTGCAAAACCACAAAACACTGTGGTTTTTGCGTGTATATGTCTTTGATAATTACTTCGTCTCAGAATCAACAAAGCATAACCAAAGTTCAACTCCGTTATTTTGGAGAATGTCTACTTTGAGCATTCTAAATTCTTTCAAAGTAAACACCCAGGTTAAAACAGAAAAAAAATTCCTTCTTTAGCGACTAATAAAGAGTTATTTAAACAGTTGATGGAATTTTAATTACACGATGGGAACCTGACAACTATATAAGCGTGCGCTTGCACATTCTACAATGTCAGCTTAAAATTTACAATTCTCAGGGAAGGAAGGAGCTTTCAGTCCACACGTTTCTTTACTTATAGATAGTTAATCTCCCGTAAAGAAATTACATTATTCTCGGTCGGATAACTCTATTCGCTATAATCTGTCTCAGAGGTCAACGACACAAAAGAAGCAAAGGATCCGTAATTATGAATAATTTAAAAGAATTGATTAACAATCACTATCCCTTAAGATTTCTGTCCCATTTTTCCTACCTTCTCTTGCATTATTGCTATTAAATATTTCACTGAGCATGGCTAAACCCGTAGTGAAACATCTCAAGAGAGTTTATAGCTGTATCGTTAAGTTAAATTATTAGGGCCATCTTATTATAAAGTGAAACCGGGTGCCACGTTTCGTCTTTAATCTTGCTCTGTTCTTGGCTTCAGAGGACAGAATTATCATTCATCTGCTGTTTAATATATAGATGTTCATTTTTCAAACGTGGCCATTTTGACCACACTCCGAGCAAGTGTTCTGCCCGTGCAACGTAATGCGATAACCAGTGAAGCATAGAGCGATATGCGATAACAGATCCGACACAGCAGGACCGTGTGCACGGATGCAGTAATGCATAGATGGCTATCCTCTTGGGATGGAAACGGAAGATCAGGAGTTTTTTATTTCTAAAATATACATTATGCAAACTGAATCTTTCTCTTAGTTGCTTCCTCTCTCTCTCTCTCTACCTGATGATGTAAGATTACTCTCAGAAACAAGGCTAAAACAGAGAGGGATTGCATTGCAATCACGGATAAAAGAAGATCCGGGTCTTATCAAGATCAGACGATCAGTATACGTGCCTTAAATAGCAAGTGTGCCTTTTTCGGGCCAAAAAAAAAAAAAAAAAAACAACCAGCTATGATACAAGAGTGTTTCGTCGTCACTAAAAACCTCACGCTGTGCTCGAACCGAGAGATCCCGTGTAAGGGGACTCGAGAGATCACGGCCAAATGACGTGCGCCGGCCCGATCGATACACTTCCATTATTATACGCTCTCTAAGCTGTTTATACTCCTTATTCATGGTGTGTCAATATAAATCCCCATCGGATTACTCACCATATTTATTACACTCCTTATCGACAGTGGGTAATCTCTAGGACTGGTCCGTTAGTCACTGCGGGACAGTCAGCCTTTAGCGTGGCTGCTCTCGACTCCGCCCTCTCTTGTAAGCCTATTATCAAGCTACTGTTCCCGGCAATTTGTTACGTGCAGGGTAAACAGTGACGTGATAAGTGTTGGAGACACTTGATTATCAGCATTCGGGCAAATGCGGACGCCACGCCATGTGGAACAATGAACTTCATATGAACAGGAGAAGGCTTTTATAACCCAGGCGTTTTGTTCCATTCAAATATGGTGGAGGGTATTAGACGAAGGAACTTTGATTTCTGATAGTGACATTCGTTTCTAAATTGCATCGAAGATAACATTTCCAGATAGCGGGAGAAGGAGAAGTGAATAGAGAAATAATTATTCATAACGCCAAGTGTTTAACTCTTTATAGATAAAATGTACAAGGAATGGTCGGATGCTGCAGATGAGCGTTTATATACTGTAATTCATTTAATCTGCGAATAAAGTTTTTTTTTCTTACAACTCATCAAAGCTAAATTCAGTCTTTTTTCTTTATTGTTCTAAATATTATCTTGCTATAAAAATATAAATTGTGTGGAAAATAAGCTACCTAGCAACGGAACCTAATTAATAAGATTATGAAAAGAACGATCGAAAAGCTTCAGCATACCTACGTGATTTTGAGAAAAATAATTAATTAAAAATGGATCTGCGATACTGCTAACACTGCACTTTAATTCATGGAGTATAAGGCTCTTAAAGGTTAAGATGTTTTGTTGTCAGAAGTATGGTAATAAAAACATCTTATATGTTTCCGCGCAATTCCTATTTATAGAACAGTTCTGTGCTTAGTAATGATACAAGCCTGTTTTTACATCTATCGTTACAGGAAATATGTCGATGCTTTTATATCGATACTATTCTTACGATACCATGAACAGCAATGAAAAATACTTTCAATAGAAATATAGACTTAGCGTACGTTTTGGCGTGTTAGCAAATACTGTATGTTCTTGTTTATACTCCGGCACGACCACCAGGACAGTGAAGTTTACAATAAATCAATCAATACAAATGTTAATCGTATTTAGTAATCACGGGCTTGAACCCCGATCCACTCAAAGAGCGTGTGCAACTCACTCGCGCTCTTGACCACTCGGCTACGTCAGGCCATGCCCGTCCGCATGTAATAATTCGGTTCCGAGATGTTCTAATAAGATGATGCGATAATAACTCTGATAGATTTTCGTGAACTTTTATATATGGATCTTTTAAAATGGTCGAGCATCCCAAATTCCATTAAAATTGAAATAATAGAAATTTGGCAATTTATTTTTTATTTCTTTTCCCGTCCGCATGCAATGGGACTCGCAATAGACGGATTTTCATCAAAATTTATATTTGGGTCCTTTGGAAATATTTGTCGAGCCATCCCAAATTTCATTAAAATCAGATCAATAGCAATCTTGCAATTATTTTTTCTTTGTCTGTCCGTCCATCCATCCGCATGTAATAAATCTACTGGAAGTGAACAGATTTTCATGAAATTTTATATTTCGTCCTATTAGAACTGCTTGCAGAGCCTTCCAAAATTTCATTAAAATCAAAGCAATAGAAAATAAGCAAATATAGTTTTTTTTTTTTTTTTTATATAAATACCACATAGGCTATCCATATACTATACATCGTACTGGATAATATATTTGTTATCGTGTGTTGATTTGACGAATGAATGGGCAAAATTCAGGATATGCAAAATGAAATGTTCTTGGTGTTTTTTTTTTTTTTTTTTTTTTTTTTTTTGTATAAATCACAAATTATTATACGCGTATGACATACACACTAAACACATGCATCAATTTAACTTGTTTAATGCTGATTTCGAATGTGCAGCTTACTTTTTTTGCTGACACCCTTAGTAGCTTTCAGGTCATTTCATATTTTAGTTTTTACCTACTTAGATTTTGAGCTCAAATAAAATTTTAATTTTTAAGTTGAGCATTTTTTCATTTAATAAATGAATGAATGAGCAAATCCAACAGTTATTACTAACGCAAATATGGTTATAATATCATTGTTAAGTACTAAAGAAGAAATAATAAAAACGCCGTAAAGTAAGAATGCAAAAATGAAATATATTATTACACTAAGTGTTAAATATACTCTAAATGATGATCTATATTAATGAAGGGGTGTAAAGAATGCTTTGGGCTACCTACATTGTCGTGGCCTCACACAGTGGCGGAATGGACTGCACTTTACACACACCTGATATTTAGTTCCTATTGAGTTCATATTAGACTGTTAGTTCATAATAGTTGGACTGTTAGTTCATATTAGTTGATTAGATTAGTTCCGAAGTCAAGATATTTGGAGATCTTGCTGCTGTGGTCAACTTGCAGCATATATACCTATTCTATCTCCATCTATGTCAAATATCACGAGTTTACTAATGTGTGACCACGTTAACTCACACCCTAGAATTCCAAATTCCCAGAGAGGTCAATCAGTTGGAATTCTAGGGTGTGAGTTAACGTGGTCACATATTAATAAACTCGTGATATTTCGTTTAATTCTCGTGTCGATGTTGAAAATGATGGCGGAATTGGTAGCAGTGATTTTCCTGAAAATTACGCACTATTTGGTCTCGTTTATCGCATATACATCGAACTTTTGCTATCTGGTGCAGAATCACTTCTTTATGCAATGTCTTCGTCTTCAATGCAAAGTGAACGCAACGTCTTCGTATGCAATGTCTTTGTCTTCAATTCAAATTCTTCGTATGCAATGTCTTTGTTTTCAATGCAATGTCTTCTTCAAAGTCTTCGCGGGTAGCAGAGTGATTAAAATCACCGTGCTTTCCACACTGGGTGTACATGAGCCGGGTTCGAATCTCGTCAATGATGCAAGAACTTTCATGGACTTTTTCGCACCCTGGCTGAGTTAACCTGTCTCAAGAGAGGAAATCAAGTTTCCTATCTGGAAACTTGCATTTTTCAGTCAGCAAAACTGACAAACCGACCAGAAACAATCAATTTATGGATGTGATACACATGGCTGGAGAGACTGTTCTCAGGTAACCCTAATAAGACATTTATGCAACATGTCGGTTTCACGAACTAATCAGAATGCCGGATTGATGAAACGTTTAGGATTTAGAAAAAAATAAGGAAACTAGTTGACACGGTGGAGCAAATTCATTCTGGAGCTTATCAGGGCTCAAGACTCAATCTGGAGATTGACAGAGAGAGACACTATCTCCAGATTGAGAAAGTCTCTCTGACATAAGGCCATATTGTTCCGTGTATATTGTCTGTAAATTGCGTGTGTTCGGAGTTAGATGTTCTGTTTTCTGGACGAAAAACTCGAGTTGAAAAAAAGGGGAAAAAACAAAACATGCGTTGAAAAAAAGGTCCTTAAATTCTTCCCCTTATTGATGGTATGGTATTCGAACTCAAGTCTTTTCCACCCAGTTTGGGGAAGACAGCAATCATACCAGCTACGCTACACACGCGGGCTTTCGATATGGTCTCAAAAATGAATCAGTCGGTACAGAGTTCGTTGATTATGTAGGAAGTTGTCATATGGGGACGTAATTACAAGGGAAAGAGGTAACAATCGTGACGGCACAGAGCTAAAGTATGTTTACCGGGTGCAAAAACTGGCGATTTTTGCCAGCACCTTAACAACTTGCAACGGTACTACTCAAAGCAATAATATATGTCGGGACTAATGATTTAAAACTTAAACGAACTGATGTACTAGTTGAAACATAAGGTCATCTTGAAAAAGTGTCGAGAGATAAGGCAAATTTTCTTGTGTCTGCAATTCGTCCCAGACATGATAGGAGAAATGTAATGATGAAGACTAACTTTGAAGATTAACTCTTCAAAGCTTATGGGGAAGGCAGCTTTTTTGAAACTTGGCTCGCCTAAAAATGTTCTGTTTGAACTAATCATTTTGAAAATGACGCTGTTCTGCATTTTGAAAAAAAAAAAAAAATCATTGCTGATTCCTCAGAAAAGGGTGTATCTGAATCATATTCTAATGCTGTTTTCAAAAATGACTTTCGTTTGTGTCCATCAAGTCAGGTTTCTTCAAAGTCACGAAAGAAAATTCGATTTTTCACAAATTTATATTAATTTTAGCAGAATTTGTGCTCTGATATAATAACAAAATGCTTTTACCAGACTTTAATATTTAAATGCATGTTGAAACACTATTAAAAGTGGAGTGTGGTAAGAAGCCCGCCAAACACTCACCTCTAATTTTAAAAAATCACTTACGATGGGTCAAATTTTCGTTTCTTTGATTTTCGTGCAGGTCCTTCTACTTTAGAGTCCCTCTTCAGCATCCACCAATAGTCAGCCATCATGTTAATATTCCATCTCCTCTGGTACCTGATCTCCATGTCTTTAATGCTCTGCTGAAACCTCTCACTCTGTTCTTCACTAACACTTCCTAAATTTTCTGGGAAGTAGTCGATATGGGATTGCAAAAAATGTACTTTGACACTTATGTTGCAACCTAGGTTCTTGAAGTTTGTCAACATATTTTCAACTATTTTCTTGTAGTCTGGATCCTTCTTTTTCCCTAAGAAGTTCTCAACAACAGATCTGGTGCTAATCCACGCCTGTGTTTATATTTTATTCATAGTTCCCTCAAAATCGTTCTCTCATCAGTTTGAAAATTTGAGATCCAACAGAAATACCTTGTTTTAGCTTCTCTTGGTGATCGATGGGAATGTCGTACAAACGTATAGGGACCTTTCTGAGATAAAGCTCTCACAAACTGTTTCATCAAACCCAATTTAATGAGCAAATGTGGAAGGATGACAGTTTTGGGTCTATCCATGGTTTATGAACTATTTTCTCTCCCTCTTTGGCCAGTTCTTGACATCCCCTTACTTACTCATTGCCCGACGATCTCTCACACACAAAAAATAAGGCAATTTTGCGAAGCCAGATTGTTGTCCAAGTAACATACCAACCAACCATGTTCTTCGTACTTAATAGTTGTCACCAACTTCTTCAAGTTCTTATATGTTCTTTCAAATGCACAGGTTGAACTACTGGAATGATCCATATTTATTTCCATTGTGGAGAAACACACCTTTGAGACTCAATTTGATAAGTCAATAAAAAGTCTCCACTGTGTGGGACTGTAACTGATTCCTAAATAGTTTATTAAATCATTTATATTACTGCAAAAAAAAAAAAAAAAAAACCCCAGAATCGTCCTCAGAAAAGTATGGGACTAGTTTTCGTTCTCTGTGTCTGTACTATGAGAAAAATGTCTCATTGTTAGTTTTTTTTTAAATTAAACCTAGAACAAGGGAGTTTTGCAGATTCATTTCTTAAATTTAAATATCTTACCAGATCACAGTGAGCTCATGCTATGAAAACAGTTGAGGGCGGGACTAAACGTCTCCAGAAATTAGACTTCAGTTTTGCCTTCAGAACTCTCTCCAGCTACATATTCCAATATTAGTAGAGGGAATGGAAATCGGCAGCTTAACGCCATGCGGATTGGCCTAATCGAAGATGTAATATTAGGTACACATGCCTTTCTTACTCTTTGTATTGCATTCCTCTGCATTAACTAAGCTAAGCTAAGCTGTGAATCCTTTGCTCAGGGTGGTTTTATTAAACATAAGATAATACATTTTTAATTTTTGGTTTCAACACCACAGGATTTTAGAGATGTTGGATGTTCTTTCTAACACCCTTTCCTCAACGTCAGATGTTATGCTTCTGGGCCTACCTGCTCATACTCCATGTGCGAAGCGCCCATGTTCTCTAAGGTTGATGTACCCTGATGAATGTGCATCTTTTGGGTTGCCTTCGGCGGGGAAATGAGTTCTGGTACAAATGTGCAGCCTCGAGACTACCGTTGGCTTTACCATACATGAAGTGCATGTCCACATACTCTTCGTTGCTGTAACCTGTTTCCATGTTGACTATCCTTTGACAAGTACTAGTATGCCTGCTACGTCTCAGAGCATTGAAAGAGGGGAAACGGAGAGAATGATCATAACCTAACCTAAACAAACAAGTTAGTGGTGGATCTGAACTACTCTGTACAGTTCACCTTGTTGGTGGTGGATCCCAACTAGAAATGTGCAATATCTCTAAAACGATTCACTTAACGACCCATGTTTACTAGGCTTTTTTTTTTTTGCATATTGTAATCTGTACAGTTCAGATTTAAATTATTGACCATCACTTTTGAAACACCCTGTATATACTAGTAAGTAACTACAGAGACAAACGAAGAAAGGAGTCGGAAGAATAAATCGAAATAAAAGTGTTGCAGAAGGAATGAACTCCTAAAATAATTTGAAAAAAAAATTGCCAAAATAATAAATATACCAGATAAAACGAATTTACAGAAATGGCAAATAATTAAATTTAGCTGATACTCCTTGATAGCACCAGGTCCATATTACGTGAAATATTACTATTAACAGAGTCGAAAACTGATGACAACAACGTGACCAATAGGACGAAACAAAAATAAAATAAATGCTATACTGGTTTTCTTTCTTTTTTCTGGCTTTTGGCATTTCATTAGGCCTTTCAATTACTGGCACGTGGCAACCAGAAACAGATAACTATCGCTGATTATTATTTGGATGTACTGACAGGTGCTAGCCCTTGATAGCATACCGTTCAATATAACCTAATATGAAAATTAACTATAATTTTAATATTGTTTTATATTTTTCAGGCTACACTTTTGTTTCTTGCTTAGGGCATACATATCTTTCCATTCAGTATTAACTAACTTGTTTTCCATTTTTTTTAATATATAGCTTAAATTTTTAAAGAATAATATCCTAGTACAAAAAAAGCAGCAGAGGCTCCAAAACTGAACAAAGATAGAGAGTCAGAGTTCCATTAACTGCGCCCAGACTTCAAGAAGCTAAAGCTTGATTTACAACCAAATCCCCCCACCCCCAACATTCATTACGTAAAAGGATCTTTAGGTTCGAAGATGCAGTGGCCGACAAGATCACTGTCCCATATGTAAGATTGCGAATTACAATCAAACATGATGCTTTAGATTACTTTGCACATAGTTACAAAAAAATTAAACTAGCACAAGTACTTTCAATAGCTTACTTAAATTCGACAGAAATCTCATATTCAGTAAGCGAACACACTTTACAATGAATTTGATGCATGATATGAAACATTACTTTGATTTATGATAATAAAATATTATATCGACTGAAATGAATGTTGAGGTTCCGGTTATTGTCCTCCCATTTGATTCCGGCTGTGAGAGCAGCCTAACCTTTAACAGTACTTCCTGCAGCGGGAATGAGATGGAGGAGCCAATTAATTCACGACACCACTGCCATATCACTGATGTGGAGAACGAAGTTGGGCCTGGAAATATGACGTCATTATCTAACGGACATTGTACTCTCATCAAACGCGAACATCTGTCATGATTAAAGCGATCGCAAACAAGATTTCATTTTCTTGTTTGTTCTTTTTACCACTGCCTTATGGTACATCAGAGATCATTCTTTCAAACAAAACCCAAAGCATTTCAGGGTTCTTCCTTGTTATATGGTCACACTGTGTATGACAGTTTTGAAACTGTTGAGAGGACAGGCGAAAGAGGATTCTTGTTTCACTAGAGACACGTATTAAATATACCGATGGAGTGAGCTCTTTATAAATTATTATTTTTTTAAAAAATGCAATTTTATAACTACATAAGTATAAAAGGAATTTAAAAATATATATATATTAATAAAAGAAAGTTTCTTTCGAAATTTTCTTAAGAAGAACTGAAACGGCATGATTATAAAGAATTATGTGGTAAATTTAAAAACGGATTAAAATTAAATTCTGACATTCAAACAGATCAACCATTTTGCATGTTTAAAGACATCAGTTGACAGTATTTAAATTTTTGGAAGGACAGGCGGCATATTTATAAACTCTTTATAAATTTTATTTTATTTTAAAAAGTGTGCGTAAGTATAAAAAGAAATTTGAAAAATATATATAACTCTCTATACATTAAAAAAGGTTTTCGCCTACTGATATTTATTCGAGCCAATGAGAGAATAGGACCGGGAAATTAGTCACCACAAATGCGCAGGTAAATAACTACATTGTTGTCTTTCATTGAAAGATAACTATGTAAAGTTTTTTACATAACGTTCACCAACCTCGTGCACGTGCTTCATTGTCAAATACATGACCACGCCTGACATTATTTGATGTTCCACTGTAATGTCAGCTGATGAAGGGACCTCATATAGTTTGTACATTTGTAAATAGTTTAATATTTTGTAAATATTTTAAATATTTGTATAGTTTTTAAATATATGTATAGTTTTTAAATATATGTATAGTTTGTAAATATATGTATAGTTTGTAAATATTTTAGCTAAATATTTCAATGCTGCTCTTTTGGATGGAACAATATTCCTGTTCCATTATGGAACTCAAAGCAATAGGCCTTTTCCTAAGTGACCTATGGAAACGCAGGTAAATAACTGCATAGTGATATTTATTCCACCTTGAGAATGCCGCGTGGTGGGATAGGGTAGCCATAGGGAGTAGAGGGATTTGGGTCACGTGGTACAAGTTTGCGGAGCAATTGCGTCACTACAAATGCGCAAGTAAATAATTGCAAAGGTCATTTCCTGATTAGATATTGATCGGTGCGTTTCGACAGGTGTGTCGTTTACGAAGAAAAGATTTCGCTTATTCCCTCATACCTCAACACTTTACATAGAAAAAGAGTGCGGGGAGTTGGCAAGCAAAGCCAGCAGGAGCGAAGCCCCCATTATATATATTAATAAAATAATTTTATTTTGAAATCTTTTTAAAAAGAATTCAAATGATGCGATTATAAAAAATTAATTTTTTAAGTAAGGAGCTAAATTTAAAAATCTTAAATCCAGTCTGCATATTTTAGAGCACTTTGATCAATTGAGGGGTTATTCACAGCTGGCGTGCTAATTTATTCAAGGCGAAGAATTTTCTTCAACTTATATTCGCTAATGTGATTAGAATATTGTTGGAAACGATGTGTTACCTAATTTATGTCCACCAGTGTACTTAAATACAGGAAAACATATAATAGTAAATAAAGTGAACTTAAAAGCCGCTAAAATATTCTGCTAGACTAACCCTTCGAACCGCTTCCGATTATTTTGTGTCTAATCCCACAACTTTTGTCCTACAATCGAATGACGATCTCAATTTCGGGAAAAGTTAATAACAACCCCGGTGTAATTAGCAATCGGAGTATGCGCACATTCTTGAATAACATAAATAGCTTCTTTCGGGCAGTTGCTGCTCTGGATTTTCGCTACTGAAATTTTAGAATATAGTAGCGAAAATAATTACCACTGGTGTGCATCGACTACCCCGCTATCAATGTTAATTACGGCCAGCTGTCATTACCTGGGGTGTGCTGCACGTTCATGAAGACACCTCTGGCGTGCCGGTAGGCATTCAACTAATGCTCTGTATTCGGCGCGCAAGCTGCTCAGCCTTACATAGTAATAATAATTATTGTGGTACTGAAGTGTCGCTTCACTTTTCCGACTAAATTTTACATAATATTGTAACATGATGTGCTCCTTTAAGGAAGGAAGGAAGGAAGGCTTAGCGCAACCACCCTGCAGTAAGCAGAAGAGTATTTGTGATTAGCGGTCGTATCTCGTAGGTTACTGCACAATGACTTTCTAATTGCCACTGTTGTGAGAGTCCGCAGCGGATAATTAGCGGCAGCACTTCAGTTCCTAGCCGAGCTGCTCTTCAGTTGCATTCTAAATAGAATTGTAATGCTAATAAATAACCGTCACGGGCCTAGATCTGGTAACTATGGGAACCACTTCTAATCATCAAAATTAAATCTTCAGCGCAAACCTTAAGCAACAATAAAAACTTTCTTCGGTGCGCCAATTATATTACAATTCTTCTCAATTGCATCTGATGCGTCTGTAATTCTATTTGCCCGTATTTACATGCTAATTATCCGAAGCAGACTGCAAATGCACTTTAAGCATCTTTTCGTTCTTCAAATGCGATGTTTAAAATGTCTCCCTCAAGATTCTTTATATCATCGGGTATAAAAATCGGTGTTTATTAACACAAAAATAGGAGAATGTGCCAATTTATTTTCTTTCTTTTTTTATTATTTTAAAAGGATGATTTTTATCAAACGAGTAGAGATGTATTTAGCGATTGTTTTTATTGTAACAACAAATATCGCTAAATATAAATAAATAAATAAATACAGATATATAAATGAATACTAAAAAGTCATGGAATAATATGTTGGACGTCAAACTTCATTTTTTCCACATTTCTGTGGTGCCCAGATATCTGGGCATTGATATCCACAAGATAAATTACGCTTTCCACAGTACGTCCATATTGAAGGGAACGATTGTTGAACTTATGGGATCAAAAAGAAAAAAAAAAAAAGGAGGAAAAACGTATTTTGGATTATCAAGTCCCAGAGAGGAATATTTTAACAGTGGTATTTTTGTTAAATTTCCTTTTATAATTGACATTTTTAACTTCTCTCATCAATGGCCAACCTATTTCGGTTTCACCTTTTATAGTAGCGCTTTTCTGTGTCAGATATCTTTTGATAAATCTTTCCTCATGTTCTTCGCTGACAGGCACCGGATCGGATGGGAAATCTAAATGTGAATGCACGAAATATGTTTATGTCATATTGCATATTGCAGCCTAATTTTAAAGAAATCCAACATTTCTTTAACGATATCGCCATAATTTTCAGATCCAACGTTGTCTAAAAATTAGCACAGGCCATTTTTTACAACCGCCTCACCCCATTTCGTTTTTTCAATTGGATTTTATGTAGCTTGAAATGCGCTTTCTTTGATTTTCGCTTCACTTATTCTCAGGAATTTATTCTTAAAATATAAAATTCCATTACCTTATAGATGGCTGAAATTCTGAACCCATAAATTGTGACGTACAGGCCATCCACTTCCATGCCATCAGTTGATTTTCTTCACTGTCCAAGTTATCAGTTGTCCACTACCTCTTAATGCGGAGAGCCGAATAATATCACATGAGGCTGAAGTATTAGCATGTTCTCATCATTAAGAGATATTGGAAGAATATCAGATATCAAGTTCGGCCATTTTATGGGATGTTTTGGTTTTGAATGAAATCCAGATATACGAACCAAACATACTAAATATAGCAAATTGCACTGATTAATGTGAGCTCTGTAACCATCCTATGGTAATGTTAACCAATAGCTACACCCTCTGTGGAAACGACTTGGTCACAAATCCTGTGAATACAAAAGAAACATTTACTAGCTCTTTTTCACCTATGTCCACACAGATATATCGTAACGTTCTGCAGAAAGAGGAGTAAAAGTGTTTCTTGATTAGATTTTTGTTACTCTTCAGAGACAAGTCCTGTTTTATACCCCAAGATGCCTCTTAGATATTTGGGGTTGCGTACTGGATGTGCTTCTCACATGATAGACCAAAGGCAAAGAATTTAAAAGATTTGGAGGGACTAAGGATTCCCTGAAAGAAGCGAATTTACGTTTGTAAATACCGTCCGTCTGTATTCATCCATCCAGTTGAGCAGAAAATTATATAGAATTTTCTGGTTTTATGGCAGTTCTGAATAAGAAGGTGTACTTACTGAATTTGTTCGAGTACAAAAAAGTTTCAGTTTAAGGTAGCTGCGTTGTTAGCTCTGCTAGCCACTAAAAATTCTATGAACTTTACATGGCACATAGCAGATTAAGTCGTCAACGCATAAGAAAATCAGAAACTAGTGGAGGACAAAGTCCTCCACTAGTTTGTTCAAAAAGATATTTCGAGCTTTAAAAACTAGAAATATAAGAAGGTTCCTAAGTGTTTACAAAAACTTTCTAAAGGAACCATAATAATAAATCCTGTAGAAGCAGGAGCGGAAACGACGCGATTTGTACAGATCCATGCATTGATCTGCATCAAGGAAAACAGTGCGAAGAGAATAATCAGCGTGCCAGGAATTCAGGATCTCTTGCTTTAGTGTATAAAAGACAATGCTGGTTGATCTTCTAGCTTCAGTGTGTGTGTTTAGGTCTGAGACCAAATATTTATTTAGGTTAAGTTTAATTCTCATTTTAATAAAGGAGATACATGGCCTGAAATTAATAGTGATTTTCGGATCTGCTTTCTCTGCAACAGGAAATACTCATGAGCTGAACCAGATGGAAGCAATTTCAGCTTTGAATAACTTTATTAAAACGTTTTAATGTATAAAAGACGGTGCTTTTATACACTAAAAAGTTTAGGGAACTGTTTTCTAATGAAACAGGAGACAACAATTTTCAGGTCAAAAGTTTAAATACCAGCTATGCTAACTGCAAATTTTTTTTGCATTGGGTTGATCGTTAATTCTTCTGTTGTTTTCATTGGCTCTTGGTAAAAACTGGAGATAACTCATCTAGGGGCGAGTGTCAATGTCGTTTTCAGTTTTTTTATAGAGTTCATCTCATTCTTTTTCCTGACGGCATCCCGAAAGGAATTCAATTTCTCTTCCTGAAGCTGATTTTATTAAAAGCAGCTTTTAGCAGGAAATATTGCCTCCAAACAGAGTCATTTAAAATTACCTAACCTGATTTTTGTAAGCAATTTTGTTGCCTTAAGACATCATTAAAATCTGCGACATTGAAGATTGTGAAAATAGTCATGGAGACTGAAAATATAAATGCTTATTTGGGTTTATAACAACGTCCATCGACTATTGTTATTGACAAATGTTTATCATAGGTTAGAAAAAAAACTTGTCAGAAAGTCTGCATAAATCGCTACGGATGGCTTTCAAAACAAAAGGAAATATTACAAGGTAGTATTCATATAGCAGTGGAGGAAATGGAAACTATCTATGTACAAATGGCACGTAATGCAGCAACTTTTGACACGAAACAATTACTGTGGATGATTATTGGAAATAGCGGATGAGGAATCTTAGATGTCAGACTGGACTTTCTTTTCCGACGGGCCTGGTTTCATCTGAGTGGGTAAATAAACTCTCAGAGTACTTGTCTGCGGTGTACTTAAAATTCTTATTCAAAACAAAAAACTCCTCTATACCCTGCGAACGTTAGAATGTAGTATGCAACGATCATCCGGAAGATTGCTGGCGCTTGTTCACAGAAATCACAACCACTTAATAGTACAGTGGCACAGTCCATGTATTCCTTCTACATCTCATTGAGAAGGATATTATTAAAGGGCGGTTGGTGCATTTGACCGAACTGTCCCCTTTTGTTTTAATTCCAAAAGGAATATGGCCAATACGCTCGCCAGGTATGTCTCTATTATTTTGAATTATTTTTTGTTTGACTGTGTCTAAAATGCCTAAAATAATAATCCGCACACTCTGGAAGAACTGAGAAAGAACATATCCAGCATTATTTCCAAATTCACTTCCAACACAAGTGTTTCTGAATATGCTTCTTCGTACTCATTTATGTTGTGACGACGATAATTTTCAACATTTTAGTGAAAAATTAAATAACTTACCAGAATAAAGGCTGTCAGTGGTAAAGTTCTTAACCTGAAACTCTTTTACTTGAAGATATTCGCATTTCCATGCGTTCTCATTAAAAATGATCCGTCTGTATTAACCAAGGTTGAATATTATGGAGAAAAGGGAGTGGATATCATCCCCTAGTTCGAGAACCATTGCAACTTCTTATACTGATGTTACTGGGAGTTTAATCTATCTTATAAGAACTACGTAAATAAAGCATTTGCCTAGCTCTGAATAGCAATTCTTGTCCCTGACCATGACTAATCAGCTCTCTGGCCAAATCACAAACTGTCGTGCATCGATCTAACCTGATGACACTGTCAGGCCAAGCAACATTTTCTTCTGTCACAACTGTGTCAGCTTAGTCTGGGCGAGGGTCATCCTTGAGTTTCTTTCTTCATGATAACAATTTATCCGTTTGTACCTAGTGGACTGAATTCCTCCGCTGTAGGAAATTGGATAACACTAGACTGCTCTAGTTTTGACGCACCTGCCAATATGAACGTCGAGCTGTCCCTTCTATTGAGCATTACTCTCTCGCATACACAAAAGTGGTATATTGTTCACTAAATGCATTAATATCAATTATTAAATAAAAATATCCTTTTCATTTGACTCAACCTTGAAAAAAAAATCTTTGCGGTTTTCCTTCACAGGAATAATGATATTTATTGTGCAGATTGGCCTGTATTATTAGTAATCTGATAAAGAAAATTCAACCTTGTCGAAGCTAGGATTATGTAATCAGTATGGCTATGTTTTGTGGCACATGTCTGTTAGTAATAATGGATGCCTACCTATCAACCGTACAGAACAATAGTCAAGAACCGCCTGAGGCTGCTTTATTGTTCATTTGTAATTTCCCTAATGTGGGTAGATGTAGATTGAACGGTCTGATGGTAACGTAGTTTGAAATCAAATTATTAAGAATTATTTCTATGCAAAGAAAGTCTTATTAAATTGGCAGCTGCATTTTAGCATTTAAGCGGAGAGTTATCGGTCAACGTTCAATGTTTCACATAGCGCTCCACTTTGACTAACCTGCAATGAAAGATGAGCCTCATTAGTCGACGCGACACTTCACAATCAATCAGGCGTGTCTGTGGCCTCTGTAACGGACAGGATAAATATCAGTCATCTTCAGTAATTAGTGCAGTGTACCTCATACGCGTGGCTAATTTTGTAAGGAAACCGCGGCACGCTACTTGCAATAATTTTTCCTAATGTATCGGCGAGTTGACTGGGATGTAGTACACGACAAAAGAAGGAAAAAAAGCACGTGCAGACATTGTCAATCGGCAGCCATTAAAAAAGATGTCAATAGAGAGACGTGAGGTTGGTACCTTCGATTTCCTTAGAAAAAAAAAACAAACTTAAATATTAGTTTGAAACCAGATTTTGTACCATGAATATTTTATTCATAATCAACGTTGATTTCATATTATTTGGCGAATGTACAACCGCCATCTTGAAGTAATTCGGTCAATCTTACACTGATTTCATGATGTAGAATTTAAAGGCGTTTTCATATTACTCATTTTAACTATTTTATACATATTTTAAAAATAAATCAACCCATGCCATCATCATTTGAAAATTTGTCACCTCTATGATTACCTCAGACTTCATTCATTGAATTCTTTAAGTTGAAGTCTATCAATGACTGAAGTCAGTAATGTAAAAATTCTATAAATAATTTGCGTGAATTCACTTACATGGATTCCATATGAGGATTCATGTAAGTGAACGTTCATTTAGCTGCATTGTGAAAAGCAGACAATAACCAGGACAGGCAAAAAACATCGCAGTCCCTACCTTTTCACATTCTTTCTCATTTTCTACATGGCGATAGAGACAGTAATAGTACATGCTGGCACTCTTCAAGGCCGGTGTTTTCCACATATAGAGCAAGGCTGCTAGTGATCCTGTCCTCTTGACGTCGGGAGTATACTTTTATATCCATTTTCGCTTGAAATTCCCAAACACTCTGCCTATGTAAATATTTATTGCGAGCTGGGCTTCATATTTGACTTGTAACTGCATGGGTACTGATACCTCAATCATTCTCTCTCTCGTTTCTGTGATTCATATTCGATGAGAGATGGGCTTTTCTTCTGACAGTCAAAATAGTTGTGAATGTTTTCATGAAGTCCCAGTGCCACGTAATGTTGTTCAAAATGCTAAACTTTGTAAGTGTGGAATTAATAACATTGCTGTTAACACTGCGGAGTTGTTTTCGAATACGGGTCCTAATGCAAAAGGCCTACATCATGATCTCCAAAACTTGTGTATGCCGACTACGCATTTCATTACTGAACACATTAGCACTAGGAGTCTACAAGACTAAGTGGTAGTTTGCCTTAATACGTAGTTGATTACTCTTTAGCGAAAAGAAAAAATATTCTCTTCATTTCAACCTGTGTTTCCTCCATTTGAATCTCTGTTTGTGCCTCGAAAGAAATATATTGTTTACAGCATTAAGTGTGCTGAGCCCAATTAAGGAACTTGAAGACTTTAATCAGATCATCCCCTTACAGGTACTGTTTTATTCAATTTATATATAAGTGATGTTTTTCAGGTCATTAAAAAAAAAACATTGGCTAAGCGTTCTTAATGATTAGAAATACAGATGGCATTATTCTAATTACAACTGGAAAAGTTGTAATAAAGATGTCAGCTGATCTTTAATTAGACCTCATTCAAATACGGAAGTGGGTGCATAATACTGATTACAAGTGCAAATAAGTCAAATCTTCTACTATTTAAAGCCTCATATCAAGTTTTGTTCCTGTAATCTTACTATAAAAATGCATAATCACAAAGTTAGACCAGAACAGCTAATCAAGTTCTTGTAAGAATTAGAAACACTTTTCGAAGTCTGACGGGATGGGGAGGATATTTTTATTTCAGAAATGGGTTCATAATTTTGAGAGATGGATTCTTTATTTCTACGTACAGCATATTGCATCAATTAATCAATAAATACTAAACAAATATATTTTTGCAGCTACTGAACAAGAGCTCAAAAATGTTGCAATTTTACTCCAGAAAAAATAAAGAAATGTATTGGGGTGACTGTAGAAATCGCTCTGGAAAATTCAACTTTCTGCTATACTGGAATTAATCAAGAGTAAGAGATTTAAAATCAGATACTTCACTTCCTATTTTTTCTCCTCGTTCTTTTTTAAGATCTGTTGAAATTCTTATATCACAGTACCACTGGGATCAGGGTAATTCATATTGAGAATAAAATTTGATTTAATCCAATAAATGCGCACGGCATTATATAAAGGAAAGGGCCGGCTGTATAAAAGCGTTAGAGTGACCTTTAAAGTTTACCTTTGAAGCTGAGATGCTTCAATGAGTACACAGACAGTAAATAACCCTTAGCCCCTTTGCTCGTTAAAGCAGAAAAGGGAGCACCATGTCAAGACTTCCCGCACTGTTAAACCCTACCCGCCAACATTAATCCTAGGTTACTGACCATACAGTGAGCAACCTAATCTTCCGAAAAACACACGTGGAAGCAGGACAATAAATTTTCTAGCAGTCATCGTAGGTAAAGAGGGGAGCGCGAACCCCGCTTGTACCATCGTGGATAAGGCTCGAAGCGAAGAGGGAGAGAAAGAGCGACGAACGAGAGAGAGAGAGAGAGGTGATGTGACAGCTGCCAGTATTACGCCAACTTCCCCTCCTGAGGCGTTGCTGTTGGCTTACCCTGCACCATTAACTCTCGATTCACGAAGCCTGGTTATTGTATGGTGCCGTTGCTAGCGGGGTTAGCTTGCTAGCTGTTAAACACAAAAATAGAAGAATATCACCCTGATGAAAGAGGCTGAACATTGATGCTTTGCGAAATGTACAGTTCTCGAAACGTACAATAATAAAAGCAATCTGTTCTGCGTTTAAAATCATCCAGTAACAGCTTCAGTGGCATCAAGAGAACGAGCTTTGTATCTGCCATCTGTTAATATTAAACCACTTGAAAAATCAGATCAGACACTTCTCAACGTATGGCTGAAAGCGACAGCTCACAAATAGAATTAAAATAAAACTTTATTACATAAAATATACTAACGTATCGATAAAACTGAATATATGTTTAATGCATTAGCACAGCATTATTAATTAGATTTTTAAGATTATTTAGGATTAATTATAGATATATATATATATATATAGGAAAATCTTAAAATCATATTCTGAATTATGAAAGGAGAAGTTTCTTGAAAATTTTCGAGTTTAGTTCAATCTTTTTCCTGTCTATCTGTGGGTTTCGGCATGTTCAGCAAGTCTCTTATCTCTATCAAGTGCTATATTTCTTGTGGGGCAGCTGTGTTGTGATATCCACGAATCTGTTCGGGAAAATATGATCGATGGGATTTTTCTGGAAGTAAACATGAGTAATAGGTTTCAAATGCACGCGATATATCTTGATTATATGATAGAGCCGTTATAAAAAAAAAAAAAATATATATATATATATATCATAAACTTCGTGAAGCAACATTCTGTACGGTGGAAAGATAAATAACATTTTGTTTCAGTTGCAATTAATCTTGTGCATGCAAAAATTTTTAAAGGCGCAATTAAATATCTATATTTATCATTAAAATCATGTATTATTTCGTAATACTCGTCACGTCAACCCATTATTGGAAGGAATAAATATTCGAGAGAGAAAATCTGTCAAGGAGCTTGCTATGTTTCAAATTTTCATCATACTATTGTTAATAAATTAATACGGTTCGTTAATTGCTTATATTTATAAATAATTAATTTTCCGCTTATACTTTGGGAGGGAAACATGTCACAGGCATTTGTAAAATAGAGAGAATACAAGAATAGAGCCAACTTAAGCAGTTACGTAGACTATAAACATGATCAACTTAAACTCGTGTACTACTGTACCTTCCCGTTTGACCAATTAAGTGTATGAGATGTTTACTGGTTAATTGTTTATAAATATGGCTGGATAATTATTTATGAATGAACTGCATTTCATATTCCCGAAGGGATTAAATGATCAGATTGTAAACTATAAACATTTGCGACTCTGAATCTTTGAATTCGAATATTTTGAATCTTTCACTTGAGGTGAAAGCGCTAGATTTGTTATTTTTTTAAATTCTAACATGCTTCAGGTAAGATTCCGTATTTGTGCAACGAAAAGATGCCCACATTACAGAAATAAAGCTAAAATCACAAGGGGGATTTTTTGATATATATAAAAAAAAAAAAACAGCAATAAAATTGTCATAAAAAATTCAAAATAACGGATATTAAAATTATGAACAATATGAGTTGGTTTGGATGCTTAAGAAAGCATTCTCTGTGTCTCTCAGAACATTAAGCCCATGAAGCATTTGCATATTCTATATTCTAATTATATATATATATATATATATATATGATTGATTAATTTATATAATTCAATAAGAAGATGTAATAAATTACACTATCCATATTGTGAATATTATGTGACTAATAAATTACGTTCCTAAAACAAAAAAATAATTAAATAAAAATAAATAGCTAGCATAGCTTATAATGTAGTGCGTATAGAAGGAAAGACTCAAATACACATATAGTTATAGTTATTACCCAGTATCTACAAGGTAAGGTCTCGCCTATCGTGTTTACAAACCTTATACATACCATCTGCCATCGGGCCAATCAGACCTCTGATACCTACCGTTTACGCCAACAGCGCAAATTCATAAACTTAAGCATAGAAGCCAACTCCTTAAAGGCGAACACCCGTTCAAATGACACGACTTCCTTCGTCTTGAATCTAAGCAGCAAACAACTGTCCAGCGAGCAGCTGAATGTTTTATCCAACGGTATGAAATTGGCCGTTATACCATCAAAATCTCCTGTCACGCGGCTCGCTATGGGTATAGAAGCCAGTATTACCAACCTTCCCGAAGAAACTGCTAACGAGATCCGTTTCAAGACTGCCGCAATCCTCCGCAGCACTCGAAAAACTTACTCAAACCTCAACCATCGTCAGCGTGCCGCCCTATCATCTATAAGAAAAGACAACTCCATCGTCGTACTTCCTGCGGATAAAGGGCGCCGGACCGTTGTGTTAGACCGATCAACCTACCGAGAGAAAGCCTTGACCCTACTACTAGACCCAAACGTATATGAACCTCTACCTGATCCACCCATTAAAGTCTTGAAACGTCTAGAGACACATGTCAATAAACTAGTGCACACATGGCTTAAAGATAAGAAGATCACGACCACAACTCAGCATCTTCTACGTGCTACTGGCTGCCAACTACCGCAATTCTACGGATTACCAAAGATCCACAAACCGGATATTCCCCTCAGACCTATAGTGTCTTGCTGCAGTACCCCAACGTATGAACTGTCCAAACATATCGCGCGCCTCCTCCCACCTCTTATAGGTAATACATCGCACACCGTTAAAAACAGCAGTGAGTTCATACACCTCATTAAGGACATTTCTATCCCTGACAACTCGGTCATGGCATCATTCGACGTGGTTTCTCTATTCACTTCAATTCCCGTCCAACAGGCCGTGCACTGCGCCAGAAGGCTCCTCGAGAACGACTTAAGCCTCCAATCCAGGACATCACTATCCACTGATGACATCTGTACCGCCCTCAACCTATGCTTATCAAGCAGCATCTTCACCTTTGAAGACTCACTCTACAAACAAGTACATGGCACTGCTATGGGTGCCCCTGTCAGTTCCGTAGTAGCTAACATCGCCATGGAAGATCTGGAGGAGCAGATACACCAGAACCCACCTACACCTATTACAACATGGTGTAGATACGTTGACGATATCTTTACCGTAATACCACGGGGTTCTGAAACTACACTGCTGGAATATCTCAACTCCCTATCTAATTTCATCAAGTTTACCATAGAATCAGAGGTGAAGGGTTCGCTCCCGTTTCTAGACGTCCTGGTACATCGTGTAGGCCCATGTCTAGAGACCTCAGTATACCGCAAACCCATGTGGTGCGGTCAATTCACCAACTACGGGTCCGGCCACGCACCAAGCCATCTCAATAGCACTGCCCGCACCCTATTCTCCATGGCTTGGAGCCATTCCAGCACCGACACAATTAGGCGTAACGAGATCTCCCGCGTGAAGACGGACTTAACCAGATGCGGTTATCCACCCCATGTACTAAGCAGATGCCTGTTGCAGGCAGAAGAACTCACATCCAACCCAAGACCTCCGAAGCAGGTCGGTATATCGTCCGCCTACATTCCGTATTATCCAGGAGTGTCAGGACGCATCTCGAAGGTCCTTAGAAGCTACAACATCAAATGTGTGCAATTACCCTGCAGGAACCTACGGTCACTTGTCTCCAACATGAAGACCGCTGTCACACCTGTCTTACGCAGCAATGTGGTGTATCGTATCACCTGCAGAGACTGTAACAGTTGCTACATAGGGGAGACATCAAGACGTCTCCAAGATCGCCTGACAGAACACGACAGAGCAATCCGGGTTGCCGAAACTGACCAGTCCGCGGTCGCAGAACATTTCTGGGCCACCAACCACGATCTTGACCCCAAACGCGACTTTGAGATAGTGGACCACTCACGACACTTTCGCCACCGCCTATGGCTAGAGTCACTCAACATAATAAACAATTCTAAGGCATTAAATCGCCAGAAAGGCATGCGTCTACATCCCATCATGGAAACTACCGTTTTATTGCTGGATGATCAGTGGCGTAGAAGCAGCACACGTCCGTGCAACAACAATGACGCATGATTAACGTGCCACTTTGCTCGTTGTATTGTATTCAAAATTTATATTAACTTGTCAGTTGACAAAGGGACACGCGTCCCGAAAGCTACTGGTTTTATCTTATTATATTTTATTATAATTTGTTTTGTTAATAAACTGGGTAATAACTATATGTGTATTTGAACTATGGACCCCAGTACTCCAGGCCCATTCGTTACCAAGGAAAGACTCCTTCTATAGGGACTACATTATATTTCGGTGCAGCTCATGTGCATTATATTTCGCAAATTGTAAGAAGATTGCCAGGAAATAGCCGAAAGAAATCTGTGTTGGATCATTCAGAAGGTAATGTGATATTTTAATTCAGTTTATGAAAGTGAGGCTTCCCTTGTTTATCATTCACAAATCTTTTTATTATGGTACAAATCTTTCTCATAAGAGGGAACAAGATTAAAGAGACAATTTCCAGATACGCGTGTAAAAATTGCGTTATGAATAAAAAAAAAGAAAAGAAAAATCTATAATTGGATGTGTTCAGAAGTTACCAAACACAAATAGAGGGAAATCACCGTGATATATGAACAGGATGCAAACTATAGGACGGAGAAAAAAGGAGCGTTTCGTATGGAAAATTTTCTTTAAAACTGATTAATCGGAAGAGTCTTAAAGGCATTTAAGTTAATACTCCTTAGATGACCGTGTACTTTAAATTAGTGACAATGATTGCGTGATACATAGCTGACTATTCAGCCGTCGATCTTTAAAAGAAATTGCAGTGTTTGTTGCCGAGCCAATTGCATTGATTTTCAAAGAGGATATTGCATTAATAAAGCAGATAATCACTAGGATTTCTTGAAAATGTTCCCTTTAGACGAACGGAGAATTAATGTGGAATACAGAAAAGGCAATTACAGCAAAGAAAGTCTTCTGTAGACTGCTAAATGAAGTACCACAAGCCATTAGCAAGAAGAATGTTATTTCGCTTAGAGGTGGATAATAACATTACCATAGTGCCATAGAATGTAGTAAATCCCTAATTATAGCTCATGGGTTGTTACTTAACCTCCCCTTTGTGAAGGCAGTTCGTGAATAATGTCCTTTACGTAGCTGCACATAACAAGATTTCACTTCATTAAACAGGTAAATGGAGTTAGCTGTTTTATGCTCATTTCGGGAGTCCTGTCATTAAATTTTAATCATTTTACGCTTCGAGGGTTCTTTTGAGGTGACGAAAAAGTACGATGAGGGAAGTATTTATCCGAAAATCATCAGGCGACTATAGGAAACCCATAATGAGATAAAATGAACAAATTGGAAGCAATAATGGAGAGAAAATAATGCATCGAAGGAACATACTTGAGATACTGCTCCAGGAGAATCATTTTGAGATAGGAAAATTGAAAAATACAATGTGCTGGCTTAATAAAAGTTTGTAATTTAAGTAATTGCTGTTTGTCTGAGGAGGTTACGTGAAATATTAGATATAATAAAATCCACTTGTATCCATGTCTAAATATAAATTGGCATGCTATTTTTAGTCTCATTACGTGTACTACTAATAATTATTAATAATAATCTAAGTATTTATTATTTATAAATTACTGTTTCTTTATCTTTTCTTCTGTTTTATTTTTTAATTCTTCTCTCGCTCTTGCGTGTACGGGTGGGTACACACACAAGCATCATATATTTTATTGCTGATGCTTTAAAATTAAAATACACATTAAATATATTTTTATTTTATTTATATTCATTTAGTTATATTTATTTAATTTATTCACTACATTTATTTATTTTTATTTTATATTGTTTCTTTATGTTTAGTTTATATTTAATTTTGAAGAAATTATTATTTGGGGTTTCGCATTAGCGATGAGGCAACTAAAGCCATAAGGTGTCATTATATATCTTGTCATGAACTGTGTGTATTTTGTATCTCATGGTTTGTTTGCCTGTTTACAAGATTTGATGTAAATAGGCAAGTTGAGATATAAACCCCCCAGACAGAAACTTCAGAAACTATTAAACATAAATTTCTTCCATTCCTCACGTATTTGTCGACTTCCTCAGTTGAGAAATACATTAGTCTACACTGTACTCAATTCACAGTAGAGATTCGTTAGAAAATAATTTTCTACTTCTAGTGTAATCAACGGAAAAATCTAAAGTTTATGAGTTTAAGGATAATACAGTAAGGTATGAAACAGCACAGATATGTTTTAAAATTTGGTTTTACTGAGAACAAAAGAATTTATCCAACCATTTTGGTTAACAGCATTGTGCTAAAGCACGCGTCCTCAAATAAAAGGAGCCTGTCAAAAATTCACCACAGACGTCAGTACAGATATTGGGGAAGAAATATAAGGCCAAAATGTTTTGTATATCTTAGGTAACTCTTTTCTTCGAGTGGCATTTATTTCAAGTGTCCCCATCAAACCATTGAATAGGGCTACTCGTCGTCCTCCTCTTGCAATTGCGTTCACTTTTAACCCACAGCGTTGTTTCTCGACTTTCATGTAGAATTGTGCCTTCTGATATATTTTACCAAAACTATTTCAGTCTTCTCTACCTTGTAATGCTTCACTGTAATGCGTTTCAGTACGCGATTATCGCTTTTCTCATTTTAAAATTTTAGTAAAATTATCTTTCACTAATTTATTAATATTCATTTTATAAATTATATTTCTTGATTTTCATTTATTTAATATTATTAATCCTATTATTAAAAATTGCACCATGAACGATTTTTACCCTTTTAAATAGGACCTTCTGCTAAAACTGCATGACGCACCTACCAAAGGGTGAAGACAAAATCGGCTGCTGTTCGTATGGATTCAAGCATTTATGAAAGAAATCTAATCTAACGGTTCATAAATACTGATGTGTTTATGATTCTATCCTTTAGCCTAGTGAATTTACATTTTAAAATGCTGGAAAGTTTTCCTTTCATTCAATTAATTATCTGCATTTGACAGAAGAAAGGATTGAGTTATATAAGAATCAGCGCTTCTTCCAATATTTTTATGACTTCAGGATATTGACAAATAAAAATGTCTGTATGTTAACATCTTTGTTCATTAAAGTTTATTTTTCCAACAATAACGCTGTTTTCCTGCCAATATGGCAGTATTTTCCATCACCAAATCAAGGGTTTCTGTGGTAGCTACTGGAAAATGGGCCAAGTTTTGATTTTCAATGTAGGCCAGAGAAACTCTGTATAGACTGTTTTTAAACTCAGAATTTTGTCCTAAAAACCTCAGTTTTCCCCCCCCCCCAAGAGAAATCGCATAGTGGTCTCACAGTTGTCTTGGTGATTTCTATAAACAATCCAATCCAACATACTTGTGTTGCTACTCATCATGGACGAAAGCACTTGGCAAATTGTTTTTGAACCTGTTTTTTTTATTCATTCCTGGTTTTATGTTTGTGTAATTAAAGGGGGAAGGCTATTACTGCCTAATAACGGTCTCTATACTGAACTGACTTTTTCAAATGTAACATTTCATATGCCTATTTTAAAGACTAAAGTAATACACGTTTTTTTTTTTTTTTTTATATAAACTGAGAATAATGCATCTTCAAAATTGAAATACAGAGATTACGTTTTTAAATATATTTCAGGTATTGGAATTTAAAATGAGCTTTGATACGATGTCTATGCGTATAAAGGAGATCGATGTTCTGAGTAGTCGTCGACTGAAGTGATTAACAAACATAGCTCTCAGCTTCCTGAAACTCTTCATTGCAAACTATCAGATATTGTAATGAGCACTTTAAGTAACGTCAGTTATTTTTGGTTACAGCAGAATGACTCCAAGTGATGCCTAAAAGAATAACAATATTAGATGTCTTGCACTCAAAACGTTTTAAATTTTGATATGTACATCTTAATGTAAAATTCTCATGTGGCAGTTTCATGTTTCTTAGGGAAAACACTCTTAGCTGTTGCATACCAGCTCACTCATTCTTAATGCCGTCTAAAGTGACTAAGTTTTCTTGGAATTCCAGTAATGTTTCAGTGTCATAGAGACACATCAGAAAGACTGCAACACACACACACAAAAGGATATTTCATTTAGAACTTGTGTTGCATAACTTATCTATAACGTGTGCAAAAAATAAGAAAAGTATTTTGCAATAAAAATTCTTCTTCATCGCGAAACGTCAAGATCTAAAAAAAAAAAAAAAAAAAAAAAAGCAATTTTGTGAAATTTTCTGTTTTTTTTTCATGTTTGACAAACCGAGAATATGAAACTTGTCAGTCGTATTTTTAGTTAATAATTTATTAACGGTCATATCAAGTATATTTTCCAAATGTAGCATGGATCCGATCGTATCTTATCTTATCTTATCCTGCACATTTCCAAACTTTTATCTAATATGGATACATTCTGATCCTAAACCTACAGTGATCTTGTTAAACACCTCCCACCATTCCCAACACTCTCCATTCCATCCAATGCCTCCTGTGGTCTTCCGTCAAAAGGATTTTGACGAATCTTGATGCTAAGAAAGCTTCACTTCCCGATGGTACTTATCCACTTGTTCTCAAAACCTGTGCTCCTGAACTTAGTCCTATTCTTTGCCACCTTTTTTCACTTTCTTATTCCAAAGGTGTTTTTATTTCTGCTTGGAAATTTGCTCATATCCAGCCAGTTCCTAAAAAGGGTAACAAATCCCTCCCATCCAATTATTGTCCCATTGCAATTACTTCTACTCTTTCTAAAGTAATGGAGAAATCAATTAACCGCCAACTCTTAAACTACCTGGAAACCTTCCGTCTGATCAACGATCGCCAGAACTGATTCCGTCAGTGTCGATTCGCTGGTGATATTCTGGCTTATGTTACCCATTTATGAACTAATTCAATGGAAAAGTTCGGTGAAACACAAGCAGTTGCTCTTGACATCTCAAAGGCGTTCGATCGTGTTTGGCATAAAGGTCTTCTAAACAAGCTTCCATCTTATGGTTTGCCAACTGTTCTTAGTAATTGTTTATCCAGTTTTCTCTCTGATCGCTCACTGAGGGTGATGGTAGATGGCTCTCTGTCTTCTAACTTCTCCACTAATTCCGGTGTCCCCCAAGGTTCAGTTCTTGTCCCCACTCTTTTCCTCTTGTATATTAATGACCTTCTTCCATTGACTGGAAATCCTATCCATAGTTTTGCCGATGATAGCACATTACATTCCACATTCCATTTTGAGAAACCTTGCCCTGCTCAATCAGCTTCAACTTCTCGAAAATCTGCTACCAATTCCTTAAATGCCGATCTTCAAGTAATTCTCCAGTGGGGCAAAAACAACTTAGTTGATTTCAACCCTTCTAAAACTCAGTCTTGTCTTATATCTCACAAAAAGGATTCTTCTGCTCCTATGCTTATCTTTAGTGACACTCCGATTTCTAGGCAAAATGATATATCTCTTTTGGGGATTACCCTGACTTCTAATCTCTCTTGGCATAAGCACATTACAAATATTGCTTCCTCTGCATCTAAAAAACTTGGTTTTCTCTTTCGCTCTCGGCGCTACTTTTCTTCCAAACAGCTGCTCACTCTGTATAAATCGCAAATCCACCCAGCCATGGAATATTGTTCCCACATCTGGGGTGGTGCCCCCAAAACCTCTCTCAGGCTTCTTGATTCCATTCAGAAGAGGGAAGTTAGGTTAATTAATGATTGGTCTCTAACAGAGTGTCTCCACTCGCTGTCTCATAGACGTACTGTTTCTGCTGCATGCCTCTTCTACAGATACTTCCATGGGCACTGCTCTTCTGAATTGGCTTCTATAATTCCCGCTCTCTTTCAAAACAGTCCAAACACGTGCAGCCACCAGCCATTTACTGTCCAACTTTGGTTCTGTCTCACAGAACCAACTTTTCATCTTCCTCGTTTATTCATTCAACTGCCGTTTTCTGGAACAACCTTCCTTCGTACGTATTTCCTGAAAATTACAGTCTACAGAAGTTCAAGTCTAATGTCAACAAATATCTTCTTTCGTTTTCTCAACCTCCAACCCAAGCACGGTACTAAGTACTATGGGTTCTAATACCTCTCATGTTTGGGATTTACATTAAAAAAAATTACAAACTATCCTTATGAAAATACGTAATTATATTTTTGAAAGTGCTATCTAGAAAAGGAAAAAAGCTGTCTATATACATTCGCATTTTGCAACCAACAATATTAAGAAAATAAATCTAAAATTTATGATTCTTAATTAACTTAAAGAATTCAAAGCTATTTTTTTTAAATAACTATTATATTTACCTGCAGGGATACTCTTTTATTAACGAGAGAACCAGATTAAAGTTCAGCGCATAAACAAGAAAAGCGCTGAAAAGGTTTTCATTATATAATGTTGCATTATTTCACACAGTAATTTATTCATTCCTCCATGCTTGCTTGTATTGCTTATCCTAAAGTTATACGAATCATGAAAGAAAAGAACCTGGAAGAAGCAACAATAAAGATAAGATCTGCAGTAACTTCGAGAAGAGAATCATAACAAGTCTGTTTCATATTCAAGTGAGTTTCGCTCGGTAAACAACTGCGAAGTTAATTTGTAGCTTGCTGATTCTTTAAAAAGAGCACGAAGAGAGAGGGCATCATAATGAAATGAAAAAGAATAACTAATGAAAGTCTGACATCTCAATGAGTGTGACAACCGGCAATGCATTGACGTCATTCGTGCCCGAAGTAGACATTTTTGCACCCAAGGGAAAGACTGCCATTTGGATTCCAACTCATCTTCGAATCTATTGCCAAATAGCTTCCAAACGGTACCGCGTGGGTAGTGGCACTCAACAGAGAATAAACAGCAATGACTTCACCAATGGGTAAGTGTTAATTAATCGATGTATAGGAGGAAGGCAACTCGCTGTGAAGGATTTCTCAGTATGGGATTTTATAATAATAACGCCTAGCATATGAACTTCGGTTTGTCTTAAAATTTAACAATGTAATTTGCAGTAATCAGTGTCATATATTTTTATTATAAAATAACACGTCAGGTAGGAACATTAAACAAAATAAATTTAAAAACGAATCTGATAATGAATATGAGATTTTGGCATGGTATTCTCCAGAAAATTGTTCTATTTTTTGTTTCTATGCCGCAATTCGCCATTTACTGGTCTCTGGTTTAGGCACATGTTTATGTATTTTATTTATTATTATTATTTTTTTTTGTTTATAGGACACTGGTATAATTTCTCTGCTCTGCTACCAGATATGCTCTTAAGTAAACAACCTAAGTTGGACTTCATAAATTGATGGCTGTTTCGCATTTATTAGAGCTTATCAGAGAATAGCCGTATTCTGTTGCCTTTTCAATAGGTCTTGAATAAAATACTTCCACTGCTGATTTTGGATGCCGAATTAAAATAATAAAGACCAAAACATGTCACATTAAAGGTACTATTGAATGACAATGATATGATACTGGATGTGAGCAACACAAGGAAAATTTTGTAACATCTAAAGTGTTAAGTGAGAGGGCGCGAGTAATTAAATTTTAACATACGACTGCTGAAGAGTAGCAAGGAATTCAAGTTACTTAAAGCATTTTAACTGCCAACATGAAAATTCCAGATAAATTTGTCTAATAATCGATGAAATACCGAAAGTTTAGTAACTACTTCATTACTCTTCTTGGTATGAGTGAACAGTTTCGTAATCGATGCTATGCAATTAATTTCCGATTCGAATTCCAGTTGGAAAGAGTTTGAGTGTCTGGTGGATTAAACAAGGAAATTAACGAATAGGATTAACTGCTTCCTTCGAAGTTGACTTTTGGAAATGAAATTAGAAACATTGAAATATGCTTTTAGAATTAAAACGATTTGCTATTCTAAAATAATTTTTAAAAGCCGTACTTTTTTCACCCAAAGCAACGTTTCCAATTCAACAAAGAGAGCCCGAAAGGATCTCTCAGAAAGATAGACAGGTCAGACAAATCAGAAATGTGAAAAAGATTATTTTACCAATCATAAGTATAAAACGCATAAAAAAATCAAAAAAAAATCAACGTATGAGGAAAAATCTGCTTGACTTATTCTCTCTTCTCCTTGTAATTTATAAATTCACCTCATAGATTTACAAATCTCCCCTTGTTGATATAGGAAGGGAATGAATCCAAGTCTTCTTGTACACCGGTTGCCTTCAAGACAACAGAAATTTAGACTGAATTAACTATAAATAAAACTAGATATAATTAAAACCAAATAGTAAATAATAAGTTTTTATTTATTTTCTTATTTGTAAGAAATTAATGAATTTTGCTTTGAGATTAAAATTCTATATTTATTTATTTCGTGGAGTAAATAACGCTTGTTGAGTCAGAGGAAAAAGGTTCCTTTCACATGGGATCCAGGTCACTGTATTTCATGTTTTTCGTAGCCTGACGGCAACATAGTGCAAAAGAGCTCCCGTTACATCGATTTGTATATTCCCTGCTTCAACGTAGCACAGAAGAGAAAAGTGGAATCTCACAAAGGCAAAACTTCTACAATACTTGCAGTCTCCGTGCTTTAGGCGGTTTTCTTGTAAATGCTTCTCTTCAAAAATAAAAAGCATTTCTTCCCCTTCCCTTTTCTACTGACCATCAGAGTAGAAGCTATCAGGCTCAGATAAAAAGAGTAAACGGTTGTACAGGAATAAATATAACTCTAGATATAACTTTACAAATATAACTTCATATTCACGTACCTTTCACTGTGTGATATTTTACACCAATCTATAAATCAATATGCTTTATAGAGTTGTGGATTTTTATTTAAAGTTTGAAGTCTGAATATTCATCCCAGTATTATTATATTACTGTTATTTTAATATATGCATAAACTGTTATATTAATACATACATCATCATCATAAAAATTTTAAATTAATAAATCTAAAAGCACAGCATTAAGTATGTAATAATACACTTTAGATAAAAAGTACTGCGTACTTTTTATCTAAATACAACTATTTAACTTCCACTACTCTTGCAGTTACCGAAAGACGTGCAAGAATGGTGGAAGTTAAATAGTTGTATCATAAGGAAAGTTGGAGAAGAGTTGTTGGGAAAACATCAGGAAAGGGAGTGCCGGAGGAAAAGGAGACTTGGTGGTGGAATGAGGAAGTGCAATCGGTGATAAAACAAAAGAAGGAGATGAAGAAAAGATGGGATTTAACAGGTAGCCAGGAAGATAAAGCAGCATAAAAATTAGCAAATAAGAGGAAAAAGGGCTGTGGCAATAGCAAAGGCGAGGGCAGTGGACGAGGCCTATGGGGAACTGGAAAGGAAAGATGGAGATAGGCAATTGATGAGAATAGTCAAAGCGAGAGACAAGGCATCAAAGGACTTCTCATCAATAAAACAGATAAAAGATGAGAAGGGAGTGGTTATACAGGACTAGGAGAAGGTTAAGGAAAGGTGGAAAGACTATTTTAAGAAGTTATTAAATGAGGAAAACCCAAGAGCATTATGCGAGGATGGAGAGATGAATGAAAGAGTAGTGGAAGGCATAATCAGGAATGAAGTGGAAAGCGCACTCAGAAAAATGAATAGGGGGAAAGCAGTAGGTGTTGATCAGATACCAGTAGAGGTATGGAGAAGTCTGGGAGAAGAAGGGATCGATATCCTATGGGACTTTAGGGAAAAACTGTGGCAGCGGGAGAGGATACCCGATGAGTGGAGGGAAAGTATACTTGTGCCAATCTATAAAGGAAAGGGTGATGTGCAGGAATGTGGGAACTACAGGGGAATAAAGTTAATGTCTCATTCGATGAAGATCTGGGAAAGCATTGTGGAAGGAAGGATAAGGCAGGAGGCGGAAATAGGAGAGGAACAGTTTGGTTTAATGCCGGGAAGAGGAACAACAGATGCGGTCTTTGCTTTAAGGCAGGTGATGGAAAGATACAGGGAGATGCAAGCAGAGTTGCACATGGTGTTCATAGACCTGGAAAAAGCAAATGATAAGAGTGCCCAGACAAGAGGTATGGAGATGCATGAGGGAGAAGGGTGCATCAGAAAAGTATGTACGGCTTGTAAAGGAAATGTACGAGGGAGCGGTGACTCAGGTTAAGAGTAGTGTAAGTATTACTGAGGGGTTCTCTGTCAAAGTTGGACTGCACCAAGGATCAGCTCTTAGCCCATATCTGTTTGATCTGGTAATGGATGTGTTGGTGAGAGAAGTGAAGAGTAGAGCACCATGGAGTATGCTGTTCGCGGATGATTCGTACTGTGCGAACAATCCCAAGGAAAGGTAGATAAGAAATTGGAGGAATGGAGGAAAGCGTTGGAAGAGAGAGGCATGAGGATAAGTAGAACAAAGACAGAATATATGGTATTGAATGGAGAAGATGAGAGTTCTATAAAACTGCAGGAGGAAAAGCTACCATCAGTTTCGAAATTTAAGTATCTGGGATCGAAAGTTGAGAGAGATGGAGGATTGAGTGCAGAAATACAGCATAGAGTGCAATGTGGATGGTTGAACTGGAGAAAGATGAGTGGGTGCTGTGTGATAAGAAAGCAAATTGTAGAATGAAGGGAAAAGTGTATAAAACTGTGGTTAGACCCGCACTGATGTACGGTGCTGAGACATGGGCGATTACAAGGGCCCAGATAAATAACTAATTAAGTTTATCAATTAATTATATTTATATAATTAATTTATTTTGCTTAATGAAGCAAAAAGAAAATACCGTACAAAAGCATATACTGTACTTTACAATGCAATATTCACTCACTCTCAACTTTTTGTAATACGTTATCCATTTTATGCGGAGCGAAATGCAACATGTAACTCGCGGATGTGATGCGCTTTAATAAAATATACAAATAGCAAATGTGCCTCGAACCGTAATATGCAGTCAACGATTTTATGATGCGCTTTACTTATTTCTTCTTGGATTTTAATAAAATTGAAATACAACATGCACTTTACCTCTTTGCTGTGATTAACATAATAAACAAATAGTAAAATTATTTATTTATTCATTAAACAAAACTGAATTTTTAGAAAGGCAACAACTTTCATATGCGCAGAATTTAAATCATTCATTCATTTTCATTTACTGAGTAAAGTGGCCCCTAGCCAAAAAATCTGGCAAATCCGTCATACACATGGTACAGTATATAAAGATTAACAATATTGTTATATACACGAATTGTCACATGACAAATCAACTATATTGTGAAATGGTCTTCTCCTCAGCTGCAGCACAACAAACTGGACAACCAGGCTACAACAAAAACCGTTGAAGAGACACTGTCCACAGATGAACATCACAGCGTGGAAACTGAACATCACAGGTAACCTCCCAAAGATAAAGAGTTCAAGGAACAGCCATCCACCAGCAGTCAAAGAGCTCCACAGAAGTTATTCATATTAACCAGAAAACCAAACTGGAAGGCGTTATTGCAGGATCAAACCCATGAAAAACAATAACTAAAGCTTTTTGCCAATTGCGTTGGCAGAAGTGGACACCCACCCGTGAAGGAAACAGAGTACCAACATCCTGTCCACCTCTGTAAAGAAATTTCTGTGTTCCTATATGCAGAATTTAAATCAAGGACTTTTCTTTTCTGCGCATCCGGCGTATTTCTCAATCATTCCTCCAATCAGCGCACTGCAACAAATGATTATTAAGTTGAGCTGTTACATGAGGACAGAGAAAAGTAAGGACCTGATGAAAACGGTCGGAGATTCGATTTACGCATGTGCAAATACATATACTTTACTAGATGATTAAACTCGAATAATTGCTCAGTAATACTATTTATAGTACTATTTATGAAAGAAATTAAAGTTAATGATCACAGCGATAAGTGGAATTTGCATTTTTGTGATAAAGAAACAACCTTCTCCAAGTGTGCGTGTGTGTGTGTGTGACATCTATTGATGACTATCGCGTCTCTCACTCAAAGAAGAAGATTCTTTCGTATATCCTAGGCAGCGCTTTTCTTCAGAACAATTTCCAACTCGATTTCAATAAATATCGACAGAAATTCCAGACTATAGCTGCGAACCGAATCGATGCATGGATAGCATGTTACTGTTTTGTTCATCCTCGAGACAGAATTCATTAAAATAAATTCAAATCGATATTTATTCGGATCTACAATGAAACACACAAACAACAGACATTTTAGCAATAATTTTCACTTGGAAATGCATCAGCGCTTCTTTACGTTAAGAAGCTGTTTTCTTTGATGTGTTGCCAAGAAACTTTCTATTTAGTTGCAGTATCGAATCGATTTCCTTTACTATTTAATGGTATACGTGATCTCTTTAGGTTGTTTGTTGTTACGACTATCAAGCAACTAATAAATGTTAACCACTATTCTGCTTCTTTTGTCTCTTACGGTTTGCACACTCATTACTTACGCCGCACATACACATGTGCAGTCGCTCTATCTCATTCTCTACCTTCTCTCGCTGTCTAATCACACCGAACAGCAATCTCCGGTGCTATTTCGGTGCCGAGGTGTTGAGCAATTACTCTCGCGCCGGATAGTAAACGCAGGCACTAATTTTTACCAACTCTAGCGTTGGCCATTCGTGGGAGCGCCCAGGAAGATATGAAGTTTGCGAAATGAGAACTGCAGTTTCATCTTACTGATTTAGTGCGCGCGCAAGTAAACATTATTTATACTTCCCGTTAAAAGATTTGCACAATGTACAAAATCTCCGAAATATACGAGCATATCAATGAAAATGCAGTAGTTGCATGTTTACGAGCACATCGAAGTATAAGGGATTTGGTGTCATGTGTTTGTTATAGAATTCCGATAAAAAAAAAATTGAAAGAAAACTATGAATTGTATCTTTGTACATAACATGTAATTAGCTAATGAGGCGCTATACACTTTAAATAAACAGAAATATAGTTCTCTATTTGGACCAGCATTCTGTGTAATCGAGTAGTGCAATACCGAGGCAACTCGCGTTGAAGCGCCTTCATAATTTGGGTAATTCGTAGAAATGCTATACTTTGATAGCTATGTAAAAAACTGAATTTACTACCCTAATGTGTTCAAATAATAATATGTAATAGCTAAACATTTAAAACTCTACTACTACATTTAAATATTACAATAAAACACAGTGTAGGGATTCTTAAAACCAATCTAAATTATTTTTAAAAGATCTCTTTTATAGAACGCCAAACAAAGACTACATAAATGTCCTTGTTTAGAGCTGATTTTAATGAAAAAGCTTGCATGTTAAAGATAATAGTGACCGTCAACAAATAACTTGATTTTAAAAAAATAATCAGTACAAATAAATTAATTTAAGCACCTTTTTATTTCCTAAAATAGGTTACAGACCTTATATTTGCCAAAGTCAATGAACTGTATTGGTTAATGTAAATCATTCTGTAGAAATAAGCTTCAATACCGACAGACTTCCGCTATGTTTACTGTAGCTTCCATTAAACCGCAGCGATATTTCACATAAGGTAGTTGTAAGCTTGGCAAGGGGCCCGCTGAGAAGCAATAATAACGTTAGGCATTGCCATGATGCCTAATCACCCGCGCATGAGGAACGGGAAAACGATGATCAAATTGAATTTGGGACTTGGTGGAAAGTTATTTCCTCCAATTTTAGCTCCAGCAGAAGGAGAGTTCCCAGGCACATTGGAGTTTCAAGAAGCAAGTCAGCATCATTAATAACAGTTCCGGTCGGTCTGAGAGACATCGTCACTACAAGGGTATGACACGGAAGTGCGGTCATAGCAGTCGCTCACTGCACTCTGACATATGCTCTGATAACGCAGGCTGGAGAAATCTGTATCTGATATACGCGGAGAGATTACTATCTTCGCAAATATGTTATCTACGTTTATTTATTGATTTTATAAGCGTGTTACTTCTGTCGTTATAAAAATAAACAGAAGGTTATTATTATCTTTTTTATAAATAATAATTTTTAAAGAAGTAATCGAAAATATTGTTTAAGGAATTAGAAATTTGGTATCGGAAAGATAAAAAGGAGATTTGTGATTGATGATATTTTGTTTCTAATTCGTTTTTTTTTTTTATATATACCAATCAGTAAAGTTGTAAATATGAAATCAAATTATAATGTTGTGTTTGTAACTTTTTCTATTACTAGGGATAATGATTTGATAATCTTATAGTAACAATCAAACAATCCAAAATAATTCTAAGCATGTGCTTTGCAAAAACTCTTATAATGTTTCTATATTAAATCAGTATTAATTGTTCTCTGCCCTATCGTGTTTACACGACTTTGCCATTGGTTTCTTGCATTCGTATTCATTACGTCCAACATTTAAATAGTTTATGAACTGCAACATGTGAATTTATGTTATCATCTATATAGATACATGATAACAAAAATATATTTTAGAGGCAGCCAATCTATAGCCTAGTTACAAACGTGTTCATTAGTAAAATTTGTTGGCTACATCGCTACAACGAAACCAAATGATAAATTTATGCTAATGCATTTGATATAAATGAATCTCTCTTCAATTATTAATGCGTGTGCAATAAAGTATATTAACTCCATCAACGGAATTAGGCATTACCTTTAATACTGAACAACACTGTAGATATATGGATAAACAGGAGAGTTTAGAAGCAAGAAATGAACGCCTACGAATTCATTATGCAATATTTCGGAATATTAAAACAGTATGGAATTTATTTTTATGGACTAGTTGAATATAGTTCCATTTACATAACTATATATTCCATTATTAAGTTCCGTTATACACTCAGTGATAACCACTATGTCGCATAGCTCGCAGTATAAAAAGCCAAACAGCTTTCTATGCTAGAGCAGTGATAATTTCCATCTGGTCATGCAAGCCAACGTGATAAATTAGCTGACTAGGACTTGGTAAAGGACGTGGTATCACTTCCTTTACCACGTCAGATAAATTAGCTGACCTAGGACGTGGTATCACTGAGTTTCAAAAGCGCCTGATTGTACGAGCTCGTACGTCGTATGCTTCCATATCAGAAACTGCACATCGTGTCGGTTGCTAACGGCCCACTGTGTTTAAGGTGTACAAAGAATGATGTCGAACGGGTCAAACCAGCTCTCCCCGACAGAAATAATAAGGATTACGCAAGTTAGATGTTCGTGGTGAGCGAAGGGTGCAGCGCGTTGCGCGAGCTCAACGGGAGGTCAATGTGCAACAGTTGATATCGCAATACAATATGGAGAATGCAAGAGAAATATCTCAAACGACGATGCGCCGCACGCTCAGACGTATGGGATTTCACAGTAGACGACCCAAGAGGCAACCTCTCTTCACTGGTGATCATCGTCCACTGCTAATGCAGTGGTGTCAACAACAACGCGCTCGGTAGACCTTTGAGGACTGGAAATTAGTGTGCTGGTTGGATGAATCCTGGTGCAATACGCCTTCGTGTGTGACACAAACAACTGGAATCCATGGACCAATCGCGCATGATGACCACTATCCAGGCAGGTGGCGATGGTTGCTTAAAATGGGGACATGTTTTGCTGGCAAGAACTAGGACCCCTCGTGCTTATGGACTAGTGCAGTGGTGTCCAAGCTTTTCCCGTACGGGGGCCGTATTCAAAATTAGATTTGTTTCGCGGGCCGCACAGAGTGATTCGAGAAAAACTTGTGTCACATTTTTTATATTTTGTTACTCGTAAAAGGAAGTTTCTATTTTCATGTTACCGTTTTTTTTTCTTTTCAAGCTATGTATAAAAAAATGCAAATTCCCAGCACTTTTATGCGCAACAAATCTTTGTCAATTATTTATTTTTTAGATTTTATTAAAATTATAAAAATATGATTTTTTTTTAAATACTTGTTTCTGTTTGAAATACTTCACTTTTGTTTTGTTTTAAAAAAATACTTTACTGTTGCTTTTAAATGCTTATTTTAGAAAATTTACAACCTGGAAAGGATTACTGCTTTTCAATATTAAGGTGAATAAATATATATAATGATAAACCTAAAACTGAAACATTCGAAAATTTTATTAAGTACAATACACAATAATAACATTTACTGGACAAAACTTAACATTTAATGAGATGATTGAGGCTGGATATTTTAAAATAATTGTTCAAAATTTTGTTGCAAATTTGTAACGCCAATCTCAATACATAATGAAGATTATGTCCTGATGGTATTTCTCAATGGAGCTTCAGGTCCAGATGGTATTTCTCGATGGAGATTCAGGTACAGATGGTATTTCTCGATGGAGCTTCAGGTCCAGATGGTATTTCTCCACTTGTTCTCAAAACCTGCGCTCCTGAACTTACACCAGTTCTACGCTACCTTTATTTACTTTCTTTTTCCAAAGCTGTTTTTCCTTCCGGTTGGAAATTTGCTCACATTCAGCCAGTTCCTAAAAAGGGAGACAAATCCTTCCCATCTAATTACTTCTACTCTTTCTAAAGTAATGGAGAAATCACTTAACCGCCAACTCTTAAACTACCTAGAAACCTTCCGTCTGATAAACGATCGGCAGTATGGATTCCGTCAGTGTCGATCCACCGGTGATATTCTGGCCTATGTTACCAATTTATGGACAAATTCAACGGAAAAGTTCGGTGAAACACGAGCAGTTGCTCTTGACATCTCAAAGGCTTTCGATCGTGTTTGGCATAAAGGCCTTCTAAACAAGCTTCCACCTTATGGTTTGCCAACTCTTCTTTGTAATTGGTTATCCAATTTTCTCTCTGACCGCTCAAGGATTTGTTTGTTTTAGGATTTTATGGCGCATTAGCATCTAAGGCTATAATGCGCCAAGTCAAAAAGATGTAAAATATAAAACTATAATATTACAATTGTTTGTATATTATTGTAAAAGAGTATACGATACAAAACGTTCATAAAGCATAAAACGATAAAAACATTCTAGATAGAGTTATTTAGATTAATAAGTTGTAAAAACTTAAAAATAGCTGACACGTTGTCGTTGTCCGATAAAATCTGTCTGAGTGTATAAGGTTCACACAGATGACTAAAACATAAACGACGGTCATTATAGAAAGACGGACATTCAATTAAAGTATGACGGAAAGTTAAAATGGTGTCACAATTTCTACACATAGGACGATCATCTGCCCTCAGCAGATAGCAATGTGTCAAGTGACAATGTCCTATGCGGAGCCGAGATAGAACAACTTCCTCTTTTCGGTTCCTGCGCAGACTAGACTGCCAATGTTCAATTACAGGCTTAATCTCATATAACTTGTTTGCAGCCTGCCCATGCCATGAGTGTTGCCATTGGGATACCAGTTTCTTTCGAAATACTTGCCTGTAATATGTATAGGGGACTAACAGGCAAGAGTTAAAGAGGTTCGTTTATTTGGCTGCAAAGTCTGCCATATCATTTCCTGAGATCCCAATATGGCCTGGGATCCAGCATAAACGAACATCAAATTCAGATTGTACAAGGAAGTGCAGCTTCTGCTGTAACCGGGTCAGGACAGGATGAGGGTTGAACCTCATCGATGATAAAGACTCCAATGAACTCAGAGAATCGGTATATATAATATATTTGTTGTGGTTGGTAGTTTGTATACGATCTAAGGCTAGCTCAACCGCGTGCAGCTCTGCAGTGAACACACTGCATTCGTTGGAGATCTGCTCAGATACCGTGGTGTCTGGGTAAACAGCTGCAGATCCGACAGACATTTCTGACCTCGAGCCATCTGTGTAGACGGGCAAGAAGTCCGCATGTTCCGAGCGCTGTGCTAAAAAGAGCTGCAGGTAGACGGTGGATGGACTACTGTCCTTTCTCCAATTGTTAAGAGAGAAGTTGCAGTTTGGGACATGAGCATGCCAAGGTGAAGAAGGTTGCCCTGGTGATGGGGCAACATTGTCTAATGTGATATTCAAATCACTGAGTAGCCTTTGGCTACGAATACCGAATGGTTGATTGTCAGTCTGGCGAATGTTGTACAGATTTTCCCTCCAGTCTTTAGTCTCCCTCCCCTTCTCTAACTTACAACTAGGTTCCGAATCAGCTCCAAATTGCTTGAGCCCTTCACCCAAAAACTTAACATCAAATTGCCCAATTAGTACTCCCTTTGTTTTGGCTGACCCCTATCTATAATAGCGTTTTTGTTTTTAGGTCCTTGCCACTGAAATCTCAGGAAATTAGGTGGCAGGACCTGCCAGAGTAAATAACTATAATAGTGGTGTACCTGGTCTGGCTCCAAGGGGCAACGTTGGGTCCCATTAGGGGCCCAGCGGCTAAATGACCAGATGAACAACGGTACACGACACTGCACAAATACAAAATCCATATACTTTTAAACCTCTGGCAATGACAGTGTTCTGTGTCACACCCACAATGTATAGCACTCGGAGATGGGGGGGGGGAAACCCCTGGTGCCGTTTGACACTAAACACACTACCTTTGGGTTGCCAGGCAGGCACTTTACCCACCTGGCTAGCCCGGTCGGCCTCATGCTTGTAATGATAACATTGATTGGTTCAATATGGAAATTGTTAGGCGCTTGATTCTGCTTATTTTAGTTATTCAGTCCATCTCTATCAAACAACTGTGAATCTATTAAATCTGGTTCATAATCGAGTTCATTTTCCACTAAATCTTGCGACCGATATCCAGAAGCGTGGGAAGCATATTGATGTTTGTCGGCGTCAATGTTATTTTTAAAATTGTCAATATCCTCAACTGGATTCGTATATTTACTGCCAATGTTTAAGTCCATTTTGATGTTCCTGTTGACTTGTCTCATTTCTTCATCATTATCCTTAGATACATCTAATTTATTTAATACATTATTCAGATTTGTCATATGTTTATTGCTCCTCCTTTCGCTCTTTCCCAAACAGGAGATTTACTTTTAAACGAAGTAGGAGTGCCCACAGACCTCTCTCCTTCGTCACGATAAACCAGTCTATCACTTCTTGTCATGATATAATTCTCAGGGGTTCTGCTCCTTGAGGATGCAGAGCTGTCGTCATCCAAGTCACATTCCAAGGCCCGGCCAGAAACAGCCATAGTGCAATCAACACTGCATTGTTCAACAGAAGGAGAGTCATGATGCTTAATACTGTCAAATTTGGCCCCGTTCAGTCTTTAGCTTGTTACGATGCTTTAAGACTTTCTTAAATACGTTATGGAAACCCTTATTATCAGAATTTGAAAACCCGTCACTGTCTTCCACCAGTTCGCTAAAAAAAAAAAAAAAACCATTCACTGTATTTACCTCATCATTACTTACAAAAGGCGCAATCTTGGGGAGCTCTTGAATTTTAACAACTTCCTATTTGTTCTGTTACTCTTCCCTGACACAGTATCCTCGTTAGCACTAATTTTATTCATTAACGTGCTTATTAAACAAAAATTCATTATAATACGCAGTGCCACTACAATCTCTAAAAATCACTTCTTTTAAGTTTAACTATATTTCCTCAGATTTAAACCCCGACACACATAACAGTAAGGTCGTTCTCATTAATTAAGGTCCCCAGTCTCTAAACATCAGGAATTATAGCCAGATAAAATTAAGTACTTCACTATGCTGTAAAATAGGCAAACAATCAACTGACCGTTAGAATGAAGAACGTTCCAACTGTCAAAATAAACTAATGTCTATAAGTAGCTAAATACTATATGATATTGTTAAAAATACACTGAACCCCACCACAATCGAACTCCGTCAACAAGAAAATCAAATAACTCTACTTAATACAACACTTTCAACATATCAACGCATTTAGCATAGACAGTAGTCCCCTCCAGTCAGAGTTCAGATGGAAGAAGAATGAAACAGTATTGAATCGCAACGCTTTTTCAAGCGTATCTCACCCACGATATTCAGCTTTAGCTAGCAGACTACAATCCCTCGACTTTGTGTCCAATTCCTGGACACAAAGTCCAAGAATTCTGCATTGCACTTTCAACGCCTACCGACACGGATGCTGCTCTCATAATGTCTCGAAATAACATGACAGTAACTTATTCGATTGGGGTTATGCTCGTTGATATCCCTGCATTCTACAAACACTTCGGCTTCAAAGCCTGCAACAGAAGCGCTTTTGTGACAGCACTTCTGTTCAGTTTACACTCATCTCAATAGCTGATTATATTCTACTATGATACCCACGAGAGTAATTCTATCTCTAGAATTGAATACTAAACTTCTACACGTCGTGAAAAGACTTGGGTTCAGTTTACTTCAAGGCGGATAGAATTTCAATGGATTTTTTTGCACTGTGGCTGAGTTAGCTAGAGAGGATCGCGCGTTTTTCACATTAATAAAAACAAGCATACCGATCATAGAATACATTATACGAAATTTATAGACAGAATACACTCACGCCTCGTGGTCTTAATCACTTTGTAACAAAATAAAAACAAAGGAAATCGCTACAAATACGATGTTTTGCATCTTTTATTTGGGATTTATTTCAAAAGAGATCAGAAAAATCTTTTCTGATCTCTTTCGAACCGTTCTTAATACTAAGAAGTTTATGGTTATTTAGGAATTTTTCCTATTGTTCCTAAGACTTGTGACTTCGCCGCTGGCATAGTGCTTACCACAGCTGTTCTTCCACAATAAGACCAAGTTTGATTTCAGTCTGGATGGAGTAATACGTTTAGATAAAGAATTCGATAAATGTAAGAGTCATTTTTGGATTTGACGTTTTAAGCAAATACGATGGATAAACTTAGCATTTTCTTTATTCTTCAATAACATCTGGTTTGAGGGATTTCAGAATTGTTGGGTTTCTGACATTGTGGTCTGCTGACTTCATAAGCGACAGGTCAAAGTTCAATAACTTGCGATGCCATTCTAGAGGAGCTGGCTTCTTAAAAAAAAAAAAAAAAGAACAAAGGTTAAAAAAAAGGAAGGAGAAGGGTAGATGTGGAACCAAGTTGGTGAGGATATATTTTTATATTTCACCAAATTCTAATAAATTTTTTATTGTTATATAAGTGAAATCTTTCACCATTTTCTCGGAAGCCTATGCTCACTTATTTATTATACTTTTCAAGAAACTTAAATTATTATACAGCTTCTAGTAATCTCTCTCTCTCTCTCTCTCTCTCTCTCTCTCTCTCTCTATGTATGTATATTGTACGTGGGGGTATCTTTTGGTAGCCAGAGTGGCACTTAGTGGGTGTTTCCTACCAAATCTGATAAGCACTCAACTGTAAGTGTTGAGGAAAGGTGCCAAGCAAATGGTTTTATTGAACCCCAGAAAGAAAATAAACGTCTGGGAAATTTATGATGTTATAATCGTGCTAAAGCACACATCTTCAGATGAGTGAATGAACATTCATCTTATTTCAGCTGAAATAACTTCTGTTTCTGCTCAAGAAATTCAAAGATACTTTTATCTTTAACCTACATTTCAACTTTGGCGAGGAAACACTTTATGATAGTTTTCTTTCACTAATAGGTACAACTTTTGAAGATTTTACGGTACATCTTATATGGGAAAAGCTGTCTGGGCTGCTGAACTAGATTGATTACAAAATAATTAAGATTAATATAAAAAACAAAAAAAGCTTATATTATACGAGTAAATAAATAAACAGAAACATGTAAAATACAAGCACCTAAAAGTTTAAAAAAATATAATTATTTTAGATATGATTTGCGCCAGGCAGCTATGGGCATGAGGCATAAAATATCTGTGCATTGCAATTAGAATTGACTTGAACCCACAGCTGGATGAAATGCCGTGTAGTTTCACTAGAGACAGAATTCATTTTATATTAAGCGCACAGCTTTGGCTTCGGAGTACATCCTGCGGGAAAACGTGAACGGTTAAAGCCGCTTTACATTATTAATACTATGTTTGACCTGCAAGAGGAACTAGAAGTTAAAAATGCATTTACGAGTTTATGACTTTTTAAACAGCTAAACCAAAACCGGAAAAATGTTGAAAAATGAGCAGTATCCAAAAATTAAACTTAAAATTGAAGGTGTGCACGTTGCTTTTCATTTCACAATTGCCAGTCTGGATGCTGCTGCTAATTTCTGTACTACTTTTCGTTGACAGAAAATATCCTCCCTCAGCTTAGCCCTCCCATCCGCTTGTTTAATAAAAGTGGAATGCTAGCACGTGAGTGCTCATTATTGCAATACACCGTGTTATCTTCACCGTGACCCGAAGCGGCCGTAATTTAAACATGAGGCGCGGTACTTTGCAACAGGACACCGTTGTCGAGGGGGAGAGAGACAGAGAGAGAGAGAGAGAGAGAGAGATTGGATGATAAACCGGCGTAGGCAGACGATGGGGTCGCGCGCTGTAAACATGTAAGAAGTGGGAAGTCACAAATTGAAGATCGATACGGCCAAAGATAGAGGCAGCCACGGTCTCGCTTTCGTGGTCGGAACGGTGTTCTGTCGAGTGTGAGAAAGGTGGTGAAGACAACAGCCGTCGGCGGCGTCGAACAGAAGTAATTTCGCGACTTTCACTTACAGATTTGACAACTACGGCTTGTGTCTTTTCAATATTCAACATGTCAGACTTGATAGCGAAATTGCAATTCCACTGACTGATCTGCGAATTCCCTTCCGTAATATTTAGTCGCTGCTCTTATTGAATGGCCAAACTGTGCCGTTTCTGTAAGGTTATTTTTGCATTCCGAGAGGAATTCAAATTAATTTGAGAAAATACTCCAAAGACAGTTTGTTGTGAAATTAGTTTTTTGCTTTCTATTTTGAGCGTCGCCGTGGATGCCGTTCGATATTTTAGAAAATTCCGAATAATTTATTGAGGTGTCGGCCGAAAGAAACTGTATTAAATGCCCTTTTGTTACAACCATTTTTTTTTCACTAAAATTTCTGTAAATGGAATATCAGATTGTATATCCCAACTTTTGCAATTTCGAATTCTGAGCGTTATTGGTACGTGCAGTTGTGCAATTAAACGTCAGAGCGCTTTCACGTGTTTCGAATTTTGATTGATTGTTAAGAGCATTTATTCTTGTCCAGTTATTTTGATATTATATGAAATAATTGTATATTCAATGGAAAAGTTTCAATAATTTTGTATTATCTTTTCTAACGGTATACATTTATTTTCATAGTCGTCCCAACAGGCTATGATATCATTGATTTTGACTACAATCAACAATACACAAAAAGGAGATAGCTTTTAAAACGTCATAGACAATGAGTGGATCATTAATTTGTTATCAGGTATAACTAAAGTTGGCTTAACTATTAAACTATGGCCTTTTTTTAAAACAGTATGGAAAAACGCTTATTTTAACCACTGTACTACACGCCATGGGTTGTGGATTGGAATACTTTTTATTAACTGGATTCAATTACAATTATAACAGAATGAATATTCGGAATGGTTTGATAGCAAGGGTTTGACAATCATGTTGACAGATCTGGATCTTGAGTCAAGGACTCAAGTATCTCATGACTCGCCAAGTGATGCACCCCAGATTCGGGTTCCAGAAGAGCATGGTCAAGTACAGATTGCTCTGGTCGAAGGGGATTATTTTTATTATTGGGAGACTATTGTCAGGGAAACGGGTAATATTTTTGATAATAAAGATAAGTCCAGAACCAGGGTGTGTTTTCCAGGAGCAACAATTGACGATGTTACCAACAGATTGTCAGATGTTAAGTGGAGTAAACACAGCTTTATTATTCGAAGGCATTAATGATTTAAAACATACAAGACTTGACCATCTGTTGGATGACTATAGGACTATATTGAAAAATAGCGCGAGTTAGGTCAGAATGTGTATGTGTCCGCAATTCTGACTAGGCACGAGTGTAGGATTATATGCTGGAAAGCCTTGTGGATTAACTGCAGACTAGGGAGAATTTGCAAGGATCTAGGGAGAGAAATTTTTATCAACGTGGTCCACATTTGTAGGCAGAAGTAATCTATTTTGTATAAATGGTATTCATTTGAACAAAGATGGTGCAAGGATTTTTGTTAGTATCATTGAAGGTACCTTAAGGGTTCAGGAAAACTACTAATTAGGGATAATTTAGATCCGCGTTTATCTGATGATATGGGTCAAAGTAATGCTTGCACTCACCTCAAGAATTCTTGTTTATTGTCAAAGCAGCCGATGTTGGTAAGATTTTCTGAGGGTAGCAGCGTTTCAAATGAGGGGGAAGATAAAGCTTGGGATACAAACCTAAATAACTTAAAGGAGTAGTAAACTATAGAGGACCACTTACTCTTAACTGTGTCTACAGTAATGTGAGGAGTGTTGTCAATAAAATGGCAGAAATTGAACTCCTGATTAGGGCAACTAATGCTGATATAACAGTACTATCAGAAACGTAGTGCCACCAGGAAATTGAGACGACGAATTCCACTACGGTACGCATAATGAATTTATGAAAGATAGGAAGATAGAAAGGGTACAGGGGTTAAGCTTCTTATTAAAAGCAGCCTAATTGCGAAAAGAGCTTTTGCTGAGACTTAAGTTGTCTTCCAGTATACAATATATGTGATTGAGTTAGTAGGAAGCAAAGGTATAATGAGAGTGGGAGTAATCTACAGATCGGAAGATTGCGAAGAGTATGACGAGAGTCTCTACATGCAGATGCAATGGGCAAGCAAGCGAGAATGTCTTATTATTGGTGACTATAATCTTCCCCAGTTTGATTGGAATAAGTGGGTGTGAAACTCACGACGGAGAATTTTTTTTAAAAATAAACTAGATGCGTATTATTTGTGCCAGCATGTGAAAGAAAGTACTAGTGGTGAGAATATTCTGATAAATGCAAGGTCATACTTTTGGGGAATAGTCCAAGTGTACCTTGCATTTATCAACATTAAAAACCCACAAATATTTTATGGGCTTGGTGGAGTTGAATTTAAGAAAGTGGAGGAGGAAACGGATCTGGGAGTTACCATACGAGCAGATATGAAGTTTTCTGAACAGCGTAAACAGGCAGCCAGGAAAGCCCATGGTGTCCTATCGATAATTTATGGAACGTTGTCCTGTATAAATAGGAAGGTCATAATCTCACTATACAGCCTGATTCACTACCAGTGAGACAAACTTGCAGGAGGTGTAGGAGGCACAAAGACGAATCGGAATCACATACCATTGCAGGGTCCGAAATGCCTTCGTCATGCGGTAGAGGATGTTGAATTGGAGATCGCGTGAACAGCGATCCCGCTGGAAGTCAGCATTTGCGAACCGGTTCCCGAGGCAGTAGGATGGACGAGTATTCAAACGTTGAACTGGCTGACATGCACCTCGCGTATGGAGCTGCTGACTGTAACGGGCACACCGCTCTGCGCTTGTACCAGGAACGTTTCCCGCACAGGCGTGCTCCTCATCATACGATTTTCGCACGTGTGCACAGAAGGTTACGTGAGACTGGTTGTTTCACGAGAGGTACCATGAATCGAGAGCGAACGACGAGGACGCCAGACAATGAGGAGAATGTCCTACGTCTTGCAGAAAGCAATCCGAGTACGAGTACTCGAGCGATAGGCCAACGATTGTGTATTTCCCAATCCACTGTATGGAGGATACTGTCCACAAACCAAATGAGTTCATACCATCTGCAACGCGTCCAATCATTGGAGCCTGCGGATTATCCACTCCGGAGGACTTTTGCTACTTGGTTTCTTCAACAGAAACGATTTGCAAATGCTGACGTCCAGCGGAATCGCTGTTCACGCGACCTCCCGTTCAACGTCCTCTACCCCATGACGAAGGCATTTCGGACCCTGCAATGCTATGTGATTCCGATTCGTCTTTGTGCCCCCTACAACTCCTGCAAGTTTGTCGCACTGGTAGTGAATCACCTGTATATGTCACTGTAATTGTAAGAACACATTTGGAACTCTGTGTTCAGGAGACCTCATCTGAAAAATGACATTGAGCTTCTTGCAAGTATCCAAAGACAGTGCATCTCGAATGGTGAGATCGGCATGCCGACCGTATGAGGAAAGACTCCGATTATGTGGGCTACAGAGTTTGGCAACCAGACAACTAAGAAGTGACCTGTTTGAGGTTTATAAGGTACTGAGTGTGTGAGGACCCATACACTCAGATTGCAGTAGTTGAAGTTGAGATTGGATTGTAGGTTGCAGGAAGTTTTCTTTTAGCCAGTATGACGTTGATTTCTGGGATGAGTTGCCCTCACAGGTAGTTGAGGATGACAGTTTGAATAAATTAAAATGTCAACTAGATAGTTAGCTTTATGAGAAGGAAAGTGAATAACTGGATATAGTGACCAGTTAAAATAAGACGGGCCGCGTATTTTCGTGGTGTTCCAGATTGGAACACTCACTGTTTGTAACGTCACACAAAATCAGCCACACCACCATCCTAAACGTCATAGGGATAATTAATAGTGGATTCAAAATTTCTGATTCATTTAATTGCAGATTATATATATATTTTTAATATTGTCGTAGACCTACATTGGGATATTACATCAGTAATGTGGTTTCTGTTTGTTTATTTTGCACAGCAGCAATGAATATCGAAAAAAAAATGGTGTTTCTGAAAAGAAAAGAACCGATATTGGATAGTTCCCCAAGCATGTGGCTTGGAGAAATTGCACAATGCTACATACGTCAAGATAAACCAGGTTCTTCTGCTTCTATCTAAAGCGGACAAAGAAGTCCCTGTAACATATTATCATGGGCGCGGAACGATGCACGCGCCATTGAATATTGTTTCCATTTGTGGTGTTCACTGGTGCAAGATCATAACAGTCAATGCTAACCTATTATAAGCATAGCTTTTCATTTCTGAAATGCGCCTTAACATTTCCTGCAACTAAAAGAAAAATTTATGTAAGGTGAGCGAGCACCCACAAAAATATTTAAACCTACGATATTTATTCTCAAGAATCATTACTGCAGAATGTACTCATTTCTTGCTTAGAATGGTTTCGTATGTACACTTTAATAATATTAAATTATTATGATATTTTACATAATGCAGATGTGTTTAGATCTACTTTTAAACAAGCGAATTCATATAAATGTTCAGTGCAAATTTTATATGCTAATAGCAAAGACTAAAAATATAATAGTTCTCATTTTACAGTACTTCTATTTGTTAAGCTTTTAAGTGTGAATGTAAAATAATCAGATTGATTTTTCTAATAAATACACCTGGACTTATATATTCAAATGAGTATTGTCTTCTTCAAAGTTGTCACTATGAAGGAGGCTGTACATTTATTGCAACACTGCTGCCGTTCCTGAAAATATTTTTTGAATTCTTTCTTTGGAATTTATTTCGATACCTGAGCTACACTCTTTTGAATACCATTAATGGTGGAAAACTTTTGTCTTTTGAGGGCGAATTATACTTTTAAAATACAGTCTGTATGGAGAAAGGTGGATAAACAAGTTAGGTAATATCGTTTGATATGTTAGCTGCTTATTGACTGCATATATATATATATATATATATATATATATGCGTCTTCGGATTATCATCGAATTGGAGGGGGGAACCACCCAATTTGAGAGAAGAAAACCCAGATATTCCTGGCCAAAACAGAGGTCAGACATCATTAAATCTGAATCCAGACCTATACATTCTTGAGCTTAAAAAGAGTGTAAGCAGCTATCAGAGGTAGGTATGCAATATATAATATAATATAGTCTCAAATTGACTATATAATATATCTTAAAGCCTGAACCCTGCTCCAAATAATTTTTATTACAGATTTTTATTACAAATATTGATATTTAAGAATAAATTAGAAGTATTTAAGAATCAATCCTGACATCTGCTGCTCTAATTCTCCAATTATAATTTTTTTCCCTTGTGGTCTCCCACAATTTAGCCTTACTAATATCTTTAGTTCAGCTGCTATATTTGAATCAATATCATATCATAATTGAAAATCCTTGTTTTTTTTTTAGGTCTGTTGATGAGAAAACTATAAAATTCGAATATTTCTTTGTTACTGACAAAATCAAACCCGTTTCGTTTTTTTAATTGTATTTTGAAGTTTTAAAATCAGTTCGACGTTAATTTTCCTAAATTGTTCTCCCCCACTTCAGTAATTACTACCGAATCTCAATTCTTCCATAAATTTGACATAATACCGGGTAGCTATCATCTCAGTTCATGGCATCAGAAGTAAAACTGTGCAACTGGACCCAGCTGTGGCGAAAGGCATGTTTTCTAGCCAATCAGGCATAAACATACAGTGTTCATAGAATGTTGAAACTTTTGACGTTAAAAACGTATTTACTGGCGTTATTCCAAAAATTTTGCAACGAAAAACCGTCATGTGAAAAGCGTTACGGAAGTGACGTCATCTTCAGCTTCCACCAGAAGCGAATTATTGTAACTTGTATTGTTGCAATCATACTTGTATGATGGAAACAATAATTTATCTTCTACTGGACAAAATTTAATGAAATTTTAGCTCTGTATAGAATATTTTAGCTCTGTATAGAATGTCTAGAGTAAAAACTTTCAAGGAAATTTTCTCACGTAATAAACGGGATAATGTGGACGTATAGTATGTCGTTGTAAAGCTAAGGAATTTAGAAACAGAAATATTACGGTCTTAAGATACAAAAAAAAAAAAAAAAAAAAAAAACTTTCGGAAACTGGGAAATGCGTTAATTCGAAAAGGCATCTAGTTTTGATTCATCTGGTGTTTTCAGATTGATTGTAATTTTTTTCTTTGCAATTAAACGCTGAGGCTGGAAAAGAGTTCTGCACATTTATGAAAACATTCTTCAACTTGTACATGTCATCAGATCTTTCGATAAATACAACACGTAATGGAACAAATATAGATGGTGTATTTAGTCGTGAACTAAAATCTCTTCAATGTAAAAAATATATATTCTACTTTAGTCATCACAGACCAACACTTTCAGTAACCGATATGTAATTATTATTAATAAAATAAAAACATTATTATATTAATATCCGTGAATTTTATTAATATCTGAAAATTAAAACGTTTTTAACTCCTGCCAATGACTCTTAAATGTAAAACACGTTAAATATGCTAACGGCAGGTCACATTATGTACCTGCTACATAATGTACCAAGAAATCTGGTCAGTTCCCAATACTCATAATTCACTTTCTCAATAACTTTGTACATCTTCTAGCTATGATGAATGGAAAATTTTCACTTGAACTGTAGAAACATTTCTGCCTGTTAAAGATTATTTATAGATTTACAAATTTGACACACTTCTAATCGATTCAGTATTCAGCAAAGAAGCCTGATTGTACCATATCGATTTAGGTCTGTCTTTTGCTATTCTAAAATCCCTATTGCTTGAGAAGCTATTTTGAGAACGGTAATATGAGGTGGCCTGTAGAAGATGTAATCGAATGAAGCTGACAGCAGACATATCAACTGTCATATAAGAGAAAGGAATGAAAATCTCATTTCAAGCTCTAAAACAGAAGAGAGATAGAGAGAGAGAGACTTACCCGAAGAAAGAATATGATCCCTATATTCAGAATAGTATTCCTAAACGTAGCATCAATATTGCAATCCTACGTATCCACACGTTCGTCAAATAATGAGATGTAGGATGATTTTAGAACGCAAAATACTGAAAAAATATACATATAGAAGTTTGAAAATAAATGTTTATATAAACCGTGCATCTGAAATTGCTTTGCTTCTGACTTGCAGCCTTTTTTGTGTTCCAGAAATTATCTGGTAAAATATGCAAACCACATTACACCATGTAGGTAGGTTGATTTAAACACATATTGCTATTCCGATATTCACAGATTTTATTTTTAATCGGTATTTTACTGAGCGTATTTCGTAACTTTTTACTTTAAAGTCAGAAGTTTATTTTATTTTTTTTTTTACTGAAGGAAAAAAATAAAATGTTTTCTGTTATTAAGTGATAGTGTGCATTTGAAATGAGAATGGAAGTTCAAACCGAGATATTAAATGCATACATCTTATCTAAGGACTTTCCGAGTGTTAGGGATCATAGCAAGATGTCTATACGTGGGAAGGCTTCCGAATGATCATAAGCCAGATAAGACCTTTCAGAGATAAATGGAAATAAAGAATTATTAAACATACGAGATTCTGATGGTAGACCAATCATCAATAGAGCGGTTAGACTGGAGGAGCGAATCCAGAATCGGGTGGAAGAAAATCAGAGTGACAGTACTGAAGGTTCGATTAATTATATGAAGTTCCTCTTGCTATCTGAAGTCGTATAAGGTTTATTCATGTCGGATCACCGACTCATTTGAGTCCAGCAGCCAGAGAATTTGTATGAAAATTTCCCTGCGATATGGATGGACAATAAATCTCCTCACATGACCTGCTCACTGTTGCTGCTCCTTGTTATCAGCAACTTAGGCCATATTGCGCCGTATTTGGAATATATCATTGACGGGATTCTGACTTAAGTCTTTCCCACCCAGCGTGGGGCGGAGGGTGATTATACTAACTGTGCTGCCCACGAGGCCTTCCTGGACCTGAACCCGCTAGTTTTTAGTGGGAAGTCATTGAAATTAATTGTTTATGCGACGCCCATTTAGAACATTAAATTGCTTCGTTAAACAAACAAACGTTGAAATAAACTTCGTGAAACAAACCAATCTAAGCTACCAATAAATCCTTATAACAACTACAATTTTTGAAGGCGTCAGGTAGTTCTTGGTGATTTTCAGACGTGTATTCAAGTGTAAGCCAATCATTTTGAGTACTTCCTCTAAAAGAGGTAGACAATTGCAGGACACAAAATGGCTGTTACTCGGAATAGTTCAGTATGGAACGGATCTGGTTTAATAAAAAGTAATCATCTTTTTATTTTGCAAACCAAAAGGGCTACTTGCGCGTGAATGCAGGTTTCAGCCTTTCTTCCTTTTCTTGATATTATATTAAATATGACATTTTTTTCAGCTTAATGACTTTGAAATATCGTTGTCAGATCTCGGCATTCTTTAATACTCATGAGAAATAGAATTCATAGGGACTGCGCTTTTTTGTCTGAATTTGTGTGTCACACTGATATGATTAAGTCTTTTCGGTGAAGAGCTCTTCTGCCTTTTACACTAACGAAAGCATTCTTTCTTGCATTATTCTGTCATCTGTCCCAACTCATTAAGACTTAGCAGAAGTAATTGAAGATGTTACTGAAAAAATCAATACAGACCAACCGCCATTGTTTAGCAGCGCACATTTGTCATTAGGAAATTTGATGAGAAATCGAGGACCTGATTATATTACACTTTCGTTCGCTTTTTTCTTTTTATTTTGTAACAAAATAAAACTTTAACTTATAGTATCGAACAGAATGAAAATTTTACCTAAGTTAAAATAAGCTATAAAAGAGATGGAGTTTCAATGGTTAAAACTTCTTAATCTTAGTTAATAGTGCATGTTGGTACTAATGAATTTGCATAGGTAAAATCTAAATTGAACAATCTAATAAATTATTATGATGTGATCACACTGTAGATGGATGCAAGAAACAGTTCTGACATTATGTAATGGACTTCAACAAAGAATTTGACACGGTTCCACACGGCGGGGGGAGCGGTGGCTTCAAACTCGAAACTGGAGTCGCAAGCAAGATTCTTAGGGGATTAGGGTATCATATAAGAGAAAGACCATTCTTCAGATTCGAGCAAAGCTACAAACAAAATTCCTCAAGATTCAGTGATAAAGCCATTCTGTGATCTTGTATGATATAGACGAGGAAATAAAGGGTATAATGCTGAAATTTGCAGATGATATAATGGTCGAAAATGTGGTTATCGGGTCAGATCAGGTTGGTAATCTTCAAAACGATATGTATAGGGCATGGACGGATGGACGGTCGAATAAATGGAAATTTATTGTTTTAATGCCTACAAACGTAAGATTCTAGATTTGGGAACCCGTAACCCAAGAGTAACATATACATTGGGAAAGTACAACTGAAGAGCGTAAATAAAGTAAGAGACTTGAGAATTTCGAAACAGTGGGACACGAAAGTTAGCGTGCAGTGTAAGGAGATTGCCAAATAATCCAAATAATCGTACAGTGTTTTATCAATGATTCACCGCATCTTTGCATCCCGGGGAAGGTTGTTGTTGTTGTAGGATGTTAGAAGCATCAGGGACTAAGGCCGTATTATTCCGTATATGCTATCTGTAAATTGTGTGTGTGTGTTCTGTGATACATTTTCTGTTTGTTGCACGAAAAAAAAACAAGTTTATGGGAGGGGGGGGGGACTTGCTACTCTAGCCTGAGACCGACTAACGCAATCATTTTGCGAAAAAAAGGCCCGTAAAAATTCCTCCCGTCGACCCGACTCGAATTCAGGTTTCTTCAACCCCGTGTGGGGAGGAGGGCGATTTAACCAACTGTGCTACCCACGAGGACATCCAGTGAAGGGAGGGGATTTATAGTTTCATTATACAAGTGAAAGAGGAGACTGCATTTAGAACACAATGTGCAGGTTTGATGGTCGCATTTCAAGAAAAACATTGAGCGTCCTGAAAGAATCCAAAGAAGGGTAACTCAAATAGCGTCAACAGTAAAGAGGTATCCATGAAGAAAGATTACAAAGGAGTGCCTTACAGAATTTGGAAACGATATATCAGAGAGGATCTGATTGAGGTGTATAAGGCATTGAGAGGGAGGGAAGGAAGAAATATTACTTTTTTTCTTTAACAGATTATTGGGGAAACTTTAAACTCAGGAAGTTTAAATTTGGTCAGTGTGCGGTCGATTGTATTATGCCTAAGGGTTTTTTTTTTTTTTGTAACTACGAAACAAATATTAACTTATGGTAACGAACAAAATGGAAATAGAAGCTGCGCTAATACACGAAATAAACAATGTGACATTTCATTTTTAGTATTAATAGTGGTAGTGGCAAATGATGCAAGAAAGTAAGCTTATACAGCAAAAGATTACCACTAAAATCCCAGGTGGGAGTTTGTTCCAAAAATCGACCACGGCTGGTTTAAGCCAATTTCCGTATATCTATCCTATAACCACCTTCCCTCCTTCAGTTTGAATTTATGCTCCCTCATGTGTGTAGCCTGAGCAAGAGGAAGGATTCCATCAACACTGAGCTTACTCTATGCTTTCAAAGCCATAAGCTGCTGTTGTTGTTGTTGTTATTTGGTTTTTAGGAGTATTAGCAACTAAGGCCATATTGCTCCGAGGATATGCGGGGGTCACTCCCTGACCTTTCCGCATCCTCCGTATTTGGTGGTCACGGGCTCGAACCCCCGTCTAATCAAGAAGCGTGTGCTACGCACTGCCGCTCCTGCCCACCTGGCTACGGAGGCACCCAAAGCCATAAGCATATCAATCAATTCTCCGCGCAGGTGTCTAGTCTCCAGACGCTGCAAATTTGCAGAACTGAAGCCTTTCTTGGTAAGAGCACCCTTTTTTTTCCGCTCATCCTTGTTGCCCTTCTCGTTCCAGTAACTCCACATCCTTCCTAAAATGAGGTCTCCAGATCTGTATGCAATACTCAAAATGTGGTCTGATCATTGCCTTATACAAAGGAATAATCATATCCTGGTAAAATTCTTGTATATCATTGACTAAACCTCATGTGCTGTCCTCACAGCCTGTCCGCACTGTTCAGAGAACTTCAAATGTGATGCAGAATTACCCTCAGGTTTTTTCAGTCCCCACTACACCGAGTGTTGTGTACCCTGAGTGTTGGCACATTAATCTGTCATTACTGCTCCACAAAAGAAAGTACCTTGCATTTGTCGATGTTCAACTTCAATTGCCAATTCTCAGACCATCTTCGTATTTATATATATATATATATATATATATATATATATATATATATATAGTATAGATTTTATTGTAGTAGTATACCTGATTACTGTGATTAACCACCTTGGCAACCTTCGTGTGATTTGCAAACGCATACATTAAGCCTGATACGCTTTCATCAATATCATTAATAAGTACAGAAAACAATAATGGGCCCAGCACTGAAATGGAAGAGGCCGCAAATAACATCAGTCCAAGAAGAGCAGTGCCCATTGATAACTGTTCTCTGTCTTCCCCCATTCAACCACCCGTTTATCCACAGCAGTAACTTACCGTTAATGCCACACTGCTCGAAGCTACATAACAGTCTTTTATGTGAACCAGTATCAAAAAATTTCCTGAAATCCGAGTATATGATATCAAAATTATTTTTTGCATCCAGTTCCTTTGTTTGTGTGTCATAGTATCCAATCACACTGGTCGGACAAGACTGTCTCTTAAAAAATCTATGCCACCCTATGACTGCCGAATTACTGCTTTTCCTTTCGAGATGGTCCTTCATTATTTCTTTAACCAGTGACTGCATTAATTTCTTTGGAACAAAAGTCAGAATTATCATATCGCATTTTTATCTCCCTTTGTGAAATAGGAATACGTTCGCACATCTACTGTCCGCAGAGATAGAGTCAATAGAGTCCCTTGGATGATCTAAGTCTAAGGATGATCTCATAATCATGAATAAAGGTATGCTTCCCTTAATATAATTGGAAAATCGCATCAGACTTCTTAATGTTAGCTTTATTACTTTCTTCTCCAATTTCCTCTCAGTTATCAAAAACAATTCAACTCCCTGTTAGAAGTTAACTCACTTCCGACACCCTCATCCCTAAAAAAAATTCCTCATGTTTGAATTTAAATATAAAATATCTATTCAGTATTTACGCAATCTGAGCAGGGCCATCAAAAGTTAAGCCATTCTTATCTAGTGGACCAATGTGATTCAACCCCTTAATTCTACTGTTTATATAAGTAAAGAAATCTTTGTTGTGTTTCTTTGCCAGAGACTTCTCGTAATATGAATTAGCTTACCTAATCTTCTTTATGACTTGATTGCAGACTACATGTCTAATCTAAACATCACCTGATAATTTATATGCATCCCATGCATTTTGCTTCGCTGAGACAAATCTTTTCAGTTCATCTGACATCCCTTTAGATTTATGCCTGGAACTGTTTCTCTTAGTTGCTATAAAAAGTTTAGTAGCTTCTACGATAATACCCTGAAATTTCTCCATTTAAAATTTTCTGTTGGTGATTTCATCAGTTAGTCTCACTGCAGAGAATTTCAAAACTGTCTGAGAGCGCTGTAGTCACTTTAACGAAAGGAAAAGCGCTTTGCCCTTTCCTTTAACAATAGTTGCATCTTTAAGTAAATCCTATAACAGTACATTGTGGTCATTGCTACCTAGTGGATCTTTGATTTGCAGATTCTTAATCCATGAAGAGTCACTGCTCATAATCAGATAAAGAGTATCGCTTTCTCTTGTTGCCTTTCTAACATGCTAGTGTAGGAAAAAGTCGCTCAATAAATTTAAAAAAAGTATATGCCTACTGTATAAGTGGCCAATTCTCAAGATCCAGTCAATATCTGTAAAGTTAAATTTCCTTGGTTATAAGACATTCTGATTTACTGGTCTTTATACTCATCAACAGTTACTGGGCGTATGCACTGGCAACCAATGTCCACTGGATACGCTGCCTTAGATTTTATGTGCTTCCATGTTTTACTACAGTTATGAGGAATCTGATGACATTGCAATATCGAGATTTAAATTGAGGAAAGGTGGACTGTGATATACCAACGGGATATAATTTAATTTTTCTATTGATGCAAGATGGGTTGAGAATTCAAAATCTTCCATTGCGTATGTTGAATGTGGCGAATATGGACTGGAATTTAAGAATGGACTACAGCTGACTAAGGAATGACTATTAATGATTTAGTTTTATTGATTGAGGAGAATAGACTTGCAATGCAGGATGCTCCCTTTGTAAAATACTATACATCGCACTTTACATTCTGTGTGATATTCTAAATTGTATCTAAATATCTGTATATGAAACAGCAAAATGTACTACCCATATTCAAACTCTGAGTCATACTATACCTCTGACATCCCCCAATGTCTTCATTTGATGACTTAATCAGTACTTCCAATTCATAAAACTTATTTAATATGCTCCTAATATTTGTGTATATGCAAGTATATGTGACCCTGTTCTTATTCTTAGCCCAACCACTGCCCATGTATTTGCTTGTCCCATGAAGATCCCCCCCCCCCCCCATCAGGTCTTTAAATATCAGATATTCCAGGCTGCTGTATGTTCCAATAGAAGCAGTGCAAGAACCACTCTCACCTCTGCCTTCGGCTATTGTTAATCTATTAGTTTGTGTATCCTCACAAGCTAACAGTTTTCAGACTTCTAACACTGCTTTGATAGCACCAGCAAATATTCTTGCATCCGTTCTATCTAAGTGTATGACATTCATGTAGAAATACTCTCTCCTGCTAACGAGAACAGACCACGCTGAGAAAAAAATTCTGTCCTAAATTTAAAAGTACTTAATCTTGGTTCATCGTGCATGCTAGTAGTAATGAATCTTATTTGACCAATCTGATAAATTATTATGATGTGCGAGTAGTTACAAGGAACTTGAATTCAGGAAACAATTTTGATTTATGTAATTTAGCAAATTATTTGTCATGGTTCTACATGGCAGGATGCACCAGAAGCTGGAGTGTACTGGAGTCGCAAGCAAGATCATGAGGACGACTCAGGTAAAAGATTGTTATAAATTTTCATTCTTCAGATTTGGCCGAGTTATAAGCATAGTTCCTCAAGGTTTGGTATTAGATCCACTCTTGTATCTGATCATCTTCATTGATATACAAACAGGGGAATAAAGTGCAAGACGTTGAAATATGCTGATGATATTAAGTTCGGAAGTGTAGTTAATAACGCAAATCAGGCAGGTATTCTCCAGAATGATATGAGCAGGATTCGTGAATAGTTCGAAAAATGGCAGTTACGTTTCAGTGATGAAAAACATAAGGTTCTACATTTCAGAAATAATAACCCAACTTGCACATTGGGAAGAAAGGTGTAAATTAGAAAGTAAGTCTGGATGTTTTCATTCAGACATGAAAAGACGCATGGAGTATAACCAGGCAACTGAGAAGGATCACAGTGTTGTCAATGATTTACCGTACATCTACATCTAGGGAAAAGGGGGTTATTGTTCCATTATTCAATTGAGAGGTGGGACCTCATTTAGAACTACTCTGTTCAGATTTGGATGTCACATTTGAGAAAAGGCATTGAGCTTCTTGAAAAAGTCCAGTGACGGGCAACTGATCTAGTGCGAACAGCGAAGTATTGTCCATATAAGGAAAGATTACGAAGGCGAGCGTTACAGAGCGTGGAAACAAAATCTCACAGAGTGAATATAACTGGAGAAGTAGAAGGCATTGGCGGAGCAGAAAATATTAGTTTTTCCCAAGAATTTATTGGGAAAAATATTATCGATAATGGGAATAACCTGCCTTTTTGAGTTGTTGAGGTTGCAATCTTGAGAAATATAGGGGGAACTTTATATATAGCTGCTGACAGTGAGAAGAGTGTTTCCTAAAATCAAATCCACGCTGAAAGAATGCCGATTTGATGGTGTAGTGGACATTTAAACAATTGGGATAAAGGAATTGGTGATGTCCTCTACACCATCAAATCGGCATTCTTTCAGTTTTCTTTCCCATCATCACAAGTGCGCATTTGCTCAAGGCGGTTACTTTGAAAAACAGAAAAGTTTCTTTCATTGTACAATCTGGTTGTCCCCGTGGAAGCACAGTTGGTAAGATCACGGACCCCACACTAAGCAGAAAAGACATGAGTTCGAGTACCGTCGATGGCATGAGGAATCTTTATGGGCCGTTTTCACAAAGCGGCTGAGTTAGTCAGTTTCAAGCGAGGGTTGCATGGTTTTCCTCCGAAAACTCGGGTTTTTCGTCCAGAAAACAGAAAATTGACCTCAGAACATACCCAATTTACAAACAATAATGGAGCAATATGCCCTTAGTCTCTGATGCTCCTAAAACTCTACAACAACAACAATCTGTTCATCAAACTGACTTCAGTCCCAGAAATTAATCGTCAATACTTGTATTATTATAAAGATAACCAGGATGAACTCAACTGTTAGCATTAGAATAACAATAACACATCATAATTTTATTTTTTTAATTTTTCAGAACTGAATCTGTGCCTTTTATCAGAATGAATTAGTTTATAAGCAGAAAAAGGTCTTTCCACATCAGTAAATGTATAAGCGTTTTTAGCATGATACCAACAACGAAGACACACCAAAAGGAGAATTGGCCATCTATAAACTTGTTGATTAATTCCGTTTTCTTGAAATCTGGATTGTTGGTTTGTTTGTTTGGTTTTTAGGAGCATTAGCAACTAAGGCCATATTGCTCCGGGATATGCGGTGGTCATTCCCTGACCTTTCCGCACCCTCCGTATTTGGTGGTAACGGGCTTGAACCCCGCGTCTAATCAAGAAGCGTGTGCTACGTACTGCTGCTCCTTCCCACCTGGCTACGGAGGCGCCCTGGATTGTTGGAAATGATCTCCAACTTTTCTTGCAATTTAGTTCCGCATTCACCTGTTGCTCCAGCAACAAAAGAATCGTTTAAGAAGCACACATTTCAAGAACTTTGCTGGCGCTGTTTACCAGAATGAATAATAATAAAAAAAGTGTGAATAATAACTGGGCTGGAACTTTTTAAACCACTTCGATTCTTTTGAACAAACCTTGCAAAATATTACCTTTTCGTTTGTTGGAAAGTCGCTGTTTCCTTTTACTGATTATCTTCAAAGAGAAGACTGGTTGCTTTTTATTTTCAGACAGATTCAACACCTAAAAAGGAGAAAATATTTCACCAAACAATTCAGTGCTTCAAATAAACAGCTGTTTCGTTTTTTTTTTTTTTTTTTGTTAAAAATATAACACGGAACTTCTACAGCTGTTTTCATTTTGGAAGCAATCGTTATCTGCAAGACGGTATCAACATTTAAAAAGGATATTTCCTTGCAGCGGATAAAATTGGAGACAATATTCTGTCCTTGTATACGCAAAGTTTGTAAAATACGCTTCGTTGCTCGAATAGTTTAAATAATTTTCTTTTGTTAAATTACGCTTTAAAATTAAATATAGACTGCACATGAGCATATGCACGTATTTCTATAAAACTCACACACACTGTATGTTTAATTTTCAAGTTCAAGTTGCCTCTTGAACTCCCTGAAGACATATCCCGAACATGATTTTTCCTTTTGTTTTATGTTATTTACCTGCCTTGAAACCGTCATAAGAGACCACTCCGTCGTATATGAAACCATCATAAGAGAACGGTCTCTGTTTGATCATCTTGTAGAGCATTCTTGCAATCAGTGGAGTATTCTCTAGGGCAGACTCTTTCTTATACATCTGCACAATCATCGGCTATCAAAGTAATTCTCTTATTGTTTGTATTGATTCTTTTACGGAACAAACAGCTACAGTGTGCACACACCAACCAAGAGGTCTGCGGCCTCACTAAAAGAAGGGTCTAATAAATTGGAAATCTAGTCTGTTTATCCTTTTAATCTTTCTCAGACTACAAAACTTATTAGAGCATCCTTCCCTTCATATTAACTTAATGCTGAACGCAATACAATATTTAAACTAGATATCAGTTACTGTATCTGTCCATCAATTCAGAGATTTTGTTTTGAGTATTGTTAAAATTTGTTTTAAAGTTATAGGGCCTTGTTATATTGAAATGGCACATTAACAACTCCTCGCATGCGTTCGTTGTAGTTTGCTGAACTAACAGCCCATAGCTCATTAGTATGTCTAGCGTAAAGCAGAGATATGGTATGTGCGCGGGTTATTGTGGTGATTCCAATTAAAGGGTACCATCATGGATAGACGTGTTCTCGTTATTGTGAAAATCGGTATAATAATGTATATTGCTGAAACCAATTAAGGATTTTCGCGATATGGATCGCAACATATATGATATTGGCAATTCTCGAATGCTTATGCAGTTCAGCGAAAAAAGATAACTACACGCGAAATCTGGGTAATAACACGTAAATTAGATCTGAATAGAATCTTATCCACGTAGCTGTGGGAAAAATACCGCGCTCTGTCATTCCAACTAATTGGAATAGCGGGGAAAGAGTTAATTCGTAAAAATTGCCGTATAACGATCCCTAGACATCACTTCCCCTAGAAGAAGAAGACGAGGTGAATGCGTCCATTAAATTTTCAGAGTTGAACGCTTCTTTGACTTTAAATGAATATTCTGCAACTGTAACTTGACTTCGAGCTATGACAACCATCAACTTACAAAATATGGAATCATCCTTGATGAGCAGGGATTTATTCTTGCTGATCAATGGTTCTTATTTTCCGGGAGATAAAACCGTATAACCTACAACTAGACTAACTAATTTGGCCACGTTAGGAAAAATGCCGATAACAGTTCTTCCCTTTAAATGAGATCGATTTTGGTTGTTGTGGTATTTCATATCTAATGGCTGTTTATATCTATAACATGCATGGTTCACAGTCGTGAAACTTTCGAGGTGACCTTTGTATGGCATGCCACTTCAAAAGGACCTCGATCAGGAAATTAACTGAAATTCCACGTTATATTTATTTTCCATTTGCGTTGTATATTTTATCTCGATGTAAATTCCTCTGACCATTGGCTTTTCATGATGGGCCTCTCTCTGCTTTTGTATATATGTTTATGTCGAGCTGTTTACCAATAAATTTATATTTATATTGTTTTTTTCCTATCATCATTTCCATGGTTTCATGAAACATCTGTCTATCCACTCGAGTAGACAGATGTCTACTCGGGTAGAGATGAGGACTCGATTCGAGAGTCGAGTTACATGAGGACGGACAAACATGGAAACAGAATATCTACTGTATAAGCATACTTTGATGAGCCAAAACATTATGACCAGCGAGCCATTATGCAAATCGAAGCAACTGCAGGTGAACGACGGCACGGCATAAAAAACACCTGATACTGAACTGTCATAACGGAGTTTTAATTTATTACTATTAATTATTTCTAAAAACTGCCTCCCGCCCTTTTTACATGTTTCTTATTACAAAATTAACCTTCTTTTAGTACTCCCTATTCCGTTGTTATACCCACTTACTAAGGATTTATACAGAATTCTTTACTTGTAATATTCAAATATCAACTCCATTATAATGAAGCATAGTAACACATAAAACTCTCACAAAGTTCTACTGAGCTGTCTCTTAAAATAACTTATATTATAAACAGAGAAGTCTTACGCTACTAGCTTGGACGTAAGTCACACGCCTTTAGTGATATTCACACGTATGGGTATTAGCAGCAGGGCCAAATATGAAAATGCGCTTGGTACTTCAGGTAGTCACCGGACAGGGCCAGACACAGATTGAGAGAGATGGGGGGGACATTGTGATCATTCCTTTTCCATCACGTGCCGTCCAGGTGCATGAGACGAGCACTGGAGAGTCCAATCATATCTGAGATTTATGTAAACTATGGAGGATCTTCTCCCTTTAAAAACTGAATCCTGGGACACCCAGAGAGAGTTCAAGAGTGAAAGGAAAAAGTGAAAGGTTGAATAGAGCCGAGAGTGGAGAGTGTCGGGAGGTGTCCTCGAAGCAGTTTTTGACCCTAGTGCGCGAAAAATGTCACGATAATATTTCTGTGTGGTATGGTGTCTATGTCGTCGCCAAGGAGAAGGCCCCCGCCCAGTTCGTCAGGATGAAGGTGCCCATGAGAGGACAGCAAGGGAGCAAAAGAGGAAAATGGGGTAAGTGAGAATCCCATTTCATAAGAGTGAAAGGATTGTGAAGGAATGATAACTGAATATAAAATATTCATGTTAATTCTTACCCATAAGGAACGATGACTTCTTCCTAAGAACATATTTCTTCTTAATGTTATGCCTAGTATATTTTGTGTTTCTTAGCATTCTGATAACTTAATAGATATGGCTAATGAATTGATATTTCCAATAACGCGTTTTCAATGAAAAGCAATGATAATGGCTATTTATGTGAAATTACTATAATATGGGCTCAAACGAGTGACCACTATAACTAATTATTATTACGTTGACTTACTCTCGGGAATGTATCATACGATATATTAGAATGTTCATGTCTTTAATCTTTTAATCTTCTTGTATGGAGGGTGTGATATGTTTGTTTATTAATTTGTTATATTAAATGTTTTGTTTGAAATAATTGTCTCTCTCTCTGCTAACTCTTCATTTACACCAGAGAAAAACCAGTTGTAGAGCCAAGAAAGGTTTTTGCGACGTTATAGATTTTAAGCTAATTTGCATAACTGAAGTCTCTAATGAAAAACACAACGCTAATCCAAATCATGATATTTTATTGGTGGGGTGATTCCCCCTTTTAAAATATTCAGGATATACGAGATTATTGTCCTATTTTACCACTAGACGGATATATTAAGCTACAGGAATGTTCAGAACTTAAGTGCACTGATAGTGAAAACTATTAGGCGCACCTCAATTCCCTATCCATTTAGCTTATCATAGGTGCCGCCCCCTTACACTGGCTAATTCACTCCCCTAACATCTAGCTCCGTAACCCCGTAAAGATCGCTATTAATTCCACCCTCCCTACATTTGGCGCTGTGACTTTATCATTCTCTTCACCCCCCCGCACCCTACAGAGCTCCGTTAATCAGTGTTACTCTTGTTCTTCAGATGGGAAAATGGCAAAGGTAGCGGACTTAAGCGAGTTTGACAACGGGCAAATTGTAATGACCAGACGACTGGGTCAGAGCATATCCGAAAGGGCACGGCTGGTGGGATGCTTACGGTCAGCCGTGGTTAGTACCTACCGAAATTGGTCCGAGGAGGGAAAACCCACGAACCACCGGCGAGGTGTTGGACGACCACGGCTCATCGATGCTCGAGGTGTGCCAAGGCTCTCCCGGATGGTACGTGACAACAGAAGGGCGAACGTGGCGCAACTCGTCTGTAATGCTGGTGATGGGAGTCACTGTGTCACAACACACAGTACATCTAACCCTGCTGAAAATGGGGCTGCATAGCCGCAGGCCGCTCTGAATGCCCATGCTAACCACGGTTCACCGGCGACAGCGCCTACAATGGGCACTCGAACATCGAAACTGGACCTTGAGGGATTGGAAGAAGGTCGTCTGGTCCGATGAATCACGTTTCCTGTTGCACCATGTGGACGGCCGGGTACATGTGCGTCGTTTACCTAGTAAAGTGATGGCGCCTGGATGCACCATGGGAGGAAAACAAGCCGGTGGCGGCGGTCTCATGCTTTGGGCGATGGTCTGCTGGGATACTCAGGGTCCAGTCATCCATGTGCTGGGCACACTACTTCTATTACTTACCTAAACCCCATCTCCTCCCCTCCCCGCTGCCCCTATTTTCCTTCTGGTGGGGGCATGGGCATGCCCGACTGACATACCTGGGGTATTCTTCTCCCAGCCTCTTTCCCCACTACTTATAAACACCACAGCGTATGCCCCACACAACCAAAATTTGAATTCAAAATTAAACTGCTTAGCCGTACATCACTCTTTTGAACTCTCATCTCATTAACGCCTTACCTAAACATTTACAACAATTTCAGCTCTACGCGTCCAAATTTAACTACATCAAAATTTCTTGCCCGACCCATTTAGCCATATAGAAAATATCATTTCAGCGTATAGCCCCTCGCAAGCTTCTAAATTATTCTAACGCACGCTAATGACAAGCCGCGAGCATTTTTTTTTAGGTCCTAGCCACTGAAATCCCAGGAAAGTAGGTAGCAGAACCTGCCAGATACTATATATTACAGGTAACACCCGGCTGGCCTCCCCGTGGCACGGTATCGTAACGTCGGGTCCCACTAGTGGCCCCGGCAGCTAACATGCGGGATGAACAACGGCACAACATGCTACATACGACCCATATACTGTTAAATCTCTGGCTTGTCTGATACAGTGTACATACGCGGAGATCGGAGAAATCCCAGGAGCCGTTAGACCCAAATATACCTATACCTGTATATGTAAAGGGCGGCTCCTAGAACGTCAGTTCAACTCCGCCTCGTATCTCTGTGAAGAATAGTACCACACTATAAAAGAGACTGGTTCGCGGAACATGAAGATTTCCAGCTATTGCCCTGGACTTCAAATTACGGAAACATCAATCTCATCGAGCATCTGTGGTTTGTGTTGGAACAGCAACTCCGATCTGCGGCATCTCAACCACGTACTTTACAGGAGTCAAAGGATCTGTTAGTTACGTGTTGGTACCAGATACCACAAGACACATTTAGAAATCTTGTAGCGTCCATGCCTCACCGGGTACGAGCTGTTTTGGTTGTCGTGGAGGACCAACATCATATTAGGTAGGTGGTCATAATGTTTTGGCTCATCGGTGTATATGCGAACGCACCTGGTGAAATTTTTAAAAGGAATCCATACAAGGAGAGAATTCGAACAATTAAAATTGAAATTAATTTACAAAATAATTAAACAATATCAGTTATTTATAATTACATTTCGATATTTATTAAGTTTTATTAAATCATTTTCTGATTTAATAAATTACATTAATCATTTAAAAATATTTTAATTAAAAAGTAATGAAAACAAAGGCGCACTTCAAATGAGTGATGAATCCTTTTGTACTGTCACGGAACGTACGATCACATAACAGCAGTGACGTCAAGGCACTGACGTCAAATGCACCTTTATCTACCCCTTTTAAATCTGAATAATTAATTACAAGTCCATTTAAAATAATTTTCTATAAGCCTATACCTTATATCATTTTAGCAAAGGTAATATTCTAGTGTTCTCAAACCAAATTAAACATTGATTTTTCCGTTATGGTGGGGACCTGCTGATGTATATTAGTTGATTGTTTACATCAGAAAATCTGAAGCCCCTTATTTTTCTTTTGGCCAAATATTTCGCTGCTCTTGTAGTGTCTTTAGAAGATCAAACAGAAACAGAATTGATGATGGCTTGGAATTTTTATGACATAATGGGAAACCATTAGCTGAATGGATGACGGAAATGAGGTTACCTTTTTCTTACACTGTTCTCCTCACGTGAGCCTTCTATAAAAAAGATAGAGAGAAAAACTTCTAAGAATAGAGCAGCAGTCCAAATAGATGAAAGATATTTGTCCCTAGGGAACCTTCATTCTTTGGCACATTATGGCATTCTTTCTCAAATAAAGGGATTGCTTATTGTGTTTTAATGGAAGTCTATTTAAACCTTTCCATGTAGTTTCATGCTGCTCGACTCTGAAAATTCGACAAATTTTTATTCTCTCCATACTTTTCTTTATCTCTGCGGGAATGAAAGTTTTTCTTTACAAGAAAACTAGCAAAAATTTGACATAATATTTCCATTTCAGATAATGTTTTTGCAGCAACCATTCTGGAACTAAATATTTCAAGCCACTTATTATATAAATATTTTTTTATTATTTCATTGAGAGAGAATGATAGAATTACAATCCACGACGTTGAGCATTGGATGTTTGTGTCCAATCTGGCATTATTCCAAATTCTTTCTTAGCTCAGGAAGTACGAAAAAGGAGTTCGAACAGTTTTAAATGAAACTGATATACACTCTAATATCAAGAACATTTCTTAAATTGCCATAAACTACTCTTAATATTTATGTCTTCTTTCAATACTTTTTTATCACACATATAATGCCATTATGCCTACATATTTAGATAATCATCACAAATTGAGTTAAACTTTATCTTTACTTATTTTTTTATTTATTTCTAACGTTAAAAAGTCCCCTTTATTTACATTTCGATCAATAAGAAGGCAATTGCACATTACTTGTTTAATTTTAAAGAAAACAAACATAAAAAAAACACCGTTTATATTTGTGGATAATATAGGTATATAACAATAATTTTAAGAAACCCCAGCTGCGTTTTCGGCCAAGTAGCCTATTATTCGTATTCATCAGTATCACGAAGCGAATATTAGATAATTACTTTGACAAGTTAACTGAGGAGAAAAGAAAATATATTTGCACAGATCGGGTTTTTATTATACCAAAACAGACGCCGACCGGGCTAGCCGAGTGGGTAAAGTACCTGCCCGGCAACCCAAAGGTCGCGGGTTCGATTCGCGCCTCGGGCTTGGATCAAAGTACTGCAAAAAACCTTGGGAGGTGCAATATGGCCACAGAAGCCGATGTGCCAACAACTACCAAATCAAAAAAAAAAAAAAAAAAAAACCAAAACAGACAAACCGTCCCAGAATTCAAAAAATTCACAGCACATACTGATGCCTTAATATACTCAGAGCGCTCAGTCCATTCATTAATGTACTTCGAGTGCTATATAGCTGAAATGATGTGGTGGCACCAGTGTATCTCGAGATGTTGTAATTATTAGATAAAAAAAAAAAAAAAAAAAATGGCATGCTACTACATTGAATGAGATTTTAATTTTGTAGATACAAGAAGGAGCCAGCAGCTCACACAGTATTCCTTTCAATACAGTTATTCGATCCGTTTGTTTTTTTTTTCTTTTCTTCTTGATGTGCGTGTGCAAATGTATTGCGCTTGTAAATGAAACATGAAGAAATGCATGCTTATAAATGAAGTGTGTTTTCATCGCTATTTGTTTCCTAAAATTCTCAAGCATCATCTTCAACTGACGTCAGCAAAATTATTTTAATTAGATTTTCAGATGGAATGCTGATTATCGTTGTCCATTAATTACGCTATGGACATAAGGAGTTCTCTGTGTTGCCTTGGAGACTGCTGGGGTTATTTTGAACAACTAAGATCCATAAATTTTTCATATTAGCGAATTTCCTGCAAATAAAATGTTATCAAGGAACAAACTAACTCGTGCGGTTTAGTATTTGAACAATATTCCTACCGAAATATTTGTTCGAAGAAAAGTGAGTTGGAAGCATTGTTTTGGGCAATTTTAATTTATTACCGGAGTGTAGAAAAGAAGACAAAAGAAATGTACGAATTCTCTGTAATGAGAAAAGCGACAATTGAAAAGAGCTTTTACAGCTAGTTCAATGATTACGATGATTGTCCTTCCGTGTGGTAAAGACCAGGATTCGAGCTTCATCTGGATGGGGGAGGCGTTGGGGCTTTTCACACCGTAGCTGAGTTAGTTGGTCGCGGCCGAAGGTGATTTGTTTTTCTCAAGACAACTCGAGCTTTTATATCACAAAGCAGACAAACAACTCTAGAATACACGCAATTTCAGACACACTACCAACCAACTAACCAAACAGTGGCATATATACTAATAAGGAACACTTCAAAATATTCTAAATACTACATGGAACCGAGAAAATAGTAGCTCATACCACGTTTACTTTATATTTTGTTAAAATAGTAGGGTCATAAGACGTATCTTTAATTACAAATTCTGTACTTTGTAATATGAAGGAATAAAATAATCGCAGAATGCTCATACATACGAGCATTCAGTTGATATAACACTAAACTTAATGGGTATTTAATTGGTATAATTTTTTCAAAGGAATTAATGGTTGATTTAACCCCTCCCCCCTCCGACTCTTCCTTCTGCTGTCATACTTCATCTACGAACAGAATCTGGGATTAGGTAAGTCTGGCAATGTTACACATCAGCGTTGAAAAAGATGGAACTTCTAGTTCATGAAAAATTCATGTAAGTAGCTAACAGCGCGATGGGGATTTTGTGCATCTTTCCTGGCTAACACATTCCCCCAGATTTCATTGCAATTGGACATGTATAGGTTAGCATTATATTTGCTAAATATTTTAAAGAAATCCCAAGAAAATATAGTTTAAACGGTTTTACATCTATATTTATATTATATTTAATAAAACATTATCTCTAATAGCAGAGATGTGAGTTCAGTTCCCATGGCACACTGGAAGAATTTCTATACATCCCTTCAACCCTCGGTAACCTGCTGTTTGATAAAGGAACTAATAAGTTCTGAAACCGGTCACAGGTGCCTCGAGTTATTAATGAACAACGGATTCGCCTAATGCATAATGTTATTCGATTAAAAGAGATATTAGTCACTTTGGGTTTACAACTTGGACAGTTGTAGTCTTTTCTCAAGAGCATAAGGCCGAACACTCTCGTCGTTACTGGAAAGACAGCAGCGTCCTCTGACAGTCGACTTCAAAAGTGTTAAAATATTGAAATTACCTGTATTTGAAACGGTTTGCCTTTTGTTGATTACGTTATAGTATTGGTCTGACGCAGCAATTTCAGAAGTTCTGTTCCACGGCTATGATTACCCATCTCAGGAGATGAGTTTTCTCCCAAGGCTTTCAGCCTTGGGAGAAAACTCATGAACGGACACTTGTACAGACTTAATACACTTACGGTTAGGAGCGTATTCTTGAGGGCCGGTAATATCAATATATTTAGTTATTCATTGTATACGTAGCGTCTAAAATAGTTAAAGAAGCCTAAGTTGTATTATTAGTCATCGTTACATAACATCACCCTTCATATCTTTCATACTTAGAATAATTAACGCTTATCCAATATAGAAGATTATTGTATTAATTCATACTGGATACCACCACCAAGCGGCCTGTCGTCGGTGATTAGGTAGGGTACCCATTGGAGCAAAAGCTGACAACCGAGTTGTGTATTTAGAAAATGAGAGATGGCAAAATGTGTGTAGTTACGATATAAAATTATTTAGAGAATGAGGCTTAAAACCGAAAAAAATATACACTTATTTACTTATGAATGTAAATTTTTTTCTGTAGCCTTAAAAATAATAGTTTGCATTAGAAATATAGATGAATGTTCCATCTCTTTTCCTCTCCCTCTACAATGACACAGATTTAGTGATTATAATTTCATCTATCATTACAAAGAGTTGTTCGATATTAATATTAGTAGTAAAACTATGCGAGAAAGCAAGCTTAAACAGCATCAGCCAAAAAACAAATTATAATAAAAAAATAAACACAACAGAATTTCGCATTTCACTATCCATCACCTGTACTAGTCTGTCTAGTTCTTCATCGAATTTATTCAAACTACCCACTTCCTAAATAATCGAAAATTTGTTCTAACAATCAACCACCTGTTGGCTGAAGGCAAACTTCTGCACTTGTATCCTGAAACCACCCTTCGTCGATTTGAATTTATGCTCCCTAAAGAGCGTAGAGTCTGAGCAAAAAGGAAGAATACCTCAGCTTGCTCAATCCATTCAAAGCCTTATGCACCTCAATTAAATCACCTCTCAGGTGCTTAGTTTTCAAACGCTGCTGTTTTTAGAACTGAAGCCCTTCTTAGTAAACGCATTCTTTTGTTCCCTTCAACTCGTTGCCTTTCTCTGCACTTGTTCTATCAGATCTACATCATTCCTAAAATGATGCCTCCAAATAGGCACCAGTACTCAAGATGCTGCATAACCGTTGCCTAGTACAATGGAATAATCAACTCTTTTTCGCTGCTAGAAAAATTCCTGTATATCATTGACAAAACCCCATGAGCTCCTGGCAACCTCTCTGCACTGCTCAGAGAACTTCATATCTGAATGCACAGTTTCTCCCAGCTCGTTTTCGTTTCCCACTACCCTGAGTGCAGTACGACACAGTTGGTACATCATTCTAGAATTACTGCTATGTGCAGTACCTTGCATTTGTCAATGTTATACTTCAGTTGCACTGAACAGCAAGGTTCTAAGCAACACTTCTAAGCCTTATTCGGCTTAGAAGTGTTGCTACTTTAATCCGTCTGTCAACCTTTGTAACATCTTCAAACGTAAACATTATTGTGCTACTTCGAGCGAACTTCTCTGTCTTATTGAATAAAGAATGAATGCTACTTTCATTGAAACAATAAATGGTGTTTATTTGAAATAATGTAAATAGTAGTACCTGTTCGTGATGGGCACGCCTGTAAAGGGTGTACTTTTTATGAGTAGAAAAACGAAAAAGTTTTTATTTTTGTTTCGGTTTATATGTATATTCAGTTTCAACCCACCGTGTAGTTTGTTAGGATGAATGAAAATCCATACTGAAAAGATTATAAAGTTCGTTATACTGTAGTAAGAGACACTGTTTCTACTTACCTTAAGTAAATTCTTAAATAATTCTTATTTTCGGCTATAAGCTAATTTTAACTTTAAAATTAGTTTAAAAAAAAAAGAAGTTAAATTAATTTATTTATTTTCTAAGTAACTAATTGAAATTTTTTTATATACCTTTCTTTTTATAACTTTATTGCCTTTAATATATGAGATATAAAACTATTTGTGTGGTTGTAAGTACTTCATTTCATATCAATAAAATCATTTATTGCTTAACTGGATTTATACACATAGATAATGAGATAACTATAGATGAATGCGGATAATGTAATAAATGCAATAAATGCAATACAAAAATAATTTTGCTTGTTTTTAATTCCAAATATATTTGAAAGAGGGAGATGATGCTGATCAAATAAGTCAAGTTTCATCACAAATTTACAGCAAGTGCTGTTCAACGTGTCTAAGAGGCAGAAAACAAGTTTCAGAAATCCATTGGATTTCTGCAACTTGTCGGATTGTGGCATTTTTCAAAGATGGCAGATTTCGGAATAAGTCTAGTTCCACGAAACTAGTGCCTGCGTGGGCAACATAGTAGTTACTCCCTACTTCCCCGCACAAGTGGAAGATGCCAAGGTTCGAATCCCGTCAAGTAGCGAGAAACTTTTATAGGTTTTTTCACTCCGTGGCTGAGTTAGTCGGTCTTAAGCGTGGACAGCAGGGTTTTCAATGCCGGAAACTCCAGTTTTACGTACAACAAAACAAGCAGATCGATTAGAGAATACACGCAGTTAATGGACATAATACACACAGGCAGATGAGTTAGCTGTCTGCAACCAAGGTTGACGTGAGTGTTACTCTGAGCGTGCATTATGGGGTGGCGATGCATTACCGTGCAATAGCGTTATAGTTTCGAGCGTGTTTCTATCCTGAAGGATAGATATGATGTTTCGGGGTAAAAAGTGTCGATATAACGTCGATCTGTAACTGTGCAGGTTTTCAAATCAGTGTAAACGTCCCACAAATAAAAGTGGTCCAGTGACTGTAAGAACCACACCACACTTTATATTTAGCGCCTGCAAGAGAAGATTCGTCGAAGACAATTGGTTGCGGCAGTGAATCCTCTGACTTGTTATTGAAAAACCCGTATCCCCTCCGATCCCTTACTTAGGTTTTAGTTTTCAAAACCCAAGCAAAGAAGGGTAACATTTCTCTATTTATAGATGCCTGCAGGCCTATCTTGTTCTTTATTCTGTTTTTGCAACCAGCATGATTTGAACTGCAAATGCAATGGCTTTAGTTCTCACAGCAGAACAGACTTGCCTTTTCAACGAGTTGGCCTGGTATTGCATTACATTCAAACAGATGGCCTCACCAAAAGGTTAATTGGCCATATTTAAAAAGATGAGACTGCTGTAACAGCCTATTTTTGGAACAAATGCCCCCTTCCATTAATATAAAATTTTCTGACATCTTTAAGTGAAGAAACGACTGGGGAATTTTCACAACTTTTCTATTATCGTTTGATCAATAGAATACTATAAAAATTCTGAAGGCAGCAAAACCTTTATTTTTCTTAATGATTCAATATAGAAGTCGATAAGTTTAATTTAAAAATCTAACATGGCTGAAATTGATTACTCATAATGATATTAGACTAATAACACTTGACATTCTGGGCATTGCCGAGGATATTAATAAACAGGAAAACAAAACAGCGATTTTTAATTTTTTTAAGAATAAAACACAAAAATTATCAGCAGAATGAAATGAAGGCAGCTGCAGATAAATTAAACTTGTGCTACGAGAGAAACGCGTAGCAAATAATTTAGAAAATATCTTTCTTTATTTCTGTGTATTGAAACAGGAATGGTTGTCAGCTGCACAATTTAGTCCTTGGTCCTTTGGCATTTCAGCCGTCACTGACCTATCTGACAAACACATCTGTTGGTTTTTGACATATACGTAACGGCCAAGCCGGAAGCGCAAAATTTTGAAATTCCCCATGAATGGAATTTCAAAGGTGAAAGATAAAACCTTCATGTTATTAACACCTCGTTGTAACAGCGTTTCCTTACATAATTATATTACTACAATCCTTAAGATTTGAACTTTATTCTATAAAAAGAACTAAGCAATTTTTCAACCAGTATGCAATCTTCCGTTTTGTCATCATCCAGCGTGATTTAGGAGACTCAATGGGATTTAATGAATAACATGTTGGTTAATGTACGCAATGCGTTATATTTCAGACAGCCATTAACAAATATTATGAACTCTGTCTCGGCAATTGCAAATATTAATAATTTATGGTTATTCATAAGAAAAAAAATGAGCAAAAACTAGACTTTTATGCGAGAACCGGGAAAATTAGTTTTCGCGTATCCGCCATATTGCCCATTCATTTCTCTAACCAATGCCTAGCAACTAACGTATCCAGTGCTTCACCTACAATATATGGTATATGGATAGGCTATGTGATTTAGTCGTATGAAAAAAAATAATAATAATAACTGCTGGATTTCTGTTGGTCAGTGAAATTTGGGAATGTTGGACAAATCTTTCTGACAGGCCCGAATATAAAATTTCATGAAAATCCGTCCATGATAAAAATTGCTGGAATTGTGTTAGTACAATTTTAAGGAATATTTAGTATGGCGCATGAAATCTTTTTAAAATTCCCAAATATAAAATTCGTCCAGTCAAGTTGTTACATACGGGCAGGCAGACAGACGGACGGACATAGTGAAGATTTAGCCAAATCATGTGTATATGCTAATGCACCCTAAAAATGTTGACAACTTTTCCTGCTTCGTTGAATATGCAGTTTAGTATATGATACATTTATTGAAAATAACACTCAGATCAAGTTCAGTTATTATCCGAACACAACAGTCAGTCAGCTAAGGAAGTATCGTTAATAAAATTGGGTTTAATCTGGTCAACTGTGTTATATATCCTATTGTTAGAAAATATTTAGTTATTATATACAAATGTGAAAATTATTAGTATAATTATCAACATTATTTTATGAATACTGTTTGGATCCAATCAACAATCATTTAACAACCGATACAAGAATATCTAAGGAAATTTGGAAACTACTGCGTGCTGAAGGAAATCTCACCTTTGAAAAACTCTAGAAAAAATTAAATTGTCATCTAGAACGTTATTTGGAAACACAATGCATCGACAATCTCATATTATGAAAATAATCACCACGAGTTACCTCAATGTTACTCCACAAATAAACAGAACTGCATCCCTTTTAAGGAGTTCGATTTTTCATTTTAATTTATTTTTTTAATTGATGCATCGGTAAAAGATTGAGAGTACTCAACTAGATAATAGTTAATTAAGCATTGTCCTCTTCAGGAACAGTAAGAAACACTTCTCGAAACGCTCAGTTCTTGTACGTAATCAGTAAAACAAATTCTTAAAGTTGCTGGTGGTGACGAATGTTTTCCCTTGAAGTTGTTGTAGAACGTATCATTACTCTGTATTCTCATAACAGGCACACTCAATATTTATTTATTTATAGTTAAAAACAAACAAAAACTGCATTTCTTCTAGCTTCCTTTAATTTTAACTTACGAAAAGTTTTATTTTTTAATATGTGTTTTTGCTTTCCGAAAACGGAACAGAAATCTTAAATTAAAAGTTTGGAGAACTGCCTGAAATTCGGAATTTCACTTGAATAAACAAAGCTTGGAAACATTTCCAATAAGTTTCAGTAACAAAAGTCCATGTGTCGGGTTTCTACTGCGCATTCAGTAAGCACTAAGCCTTGCCACCACCTCACCAAGGATTTTCTTTGAAAGTAAGGCATTACATACCTGTACAGCTTTCCTACTGACGTGGTTTCAGAATGTTTAGGTACCATAAAAATTTCCTTGCTCAGTTTGGACAGTGGCGAATCAGTTCTCTCGAGACGGCTCTTGCACAGACGTAAAGACAACTTCTGGTAGTCATTTCATTTTATGGTGTCTACAAGGGAGAGGCTTTATGTGTGTGCGTCGGCCGTCAGAGAGCTAAAAGGCGAGTGGGAAATCAACAAAAATGAAAGAGATAGTAAGTACATACAAATAACTTTTCCTTTCGTTTTCTTTTTCGCTTACAGATGGATAGTTTAATTTTCGCAAGACAGTGGAAACTTCTTAATAGTAAGAAATGTTGCTTTGTTGTATAAATAATAAAACAACAGATTTTATCCAATTTATATATTTTTAAATTCAAATATTTGAAAAAAAAAAACTGAACTTTATAATCAAATACTCGAATTTGAAATTACTATTTAAACTACTGTCTCCGTATTAACAAAAAACAGATACATCCTCCTATCACGTCAACGCTTTATAGGTTTAGATATCCCGAAACACACCAATTGTATTTTAATTTTAAGTGTAAATTTGCTAAATATTTTTAAATTTTAATCTTTAATTTGAAAATTTGCCATGTTTAAATTTTTACACAGTTGCGGCAGTTTTACAAATGGAACTTTACGTTTTAACCATTTAAATAATAATAAATAAATAGTTCTATCAACTTTTTCAGTAAATTGTTTGCTCACTCTAAAATATACTTTCTGTGAAATTTCCATGGGAATTCTCGGATCCAGACTGATATATATTAGCGTTGGCAAAAAAAAAATAAATAAATAAATAAAATAAAATAAATAAATAAAAATAAATAAATAAAATAAAATAAATAAATAAAAATAAATAAATAAAATAAAATAAATAAATAAAAATAAATAAATAAATAAAAATAAATAAAAATAAATAAATAAATAAAAATAAATAAAATTCGTTTCAGGAGAACAGAATGCCATATATATACACACTGTATACATATTATTTCAATAAGAATACTTTAATTCATTAGCAATCAATAATCATCAACGATAATCACTGATCAGTTCAACAGCTTTGCAGTTGTTTTCTTTCATTTAGTAAGTCAGATATAGTCGTTATTCGTTAGTATATTAGTAGTCTATCAGTATTTCATTATTTTTTTTCTTAGAATATAGAGACTATGTGAATATACCAAATCTTTTTTCATTCTTGATAGAGCTGTATTTACATAAATAAAGCTATTCTATTTTGGTATGGGTTCTAAGTTTTATTGATGATATTGATCTATTTTTTATTTGATCTCCAGCGACATTTTAAATTTTTATAACAACCTGATTAGCAACCAAGCTTTCATAGCAGATTGTAATAGTGGAAGTAATTGTATAATACGCATTTCCTTACAAACTGTGCTCTAATCCAAGATAAGACTGGAGTATTGCATCAGTGAATACGAAAAGGACTTAGAAAATGTACTCAGGTTTAATCAAACCAAAATGACAAGAAACTCAAAAGAAAATAAGTATGAGATTCTGTTTCAAACTATGTTGTTGTAGTTTTCTTTTTACATCACTAAGGCTAAGGGGTCTAAGGAGTAGCATCACTAAGGAGTCGGTGTATTCTAAGGCCAGTTTACCTGGATGAAATATCTGAGTTCCTGTGTGAAACCAGCCACTCTAGATCGACTAACTGATTCTCCGTGTGAAAAAAAGCCCATAAATGATTACAATAAATAACGTATTATATGGTGCAACCTTCAGAAAGGGAATAAGCAGTTACGTTAGCTAGTTTAGTTTAGGGCAATAAATATTTAAAAACATCTTTATCTTATATAGGTGATCCGTCACTTATCTCCTTCCTCCCTTGGAATTTTCTCAGCACGCAACTATTTTTACGTAATTGCAGATCAGCTGGTAAAAAAATAACTTTCATCCGACTCTACTATATAATATATAAAAATTGAAGTAATTAATTTTTATCAGAAAAGTAAGGAGGGCTTTATTTGTTCGTTAGCTGCCATCTAAGAGCAGGCCTTGCATAAAGTATGAAATCTATCCAATTAAAAATTGATTAAATGGCTAAATGTCAAAAACTCCTACTAGAACTTGAGAGAATGAAGCTGTCAAGTGGTGTGTAAACTTTAGCTGTCTTCAAGTGACTGGATTTTTCTCTCCCTGTTTTCGACAAAAAATAATAAAATAAAACAACCCAAAATTAGTTCGATTGGGTTATTACGATATACTCGAATAAACACTCAAGTGCTCTTTTAAACCTCAGATATTTACACAAAACGAAGTAATCTTGAAAGCAATGGGTCTCATAGTTAAAGCAACCACAGTTATTAGACAGAATTTGTTATTTAATTCTTTTTATTTATTTATTTTTTTTTTAAGGATCGAATTTGGCATAGTATAAATGCGACCATCCCCAACATGACGTGATTGTTGATTTCTGCAGATATCTTAAAGGATTTTATATTTGTCTTAAATAAATTTTAATCTGGCAGAGTTATTCTTATCATAAAACAAAATGGCACCGCTCGTATGATGCAACATTAAAAACAATGCGTTTTGTTTATTGATAAAACAAAGTTTCTTCAGTGGCAAAATGGTATTTATTCCTTTTTAACATAAACAGGATAGAGATGAGACTACTTTACTTTTCCTCTCCCTGCGGAACTTTCAATGAGTTCCGCTTATCTTGCAGTGGCAACAGATCTCTCTCTATATAAATTCCTCTCGTATCGCTAGGGTCATAAACTCGTCCTGTGTTATGGGCTTTTCACTGTTCCTGAATGCGAGAACAGATGTAATAAATTATGTACATACTTCATGCACAGCACTCGACTTTGGCGTTTAGTATGACCGTGATGGCACAGTTGGTGCGTCTATCCTTACTGCCTTTCGGATTTTTATCTCTTGACTCAGAAGTTGTAGAAGATCCCATATCTTTGACTCTAGTGAAATCGTAACAGATTATAGTGTATAGTATTTAATATTAAGTTGCATTTTTGACGTAGAAAAGAGTAATTAAATACATATTTTTTTATTATTTATTGATCATTCGCATTCATTTAGTACGACATTAAATGTCAAAATAAAACTCTTCTTTCTTGTAAAATGAATTTTATTAGTGGTCATTCAAAGATAATTGCAGCTTCAAGAAGATATTCATGTCTTATGAATCTATACTCTGATTTATATTGAATTATATGTTAATTCCAGCATAAATTATGATATTAACAGTGTTTCTAGTTAGGCTTAATTTTCATATCGCGGATAATCAAGATTGCATATGACCAAAATAAATTAAGAAATGGATAAAAATTTATTGATTTTAGATGGGTAACCGAACACTAGGAAGAAAATGACTCCCAACTGAAGCATTAGTTTCAAATCCATTTTAAAAAAACCAAACAAACTTGAAAACAGTATTTAATTTCTTGTAATGTTATAAATTATTTTAATAGTTAAATCATGAGCAGATTTTCTTAAAATTTATTAATAATAACTATCAGTAATAAATTATAACTAAATTATTTTATTGTAAATAATTAATTAAATTTTTAATAATTGTTTAAAATATTTAAAAAGTACACCCTTTTAGTAAATATAGGTTAGGTAGGCTTCTAATATGAAAATAATTTAAATTGTTAAATGAGTCACTCTGCAATTAGATATACTTGCTCTTAAATTGATATTTTTGTCTTTGAGTGGAATCAAGCTTATTTATTACTTTTTTCTTTTTCTGATTTACCATTCTGCACTGTATGATCTTTATATTCTCATTTTATAAATATTGATTTTTCAGTGAACACTCCAATAAATAATTATCACTGTATCTATAAAATGTTTAAAACTTACCATCATCAGAATCGTACAAATAAAATATTGCTTTCCACTGATAGAATTTTATTACGTCTATAATCGCCTTTAGATAGAGGGGTCTCATACTTATTCCATACTGCATAGGACGTTCGAAGTTTGTTTGTGAATAAGCAGGAGTCACAAATGGCATATGAAAGGTATTTGTGTAGGCAGCTAAGGTTTCGTACGATGGTTCACTTGTTGGTGCCACTAAAGTAAATATCCCTCGGCTCATCTGCATGCACACTAGAAGAGGAAAAATGAAACAGTTAATCATTATGATAAAGTGGGTAAACAGTGACAATTTTGACATCTGAAACAGAGAAAATTCACTAAAGGTTTCTCTTTCCTTTTTTAAGACATTTTTAAGAAAAATATTTTAAGACATTTCGCTATATTTTATGTGCAGTGTGTAGTCAAAACATTATGGCCACTTACGTAACAGTAGTGGGTCCTCCTCTTGCAGCCAGTAGTGCTCCAACACAGACGGGCATGGACTCTATAAGGTCTCTGAACGTTTCGGGAGGTATATAGTACCATCTCGCCAGAATTGCATCGCGTAGATCTTCGGCAGTCCGTGGTGGAGGATCCAAACGCCGGATATGTCGATCTACATAATATCTCAGAGATCTTCTATGGGATTCGTAACCGACCAATTTGGCGGCCAAGGTAGCACCTGGAAGTAGCTTTTTCGTGTTTGGCAAACCACTCTCGAAGAATACCAGCAACGTGGTAATACGCATTATACTGTTGGAACACCTTGTGCCATTCGGAAAGATAGTTACCATGAAGGGATGTACTTGATCAGACACAACAGATAGGTAGTTTTTATCACCCAGAGTGAGATCTAAGGGAATGAAGTGTCCAAGAGATTTCCTGAAAAACATCCTCATACCTGTTTCACCATTCCTCTCCGAAGTTTGTCTCCTACCCTCCATCTACTGTCCACAATGCATAGCACGAAACATTCTACACAAAACGAAGCAGTGATCAATATTTATACCACCGACGACTGACAATCGATGACTTTTTCCCAGTCGTCGATTGTCCAACGACACCCTTCAGATTAGGCGTCGTTCATGATGGGTGGCCATAATCATGGGTACCTAGACTGAGCGCCTACTCTGAAGGCCCATATGAGAGGGAAATTCGTTCTGATCATGGAAAAACCGCTGGTCGTCCCTTGGTTAAAGTCCACAGTCAGTCATTCCGCCGATTTCTGTCTATCGCTTCGCATAAGGCAGAATAGCTTACGTTCATCATGATTATTGGTGAGGTGTGAGCGCCGCATTAGCCCAGCGACTGCAGCTCTCCTCACTCTCTGCCCACTCTTGTAACACTAACTACAGCACTCCGCGAACAGCTCACAAGATTCGCAGTTTCCGTAATAATGTTACTTCCCAACCGGTATACAACGATCATCCCATTTTCGAAGTCAGTCAGATCATGTCCCTTTCCCATATCGGTAAAGTACTACGTATGGACCGCGTGCCGCCAACTTGAAGTATAAAAATTAACGATTTTTCTCACCACAACACTTATACCACCAAGCGGGGAGGAACATCTAAATTACTAAAACATGGGGGTGGTCATATTGTTTTGACAGGACAGCGTACTTCATAAAGTATAGAATACTTTATTACACATTTTATAAAGTATAAATAAATACTTTATTATTAACATGAAATCTTTATTAAATCACATTCCATAAGAGTGTTAAAACTATACATCAAAAACTAACAATGAATATTCGGAACGAATTTTACCTTATTAGTTAATAAAAGCATTTGTGACCTTTTAATATTTTCTAATATGAATATTACACTGGTTATTAAAATATTCACTTGTGCTTTATTTAAAAGCTGTCAATAAGGAGAACTGCGTTTGATGTATGGAACTCTAATGAGAAAGAAAAGCTTTGCACGAGGTCTAGAATTCACATTTTGCTGTATCGCATCTATCATTCGTAGCTAACGAAGCAAAAGATCAATATAATTGCATTGCAAGGGATGATGCTACTGAAAGCCCAAAGTGTTATAGAGCATTTTGTGATGGACAACATTTCTCACAAGAATGTGAGAAAATTGCTCCCATTACGCTTGTGGATCATCTTACGGTCTGCAATTCGTGGAACGTTTTGTGTAGAATATAAACATTTCCGGAGGTTGTAGAAATGAATTATGTGCCAGCTGCATGTAGTAAAATGTGCACAGAAACACATTATATCAGTAATGTTGCTGTATCCCCTACAATGTCTGTCTGTGGGTGATCAGCTTGTCTCGGTGTCTCCTTCTAGTTGAATCACAGTCCGTGTTTAGAAATACAACTTCCAAAGGGAGCTTCTCGGACAAGGTATTAAATATTTTATACAACAGAAAACATTGTCCCCGTAGCTGACTCGGAGTTGGCATTAGCCATCTGCTTGTATATTTTTTCTTCTTCTTGAGAAAGTGATATATCGCGGGTTAAATTTATTCTAATTCTTATAATTTATTTCATATTTTGTTACTATTTTCACTCATTATTTTGACTGTTCCTGAATACTGCACATTATCCTTCTGTGTTACGAGAGCTGTTTGAAAAGTAAGATAATAGAAGTTCTGCGGAAAAACTGTTTTTCTTTATTAGGGAAGCGTCTCACGAATAATGGCACATATACTGTATAATGTTTCTTTTCTTCTTGTTACAGAACTATGAATATCTTTGTTAATGTGGCTAAAACAAAATGTATGCTTTACTTTAAATGTTGACAAATGTAGAAGCACGCAAAGTTATCCGATTTCTGCACGCCAGGAGGGACTAAAGCCATAGAAATAATCAGGAACTGTGAACCGCATGTGGCCAACGGTTATGCCCAAGAAACAAGTTCGTTTTGGGTACAATCAGTTCACACAAGGCCAAAACAATTTACATATTGTTTTTAATAATGATTTTAAAAATAATGATTATAAATTATTATTAAAAGTATTTTCCTTAGCGGGTTAACCAGAGGTCAATTGCTCTCTTATGACGCCATCTCCATTCAGCTTCTTTCCTGGCATTATGATCATCAACGCGCGTGTGACCAAGGCACTGGCATAAGTTTCGGAACGCGATGCTATTAACAAAAGTAATAAACAAATATAAAATATGAAAATATACAATAAATAAATAATCATGTATTGCCAAAAATGCAGACAAGTCCATCATAGAATTAACAAAATTAACAGATACCATAAAAATAGATTAATAACAAATGAAAATATTCGAGTTCAGGGTGCAGCTTTATTTGGAGACGATATCAAATTGACATGTATGTGGCAGGGTTCGGAGTTGTGAACCCTTTATCAGCTTTTATGTCTAATTGGCACGTATGTGGCAGGGTTTGGAGTTGTGAACCTTTCAACGGTTTTTGGTCGGGTTGGCTCTCTTATTTCTGTAGGATTTGCTGTAAAGAAGCTCGTGACATTCGATTCCATCTTGATTAATTAGTCGAAGTGCAGAGTTGGGGAATGGTATCAGAATCTGTAGCAGAATTACAGACGAGTTGTTCTTTTCAACTAACCACACAGTCCCTTAGGAGTTTCGTCTCTCTCCAGGTGTTGAAAAACATCTGATGGGAAACTCGTTCGGTGATTACGGAGAAATTAAATGCACATAACTGGCGCTTAAACTATTTGATAGTCAGATTATTTTATGGTTAAAATTAATGATCGAAGTTGTTCAATATTTTTAAAAATTCTTGTTAAACAGCAATATAAAGGTAATTATTTTGATTATTTAAATGTAGATTGAAACAACCAAAATAGCTGCATTTCGATTTTGTTTCAATGTCGGTTAATGAATTATTTACCTTATTGTATTTTTCATAAAAGACTATCTTATTAAGGTACTGTGCGGTCCAGTTAGGAAGGTATTCAACATATTCATCTGTCTGCATATAAGAAAATGAGCTTTTGCATATCCAGAGGATGTTTTCCAACTATTGGTCATCCTAATAGAGGTTACCTATTTTTTTTATTTATTACATTTGAATTTCCAAGATCGGCAATCCATCATCCGGCACTATTCATTTTTCGTCTATTTTTAGGAAAATGGGCGAATCCTGCAAATCACTTGAGAATAGTCAAATTTATTTCTCGGGTTAGACACTCGCCCAAGTGTCGTGTCCGAACTTCCTCCCATTAGTTTTTCCATGCGACAAGTGGTATCTTCATGTTTATACCCACCTTACCGGTATATTCAGCCTGAATACTGTCTAAAAGAAATAGAAAGAAAGCAACCCAAAGGATTAAGATGTTCAGAACGAAAAAACAGATCGTTATTTATTACTGAAAAAGGTTAAATTGTTTAAAAAAATCGATAGCGAGACAGTGAATCAATTTTGTGAAACGAAACTGCTTGATTGAGTTGTGTATATTGTAAATAAAAGTAAAGTACGCATGACCAATCCAAATCCAGGTCTCTAAATTGCTAGAAAAAATATAGCTACACCTTTTTCAGGTCACTGAAAAAGGTGTAGCTATTTTTAATAAAATAATTACAATCAAATCAACACAACGCACAGAAAACATCTGAATAACAGTGTTATGAATCTAACCATAATTAAAACACTGAAGGTTGAAGAGTACAATAATGTTATTTGATGTTTGGATGACGTAATATCGCTCTGACCTGTTCAGTACGAGATGCTAATACAAACCTATTTTTTGACTTTCCATGGAACTGTCTTCTACTCAGTACAACAGCTGACAAAAATACTTACCCAACTTTCGATTAATGATCACATTCCCAAAACATTTTTTTTTCCTTGAATGACAAAAAAAAGTATTAAAAAAGAGAAAAATGTTTTGTTTTCAGTAGCGTCTGAGCGACACCTTGTAGTCTTAAATACAAAAGAGCACAACGTTGTGTAAAGCAATGTTGAAAAAGATACTGTGTTTTCTGACAAACTCTTTTTCAGGCTGTCATAGCGTTTTTTGTTTCGCTTTGTTTGTATGAAAGGATGTTTGTTAACAAACTTTCATCTGTTGGAAACACCGTTTGAAAAACTATGAGGAAGGCTCATTAACAGTGTCTTTGTGTTGCCTTCAATCATCTGGGACATTGGAACTACCATCGTAAGCCTATGTATAATAAAAGGGAAAAAAAGAAAATGCCCAAGGCATATAAACTGATTTTTTGGAGTGATAAACAGTCCTGTCTTTACTAGGAGAGAAAGAAGCCAACAAAATAATAATAAAAAAAGTATAAAAACAGTAAGCCCATGATGCATTAAATTTTATGCTCGTGTATGAGTTCAGGGGCATTCATAAAATTTATGCTAATTTCAAGGGATCGCCGTTTCACCGTGGCACATTATGACAACAAATACTGTTTCGAATAATGTCCATATTGTCTCAGGAGGGAATGTTGTTCATTCCTTGGCGTTGCTGCAGAAAATATTTCTTACCAATCCAAACATAAAAATGAAATATTAATATTGATATTCTTTTTACTTTGGTTCGTAATGTGTGTGAGAAAGCGTGTTCTTAATTCATGTAATGTCTTGTGCGCGCATATTTTTAAATTGTGTCCGGATATATTAGACTGGTTTGTCGTTGGGGGAAAGGGGTGTAGTTTATTGTCCACGCACATCTTAATTAGTCGTCTAATATTACAAATGTGGTCTCCAGGGTGATTCATAACTTTGCTACAAAAAAAGTAAATTTATAAAATTACTCTACTGCGCAAGTTAAGGTAAGCGTTGCTGCAGTAAACAGAAGAAGAAGAAGAAGAAGAAAAAGAAGAAGAAGAACTTAGTTTACTATCTCCAATTAAAAATATAACATTCTCAGGTGATCTGCAAAATTATCAAAAATAAATAATAAATAAAAGAATAATTTTGAACGGAAGTTTGCAAATTTTCTTATAATTATATCCTGGGGAACGATTTCTAAACGTTTAGCAGGGAGGATTGTGGTTTCATTTATTTGTATTCTTCAGTTTAAACAAAAATACACTCAAAATTATTAACAAATACATTAAAAGTACAGGTATTATACTCATTACGAATATATAGCTATTAACTTTAAAATAGAAAGGGTTTTTAGTTTTTTTTGGTTGTTTCTATAGTTCAGTGAATTAATTTCAAAACTTCGGTCATAAAACATATGTGGCATCTGTAAACCGTAAATCATTAAAACGACTGTTAAAATATGGCCGAACATGAAAACTCTGCATTGGATTAAATTGACTCTACAGGTTTCTGTACGAGTCCTCAGTTTCAAGTAAAATTTAATATTCACTCCTTGCTCGTCCATTCTCGAACATCGACTGGTTATCAAGAGATGATGCACAGTGTACAAACAACAATGTCTATTATGTCCCTATCAGAAACGTGCAAAAAGTTTAGTTTGATTCCATAATCGAAGTCTTCTATCATAAAAAATGTCTTTGACTTTTAAGGACACTTCAGTGGTTGTGTATAATATTTATAATATAAATCCTATGTTCAGAACATATGAAATTTTATAGGAAAATTTCAAGACAGGTATTTGCAAAGAATAGTTTAATAAAATTAGAATCGTCGGTTAAAACATCATTTGTCCATCTCAGCATTTCTTAAATTCTTTCTGGTGGAAGGTGCAAAGGTTTGAATTGGTCAACTATGCTACTGGGAATATATAGCGCAGTTCATTTAATAGGCGAACTTGTGCGGCTGCCTCCTTTCTGGTGAGTCATTTCAACTAAACAAGCAAAAAACAAAACAAAACAAAACAAAAAAACATGATTTTTTTTTGTCCTGTGACTGTGTTTGATTTTGATTTTATTGGCGCAAAAACGACTAAAGTTATACTGCGCCAAGAAAACCTGTGACTGTGTCACTCTTCAGATGTTCCTAAACAATTCTCAGGTTTTTAATGAATGGAGATTGAGGTTAGTAAGCAAACTTTACTGATTAGATAACAGTAAATCTTAAGTTCCCCTAATACAAATCCATAAAATCCTTTACTTTTAACTTACCTAATGAATAGTTAGCAGGATAACAGTTGAGAAACTCATAAAAGTAATTGGTCGATATCGTTATAAAATGTACAATGTAATTCAAGGTGAGAGGACGCTGGACAACAAATTTTTATCTTTTAATATATTTTTCCTCCCGAAGTATTATAATACAGCCTTTGATGAGCTGAACCAAAGCACACAAACTTAGAGGGAATGAAGGTTACGCTTATTGAAAATTTTAATGAAATTTTAAAGCATTACAAAATAAAATATACTTATTATTTTTTTTCATTCGCTTTTTTTTATTTGTAATGATGAGGGACTTCTCTGACCAATGTCGAGAAGTTCGCCATGATTGGTTGCCTTGTTCTACAAGATGGGAACAGCGATCATTAGTGATATTTTGCTTTTTACTTTTTAGTCATCCTCTAAGATGCGAAGCACAATGAATGAACAGCCCTCTTCTTGTCCTAACTACCTAATTTGGGGTTAAAATGAAATTTATATGCTTTCTTTCATAGGGTGGTTGGTTATAGACAGTGATCACTTTACGTGTAAGAAAAGCTGTCTGGTGAATTAAGGTATATTCGTGACACTTTGAAAGTAAGTTTAAATGCAATTGACAACAAAAACTATAAAAATGGCACGACTTTACCAATAGGTAATAGCGCTAGCACATAAATCAAAATTTGAGTACGTGAAAACAAAATACGAAATATCTTACTGACTAAAAGTGTTACAAAAAAAATGGACTGCACATCCGAAATAAAGTTTAAAAATACCAAATATCGTCACATTTTGGCCAATAGAAATCTCAAATAATACTTTTGGCCACTGGATATCTCAAATTAATCTGGTAACGTTGTTCAAACGCTTCAGTTGATCACGAGGTTTAGTAGTTCGATATTTATATATATATATATATATATATATATATATATTTTTTTTTTTTTTTTTTTTGTCCTATGTACTCTATATATTTGTTAACAATAATTTTTGTCCAATATATTTAGCCCTAATTTTTGTCCAGTATATTGTTAGCCATATTTTTTGCCCAATATATTGTTAGCCATATTTTTTACCCTATATATTTGTTAATATCATATATTATAGATTTTTATAAATAGATGCCTTATATTTTTGTTAATAAACGGATGAAACAAAACTTCTAGCCAAATTCTACCACACGACCACAAATGTTTTTAAATGCCAAAGTATGTGCTTATAATGAGGAATTGTCCGATAACGCCGGTCTGCATTTTAAGAAATGTGTTTTGATATTTTACTGGTAATAAGCAATCTGAAGTACATTTTTAATAGCAAATTCGAAAGTTACTTGAAAGTTATAAGAAAAATATTGGTTGAGGTACATATGGTTTATTTCGTGTTTTTAAAGGTTTTAGAAATAGGCTATTGTTATGTGAAAATACCGATAAAAGTACACAAAAGCAGAAACATTAAAAGGCTACAACCTCCTGTCAAGGAAGATATAGCCTTTGATATTTTTGTTATTTCTGTTTTGACATCTTCAGGCATGCATATAGTTTCCCTGGCTGTTCCTCCTTTTAGCATCCAGCGATAGTCGGCCATCATATTGACATTCCATCCCACTTGATACATTTTTACCATTTCTTCTACATTCCGATGGAATCTTTTTTCGTGCATTAACAGTCATATTGTAGCCTAGTTTTCTGACCTCCAGTACGTCACTCACGATCATCTAGTAATCTGGGTGTTTCTTGTTTCCAAACAAAATTGCTACTACATTTTTAAAGCTAGACTAGGCGTCTCTTTAAATTTCGTTCACTGATTCTTCAAATACATACATAGCCTAGCAGCAACTTGCGGATCAGAGGTCCAACAAAATTTCTGCTTTGATTTTTTTCGTATGTAAGCGATGGGAATTTAGTGCAAACATACTTCAAAAAATTTCGATATTTATTTAGTGTTCGTACGAACTGTTTCCTGTTTCATTAAACCTAGCTTTTTATGTAGAAGAGGTTAGAGTATTTTGTTTAAAGCTACTGGTGACTCTTTAATGTTCTTTGATATTGGTGTTAGAGATTGTCTTGGTGGCCACACTTTCCTTTCCCAATGTTTACTTCTTGTACGACCATCCCACAAGCACAGAAACCAAAGAATTTTTATGTAACGGAATTGTTGGCTGAATAGCATACCAAACAAGTATTCCTGTGGTCCCAAATGGGCTACAGGAATGGAAACATACTTGTTTCCATTAAGAAGGAGAAGAACCATTTGAGGCTTTTCTTCAATGACTCAATGTTTCGATGAGCCTCCACCCCATTGGATGGTTGGTAGAAAATTCCAAAAAAAAAAAAAAAAAAAAAAATCATACCTGCAGGAATACTGTTGCAATTTAGCATTGCATTGGTCCTTCTTCGGAAAAATGACAAACTAATTCTTTTTCACGATTCCGATTTTATGAAAAGGCTATTCCTGCGGCCAGTAGATTCTTGTATTTCACCCTTGAACCTGAAAGCTCTATAAACGACATCGACGAAGGGATGTGAAAATTTTCATACGACGTAAAGATTGGGAGAGTTGTTAATGATCATTATCAAGCAGACTTCCTTTAGGATGACTTGAAGAGGCGTCAACAGTGGTCAGAAAAGTGGTAGCTATGTATTAATACAGCAAAATGCAAGGTCTTACACTTTAGGAATAGCAACCCCCAAATAAATTATACATTTGGTAGTGTTGAAATAAAAACAAAGAGGAGGAAAGGAAACTGAGAATTATGATACAGGCAGATATGGAGTTTTCTGAACAGCGTAATCAGGCAGAGATGAAAGTCCGTGGTGTCCTACCGAGTATTTATCGAAAATTATCCTGTAGAATAGGGAGGTCACAAATCCACTGTATAAGACAAATTGTATTTTTTTTTTTTTTTTTTTTTTTTGTTAGTTGTTGGTGAATCGGCTTCTGTGGCCATAATGCACCTCCCAAAGTTTTTGCATTTTACTCTAACCCAAGCAGGAGGCGGGATTCGAACCCGCGACCTTTGGGTTGCCAGGCAGGCACTTTACCCACCTGGCTAGCCCAGTCGGCGCAAATTGTAAGACTGCATTTTGAATAATGTGTTCTAGTATGGAGACCTCATCTAAAAAAGATAGTGAGTTTCTTGAAAGGTCAAAAGACGGGGAAACTCGCATGATGTGATAAACAAAACGGCGACCATACGAAGAAAGACTTCGAATATACGGGCTACATAGCTTGGCAACTAGACACCTTAGAGAGGACCTGATTATTGTTTATAAGGCTATGAGAGGGATTGGTAAAATGGGACCATAAATTCAAATTACAGGGAAAGAAGTTTAGACTAGGCTGCAGAAAGTTTTCTTTTAGTCAGTGAGTCGTTGATTGCTATCACAAGTTGCTTCCGCAGGTTGTTGAGGCTGACTGAATAAACTCAAAGGCCAACTGGATAGTTACCTACATGAGCAGGGAAGTGCATAATTTTAATTCTTATCTACTTTTTTTTTTTTGGCCGGTGCAGCAAAGCCTGCGGTTCCTTACACTATCTTCTTCAAGTTCTCTGAGCTTCCCTTTTAAATCCTCCATAATTTCCTCTTCCCATCCAATCCATCATTCCAATTCTCCTTCTACAAACAGCTCTCTTCCACACATCTTCCCCTCTATCACTTTCCTAAGCATGCTTTCTCTTCTCTTCTCAAAACATGCCCTATAAAGTTATTTTGTCTTCTTCTAACATAACCTCCCCTAACTATATAACTTTACGTACAGCACGACTTGGCGCATACAGGAAAAGTATACTAGAAGTAGAAAGGTGCGCTAAAAGAAGTAGAAAGGTGCGAAAGGACAGTAAAATGAAAGTTTAAGAAATATATTGCTGAAAATAAATCATTTGGCTATAACGTTACAATTCAATAGCTGGAGAAAACCACGCACTTTTATTTGCTTGCATTTTGGATATTAAGTTATTTACATAACATAAATTTAGTAAAAGCAATTAATATGGTATGCAAAGTGTTGCAGTGCTAATTCCGCCTTTCCCCTAAATCTATAGTAATTATATTAATTATAATGTCTCATAGTTCCCCTATTTAGTTATTCCCCAAAGATCCATTTATTAACAATTTTAGAGTGATTAAAACTAAGTATTAAAGCAAATTAAATGTCCTTAAATCTTTATATTGGAACCTGTTATAATGGCGAATTAAAATATGGCGAAATTAGCCACAGCAACTTTGTAAAACAAGACTCTACATAAGCATTCTACAGTTGCTGGCCGGCGATGCTATCTTGGGAGCCACTTACCGGGTTAAATTTCTATAAACACAAGAGATGCGCTTAACTTAACATGCAAATAATGACGACAGAAAGAGGGGGGGTCAGAGAAAGATATACAGATACACCCGTGAGAACGGATATGGCCGATTCCTCCGAGCATCGTAAACTCGGTGAATATGTAAGCTAGAGACTCTTCATTTTCCTAATAAGGAGCTGGTGAAGTGTCTACACGTGTGGCCAGAATGTTTGATACATGGCATGGCGTAATCGAGAGATGATGATCACTTCGCTTCGCTCCTTAAGATGAAGTGTCTTTTTGACGTAGAGTCCGAATGTGCGAGGACGTGGGAGTTCTCCAATAAGAGAAAGAGAATTATCTAAACAATAAGGAAAGACAAGGAGTATTAAAGCGGGTCCTCGGGAGAGAGAAGGGAGGGAAAAAAGAGACAGACAACGTGAAGAGCAAAAGCTACCGGAGAAAAGAAGAGGAAAAACCAGCGAACGAACGAAGGAGAACCTGCGACCGAGAACGGAAGAGAAATACGGCAATCCCTGTTAAGGTAACGGACGCCCGAAATAACGGAGTATCGAGGAGATTAGCTATTCAAGCGAAAGGAGTATCTTTAGTTGGGTAAGTTAGTTGAAAAGGTATAGTATGAGAACATGAAACTGAACAGATGGATTCTTTCTAGCCTTTTATAATCTTGTAACTAATAATTGCTGTGTCTAAGAATGATAACTCTAAAGAACATGATCCTATTGCTATCATAATGTTTTGTTGAATTTATATCACTGAAAGGACTAAAATGTGTAAGCTTTACTTGTATTAAACTTTATTATGTTTTGCATTATAGGAGTTTCTCTTAACTGCCAAAACCTCACATTCAACCACTAAAGTAGTAAGGCAAAACGTTAAAACATGATTCGGAGGTAACTGCGGTTATCGAGTAATCAGTTGCATGATTACCCGATAATAATAAGCACAACGCAAAGCCCAAACTGCGGGGAAAAAGGGTAGAAAAGGGGTAAATATCTCCATCTCTCTTCTTCCCTGAGGGTATACGAGGTTTTTGTCCTAACCAAGCCACTAGACGATAAAACAGAACGATATTCCAGATCAGGCGAGATGAACACAGTAAAGCAAATTAAGATGGCAGACCAAAAGAAAAGTGTCGGAAACAACGTAACTACACTTAGAACAAAAAGTATAGGTTATGCCTAGACTAACTAGTTCTGATGCGGCCACACCCTAGTACACACAAGACCTAAGTAAGTAAGTGAAACGAGTATATATCTATGCAGCGAGTATATGTGCAGCGAGTAGGTGTGTGTGCGAGGTGACATGGTGCCGTGACCAGGATGGTTTTGAGTAGTGAAGAGAAACTGATTAAGCTTACAGGACTAATAAGCAGAAAGATGAAATGGACGGTGGTGTTTTTGAGTTCTTGGCAGAGAGAATTTTACTATACTACTTTTATTTAGTGATGATAAAATATCAATATTATTATCATTATAGTTGTTTGATAATGCAGAGCAAAAAGTAGCAACATATTATAAAGTAAAGCAGTTAGCTGCATACATTTTGGCTTGGGAATATACGCATGAACGGAAAAGTAGAAACTAAATAGTTAGTAATATAAACATACTATAAATGTTTTTAGAAGGTAAATAGAAGAGAATTAAAAGTTGCTGCTTGTTGCTGATGAAATTTATTGCATTTCTTATCTTTCTCTATATAGTAACTTTGTTTGAATTTTATTTTTTTAACTTTTGCGCGCTATATATAAATTTTAGAAAGCTGAATTTAATATTGATAATGTTTGAAATGCCCACTTAGCCATGATACGGTAAGTATATTTATGAGGAAAATTGGGCCTGTACGGTAGGCGCATTGGTATTAACTTAATATAAGCGTTTAATATACAAATATTACACAGCAAAATGGAAAGTCCAAGCTTAGATGGGGCAAATTTAGAAATTTCTGAACCGTTATTTCCCACACAACATGAGGCAACACCTGTGAGGGTGCATCCGCCTCAAATTGCTGGTTTTCTTAATTTAGTTCCGATGTACTTTGGGAAAGACGATGAAGGGCCATCGGCCTCGTTCTTTTTCGAATCACTGGAAGAAACTGCAAGCATTGCAAACTGGTCTGGCAGAGAGAAAATAGCAGTGGTGAAAAGTCGGCTGAAGGGCCCCGCCGCTGATTTTCTCTCTCACTCGATGGAGTTAAGATCCGAAAAGGATTATGACAAGTTTAAAGAGGCATTTATATCACGTTTTGAACGTTCACAGCCACTCATATCACAATTACAAAAATTTAGCTCTGCTAGGCAGGAATCTTCTGAAACAGTCATTCAGTTTGGCACCCGTTTAAACAATTTGTGTAGGGTTGCTTTTAAAACTGAGAATGAAACACCAGAAATAGTTGCGTTAAGAGATCAGACATTATTGGCACAATTCTTGAACGGATTAAACCCTAGATTGAAACGTTTAGTTCTTAGTCAAAATCCAGCCACTTATCAACTAGCGCTAGAAATTTCAACTCGTGAGGAACAAAATGAAAGATTAACTCAAACTAAACACGTTACTATAAATTTGGCCGAAACTGCTAACAATCGAACTTTAACTCCTGAACAAGAACAAATAAATTCATTACAACAATCACTAGAAGCATTATCAACGAACAACACTAATTTAAATAGCTTAGAAAGAAACTTGTCTACTCTTGCCAACAGATTTCAGAATTTCGCAGCGGGTATTGACCAACAGTTACAAGAAATTAGACAAAATCAGCGTAAGCAGGGTTATCTGCCTAAAGTGCGAGACACCGCTGTGAGGCCAATTGCCGAGAACGCTCCGCACAGCGTATTGTTTACAAACAGAGAAGCTGCGCGCCGCCAAGTTGGGTCGAATTACGGTAGACAGAGCAGAGCGTTAGGACCGTCGGAAAGAGATATAAACAGAGAAAGGAGTGAAAATGTTACGGGGAGACCACGTATCTTTACCCCGAGTCAAGAGGCGTCTTATCGGCAGGGCTATCGGAGACCAACAGTAGCCAGAAATGACTACACTAGCGCTCCACAAGTTAGGATGCCTTTTGATGACAGGGTAAGAAATCGTTTTCAAAATAATATAGGATCGAATACTTATTATGCTAGACCTAGAGGAGTGTTATATAGGGATAATACTGAATATAGACAACCTAGGGTATTCAATCGTAGGCAGATTAATCACATGGGAGTGGCTTCAGATCGACAATTTGGTCGAAGATCGAGTTGACAACCAAAAACTTTCAAACAGATTCCAAAACATAGTAAGTATAGTAGGGCAGAGCATGGTGTTTTCACAGCTGAGAACGATACAGAGTTACCCTTAGTGGCAGGCTTTATTCAGGGTATCCCAACAACATTTTTAATTGACAGTGGGGCTTCAGTAACTTTAATTAGTGCAGATATTTTTCACAAAATTAAAAATGACAGATTTTTGAAACAAAGGCCACCTGATGTTACTGTTTGTGGAATCGGGGGAAATATTGTACCCTTGCATTCGAAAATTACTGTAAACTTGACATTAGATGGAAAAACATTTATAGAACATGTTCTTGTAGCCTCAGATACATTAAGCCCTAGATATGAAATTGTCCTGGGTTCAGACATCTTACGCCGTCGTTCTTTTGTCATAGATTCTGGGAAGAGAATTTTAAAATCTTTACCACTTGGTATTTGCATGAGAGAAATAGGAGTTAGGGAGAAAATCTTAGGTGACACAAAACCCACAGTAGGAAAACTAACTTCTAAACATATCCTACCACCTAATACTGAATCTATACTAACAGTTCAGTGTAATTCCAAGTTTCTCCCAGGGCAATCAGTAATTGTAGAGCCGAATTATAATCTAGGCCGGAGCGATGTAGCTGTGAGGACTTCAATTGACCAGGTATCTCAGGACAGAAGGGTGTCTGTCCTAGTGGCAAATGTTTCTGATGAACCATTACATCTACCAAAACGTATGGGAATTGCTGTTATAGAATGTATTAAAATGAATGAAGTTAATTTTGCAGGTAAACAAGATAACAGGAAAAAGCTGCCTCCAGTGTCGATTAGTGACTTCAAGTTGAATCATTTGACTGATTCACAGCGACAGGAGTTGTCTCAATTGCTACATAAATATAGAGACGTTTTTGCTAATTCTCCATCCCAATTAGGTCGTTCTACAGTTCTATATCATAGAATAAAACTTACAGATGATACCCCAGTTGCACAACGAGCTTATCGAACACCATATTCTTTGCAAAACGAGGTCGATCGACAGATCGATGAGTTGTTGGATGCAGGCATAATTTCTCCAAGTACTTCACCCTATAGTGCTCCGATCGTTATGGTGAAAAAACAGCATGGATCAATGAGGATGTGTATTGACTTTAGGAAATTAAATTCTAAAACGGTCACAGATTGCTTTCCGCTTCCGTTAATCTCACAAATTTTGGACCTCCTTTCTGGATCTCGTTACTTCTCGGCGCTTGATATGCAATCGGGATATTGGCAAATCCCAGTGCATCCCGCTGATAAGCATAAAACTGCATTTACAACGGGAAGAGGACTATTCGAATGCGAAAAACTCCCGTTTGGCCTCCAGGGGGCGCCGGCTAGTTTCTCGAGAGCCATGACGATCGTATTGCAAGGTCTCCAAACGCAGTCTATTTTCTGGTACCTGGATGATGTGGTGGTTTGCAGTAAAACGTTCTCAGAACACATAGAACGGTTGGAGCTGGTGTTCCAGCGCCTGCGGCAGTATGATCTAAAGCTCAAGCCATCCAAATGTGATTTCTTAAAAGAAGAAATCACATACCTCGGCCATAGAGTCAGCTCAGAAGGGATCCGACCAGATCGAAAGAACATCTCAGCAATCGAAAATTGCGCTCATCCTAGAAGTGTGAAGCAGGTGAGAAGATTCTTGGGAATGACAGGATTCTATAGAAAGTTTATCAAGGACTATGCGAAGGTGGCCAAGCCATTAACCGATCTCACAAAAAAGGACACCCCATTTAAGTGGGACGAGTCAACACAGTCCGCCTTTGAGAAATTGAAGATGGCCCTGATAACAGAGCCGGTCCTTATCTACCCAGACTTTTCCCAGCCTTTTTTCCTTGCCACAGATGCGAGTGAGAGTTCCCTCGCGGGAATTCTAGAGCAGAATACAAAAGATGGGGAGAGACATCCAATTGCTTACGTAAGTCGACTTCTAAAACAGGCTGAAAAGTCCTATAGCACTGTAGAAAAGGAAAGTTTAGCTGTGGTGTACTCCATATCTCAGTTCCGCCCGTATTTGTATGGGAATTATTTTACGATCATCACAGATAATTCAGCATTAAGTTATTTATTGAAATTAAAAAACCCCACGCCCAGATTGACGAGATGGAACTTAATGATCCAGGATTACCGGTTTGATGTGGTCCACCGGCCGGGAAAAATGCATTTAAACGCAGATTTTTTGTCTAGACCAGTGTTAGAAGAAGATGTAAAGCCTAAGTGCTTAAAGAAACCCAGAACTGAAGAAGTTGCGACGATGTCGACCGGAATTACATTGGAAGCATTAGTAATGCCCAAGGAGGCTACTAAGAAATTAATGAGAACCTTACAGAGGGAAGACAACAGCCTAAACGCCTTAATCACTCAATTAGAAGGAAATGGCCAAGCTTTAGCTAAGATTCCAGATTCTTATTATCTAAATGAGGGGATATTATATCATTACTCCTTACCTGATGCTAAATCGACTCGAGAACAGCCATTTGAGCAAGTTGTGGTTCCACATGCATTAAAAGGTCAGATTTTGGAGGCTTTTGATTGATTTTTGATTTGGTAGTTGTTGGCGCATCGGCTTCTGTGGCCATATTGCACCTCCCAAGGTTTTTGCAGTACTTTGATCCAAGCCCGAGGCGGGAATCGAACCCGCGACCTTTGGGTTGCCGGGCAGGTACTTTACCCACTCGGCTAGCCCGGTCGGCTCATCTATCGTTTGACAAAACTCTACAGAAAGTACGAAGAAATTTCTTCTGGACCAATATGTACAAGGAAATTAAAGCTTATGTCAGTTCTTGCCCTTCATGCTTAGAAAGAAGAGGATATAATCCAAAAGCAAAAGCACACTTGCTGCGACTCCCAACGGAATCATCTCCCTGGTGTACAGTGAGCATGGACATCCTTGGTCCATTGCCGACCAGCCTAGATGGACATAAATATTTATTAATGGTTCTAGACTGCTTCACACGTTATGTGGAAGCAATACCTCTCAAGACACAGAAAGCAGAGGAAATAGCTACAGCTTTTGTAAATTATGTGGTTGCCAGACATGGAATCCCACAAACCTTGCTGACAGACAGAGGAACTAACTTCCTATCAACTTTAATGAAAGAGATCTATCAAAAACTGGGCATTAAGAAGCTTCAAACCACTGCTTTTCATCCCCAAACAAACGGAAGAGTAGAGAGGCTGAATAAAACTCTGGCAGCAATCCTATCGCATGTCGTGAATGCTACACAATCAGACTGGCATATCTGTGTTCCATTGGCAGTAGCAGCATACCATTCAGCTGTGCATTCTGCTACTCATGAAACACCAAATTATCTAATGTATGGAAGAGATCTTGTAATGCCACAGCATATTTGGACTTCAGAAACCCATCCTACATATGCCTCTTTGGAGCATTATTCAGAGCAAATGGTAGCGAGGATGCAGCGAACTTATGAAATAGTTCAGCAGCATTTGGAAAATGCTGCACAAACACAAGAAAAATATCGCTCTACTAAGGCCGTAGATAAGCAGATTAGGGTTGGAAGCATAGTATATCTCTATACTCCGACGGTTAAACCAGGTAGAACACGCAAGTTGTCTCGTCAGAGTAGTGGACCATATCGGGTTATATCTCAAGCATCTGAAGTGAACTATCAGATTCAGCATATATATCACCCTAGGGATAAACAATTAGTTCACGTGGATAGGTTAACTAAAGTCATAGAACGCAAACCGTTTCCAGAATTACGCTTAGAGCCGTCAGAAACTACTTCCTTACCTGAACAAACCTCTGAACACACAAAACCAAAAGAGGTATATGTGGAATCAGAAGAAGAAGAATGGCTTGACCCTGAGGTTTACCAGGTGCCAAGTTTGCCCGTTTCGATCCCGTTAAGGTATTTACCTAATAAGAGTCAAAAACAATCAACAGTGTTAAGGCAGGATCAACAGATAGTTTCACAGAGTCAAAGGCAAGAGGAGAATGTCACTTTGCCAGGCAGAAAACAGCAAGTGCATTCCCAGCCAACACACCAATACAATTTACGGAGTAGACATCACGAGCCTCATTTGGTATCAATTCCTGAGTATAAGGAAGAGAAAATACTTCCCCAGTCACAAAATGAGATAACGGCTCCTGAAATAGCCCAATCGACAGACGATGAAATGAAATGTAACGCTCCCTCGGGAGATATAGAGAATGACATTGAACTTCAGACTCAGCCAGCTCAGGTCTGCTCCGAGGAAAGGACAGAAACAGCACCGCCGCACTCTGAAGGTCTAAGTATATATGATCGACTTGTACAGTGGGCAACAGAACCTATATTCGAACCCGAATTTCAAGAAAACCAGGAAAGTTCAGATCAACCCACAGGGACCACTGCGCACAACTTAGTGCTGAGATTTTTGGATGCCTTGAGATGAAAAAAAAAAAAAAAACCCAGCTGTCTACTTCATATACTACAGTCATCAAAGAGTTAGCTCACATCATATCAGGCTTATCCATAAGCGATGACATACAACCGTAAGTGTTTTGAACTTGTGAAGCAAGACGTTTGTCTCTAAGCAGGAACTTAAAACAGTAACTTAAGAAATTTAATACGCATAAAGATTATGTTTTCAAAGGTCAATTGGCCCTCTTCTTATGTGTTTAAAGATGGGACCACCCGAAAACTTGATTCATAGATGGCGATTTCTGTTTTCAAGGGCAGTTCAAGGTCCAAGACTGATAGATATTCTTTTTCTCTCGTCCCTTACAGGTCAAGAGCAGTAACAAGGTCATTCGAAATGAAGATGAGTATGAAGAAGTCAAGAGGCCTATTGCTAATTTTAGTTCACCTGAATTATGCAGTAATAACCCAGGCCTCAGTGGAAATATGTAAAGTTGAACAAGGAGCATATAAATGTAAGATCGTGAATCCTTCGACAGCTTTACTTAAAGTAATTCCTGCTGAAAGCTGTGTTAAGACAAATTGTAAGGATTGTGTCAAACAATGGGTGTCGATGCTATTTCTTGCCAACAGGATGTAAGGACCCGTCCTTACATTAATTAATAAAAATTGTTAAATATTATGAGAATTTAACTGTAATATGAATAGTGGTTTTCTGGTAAAAACAACATCAGTTAAGTAGCACTGGAATTCAAAAATACCTTCCAGTCACTCCCTGTTTAGTTGTAGTTTGTTTGTATGGAAATTCTTTGATGAGTCAGTAAAAGTAAATAACCGTGACAAATCCCCATTAAGACAGAGGCAGATGCACCATAGTAAGGGCCAAGAGCACTTAAGTTGGCTCTCTTAGAAATTTCACGGTGGAACGCTAGTAGAGGTGGGCGACGTCACCAGGTGTGCGCGCGTGAGGTCACGGGAAGAGCTGTGACGTTTCTCAGTTAACCTGAACTTCCGCCTCTCGTTCTAGATGGTTCTCGTATATTCTAGGCCACGGAAGTTGGGAAGAAGACCCGCCCACGGAAGATGAGAGGAGACAAATGAGAGCACAGGAAAAGGGATGCGCAGATCTCCTATTGGCCAGGAAGAAAGTGGAGGGAATTTTGAGAGGGAGATTAGGAAGAAGTTTTCGTGGCATTCAGAGAGAAGCTTTCGTGGCATTCGGAAGAAGTTTCGTGGGATTCGGAAGACGTTTTCGGAGGAAGTCTTCGGGGGAGTTGGAAGAAGTTCTCGAAGCGGTCTGGAGAATGATTGGAATGAGTGGAGAACGATACAAAGCAGAGCAGTAGTCTAATTTGGGTGATAGCTGCAGACCTGAGGTAGATGGAAGAAATGATAGAAATTCTGCGTATCCCGACAGCCCGTAGGAATGTTCACCTGTAAGCATGGAAGCCGTAGCAAGGAAGAATCACATCCTGAAAATTATATAGGCAAAGCCAGTCTAATGAGTGGTCGAACCATTGACCTACTAGACAACTCCTCTATCCACGGAAGAAGAAATGCTGACCGGTAAAGAATATACGACCCTGATTGATTCCAGCCACGCAGTATCCGGTAGGGAGACACCATAAATCACCGAGATCCCCAAATGAGCGCCCCCGCATTCCAGTACCTGAATGACCGATATGAAAGGAAGCCGAGCAGAGAGGAAAGTTCCAGGCCAAACATGTAAGTGCTATAGAGTTTACCGAAATAGGTGTACCTAATTTATTAAGGAGAGGACTTTAGGAGAAATAAGTATATATATAGTTAAGGAGGGAGATTTAAGCAATGAATATATGTATAAAGGTGTAATGTATTTAAAACAGACGTAGCCTAAATTTGAAATGAAGCCCCTCATATAAATGCTTGATGGAAGGAGAGGGTATAATAGATAACTAAGAATTGTTTAAAGTTGGGAAAGGTTTTTATAATATGTATGAAATTGAAGGTTGAAATTTCAATTTATTATGAGTTGATTTGTGGAGAGTATTTCTGATTTAAGTAGGGGCTAATTAACAAGTGATATTATAAAGGTATAGAGGATTAACTGTTCAGAAGGGTAATGTTAAATTGAATTGATTAATATTTCCTGTTGACCTGATTGCAGAAAGGGTGTCTAATTGAATAAATGCAATTTTTTTACAAATTGAGACACGAACTCTGAAGGTTTTTGTGAGCCAGTTCATTGGCTGGTAGTTGTTGGTTTATTATACAGACTGTTCATAAGAAGAGTGAGAAGAATCTATGTAAAGTGTATGACACGACCTATTGAAGTCCCTGTAAAGAACATGAAGAGACACCATGACATAATGAATAATAATGTGTATTAGAGTAGAATATCTGATGATGAAACAATTGAGTTTGAACAAGATATTTACACATATAAAGGTTAATGAAATAACAAGTCACCAGCTAAATATAGTTTGAATAACTGCTATTGCTAGTTTTTGTATGATATGTTAATAAACATTGTTTTATTTTATATTCATGTGTTGGAGTCTGTCATTCCGAAACTCAGCCAATCCTGTGGAGAAATACTTAAAATAATTAAGGTCCCCTACGAGTCAGGTAATCTTCTGAGAACAAACAAGTCAGATGCTAAGTGGGAGGATTGGACTACGGGGATATACATTAATACAAAAGGAAAAGATACAAAAAAATAACCCCATAAGTAATAAACTTACCCTGCCCCCCACAATTGGCGATATGCCAGCCAGGAAAACTCCTCAATGGAAGGCTGTGTTTAGAAATGACAAAACAAAGATTCATTATAATCAGTTGCTGAAACTGTAAAATTCAGCTGGCGAGCCAGAAAGTGTAAGTTAGAATTATTTATGTATTATTGAGTTGATTATTGTAGAATGGATTATAGATTGAACAAGTAAATAACGGTGGATTTGAATAGGCAAGGATTGATTTAGCATTGAATTGGAAATTATTATTTATGTACCATTGAATTAATTATTGAGATTGATCAGGTAAACTTCAAGGATAGATAAGTGTAGATGTAAAGAGATAATTATTGATTTTTTTAATTATTAAAATTAAAAATTTTAATTCTTATAATTATTGGTTGTTGAATTTTTAGCAAATTGATTATTGATCAAGCAGGTAAACGTTAATGGTAGATCGAATTGGATTATCTAATATAGTTAAGGAATTGTATAACGATTAAGCGGCAGACTTATTGATTAGTTAAAGTTGATAGCTAGAGAGTAATAAATATAAAAATGCCAAAAAAGGGTAGGAGACGCGGTGAGGATTGCGAAAATTTTGGGGGCCACAGTAAGGAATATGAAGGCCAAGAAAATCCAGAGGTGAGAATGGTAAGCATGGTAGCCAAAGGGTCAGGACAAATCAAATACAGCAAGTATTTGAAACCATTTAAGGGGGAATCAGGTGAAAGAGTGGAAAAATTTATTAATAAATTAAAGCTAATTAAGGATAAGGAAGAGTTAAGCGATATGGATGTCATAACTATAGGGGAATTTAAATTAGAAGGACAGGCATTAGAAAAATACAGGCAGGCCACAGTGGCAGAAGAAGTAGAAACGCTCCACAGATTCACTGAAACATTAAGAAAATTATTTGGGAAAAAGAATGACTTGTTAACCAGCGTAGGAAAATTGGGAGGATACACGCAGACCACTCGCGAAACAGTAAGCGAATTCCACCAGCGCCTTCTAAATTTAAGACTAAATACAGAAACATCAGAATCGGAGAAACAGGCGTTCGAGAAGATAAGAACAGGGCAATTCATCACAGGGCTCCGCCATAATTTTAAAAAGGAAGTACTAAGGAAAAAACCCGAAACATTAACAGACGCTTACAACCTCTCATTAGAGGAGGAAATGCTTGAAAACTTTAGTAGAAATACGGGGGCAAAGGAGATAAACGCGATAACCGACAAAAAACTGCCAGAAACAGGGAAAGAATCAAGGGAGTGGGGAAGTGAAATCGAAGGGTTATCTAAACATTTAAATAGTATCGAAAGGAAGATGGAATGGATGATGGAAAGGCTCTCATTAAGCAATGATGCTAGGGAAGATCAGCAACAAGCTGCAGTGAAACAAAGATTGGGTAGAGAATTAAATTCACGAACAAACGAGGGGAGAGACAAGGATGGGGGTCGTAAATGGTGTTATAGGTGCCAGAACACCGACCATTGGACCCGCGACTGCAAAGTAAGACAGGGCGCTAGCAATAACTGGGAAAGGGGAGAGTATTGGGAACGAGACAGGTACCCACACTTTAGAAACCCCAGAAACATGGACCAGCACAGGGAGGAAAGGCATTGCGCTAAACATGGTGAGTACAGGAATGAACGAGAGCGCATTAACAATGCCGTAGTCAAGAGACATGGATCTTTTAGACATGCCCGCTGCGGGAGGCCATCATTACACTCAAACACCGCCAAAGGAAAGGCCATATCTTTAGGTGCGGTAAGTGCTAATGGCAGTAGAAACGACCTATTATATGTGAGAGGCAGCTTAGGAGGGGTACCAGGTAAGTTTCTGGTGGACACAGGAGCCTCGAGGTCTATTTTAATGTGGGACTACCTCATTAAATACTGCAAAAGGCCGAAAAAGGGAGATATAAGATGTTGCCGCGATTTTCTTCTGGAGGGGGTAGGTGCTGAAGAAATTCACACCGATTATATTGTCAGAGACAAGGTAAGAATACAGGGGTGTGATAACTTGGTGGCCCATTCATATTTTGTGGCAAACAGAATAAACAGTCGTCGACACGACGCAATACTAGGCACGGACCTCCTAAGGAAGTTAAGAGCCAAGATAGATGTGAGAAATGGCCGCATTACCTTCGGCAGTAATACCCAGGTGAGTCCAAAGGTAGACAGGAGGCGAAAGGCAGGCGTCAGAGCCCAGTATGAGCCAGAGAAAGGGGAAACTCCAAAGGAAGCTAGTGGGGAAGAATTAGAAGGGTGTAAGGCAAGCACAGATAATAAAGTTCTGGTTACACAAAACAAATGGAAATTAAATAAGAACACCAAAACAAATAGGAATAATGAGGGAAGGTGCCAAGAGAAGGGGAGGGTGTTACACGTAGGAATTTTGGAAACGAGAGAAAGGGTCAGTTTACATTCGGGAGAGAAAACACATGAAGGGGGAGAGAATGGCTGTGATGAGAGGGATCGTAAATTAAATGGAGCAACAGAAATTAAAGGAATCGAAGGATTAGGAAATTACAGAACTGAAGCTTCCAGTGAGGAGAAGGCACACAAACTAAAGGAAATAAACAGGATGCAGCAAATGTATCTAGGAGCAGTATTCGACGAAAATATGGGATGGGAGTAGTTAATGAAGCTTAATATAAGTTTAAGTAATGTCTGGTATATAAGTGTAATTAGAAAATATAGAAAGGCAATTAGAGGAGATTGGCTGTCGATAAAGTGGATCTGGGATAAGGTCATATCCGTCTGAGGACAGAAAGGAAAAAAATTTATATATGGAATATAAATTTTTTTTAGGGGAAGAGGAATGCTATGTAAGGACCCGTCCTTACATTAATTAATAAAAATTGTTAAATATTATGAGAATTTAACTGTAATATGAATAGTGGTTTTCTGGTAAAAACAACATCAGTTAAGTAGCACTGGAATTCAAAAATACCTTCCAGTCACTCCCTGTTTAGTTGTAGTTTGTTTGTATGGAAATTCTTTGATGAGTCAGTAAAAGTAAATAACCGTGACAAATCCCCATTAAGACAGAGGCAGATGCACCATAGTAAGGGCCAAGAGCACTTAAGTTGGCTCTCTTAGAAATTTCACGGTGGAACGCTAGTAGAGGTGGGCGACGTCACCAGGTGTGCGCGCGTGAGGTCACGGGAAGAGCTGTGACGTTTCTCAGTTAACCTGAACTTCCGCCTCTCGTTCTAGATGGTTCTCGTATATTCTAGGCCACGGAAGTTGGGAAGAAGACCCGCCCACGGAAGATGAGAGGAGACAAATGAGAGCACAGGAAAAGGGATGCGCAGATCTCCTATTGGCCAGGAAGAAAGTGGAGGGAATTTTGAGAGGGAGATTAGGAAGAAGTTTTCGTGGCATTCAGAGAGAAGCTTTCGTGGCATTCGGAAGAAGTTTCGTGGGATTCGGAAGACGTTTTCGGAGGATTCGGGAGAAGTCTTCGGGGGAGTCGGAAGAAGTTCTCGAAGCGGTCTGGAGAATGATTGGAATGAGTGGAGAACGATACAAAGCAGAGCAGTAGTCTAATTTGGGTGATAGCTGCAGACCTGAGGTAGATGGAAGAAATGATAGAAATTCTGCGTATCCCGACAGCCCGTAGGAATGTTCACCTGTAAGCATGGAAGCCGTAGCAAGGAAGAATCACATCCTGAAAATTATATAGGCAAAGCCAGTCTAATGAGTGGTCGAACCATTGACCTACTAGACAACTCCTCTATCCACGGAAGAAGAAATGCTGACCGGTAAAGAATATACGACCCTGATTGATTCCAGCCACGCAGTATCCGGTAGGGAGACACCATAAATCACCGAGATCCCCAAATGAGCGCCCCCGCATTCCAGTACCTGAATGACCGATATGAAAGGAAGCCGAGCAGAGAGGAAAGTTCCAGGCCAAACATGTAAGTGCTATAGAGTTTACCGAAATAGGTGTACCTAATTTATTAAGGAGAGGACTTTAGGAGAAATAAGTATATATATAGTTAAGGAGGGAGATTTAAGCAATGAATATATGTATAAAGGTGTAATGTATTTAAAACAGACGTAGCCTAAATTTGAAATGAAGCCCCTCATATAAATGCTTGATGGAAGGAGAGGGTATAATAGATAACTAAGAATTGTTTAAAGTTGGGAAAGGTTTTTATAATATGTATGAAATTGAAGGTTGAAATTTCAATTTATTATGAGTTGATTTGTGGAGAGTATTTCTGATTTAAGTAGGGGCTAATTAACAAGTGATATTATAAAGGTATAGAGGATTAACTGTTCAGAAGGGTAATGTTAAATTGAATTGATTAATATTTCCTGTTGACCTGATTGCAGAAAGGGTGTCTAATTGAATAAATGCAATTTTTTTACAAATTGAGACACGAACTCTGAAGGTTTTTGTGAGCCAGTTCATTGGCTGGTAGTTGTTGGTTTATTATACAGACTGTTCATAAGAAGAGCGAGAAGAATCTATGTAAAGTGTATGACACGACCTATTGAAGTCCCTGTAAAGAACATGAAGAGACACCATGACATAATGAATAATAATGTGTATTAGAGTAGAATATCTGATGATGAAACAATTGAGTTTGAACAAGATATTTACACATATAAAGGTTAATGAATTAACAAGTCACCAGCTAAATATAGTTTGAATAACTGCTATTGCTAGTTTTTGTATGATATGTTAATAAACATTGTTTTATTTTATATTCATGTGTTGGAGTCTGTCATTCCGAAACTCAGCCAATCCTGTGGAGAAATACTTAAAATAATTAAGGTCCCCTACGAGTCAGGTAATCTTCTGAGAACAAACAAGTCAGATGCTAAGTGGGAGGATTGGACTACGGGGATATACATTAATACAAAAGGAAAAGATACAAAAAAATAACCCCATAAGTAATAAACGTTACCCCACCCCCACAAGGACTTTAATACGGCCAGGCCATTTCATTTTGAAGCAATCATTAAAACAAAATGGAACTTCGGTTATATACCAGTGTAAAAGGGGAGATGAGGATTGTGAATGCTCTAAAAATAGTTGTAAAGGGAGCCTGGAATACTGTTTTGAAACTGAGTGCGACCAATTATCGCCCTGCTCATGTCAAAGATTAGCAGCCGAGACATCTTGGTTAATAGAACTAGGTTCGCAGGTCATTAAAAATCCTCCTATTGTCTCCTATAAAGTTTGTATAGCACCATTAGAGAGAAAGATACAACGTATTAGACATCAAAGACATTTGTTGTCAGATGAGATGGCTCACTTTGAAGAACAGGGTTTAAAGGTGATGTTTATGGATTCCGTTTTTACTTTGACACATGCAGGTACCTTAATCATACGAAAATTTGGAGCAGAGAAATCTTTTGTCATGGATAAGGAACCCCTTCAAGTGAGTGTTCCCCAGGAGTTCTTATTGACCCCGGGACCTTTAAAGTTTTTGTTTATCTCACAAAAGGGTAAGATTGTTGAAGGAATTATACATTTATTGGGAAGAGACGAGTGTCGAAGATTATCGTGTGTTATATGTTGGGATTTAATCCGGAATAGACATTGTTTGCCCAAGTACGTCACCTATGTGGTCTATGTGACGGTTGGATTAATGACAGCAATTATCCTTTGGTATGCGAAGCTCATATTAGGGTCAATATGGCAGGCAATGAAAGGTACGTTCCTTATGATAAAGAGTGTGTGGAAGATGTTCAAAATTGTGTGGAAAATGACTACATTAGCAGGACTGACTACTGGAGAATCAGTGAGAGCGACTGCAGGAAGGGTAAGAGAGTACATAGATCATGCACAACTGAATCTCAGACCGGAAGTAAGAGTAACATTGTTACAGATTTTAGTGGTTATGTCTACACTCCTTCTGTTAGCTGGAGCAACTTGCACAAACCATCAAATTTTGCAAGCGGAAGTGGAGGAGTGTGATGCAGACTTAGCACGCCCCTGTAAAATGTATACTAAAGCTAGAGTTACCCTAATGAATTTAGATTATAGGCAATGTCTCTGGTTTGTTTCAGGCACCCAACAAACACTGTTTCAACTGCAGCTAACATTCAAGGAAGTACGGTGCCACTGGCAGACGAAGCGTATATACTACACCTTCCCTACTGAATTGCATTTGATTAGTCAGGTTGCCTGCCCACAGAATGCATACTGTTCATGGGGGCGCCATTGCCATGATGGATATAATTTTCTGGCGCTGACAAAAGAATCTTTGAATTGGCCTGGTATGACAAAGTGTATCGCTGGAGACAGTGGTGCAAATTGTCATATAATAGATAGTCAGCCTTGTCTGCATTATAGAGTATGGTTGGTACCTGATTTCACTAGGGTGTATGAAGTCAGAAAGATTGAGGGTGTCACATGTCAGTATGTGGTAGAAATACAGTCTCAGTCCAATGAAACAGTCGAAACGATCTCATTAAGGAACTTTGCAATCACTAAAAATAACATCGAAATACAAGTGGTTGGCGCTTTCGACCAACCTACCGATATTCTCGATAGCCATCTAATTTTAAGAGTAGGAAATGATAAGGAAGCCTACATAGATCAGGCAGCGTTACCATCCAGACCAAAATATGGAGAGATCGGAGATGTCCAATCAAACTATAGTGTATCTAAACAATTCGTCTTCGATGAAAAAATGATACAATGTCATTTTTATGAGGAAAAAGTTACCTGTCGCAAGAGTGAATCTTATTTGGATTATATGATAAACAGTAAAACAAACAGGTTGCCAAAGGCACAGACCTCACATCACTTGGAAATCGAACCTACAGGACAGCTAACATCAAAAATGTTGCAAACAGCTCCCTTAATGGTCGATCTCTCATTTTCAGGATACAACATTTTTCTGGAAACACATACAGTGTGTCCTAAGTTTGTTGAAGAATTAAGTTCTCCATTGGGATGTTTTGCTTGTGATGCGCTAGCAATCTTAACCTTCCAAGCTATGTCGACATGTCTTGCCGGAACAGTAACGGTAACGTTCAAAGAAATATTAGTGGCGACAAGATCAATCAAGTTACTTGAGATGCCCACCATGCATACCATACAGTTTAAAACAGATGTGAAATGCCATCAGGAAAAGTTATGCTTATTGGGTAGAACCATATCAGAATGCAAGGAAATAGAATTCTGCTTAGAAGACCCTGCCTTACAAGTTATCCATCCAAATTTCTCCCAATTATCTCAAGTTTCTGGATATTCCCCAGGCCAGACTCCGTGGACGGCATGGTTTCAACAGTTTATAAGTGAGGGAATAACCTCTTGGTTTAAACTACCACTGCTGTTCTTGTTGGTCATATTAATGGCATCATTTGTTGTGACTTCATGCATCTCTTGCTTTCAAAGATAAAAGAAAAGAAAAAAATATATATATATATAAATATATATAATGTATTCTGAACTCAAGCCCTTCTGTTTCATTACTTATCAGTTCTCATTTCTCATTAGGCTGGAAGTTCAAAAAGGATGGATGTCTACAATAGGTCACCACTTCCACAATTATTCTTTACTAAGTTATCTGCTCTAGCCCGTTCCCCCACCAGGACGTCTCCGGATAATACGGCTTTCGACCTATATAGTCCAAGGGAATACTTGGTTCCTCCTTCATCAAAAGTTATTATTCAAACAGATCTTCAAATCCGTGCACCACCCGGTTGCACTGGAAGAATTCTACCACGGGTAGGCATTCCTTTAAATCACTACTTGGAAATAAGTGCTGAAATGCAGAGTTCGGAATATTTCAAAAATCTTGAAGTTCATATACTCAATTTTGGAAATACTGGATTTAAGATTAACCATGGAGATAGGATAGCACAATTGGTAATAGAACGAGTACAAGCTACGACGCTGACCGAGTTATCAACCTCTTTCCCTATAGGTAAGAATCTCAGACCAATGAGAGGGCCGGTAATCCCGTTTCAAATGCCAGTAGAAAGCTCAATATATTCTATGGCACACTTCCGACGAGGTACATGTGTGATATTTTCTCATAAGGTCTTTCACCAATGTCCTTATTTGAAGGATATCAAGTCAATAGAAAAGGATACAGTTCGGTTAGCCACTTGTTTTTCTGGTCTTGGTTTTGATGTGGTTATACACCATGATTTTACAGTAAATGAAGTCTTACAGGCTTTAGAACAGATAGCGGCTTGCGACCACACAGAAGCAGATTGCTTCGTAGGTTGTGTCCTGACACACGGGACCTACGGGATCTTGTATGCCCGAGACGGTAAATTTGGTTTAGAACAATTGTTTGCCCCATTTTGGGATAGTGCTGCTCCAACGTTAAAGGAAAAACCTAAGATCTTCATAGTTCAGGTCTGTCAAGGAAGTGATGCGACTATGGAAAACCCGGTTACGGTAGAGGACCCCACCATACAATGCGTAGAATCAGAGAACTCTTTGCAGGCTAACCTTTTGGTTGTCTCTTCAGTAATTCCGCATTGCACCTCATGGCAACATTCAAAAAAAGGCTCCTGGTATGTTAACAATCTTTGTGAAATGTTGGAAACAAGAGCAGATAAGGCCGACTTGCTCACTCTCCTCACCATGATTAATAAAAAAATGGTGTATGATGCTAGACTTATGAAACGGACAGATAGTAAGAACATGGAGAGGGTCCCGGTAATTACCTCTCTCCTAACCAGAGATCTTTACTTTTTCCCTAAATGGCAGCAGACTGTATTTTCCACGGCATCCACAACCCCTAAAAATAACTCAAGTCAAGCTTCCTCTACGCCATGCCAGGTAGAGACCCCTTCGACTCTAACTTCAGCTTTGGGCACAACCAGCGGTAGGAACTTGACAAGGACTGCGATCATTGAACCGAGACCGTCCACTTCAATTCAGGGGGAGACCCCATTGACTCAGCTTTACACTTTGCTGCAAGAGTTTCCAAAGTAAAAAAAAAAAAAAAAAAAAAAAAAAACCTACTAGATCTTACTGCTTGCGCATATATATATATGGATCAATCAATACACATATAAATATTTTAAAGTGTTTTATTTATCCTCTTCAGAAAGAAAAGAGAGGGAACTAGGAAAAAAATGGAAGTCGACCACCTCAAGAAGCAGATAACCTTAGGGGTAAAATGGGTGCTGAAGTTTTTCCGGATGCTTCTAGGTGTCAGAATCGGATGGCTATTCGTCACCACCTGGTCTGAGCCCGGAGAAGGAGAAGACCTTGGGACTACCACACATAAAGAGACCACCCCAGACGATCCTTCATTGATAGCAACATTAGAAAAGACCAAGCCAGTTGAGGAGGAGCCCTTCATCCAACCCGTTTCATGCGTCCCACTTGTCTCTGTGACACACACAGAGAATATCACACCCCGAGAAGAAAGAAGGAGGGGTGGTATTCCAGAAGAGGAGGATAGGAGAGAAATCAAGACGGATCAATTTCGATCACATTACAGTGGAAAGGTAAGGACCTCCTTTTCTTTTTTTCCCCAGACACGAGATACCAAAAGATATGGATATAACACTACCCCTGGGAAGACTCAGTACCGGAGCCGATACCATACACCTGCTTTCTCCACTCCAAATAATAGAGAAAACATAAGGCTTAAGTTTGAAGAAGAAGAAGATTGGGATCCAAGGCCAGCTACTAATTTCCCCACTAGTTCTCAGATTCAAAAGAATTCACAGACACTACAGAGCCCGAATAGGGAACAATCTGACAACCTCAGTACACTAGCTCCATCATATACTCCCCGATTCATTAAAGAAAGGGTCAGCGATCTCACGTCACGACGTAGGTCCACCCCTTTCCCCGTCCCTACACAAAACTGGTGTTGTATAGACATACAGTTTTGTCGAGACGCCCAGGGAAACCTTTCCCCTAAAGAAGCCGCTTTTATGGGATGCGATGGATTGGTGAAGAATACCGTTCTGAAAGGCGAAGGAGAATTTTTCGAATTGCCAAAAACCCTCCAGGCAAAGAATTTGTGGACCTGTGATAAGTTATTGGGCCTCCCCTGGAAGCGTGGGGCATTCTCGGTACAATTATTCGGCCCTTGGATTAGAGTCATAGCCCGGCCTTATCTCTACATCTTTATTAAGGGATTCGAAAAAGCCCTCTGGATAAAAGATGTGTTGCCGGACAAACAGATTGTTAATCTGGAAGATCTAGGCTGTCCTAAAAGGAGCCAGCTGCCTAGGGAGAGATTCCCATTCCGTTGTCACTGGGATCATCCGGTAACTTTTTGTGCCGTGATGGCAGTTAACCAGTATGTGAAATGGCTCGACCGAGAGGGGTTTTTAGAAAAAGAATTTCGGTAAATTTAAGAAAGACTGAAATTTAATAAAAAGGGTTTATTTCAAAAAAAAAAAAAAAAAAAAAAAAGGGGGAATTATGTGCAACTCTGATTTTAGTATTTTAGGTCTTTGAAGTAAATTTAAAAAAAAAAAAAAAAAAAAAAAAAAAAAAAAAGAGAAAAAAAAAAAAAAATCCGCTATCTCCTACATTACAGTTTTATTTTACTTTAGGCCCAGAGAAAAAAAAAAAAACGGGATAACGTTATTTTTGACAGAAATACATACCAGAATACTCATCAATATGACTACTCCAGTACAGATCATGTTCCTGCTAGCTATGCTACTTATTCGGTGTACGCCTTATCATACCGGTATCTTCATTCTTCAGCCATTAGATAGAGAGGCCATTACTGGTCAAACTATCATCATCCCCTGTAGATTAGTTTCAAATCTCACAGTCACCGTTAAATGGTTTTTCAACGGAAAAAGCACAGACCACCTTTTCAGACCACCAGGGCTTCCTAATTACAAAATCATCGGATCACCTAGAGAGAATGATTTTGCATTACAAATCACCCAACTGCAGCTGACAGATGAAGGTAAATATTTTTGCCACGTTCAAACTAAGGACGGACGTCAATTCCGATCAAGTACAGCTATCGTGACAATTTATGTTACGCCTCTACCACCTCTAATCGAAGAAGGCTCATTCCTTAATGGGAACGAAGGAGAGCAAGCCACTGTTACATGCAAATCTTTAGCAGGAAAACCGCCAGCTATTTTGAGATGGATTCATTTTAATGGTAATCCCATCAACGGATCAGTACAAGCCAGTCAGGAATTATGGTCAGACAAAATAAAAATGAACACTTATTTGAAATGGATAACCACTTTATCACCAGAGTATGATAAGAAAGCATTTACCTGTGTCGCTAACCATCTAACTTACTTGCACCCTCTGATGGTTTCAATTACAGTCCTAGTGAAGTATAAGCCAAGAATCACTATGAAAACAACCTCAAAAATCGCACGTGAATATGATCGGTTCAAATTAAAATGTGAGGCCACAGCAAACCCAGATGTTTTCGTTTACAAATGGTTTAAAAACGGAGAACTGCTAATAAAACAAGGAAACGCTTCTCTTGAAATTAAAAGTGTTATGAGAACAAACCATAACGATAACTTCACCTGCTTAGTTCGAAATGAACTAGGAACAGCCCAAGCTTCCTACGTATTGACAGTATCTTACGGACCCATTCTTATATCTAAATTGGATGATATTGCTACAATCCAGGGAAATCCAGTTTTGCTACAGTGTGAAGCTAGAGGAAATCCACTTCCAGTAATAAAATGGTATTTCGAGGATAAGATTATTCAAAGCAGTATCATTTCTACTTTAGCAATTCCTAAGATGACACGTCAAATGTCAGGTCGCTACACTTGTACAGCAGAAGTCTCAAACTATCCTTTAGTGAAAGATCAGGCATTAATTTATATAAAAGGATCACCAGAAGGAAACTGTAAAACACATCTAGCAAGTTTAGGAGACGACGTTCGGCTACAATGTGTTTTTAAACATGTTCCTCCTCTACAGAATGTGACCTGGAGAAAAACTATGACTAATGAACTACTAACCACGCATTTGGAAGTATGGAGTCAACGAGTTGTAACCAGTACTCTCAGCATCGACGCAGTCCAAGCAAAACAATTTGGCTTTTATGAATGTCTTGTATGGAATCAATGGGGCCAATTAAAATTAGTGGTGCATCTAGAAAGGAATTGGTCTCGTGAAGCAGTATACCTTACGTTAGGAATTCCAGCTATAGTATTGATCTTAAGCACACTAGGAGCAGTGTTATGGAAACTATGGAAGTGTGGGAGCATCAATATGGAAACTTCAGATCAAATACGCACTTATCAAGTCTATTATAGCGAGAATGACGACGATCGTGTGAGCATTTCCAGCCTAGAATAAGAAGAAAAGGGGGAGGGAAAGCCTTTCTCCTCTTCCTTGACGTCTAAATGAGCTTCAGAAGTGTTTTGATTTTTAGGAAACACTCAAACTGTGTGTGCAGGGACTCACTGTCCCGTGTGGGAAAAAAAAAAAAAAAAAAAAAACTTGCGAGTGAATTAAAAGAAACACTTAGAACTTTAAACTTTATGAATACTTCTGTTGACATTCTACTGACATTCAAATGAAATTGTAAAGTTCTACTGACATTCAAATGAAATTTTAATGGAATAACTATGTTAGAGTGATATACTTGTAATAGTAATTGTGAGATAATTATGGAAGTATTAATGCTTTTAAAGGTTTAAATTCTTGGAAAAATAACTTGATTGTTACTTTTCTGTTACTTTTCTACTATTGATCTGTATTATGTGTACTTATATATTAGCACTAATTATATATTAGCATTATGAAAAACACATATATAGATATAATGATAAGAACATGTGCTAACTTTGTTTATTTTATTACATGAATAATGTATCATGCTTGGAGAAAAATCTTGAAGGACGATTATGCGGTAGAAAAGACGTGAATCATTCTTAAAACAGAAGTGTACTACAGCCTAGCAGACCAAAGAAACATGGTGATTAGTGAATCTTATAAGGACAATGGACACTTGAGAAGATATAATAAAGATAAGAAATACCATACATTGTAAAACTGTGTGTGCAATAATGCGTGAAGATATCCATTGGAAGATTTAAGAACTTATTATTGTTCATGATACAATATTACTAAATGTTATAATATCATAGATGTCAATCTTCTAGTATTTTGTGTTTGAGAATATATATATGTATAGATTAATGGTAGAGGCAGTTGTAAAGGAAGAACCCATCTGTTACTTTGGGAATTTTAGCTTAGGGCCCGATTTGGTTTTTTCAGAATTGAGAAGAGTGATTTTCTTCTAAATCCCCGGTCTCAATTCTGAAAAAAAAAGGGGAAGTAGGGGAAGATGTTGCAGTGCTAATTCCGCCTTTCCCCTAAATCTATAGTAATTATATTAATTATAATGTCTCATAGTTCCCCTATTTAGTTATTCCCCAAAGATCCATTTATTAACAATTTTAGAGTGATTAAAACTAAGTATTAAAGCAAATTAAATGTCCTTAAATCTTTATATTGGAACCTGTTATAATGGCGAATTAAAATATGGCGAAATTAGCCACAGCAACTTTGTAAAACAAGACTCTACATAAGCATTCTACAGTTGCTGGCCGGCGATGCTATCTTGGGAGCCACTTACCGGGTTAAATTTCTATAAACACAAGAGATGCGCTTAACTTAACATGCAAATAATGACGACAGAAAGAGGGGGGGTCAGAGAAAGATATACAGATACACCCGTGAGAACGGATATGGCCGATTCCTCCGAGCATCGTAAACTCGGTGAATATGTAAGCTAGAGACTCTTCATTTTCCTAATAAGGAGCTGGTGAAGTGTCTACACGTGTGGCCAGAATGTTTGATACATGGCATGGCGTAATCGAGAGATGATGATCACTTCGCTTCGCTCCTTAAGATGAAGTGTCTTTTTGACGTAGAGTCCGAATGTGCGAGGACGTGGGAGTTCTCCAATAAGAGAAAGAGAATTATCTAAACAATAAGGGAAGACAAGGAGTATTAAAGCGGGTCCTCGGGAGAGAGAAGGGAGGGAAAAAAGAGACAGACAACGTGAAGAGCAAAAGCTACCGGAGAAAAGAAGAGGAAAAACCAGCGAACGAACGAAGGAGAACCTGCGACCGAGAACGGAAGAGAAATACGGCAATCCCTGTTAAGGTAACGGACGCCCGAAATAACGGAGTATCGAGGAGATTAGCTATTCAAGCGAAAGGAGTATCTTTAGTTGGGTAAGTTAGTTGAAAAGGTATAGTATGAGAACATGAAACTGAACAGATGGATTCTTTCTAGCCTTTTATAATCTTGTAACTAATAATTGCTGTGTCTAAGAATGATAACTCTAAAGAACATGATCCTATTGCTATCATAATGTTTTGTTGAATTTATATCACTGAAAGGACTAAAATGTGTAAGCTTTACTTGTATTAAACTTTATTATGTTTTGCATTATAGGAGTTTCTCTTAACTGCCAAAACCTCACATTCAACCACTAAAGTAGTAAGGCAAAACGTTAAAACATGATTCGGAGGTAACTGCGGTTATCGAGTAATCAGTTGCATGATTACCCGATAATAATAAGCACAACGCAAAGCCCAAACTGCGGGGAAAAAGGGTAGAAAAGGGGTAAATATCTCCATCTCTCTTCTTCCCTGAGGGTATACGAGGTTTTTGTCCTAACCAAGCCACTAGACGATAAAACAGAACGATATTCCAGATCAGGCGAGATGAACACAGTAAAGCAAATTAAGATGGCAGACCAAAAGAAAAGTGTCGGAAACAACGTAACTACACTTAGAACAAAAAGTATAGGTTATGCCTAGACTAACTAGTTCTGATGCGGCCACACCCTAGTACACACAAGACCTAAGTAAGTAAGTGAAACGAGTATATATCTATGCAGCGAGTATATGTGCAGCGAGTAGGTGTGTGTGCGAGGTGACAAAAGCAAAAACGCCAGTTACCAGTCAGCTTAATATGAATCGATAAGTTTAATTCTTGTATGGAAAGAAACAGATTTATCAAACAGGAAACTATTTAGAATGATTTACTATTATAAGGAAAAACCCCACATTTGAAAATACAGTACTTGAAAATCGGTTTACATGAGGGCAAATAAAACTTATTTACAAAATAAAAAAAAAACAAAAACAAGATATAATTACAATACCGTATTCCATGATATTTTATGGGAATATTGACACATCGTATGAAGTGCCAAAATTAACATATAAAAATAGAAGTGAATTAATATTCAGTTTCTTAGCTCTCTTGTAAGAATCATAATGAATATTTATATTCATGCTGTAAAGCTTCTTCATTGTTTACAAAAATGATTTATGGCGCTGCCATTTCCTTGCAGTATTTGAATTTGAAAAATCCTTTCTATCTTATTCATATGAAAGTCCCAAGATTTCGGAGTTTCCTGAATAAAATATATTGCAACAAGAATTGAAGTATTGTTTCTTCTCAATATTCCTAAAAGTGGAGGAAGTGGTTGAAATTTAATTTTGCTTTATAATACTGATATAGCTATATCTGATATGAAATGGTGTTTTGATGGAATCAGAAGTAATTAATATGCAGACAAAACAATTGTAAGGAAATTGCTCAACGTGAACTGCCATGCAGTATACGAAATCAGTTCTCAAAGCTGTAATGCGCTATACGAAATCAGTTCTCAAAGCTGTAATATAGTTAACGCTATCTGTTGAAAGTAGTGCAATACCAGGACAACTCGTTACAAAGGAGAATTAAGTTAAGTACGAATTAAGCCCATTGCATTATCCATGCAGTTTAAATCCTGATGCCCGCAAAAACAGATGAAGGGACAAGATAGTCATAATTAATATTTACATATTTAAATAAGTTTAGTTGTGGCTGTTTGATATTCATTGGAATGTGTTATTCCAAAAACTGCTCAATCACAAGGTAATAGTTCTGTAATATCTGGCCCTGCTCAGTCTCCGAGGAGGGTGACTAGTTTCAAAGAGTTCACCAGGGAAAATATACATATATAGAAAACAAAATTTGAATAAACAAACCAGTTCAAGATATGAAGTTAAAGTATGCAAAACAGAATGACATTATGTAAATTTAACAGAAATGATGAATACTATCGAACCAATGATTAAACATTACATCGGACTGTGATGTAAAGAATAAATATATATACTTAAGTTATGCGCATTAGAGAGAAGAATATAAGCCAAGAATGCCACTAGCAGATATATGCTCAGCATTAAAAATAGACTGGTTAATAATACTTAAAGGAAAGGCAGGGGTGCTCTGAGCTGTAACCAGAGAGAAACCGCTAAAAAATTAATTAATAAAATATTGCTAATTATTAGTAAAAGAATATGTTGAAAGGTGCATTATAAGGTATAGTACAGTTGGTATGATCACCGTTTTTGTGCTAATAAACCATATAAAAAGGTTTAAAGGTAAATTTTTAAGAAAACTTTTGATTAACTGGAGGAGGGGTTCCTACTGATTTTAATTAGTGATTTTTTAGCTTGTTTACTTGTAACAAAGATTAATACTGTATTCTGTACAAAAAAAGTAGTGTCATATTAGAACCACCCGAAAAATAATCTTCTGCGCATGTGTATATGTCAATAAATTTCGTACATTCTCGGATGTATTTTCTCGTTTTTATTGACGAGAAACCCGAGTTCCTGGTGGTGAAAAACCTTGCTATCTAAGTCTAAGACAAATTAACTCAGCTAGAGAGTGAAAAAAAAAGCCCTAAAAGCTCCTCGCGTCATCGACAGAATTTGAAGCCGGGCTTTTTCCACCCGTGTGGAGAGAATGGTGATTATAACTTTGTGCTACACGCGCGGCAACTGCATTCTGTACAGAAATTAAACACTGTTAATAAATCTGATATAATATTATTATGTATTTATTTTTCTTTCGTTTATAGGCGAACCCTTTGATGCTCTGCAAAGACTACTGTCATATTCGGAATCAACGTATCCAAATTCACATGGAATAAGAGGTGCAGATAAACAAGATTTTTAAAACTTTACTATATAATTTAATGATCGATGCTCCGTATAAATTTAGATTTTCTGGAGATATTGTTTACAAATTTCTTAATACATTCTTTCGCTTTATTTTGTAGCGAAACAAAATTACGATTTAATGGAATGAACACGAGTATTATCTCTGCGTTGTTGATCCTTCTACTTTATCAAATCTCACATTCCTACATGCTTTACTCAGTGTTGTTTTCTTCTTCCAAACTGTTAGTAGGCGATCATGTAATAAAAAGCTGGAGATTCTCGGAAAGCAGCGAGTTTCGGGTCATAAAGTCCAAGTTTAGCACTCATGTTACTACCGGTAGCCATTTTCTTTGACCAGCAAAAGGAAACGTGCTCTTTAATTAAAAGCGGGAAAAGAAGTCCGTAGGTGTAGTCGATGTATTTCAAAGAAAATATAAAAGATTTCTTCATTAAGGCAGACTGCCTCTTGTTAAATTAAAAGGATGGAATCATGCAAATCATACTTAACTACATGAATAGATAAGAATGCTTGATTACACCTGATATTATCTTTTAAATTTTAATTAAAATTATTATATTTGAACGGAAAAAGATCAGAATAAATATAGATGCAAGAAAAATAAATACTCTCTGAGAAACATTCGTAAATACGTCCTTTCTACTGACACTGTACAATTGGAGATCATGAAATCTCTCCCTCGCTGGTAGCGAAGTGGCAATGATCGCTGTTTTTCCCAGGGCGTCGGGAAGGACTAAGTTCGAATCCCATCAAATTTTGGAAGAATTTATGTTCCATTATGTTTATACTTGGTGTCCTACGAAGAAGTGAATTATATAGAAACTTACTAACGGTTTATACACACTGTGAGAGTTATGCAAATGAACATAGGTTCTAACACACTCCCCAAATTATGCTTGCAATAAAAATAATCAGTCACTGTAGAATCCTCTGAATCGTTTGACCAAAAGAATTAATGATGGCAATAAAGTGGAAAAGACATGAGATATTTTGCCTTCCAGCTTTATTTATATAAGTTTAAGTAGTATACATGAAAAATAAGGCAATTGGAAAATAATAAAGATGAATGTACAATTAGATTACTATGTTCTGAAAAACTGAGAATAACATTTGTAACTGATAGAAGATCTTTGCTGTCTAAAAGGATCGTGTGATATTTATTCGTCAGTTGAAGTGCTAGAATATACATAAAGATCAATTTCAATTGCGTAAAGCGAGCAGCTAGACAGGTAATCGCATCATATAGGATATGGTTACCTGCCTAGTAAGTAAATAACCTAAGAAACATTTGTAAAAAGACTTCAGAGATGCCAAATCATAAAGTCTTCTTTTCATTGTAGAAGATTATTCTTGTTTGTCTTTTTACCGTGATAGTCACATAGGGTTAGAGGACTTTGCACGACAGAAACAAGAATAGTTCTGTGTTTCGTGACATCATGTGGAATCGAATACGTCGCCTTAGTACCTCCGTACTAACGCCATGTATCCGATTACCACTCATAATCGAATTACTACCTGATTACTCGGCTGCATTCCAGGTTATTCGGACTCATAATTTTTTATAGGACTATTATGGCCAAATTTCGACATTAAATAATAATATATTCTCAAATACAAGCTGTGGATTTTTATACAAATCAATTTGTGATAAGTGTTATTCTTACCACAGTATTAACTAACGAAGATTTCAATATAAAGACCAAAGTTTAAAGTGAAATTACAAATAAAAGTTTTCATTTCTATGAGAACAATTTCAACAATGTTGACATCCGTTCTAATGAGAGATGGCAAACATAATTTAAAGGCAATCTTTCTAAGCAAAATGTTGAAATAAAATAGTCCGATTGAAGGAAAAAAAGGAACAGAAATATGCACCCAACAGAATTCCATCTTAATAATAATGTCAATTATTAAGATGCTAAGAATTATTGAAATTTAGAGGATTCTTCAGAGAAGCAATAAAAAAATACTGTCATATTAGAGCCACCCCAGAATTATCTCATCTATCCTGTGCTTTGTAAATTGCGTGATCTGCTCGGCTTTCCTCTTTCGCTAGACGAAAACCTCAAGTTTCCTGAGGAAAACCTTGCTATTCTCGCCTGAGACTGACTGACTCAGCCATGGAGTAAACATAACTAAGTTAAGAAAAAATACCAAGATCAAGAAATTTGGTTGAGTAGTTAGAATTATCTGTTATTCCAGCATATAAGCGGGCATTTTTGTTCGCTTATCTTGAATCAGGAAGCTCTTTTTAATTTCAAAGCACATCCTTGATTATAAATATTCATACGATTGTGTGTAGAAAGAGGTGTGCATGAATTGCGATAATTTCAACTAACCTAAACTGCGATATTGCCAAATGAATAAACTCTGCCTAAATTACTTTCTCAGAAGAAAAAAGATTTTTCCGTGATATGCTAGATAGAAGAGGAGGGCGAGTGCAATTTACTTCAGATTTGGAAAGTTGAAACAAATATCGATCTTTAGTTCATCTACTTAAACGCCACAAGGAAACATTTGGGAAATCACGAAAGAATTATTTGGAAAGAAGAAGCAGGTGAATAGGAAATTTCACTAGATTATGGGATAAGGCGAAAAAAAGATATGCATATGAAAATCAGTAATTCCCATTAAATAAAAATCATTGTGGAGTCCTAGGTGTCTGAAATGAGGACACCTTCTCTCTCGTGAGTGTTACTAGCTGAGAAAAATTGGATTAAGTCAACAAATTTTAGGATGCCGCGAGCGACACAGGGAAAATGAGTTAGGATGGTTATAGAATCCGTTTTTAAACAGCGAGATGGGGTGAAAAACATAATTTGTATCAGAAATACGATATGCCTCAATAGTACCAGTTTTAACGTCATACATTTCAAGATAATGGATGCGTATCGCCTAAAAAATTCACGTTCCTTCTAATACCACTGTCGAATAAATTTTCGTAGTGAGCAACTGGTATTTCAATCCATTCTTTGAAAGTTATGACCACTGTATATTGCTTCCAATTATGCCCAGTGGAAATAGACGTATCATTAAAGGCAGAACTACATACCGGTAAGTGACGATTGTCAATTCTGTATCGAAGTTCAGACCATGCAGCAATTAGGCTTAAGCCTATCTGGAGACTCGTGTTTTTATCATGCTTAATCAAGAAATAGGGGTCATTTTTTTTTTACGAAATACCTTTCGAAAAAACATGTTAACCATGTTTCCAGTTCGAAGTGGAGTGGAATAACCAGAAACATTGCTGAATAACATGGACAGAAGTCGCCCACAAAACGAAATGGTTCACCCCAAACGGTCTAACCAAAACTGAAACTGCCGTGAACAAAGATCTAAATAAATGTTTCTTGTTTCTAACATTATTTTCCCGTTTAGCTCAATCACCCAGACAAACAACTATTCCTTTTCTGAAGTTCAATAATTTGGCAAACCACTTCGTTTGTCTTGAAGAACAGGGAACCTCTTTTTAAATCTGCACAGCAGTTTGGCTACATTTTGGAAAGATGCCATTGCAATTTCTGGACGACGCGGTTGGAAGGTCGCTGTATCCTCCATGGGTATTCTCTGATTCCAACAACAAAGCAACTTGAGAGCCAACTCGCTGTTCTAGTTTCAGAGATATTGGAATCGGTTCGTTAAACATTCAATTAGAATCTTAAAAAAATTAAGGAAACTGCTTTCTCGTTTCTTTACTGACTTTACTGTCTCAGTGTATATTCCCTTAAAATTACAACCTTTATGGACTGAAATCTAATCTTAATTAGCTGTCTTTTTCAATCGGAACCAATCCATATTGTAGGTTCATTAATTAGTATTGTCCATAAAGTACAAGGGAGATACAGACTTTTTCTGCAAAATTCATATTTTGGATTTCGATCGGTATAAATAATATAACACCAGAATTACGTACGTATCATAAATCCCGAATTAATTTCACGATTTTATAGCTACTTCAAGTACCTCAAACATTATTTAATGCAAAGAAATTACTTTTTTTCTGTATTTTGGCAATTTTTATTATACGTTCCATATCAAAAACAGTAGCATAAGGAGCTGTAACCAGTTTGTAACCGCAGTAAAGATAGCACTACTCATTTTCTCTACTTACTCTTAAGAAGAGGAAGTGATTAGCTAATCAATACATAACTACAGAACTGTAACGTGCCCTAAATATTAGTACCTCTTAGCCTTTCTACGGTGTCGTAAAATTATTTTACTACTGCATTTGGTCCATTAGTAGTGATTACTAAAGCGAAGGAACACTTTATTTAATTTTATTAGGATTATTGATTGATATTTTAATGAGATATACTTCTCTCGCATAGTTGCAAGCATTTTATCCAATTCTAGTCACCACATCCTTAAGTGTAGTCATTCCTAATGTACTCACCAAGCTAATAAGGTGCCCTTGAGGGCTCAAGCATTTCAGGTGTGAAACTTTGCTAAAAGCATTAGTAAAGTTTCACACCTTCATGTCATTAACAATCCTGCATTTCTCAGAAATGTAATTAGCAACCATAATGATTTAATGCGATTCATTCCATTACTCTTTTTATCAGGCAGAGATGTAATGTTTATCCTGGAATTTTAAACCCCACCAGAAGACAACCTATTCCTAGAACAGATGCACTTTACGTATTGAAAACACTGGCCTAAGTTTTGTCTTGGCGTTATTTGAGAAAGCTAAATAAGCACCCGAGAAGCTCCTTCTGCACATAAAAGATACTTTCTTACTTTCAACTCTCCATCTGCAAGGAAAGTGTGGTTGTTACAACCTGATTACAGTAACCGAACTCCAATTTGATTTTAAGTAAATTTTTTAAGTAGCTTTCGAAGATCCTCGAGATTGAAGCGTACAATTGAGACTATAAACTGTTTTTCTTTTTAATTCAAAGACTACAGATGTACTGTTCAGGCGCATTATTTAATTGGGCAATATCACTGTCTTCATCTATCATTCATACAGATTCAAATAGAGAGTCTTACGAGACAAATTTAATTTCTTTCTCGCTTTCTGTAAATAAAGTCAATCATGTAAATATGCTATTGTACCTATATTGCAAATCATACCTGTTAAATAATACAATTACATTTATAAACAGCTTATGGTGGGATTTATATGATCGACCTGTCATCCGGAATTATTATAATTAACTATTCTATAGTGTAAATTACAGTAGTATGCAGATTGTTTCCAACAGAAGCCGAATAAAATTAAACTAGTGATTTTTCCGCCTTTGTATCTCTTTAGAGAAGATATAGGGGGTAGCTGTACATCAATTATTCATACTAAACTGTTCGACAAAATTAACAGAACACGTAGAAAACGTAGCGTAACTCGTGCTACTTGCGATGAAGAGGGATAAAATTTAGTATGGTGGTGTACCACAGAATAGCGATGAAATGAGGAGACAGGGAGAAACTTTGGACAATTATAAGGGACATTAATAGGTTGCATAAGAATCACCAAAAAGGTCACATTTGAGTAGTCGATACAAGGCTCTCGAAAATATGATCACATGACATCAGTACGGCATAATCCCCCTCCAGCGGCTAAGCAGGCCTGACAGCGGTGAACCATGCTCGATATAAGGGTGTCTATAGGATTCTGTGGCAACAAATCCCATTTTTCCATTAGCGCAGATGTTATCTCACCAACTGACCAAGGAGTTGGCTGACAGCGTGCAATGTGATGCTCTGGGGCGTCCCACACATATTTGACCCAATTTAAATCTGGTGATCGTTCTGGCCACGGCAGTCATTGGATATCTTCAATTTCAAGATATTCTTCCACCACTTGAGCTCTATGTGCAGTGACGCTGTCCTGCATAAAAAGAAAATCAGGGCGAACCGCACCCCTAAAACGTCGCATACAGGGTTTGAGGATCTGTTCTCAGTATCTCTGCGCAGTTAAAGTACCCGTATCAAAAACATGAAGAGGGATGCATCCACCTGGAAAATTAATTAATAATCAATATGTAGAAACATTTTATTACTAAATTGGGATCCTAACTCATTCTAACAATCTTTAATCAGATATCAAATTCTGCGACAATCCCGACCGTGTTTCATTACAGAGTTCAACCCATACCCAAAAGAAGAAACTGTAAAGAGCTGACTTTAGACCTATTTCACTGTGTTTCTCTATTAAAAGTATTTGAGAAAACTGTTTTATTAGCACTCATTGAAGAATGCTTCTCTCACAGACGTAAATATCTTCTTATGGTGATCCCGAAAAGATCTCAACATACTAATCTTCTTTACACCGTATTTAAAATTCAGACAGCTCTCAATAGTAAATGTCAGCTAGACGCCATATTTTTGGATATATCATCTCCTTATGATAAGCTCTCAGTTCCCTCTTTCATCCACATTCTGGAAAAATACATTGGTATTATAGACAACCTCTTCGAAATCATCAACCTCATTCTTATGCCAAGCCATAAATCCTTCCAATTCATCAGGCATAAATCCTTTCAACGGAAGTACGTTATAAAGTGGGGAGTATCGCAGGGAAGAATCCTGTCCAGTCTCCTCTTCGCTGCAGTCATTGAACCCTTCCTCGAAGGAACGATGATTTTACATCATATGTGGATGATTTCAAATTGTACATAGCATTGAAATATTTTGAACAGAATCACCTTGTAAATCAGCGCATCTCCACCGTAATTAACAGCCTTGTACCCTGTCTAAAGCCAATGGATCTGGAGCTTAACATATTGAAATCAGTTCAAATCAATTTTTCGAAAGAGAAGTGAAGTTTCACACTGATCTCGGATAGACACAGAATAAAGGCTTCACATTTCAAAATCATTTTTTCACCATGGCAACGAATACGAACTCTGTGTCAGTGTGGATGTAGTCGCGAGATACGCCCAGCTGTGTCTACAACCAACTGCACTGCACTGAATAGACTATTACTGTAGATCTTCGCGGGTTCCTCCCTCTAGATGTCCTACATGTCAGCCTTAAAGGCATCTGTTACCGCCTTCATAGAGGCCATCCGTGTAGCATTCTGGGAATGGCAATCAGTTGTTGTTATTGTTATAGTGGGGTTTTAGGAACATCAGCAACTAAGGTCATATTGTTCCGTGTATACTGTCTGTAAATTGCGTGTGTTCTGTGGTCGATTTTCTGTTTTCTGGACGAAAAACTCGAGTTTCCAGGAGAAAAAATCACGCTACCCTCGCTTGAGACCGACTAACTCAGACACGTTGTGATAAAGGCCCATAAAAATTCCTCACTTCATTGACGGGACTCGAACTCGGGTCTTTTCCACTCGGTGTGGGGAGAACTGCGATTCTACCAACTGTGCTACCTATCAGGGCTACTTGTGATTTTCTCTTGTAGAGGATCTGTGTCCTCATTTTGAATTTAAATCAATGGTTTGGATTTAAATCAAATAAAAATATAATATTAAAGAGAATATACAGGATATTAAGAAATATTTTAGAAGTATTATATTTTAGAAATTTTAAGTCAGGAATTGTTGTACCTGAAATTTTTTTTAGAAATTACTGCATCCAGGTAAGATGTAATTATAATAGATGGAAATAGTATTGAAAGACCTGTCTAAAGATAGATTAACCTTGTAACAGGACAAAAGAATGAAAGCAAGCTCTGATCCTAAATCTATGCATGGCGAATAATTGGAAGTATAAAGGGAGATAAATACCGAAGCTTGATCAGGACTTTTCGCTTATACCATCTTTAAAGGAGGAAGCGAAGACGTCTTAAGAAGGCCGTATTTTTAGCCCCGGCACATTCCATTGCAGTATTTCAAAAGCGCGAGGGTGGGGGGGGGTTAAGTAGACGAAAGGAAGAGGAGGATAGAAGAAAAATTCTGCCCCCTGGTATTTCACTAATAGTTTGGGAATTTGAAAATTTAGAGATTTAGAACAGATTAAAGTTTCCACTCGGAAATCCGGATTCGTGACTACCCGTCCCCGTTAGTAGAGGATGGCGGGGGGAAGTGTTGTTACGTTTTACTATTAAATTTGAACTTGTAGGATAGTTGTTTTAGATCCCACTCCTCAGAGATTATTATTGGTCTATGTATGTTTATTGACTTGTTCGTTGCTAGAGCCTCATTAGTTTTTAACTTAAATTTAGTGTCTTGTTTGTCTAATAATATGGTGTTTTCAAAGGATGGGTAATGGCCTATGTCTATGTGGTGGGCTGCCAACTCAGAACTAATTTTTTTCTGTCCGGTCTATTTTTTCTTTATAATTTGAAGCTGCATTTAAACTGTTTTTGTGCTTGTGGATTCTCGTGCTGCCTGTATAGATACAATCGTAGTCTGGTGTGCAAGGAATTGTATAAACTGTGTTTGTCTGTTGTTTAAAATCTATTGTTTATTAAATTTTTAAGGTAGGCATATAGCTTCTTGTAGATTCCGAAGACAACTTTATTGCGGAATCTTTGAAATTTTTTTTCAAAGGGTGTTGGTATGTTTCAACATATGGGAGGCCTATCCATTGTTTTTAAATCACTTCTCATATGGTTTTTCTTTACTGTTTCTTTCAGCAGTATTTAAGGCACTGTGTATGAGACATTTTGGGTAACCACGTTTGGAGAATCTGTCTTTAAGTGATTTGGTTTCCTGTTTACAATCATTCTCCACTGGGATATTAAAATTATTTTTTTTTTTTTTGTGAAAAAGGGTCCGTAGCTGTAATTACCCTTAATTGTAGGTTTGTGATATATTTTAGCATTGATTTTGGTGGCACTTCTCGTTAACGTTAGATTTAAGAAGAAGTTTACGTTGTTCTTTTCTTCATTTTCTGTTGTGAATTTCGTTTACATTATCCAACTTCATGAAAGATTCTATTTATGGTCTCTGGTTTGCCTATAAGCAAAAATTCATATACGTACCTTCCAAAAAAATTAAGATATGGTGAAGAGTACTTGGAAATGATGCTATTCTCTATTTCCAGCGAATAAAATTCAGAGATGATCACTTATGGAATCGCCAATTGGTACACCAAATACATGTTGGTGAACAACTCCTTCATGAATGAAATAATAGGCGGATAACAGTATGTTTATTAAGTTTGTTATGTCAGTGATTTCTAATTTTGTGTTTTGTTTTTTTTATTGTGGGAACATTGCGTAACAAATTCTGAGTAGCGTTCACTGCTTTTTGAGTGTACATTTGTATATAGTGATTTTATATCGAAGGAACATAATTTGTTATCGGGTTTTAATTTTATATTGTTGACTGACGAAAATGGGTGTTCCGTATTCTTTATGCGATATTTGGAATAATGCATTAAAGGTTTTAGTAAATCAACTACAAATTTTGCTGTTGACGTATTTTTGAAACTAACTATGGGTCTTAATGGAGCTTAGAGGGGAACAGGCATTCTGCGTGCTATCAGACATTCAGTCTAAAACACTGATGGATCCAATATCTTTCTATCTCAGTAGATTTAGGAGAAGTCCGGTTGGCCTACCTCCTAAAATACACTCATGCACACTTTCTCGATGGTAAGCCCAATTACGTCACTTAGGTGGCAACGAACGTGTAGAGTGGTTCTCTTCAAGACACCTGGTCAGCGTGAAGAGGAAAAGACCAAAACCTCCAGCACATGACAGAACAACGAAACAAATGGCCCTCAGTTCCCAGCGGCTTTCACTCCCCCTCTTCCGATCAGAGTGGAAGCAGAGGGTGCTAAGAATCTCTGGGTACGACCAGGCTGCCATGCACTGAAACTGAACTTTGCCTGTTACAACTTAAGATCGCTCATCGGTGAAGACAGGATATTAGAGCTGGAAAAGGAATTAGAAAATGTGAACTGGAATATCTTCGGTTTGGCTGAAAGAAGAAGAAGAAATGAATCACTTATAAGTTTATCAAGTGGAAATCTTCTGTACACCAATGGAAACAGTGAAAGGAGCGAAGGTGGAGTTGGCTTTCTGGTCCATAAAGATATAAAAAACATTTGGTATTTCAAAAGTATATCACCAAGGGTGTCAAGACTACTACTCAGGATTTCTAAGAGATACAAGCTAAAGGTTATAATAATTTATGCACTAACATCAAGCCATGACGATGAAGAGGTTGAAGAAATATACACCGAAATTGACAGTCTTCTAGAAGAGCAGAAAACCCACTACACTATCATTATGGGGGACTTCAATACTAAGGTTGGAAAGAGACAAAAGAGCACAGAAAGGGAATTTTGGAATTGGTGAAAGAAATGAAAGAGGTAAAAGACTTGTGTAATTTGCAGAATCTCGAGGATGATCAGTAATGAACACTTTTTTCAAGAAAAGGGTGAACAGAAAGTGGACATGGAAGAGCCCAAATGGATTAAAAACTAATGAAATGAACTTCATCCCCACTAACAGAAGATATATCATGAATGGTGTTACCGTCCTGAAAAAGGTAAATATTGGAAGTGATCACAGAATGGTAAGATGCACACTTAATATAGATGTAAGAAAAGAAAACAAAAAACTGACTAGAGTAAATAATACGAAGGTCTTTGAGATAACAGGAGAGGAGAAAAAGCAGTATGTACTGGAACTTAAGAACCAAGTTTGAGCTTCTGCAGATTGTTCAGGACCAAGATATCGACGAGGAATATTACAACTTTCTGAAAAGTGAGAAAATCCCAAGAAACCTATAGGTAAAAAGAAATCCAAAGAAGAAAAAAATCAGTCAAGAAATACTTGTCATGATGAACCGAAGACGAGAAATGAAGAGCAAGATAAACAATTAACAAGGAGAAAATTGAGTATACTGAGTTATGCAAAACCATTAGAAAGAGACTCAGAGAGGACATAAGAAGTTGTAACACAAGAAATGTTGGCGTGTTATAGCCTTAGATGCTAATGTGCCATAAAACTCTAAAACAAACCAAACCACAAGAAAAGTAGAACAAGCATTAAGGGAAAACAAAGGGCTTATATCAGCAGCCAAGAGCAGTAATACAGAAAGACAAATGATACTAAAACTGAAGAATACCGATGGTGTACTTATAAATAGCAGAGAAGGCATAATTCAAATAACAAAAGATTACTATAGAGATTTATACAAGGAACAAGGGAATGATGCCAGCAGTGGGGAAGCTGGCTCGCAAATTAGTAACACATACGACATACCCGATATCCTTCCTGATGAGGTAGAACATGCATTGAAGAAAATGAAGAATCAGAAGCCCCGGGGGAAAATGAAGTTACTGTAGAGTTGTTAAAATTGGGAGGAAGGGACATGACACAAAAACTGGCAAGACCCTTCCCAAAATGCATTAGAAAAGGTGCGATGCCTAAGGAGTGGAATAATGCAATCATAGTTTTGCTGCATAAGAAAGGAGATAAATCAGAAATTGGAAATTGTAGACCAATTAGCTTGTTATCCCAAATCTACAAGTTGTTCACAAGGGTCATTACTAACAGATTAGAAAGAATACTTAATGAGAATCAACCGAAAGAGAAGCTGGCTTTAGAACAGGATTCTCAACTATGGATCACCTTCACGTAATATCACAAACCAATGGAGAAAGCAAATGAATATAAAACACCATTATTCCTGGCATTTGTGGATTATAAAAAGGCATTTGACTTCATAGAGCATAAAGCAATGTTTCGAGCTAGAAAGACAAGGAATAGATACCCACATATGATTTTGAAGAAAATATATGAGAACGCTACCTCCTTTATTAGACTAGACAAAGACAGTAGGAAATTTAAAATTGGGAAAGCAGTTCGACAAGGAGACACAATATCTCCGAAGCTGTTTACTGCTGCCCTTGAGGAAGCTTTCAGAAGATTAGACTGGTCGCAGAAAGGAGTCAATGTGAACGGAGAGTACCTAAACCATTTACGATTTTCTGATGGCATTGTGGTCATAAGCCACGATCCCAAAGAATTAGAGGCAAATCTTAATCAGTTATGCAGAGTTAGAAAGGATTTTGGATTAAAAATGAATATGACTAAAACAAAAGTAATGATGAACAAGTATACCACAGAAAGGGAAATAATGATTGAAGGAGCAGTAATTGAAAAGGTGGAGTCATATACTTATCTGGGAAAGTCATTAGCTGAATAATGATAAATGGCTGGAAGTCAAGAGAAGAATAAATTTTGGATGGATATCATTCAAGAAATATGGTCACATACTGAGGAGCAATATCCCAATCTGTCTGAAAAGTAAAATAAGGAACCAATGTATACTACCCACCATGACTTATGGAAGTGAAACTTGGGCGCTCACCAAAAGAATGGAAGAAAAGCTGAGAACTACACAACGAAAAATGTAACGAATTATATTGGGAATCGGACTGTTAGATAAGAAGAGAAACACATGGATTAGGCAGCAAACTAAAGTAAAGAACATTCTTATCAAAACTAAAGAACTAAAATGGTCTTGGGCAGGACATGATGCTGCTCGAAGACATGACAGATGGACTAAGAAAATAACAGAATGTACCCAAGAGGAGCTAGAAGAAAACTGAGAAGACAACGACGGAGATGGACAGACGAAATTCATGAGTTTGTGGGTAGTAAATGGATGGCCATTGCACAAAACAGAAGGAACTGGAAAGTCGCTGGAGAGGCCTTCATCCTGCAATGGATTGAAAATGGCTGATGATGATGGGTCTTAATGGTTTGTCGAGTTTTTATAACTTAACGACACCAAAAATGTAGGGCAAACGTGTTGTATGGGCTAAGGGGTCTGTGTACAAATTGCTTGTAATCTTTTCTTCGGAGCGTAGTCTTTTTATTTTTCGATTTTTGATCTGGTGGTGGGAACAGGATTTTTTCTAGTTTCTGGTATTGTATCTGGTATTTGTATCTTGTAGGAGGTTTGTCAGTTTGTTGTCATAATCGGATTTGTTTATTAATACTGTTAAGTCGGCTTTGTCTGCCTTTTCAATATGTGTTTTTATTCATGGTTAAAAACATCATAACTGGATTAACCCCATCAGAAGTGGGATCTGTGTGGAGACGCACTGAGGCCGCTTGGTTCTGTCTAGCACTCAACTCACTGTCCATAATACTCAACAACAGAGGTATAGATGTGCCCACAAAGAAGGAATGAAGAAACTGTGCACTCTCTCACCTGATGTACATGGGTGACATCAAACTCTGTATGCGGTAACCAAGAATCAGCTCCAACGGCTACTCTGGATCATCGAAGAGTTCAGCAATGGCAATGCAAGATCATGGATAACAACAGGGAAATCCAGTCGACTAAAACTACCAGCTGAAGACCGGTGAAGGAACTGAAGCCATGACAGAAGGAGACACATACAAATATCTGGGGATGATGCAGGCTCTAAAAGTTAGAACGCAGGAGATCAAGGCTCGCCTGACTGAGAAACATCGCCAGAGACATAGCGGTACCCAACACTGGCAACCTCCAGAAAACCCAAGAGGAAAAGGTCAGGAAGTACACGGGCCTAACACAGGAGCTCAAAGAGATGTGGCATATAAAACAAGTAACGACCATCCCGATCATCGTATCAACCACCAGTAGCGCCAAAGGCCCTACATAAGAGGTCCTCCCTCTCGCTCGTCTTGAATATACTCGTTTTCGGGAACATAATTCCTTAAAACAGTTAATTCTAGCACATATGCATTATTTTCTTTCTTTTTTTATAGAAAATTTCGTTTATTATTTAAGAAACACTGTCCGTAGCCTAGTGGTCAGGCGCGCGGGTACATAAGTACACGTGCTTTGAGTGACCGGGGTTCAAACCCGTGACTACTGAATACGGTGCTGTTTCTTGTATTCTATCTTGAGAGCTCCTCTGACCGTTTGGTCGTCCCGGAGTATAAGCAGAAAATTTATTTATTATTTATTATAATAAAACAGGATTCCCGTTTTCTGGGTATTCTCAGGTAAGGAACACTCGGTATTCTCTTACAGAGCTATTAAATTTGTTTCACTTTCCGAATGATACTCCATTTACATTTCTGGAAGAATCGTTTCTTTTTCTTTGTTTCATTATCCTCACAGATATGAGAGCTACTCTCTCTCTTTGAATTTATGTGGCAATTATTATCACTTTTACCGCTAGTGGGCGCGCATAATAGGAAAAGAACTGCAATAATTCTTTCACTGTCTCAGCTACTGACGTCACAAGATAATAAAATACTAAACTGGGGGTTCACTAGAACAAATTTAGCTCGTAAATTCCTGAAGCACGAAAATTGCTTTACCAAAAGGTGCTCCTTCCTGGCTAGGGGAATTGGGAGGGTAATAAAATTGAATAGGCTCCTCGGAAAAGCAGCGAGATTAATCTAGATATTACAACCGTTTCGGCAGATGGCTTCTGTAATTCTAACAAGGTCTAGTGTAATTGACTAAACAATGGATTTTAGAATTTTATTGCAGCTTTCTCTGCAAACGGAGCTTATGGTATTAGTTTAGATATATAACTGATGCAGATGTATTAAAGAGCAGGATTTGGACTAAAGACCACAGATTAATCAAAACATTTGTTGCTTCGAGTGTTCTGAACTGTTTCCGATTCATGATTTCAAGCTGTTTATTATGAAGAGTTCTAAACCTCTAAGTGTTTAAAGTATTATTCACTGAATGGTAGCTGTCTTCGATGATTTATGAGACACTTTGTTGCACCACAAATTGTAAACAATCAAAAACAGATATTTGTGCAAGACTGAATATTGTACATGTAGAATTCTATTAATATAAAATAACTATTACCTGATTATTCTTATAGTATTAAATGACTAATATATATATATATATATATATATATATATATTTTTTTTTTTTTTTTTTTTTTAATTATCACATTAATAGAGAACATTATTGTAGAATGAAGCATTATTTAAACGTTATGTCTATATATGTTAACCTTTCTTTTTAACATGTACAGCTTAAACCCTTGGTTACTTCAGGAAATATTCGTGTAATATCCGTATTTGTAAACCCGTGGCCGTGAAGAACTTTGCACAACCGTTCTGTGTGAACAGTCTGCAATAAAGATATTTTATATTTAGCAATGAGAAAATTGGGTTTAGTACTAAATGCAGCGATCTTATATTGTGGAGGTCTTCTACCATGAGTTACGTCGGTATTGCACTTCTTCAAAATATGAGATCATATTACAATATGCTCCTTGCAACACGTAATAGTACGAAGCTAGAAAACCTGTTAGAAGCCACTGTTAATGGCCACTGCTCTTCGTGGACCAATGTTATGAGTGGTGTGCTTCAGAGTTCGATTTTGTACCCCTTACTGTTTTTATTAACCCCAGGGGCTCACATCTGGTGAGTATGGGCTTGGCACACCCAGGATCCTGAGCTGGATATCATCATTTTTCTCTTTCTTGGTGATTCCCTTCTACTTCCGACTCTCTCTCTCTCTCTCTCTCTCTTGCTCTCTCTCAGGGTAAATTTTTTTTTAACTAGTGCAGCATAAGCCTCAGGCTTCCTTGCACTATATGACTAGTAATAATAATAATAGTATATATTAACAATATTGATGTGGGCATATCAAGTATAACGTCTAAGTTTGCTGATGATACAAAAGTGGTCAGAGTTTTCAAGGACAGTGATCAGATTATGCTACTCCAAAGAGACGCAGATAAATTAGGTATATGGGCTGAATAGATAATGGAAATTGAGGTTTAACGTTGATAAATTCAAGGTGCTGTATTTGGTTAGCAATGATCCCAGAATAACATACCATTTATGTAGGTACCAAATTTAATTAGTAGAGAGCGAAAAGGACATATGGGTAAATGTACAGTCTCACATGATTTCTAATGAGCAGTATAGACAGGTTGCTAGGACAGTCCATAAGGGTTTGTTTTGATTACAAGCAACAATCTCGCTTTAAGGAAACGGTGAAATCGCATCCTGAATACTGCATAAAGGTTTGGAAGCCCCCTTTTAAGAAGAAGGTGTAGATCTGTTGGAACAAGTGCAGCGAAAATCAGCAAGATTAGTCGGGGTCAGAAAACTGTGCTCCTATCAAGAAAGACCAGTTCTATAAGTTGCAAAATGCGAAATCATTCAGAATCCAAATTTCAGCATCTAGAATTTGGCATCTACGTGGAGACCTGAAAGAAAGACTTCAAATGCATTAAATGAGCTAAATGCAGATGGCATCTTTTCTATTTATTGGACGATACAAGGAAATAAATTTAAAATTGAAAAAAGATGGTTGCAAGATAGATGTGTGAAAATTGGCTTTCAACCAAAGAGTAAATTATTATTGAATTACATTTCCACCTGGTATTGTGGACGTGTTTGACCAAAGTTAAAAAGCGTTAGACAAATTATTAGAAGATATGGGCAAACGAAGTCTTTTTTTTTTTTTTTTTTTTTTTAATATGAGTGTTTCATACGTTACTTCCATGCATTATTTTGTAAATATACGCACTAATACATTTAATATTATGAACGAACTGTTTGTTTTTTATTTTTAGAGTAGCTAATTACCATGGCAATAAGTGAATTTATCTCAATAAGCATTAATAATTATTCATTTATTATTTAGAATTTAATTTTATTTATTATTAAATACTATATTCTTTATTATTGTTATTAAAAGTTTTAGTTGTTATCAAGCTGAAATTAATCATTTTTGCTTTATCGTTCAGGTATTATAAAATTCTTTGAATTTTACTCAGAGCTTATAATTTTCTTTGTATCTTTTTAATATAGCCTTAGTTTTGTTCTCGTTTCCAAATTCCTTTAAAACCGGACGCCATAAAATTAATAGTATAACTTTCCATCTCAGCTATCCGGTGCTGCTCTGTGAACAACGGAATTACAACAAAACAGCTGTCAGAAATTTGTAAACTTCTCCTCATATGATAGATGACCGTTGGGAACCAGCATTCAATTCAAATGATTTTAAGACATAATGGATGGCTGCGGTGACATCTATAATGATGACGTGTATATATTCACCGAGTCCTTGAAACCTGCATGTGATCACTGTAAATACATATTCGTCTCGGAACGGAATACTTTTTATCATGGAGATGACGAAAATTGATTTAGAAAGATTACATAAAGTTAGTTCCGTTTATTTTTACACAAATCCAAGAATCTACTAATTAATATCGAACAACATATTTCAACATTCGTATATTTATAGAAATTTAAATTAATTTAATTAAAAAACGAACTTCTAGTGTCATTCAGATGGTTTTACTAAAATATCGATTTACTTCGCCATTCTATTATTTGCTGAGGGATACCATCCTAAAGATTTGATGTGACTAATATCTCTTTTAATATCACTTTTGTCTCCTTATGAGAGACAGCTAGATAGGATAATGGGTGCAATAGCCTCATATACAGAGAACGATTTTTGTGGGAGGAGCTGTCATCAATGGTGAAGTTGCAAAGGGTCTCGTATTTGAATATGGATGATATTGAATTATTTCTGTCGCATTCCGCCCAGAAGGCGACACGCTATATCGTTTGTGAAATCTGTAGTTGGACAACAGTCCAACTACACATTTAGAGAATAGATCTAGATTTCATCTAGATCTATCTCCAAAATAAAACAATGGATATTAGCAAGGCTCTTGATGCAGATACTCATGAACGGTTATTGAATAAATTACAACTAGTCCAGATAAAAGAGAAGATCCATCAGTAGATTAGGGATTGGTCGAATGACAGGAGACAGAGGCTGGTAATAAATGGATATTCTTCCGAGTAGACTAGAGTAGAAAGTGGGGTGTCTCAGAGATCAGTGCACTGAACCCTTTTGTTTCTTATCTTCTTAAATGATATTGATGAGGGAATAGAGAAACGTTGCCAAAGATTTTTTGCCACTTAAAATTTAGGAGGGTGGTTTACGAGCGGAACCACGATATCCAGCTTTCGAACGAGTTTGGCCAATTGTAAGAAAATATTGAAGAATTGCAGCTAAAGTTCAATGCTACCTACCAAATACGAAGTATTGCACTTGGGAGCGAAACAGAAACGTAGGAGTACTTTATAGATTAGGGGAGAAGACTTAAAGGATGTACTGGATGAGAAAGACTTAGAGATTACGATAGAAGAAGAAATGAAGTTCAGCTGCAGTGTAGGCAGGCGGCAATTAGAGTACATGGTATCTCTAAGTTATTGGAATTTTTCGAGGACAGAGAAGGAAGTTATCATCCTTCTCTATAAAATGATAGTGCAACCACGCTTGGAACGTTGTATCCAGGACGCCCTCCAGCGTCCTGGAGGGCGCATCTAAATAAAGATATATAACGTTTAGAGGAGATGGAAATAAAGGTGAATAGGTGAAGAAAGTCGAAGCGTGCCAAGCATTATCATTGTGAGAAGTGGCTTAGAAAGTACGGACTGCAGAAATTATCAACTAGATAGGGATTTGAGTGAAGTGGATAAAGCCCTGAAGGAGAGGGGAGGATTAGTAAAATGAATGAAGGAACTATATTCTCTCTAGAGAGCAAAATAAGAATCAGAGGGAACAACTATAGAGTCTTAGGGAGCAACGGAAGACTAGAAACATGTTGCCTACATGGAGGGCTAAGGAGGAGAGTTTAGCAAACTTCAAGGAGGAATTGAACAGGCACGTTTTGACGATGGGGATAATATCAGAGATTTTTTTCTTATTTATCAGATGCGGAATGAGATTGATTAATTGAATAATTATGCTATTAATACTAATGCTAATGGATTACTTCTGTTTACTTATATAACAATGACCAAGAAATGTCGCTGCATCTCTCAGTAAATACCGTGCATTTTACTGTCGATTTGCTTGTTTTGCTTGATTGACTATCTTGTCATTGTTTTCCCATTATATCCCATTAAAGAAGCCAATAAAAGTTTATTCCGTACAGACTGGAACTATTTCTCAACTTTGTCCAGCGGTGCGAATGGAACCCAGGACTTTTCCACACGGGGTGAGGAAAAGTCCTGGGTTCCATTCCCAGGTGAGGGATGAACAGTCTTCCTAAATAGAGGCAAGTATATAATAATATTAGAAAAGTGAGAGATGTTAGATCTTCAATTTACTTTGTAGAAGCTTATAAGGAAGGGGAACCGTAAATAGATAAGTAACTGGTGTAATCTGGACATGTTAGAATATTGGCTGATGACAGCTTGAGAAAAAGACCTTCCTAGCTCGGCGTTTCAAGAGGAAGGGTGTCTTTAATATTTCTACGAGGTTGTTACAAGCTTGTTGAATCGGACTTTCTTCATTATTGGGTAAGCGTTGGGGAAGTCGGGTTAATCCTTCGACATACCATCCAAGATCTCCGGATGTTATTTTTTCTTGTACGATTATTGAACAATTTGAGCTTCTCCTTCTACTTTTCTGCGCAACCTGTTAAATGCTCCAGATAATTGCTTTTATTTTTTTATTTTATTTTTTTTTATTTTCCGAATCTGTAAAGATCTTTAGTAATGAACTTGAATTTTTACCGTATGTTATCCTCCTGACATAAGTTTGCTGATTTTTTTTGTGCAAGTTTGAAGATTGTGCAAGGCTCAAGGGGTAGAATTTTTTTCAGCCTGGACTGTACTTGTTAACAGGAGAGATTGCTTCTACAGGGATGGGATACACTTAAATAGAAAGGGTGCAAGAATATTTGCTGATGCTATCGAGGCAGTGTTAGGTGGGTCGGAAAACTGCTAGCTTGGGGGGAGACAAAGACCAATAGATTGACAGTAGCCACTGGCAGAGGTGAAAGAGATTCTTGCACTGCTTCTATTAGAATGAGCAGAAGCCTGAAAAACAAGATGCATGGTATTTCAGAGACTGCTGGGAGCCATTGCGGTACAAATAAACACATGGGTTGTGTTAGGGTAGCTAAGAATAGAAACAGGTGCAGGTATACTTGCGTGTACACCAATGCTAGGAGTTTAGTAAATAAATTTGATGAATTTGAGGTATTGCTCAAAACATCAAAGGCAGATATTGTTGGGATATCAGAGACGTGGTGTCACACAGATATAAGGGATGCAGAACTGCAATTTGGGGAGTACAACGTCTACAGAAAGGATAGACAGGATAGGAAGGGGGGAGGGGTTATGCTATTAGTTAAGAAACACATAAAAACCAAGGAAGTGAAGCCAGTCGACATCGCTGGACAGTGCAGTGTTGAGTCAGTTTGGTGTGACATAAACATTGGGAGATCAAAATTGAGAGTAGGAGTGTGCTATAGGCCTAATGACTCTGATGAGTATAATAAGGAACTGTACAGGGAAATAGAGTGGGCCAGTAAATCAGAGAGTCTTATAATGGGAGATTTTAATTTCCCAGATATTGACTGGAATTTGGGGGCTGGTTACTCACACACTAGCAGGGCTTTTGTGGATTTATTGGATGATTGTTTTCTACATCAGCATGTTCAGGAGGCAACTAGAGGGAGTAATACTCTTGATTTGATTATCAGCAGTGATTCTTCATGCATTAAGAATCTGCAGATAAATGAACCACTAGGTGGCAGTGATCACAGTGTGCTGAAGTGGGATTTACTGAAAGAGGTAACTACCATTAGGGGTAAAGGGAAGGGTTATTGCTTCCGTAAAGGCGACTACGATGGACTGAGACAGTATTTAAATTCTATACAGTGGGACCAACTGATGATGTTACCAACAGCAAATTCAAAATGGGAAGCATTCAAAGAACGTATCTTGGAAGCTACTAGGCTTTACATACCAACTAAGAAATATTGTTCAAGGTTTAGGCCAAAATGGATGTCAGATGAACTAATGAGGCATATGGCAGAGAAGAAAAATGCATGGGATACTTACAAATTAACACATGACACAGAAGCCTATGATAGATACAAGTTGATATGCAACCAAGTTACAAAGGAGGTTAGGCAGGCGAAGGCAGATTACGAGAAATCCTTGGCAAGGGATGCAAAGAAAAACAGCAAAGAGTTCTTTACTTATGTAAACTCTAGAAGGAAGGGGATGAATCAGATTGGTCCACTTGATATTGATGGGTCAACTGTTGATGATCCTGCTCAGGTAGCTAACAAACTAAATGAATATTTTGCATCGACATTCACACATGAGGAGTTATTCAGCAAGGGGAATGCCAGAGGTGTATTCAACTCTAGCAGTAAGCTACAGAATCTTGAAATAACTGGGAGTAAAGTGGAGGAGAAACTGTTGAAGATAAACAGAAGAAAGGCACCTGGGGGTGGATGGGATCTATCCAGTTATATTAAAGGAGGCAGCAAAGGAAGTGAGCAAACCCTTAGCCATAATTATGAGAGCTTCCTTGGACTCAGGGGAGGTACCCATAGACTGGAAATGTGCAAATGTGACCCCAATTCACAAAGGAGGATCAAAGGCTGACACAAGTAACTATAGACCTGTGAGCTTAACTTCTGTTCCAGGAAAATTAATGGAGGCACTGGTTAAAGAAGCACTGCAGGATCATTTAGACAAGACTTCAGTTATAGCTCAGACACAGCATGGTTTTGTTAAGGGGAAGTCTTGCCTGACCAACTTGATTGGATACTATGATGCAGTCACAAAAGAACTGGATGCAGGGAATAACTTTGATATTATATACTTGGATCTTAGAAAGGCTTTTGATACTGTTGCACATGGAAGACTGCTACACAAATTGGAGCAGTGTGACATTGGAGGCAAATTGCTGCTATGGATAAAGGGGTGGTTGAGGGGGAGAAGACAGAGAGTGGTAATCAATGGACACTGCTCTTCGTGGACTAATGTTATTAGTGGAGTCCCTCAGGGCTCAGTGTTGGGTCCATTATTGTTTTCTGTATTTATAAATGATATTGATGATGGTATATCAAGCTTAATGTCCAAGTTTGCAGATGATACAAAGGTTGTCAGGGTTGTCAAGGACACTACTGACACTATGCTGCTGCAACAGGATCTGGAAAGGTTGAGCAGATGGGCTGGGAGGTGGCAAATGAAGTTTAACATTGACAAATGTAAAGTACTACACATGGGAAACAGCAACCCCAGAGCAACGTATCAACTCTGTGGTACTACACTGACAGTGGTAGAGAATGAAAGGGACTTGGGGGTGATTGTGCAGGCAGATATGAAGTTCTCTGAGCAATGCAGACGGGCTGCAAGAGTAGCTCATGGAGTATTGTCAATGATATACAGGAATTTTTCCAGCAGTGATAAGGAGGTGATTATTCCCTTGTATAAGGCAATGGTCAGGCCACACCTAGAGTACTGTATACAGGTCTGGAGGCCTCATTTCAAGAAGGATGTAGAGCTGCTGGAACGAGTACAGAGAAGGGCAACAAGATTAGTGAATGGAACAAAGGGGTGCTCTTACGAAGAAAGGCTTAAGTTTTGCAAATTACAGTGTCTGGAGACGAGGCACCAGCGAGGTGATCTGATAGAGGTGTATAAGGCTTTGAATGGTTTGAACATGCTCAATGCCAATGGGATTCTTCCTCTAGCTCAGAAAAATCACCTGAGAGGGCATAAATTCAAATTGAGGAAAGACAGATGTAGGATAGACGTGCGGAAATTTGCCTTTAGCCAGCGGGTGGTTGGTTGGTGGAACAGACTGCCATCCCTTGTGGTGGAGGTTGATAGCCTAAATAAGTTTAAGGCTCAGCTGGACAGGTATTTTGAACGAACAGAGGGGTGAAGTGGAAGTGGGTTTTTTTTTTTTTTTTTTGGCTGATGCTGCATAAGCTTGCTTTCTTGCATCAAATGCCTCTACTAATGCTAATGCTAATTTTTTTCCTTTTATATATTTTGGGATTTTTGCACTTTTTTATATAAGCAAATTGTGAAGCAAGACTAGACCTGTCTATCTGTCTATGTATCTATCTATAAAGCGGTATTATAAGCCATCCCCCCCAGTTCTAAAGTATGTCTCCCTGAAGAATTTAATTTGGTGAGTTCGATTGCGCCTTTTTCTGGTCTGACAGTGAAGGGGTAGCGCTCTGCTTGCTGATTCAAAATTCGAAAATTTCTACCTTTAATTCGTTGCCAATAATGGCCGCTGATTACTATTGGCTCCATCACTGTCAGAGTTAATTTTTTGCGAGTGGCCTTTGATCCTCTGTTATAGGGGTGTCAAAGGGTTTGTTAACCTTTTGGTACTCTAGGGTGGCTGATGGTGGCACAGGGGACTTGGTGATAATATTTAAAAGTGCCAATAGCCAGCCATAAAAAAGAAATGATGTTCTTTGGCTTTGCCTATAATAAATATTTTTAGTTTTGGAATAGCTGCCATACTGTCTCCTCCAAATAAACCAGCCAATAGACTTCGTGGACGCGAAAAATAGGAGGGAAAAGTAAAATTTGGGCGCCGCCCTTTTATGACGACGTCAGGACTTTAGTGTATGAAGAGTTGTATATATAGTGTTCAAAAGGTTACAATGTTGGTGTGTTATAAATATATATACTGTAATTTATATATTTATTTTGTTGCCATGGGGATCTCTGCTTAGTGATGATGATGTCGATGATGTCACCAACAGACTGTCAGATTTTAAAGGGGGTAAAGAAAATATTATTATTCATGTGGGGACAAACGATATTAAACGTACACGATCTGACGATTTGTTGGAAAAATACAGGACCATGCTGAGGAAATGTCGCGAGCTAGGCCATAATGTCTATGTGTCTGCAATTCTGCCCAGACACGATAGGAGGGATTATATGTTAAGAGCCTTGTGGATTAACTCAAGACTTGAAGGAATCTGCAAGGCTTTAGGGGGTAAATTTCTATCAGCATGACCCACACTTGTAGGTAGAAGGAATTTGTTTTGTAGAGACGGGATACACTTAAACAAAGGTGGTGCAAAAGTTTTTGCCAGTATTATTGAGGATACCTTAAAGGCTCAGGGAAACTGCTAGTTAGGGGGGATGTGGGTAATACTGACACGCGTTTATCTGATAATATTGGTCAATGTAACTCTTGCACATACCTTAAGAGTTCTTATCTGTTACCCCAACTGGACGTATTATCTAGATGTTCTGGGGGCAAAGACGTTTCACGTGAGCGGGTAGCTAATATCAGGGAAGAGAGCCTAAAAAACTTCAAGGGTTGTGTTAGGGTTGTTAAATATACAAGAACAGTAAATCTTAATTGTTTATACAGTAACGTTAGAAGTGTCGTCAATAAAATGAGCGAATTCGAACTGCTGGTTAAAACAAGTAACGCGGACATAATAGGGCTTACGGAGACGTGGTGCCACCCGGAAATTGGGGATGATGAGTTTCAGTACGGCTTGTATAATGTATTTAGGAAGGATAGAGTAGATAGAAGGGGTGGTGGGGTAATGCTTCTTATCAGAAGCAGCCTGAGTGCGACGATAGCTTTCCCAGATTCAGACATTTCACATGCTAGTATAGAGTCTGTATGGTGTGAGATAGTTGGAAACAAAGGTACAATGCGAGTAGGCGTAATCTACAGACCAGGTGATTGTGAAGACTATGACAAAAGCCTCTACATGCAAATGGAATGGGCAAGTAAGCGTCAATGCCTTATTATGGGTGATTTCAATTTGCCTCTAATTGATTGGAGTAAATGGGAAGGAAACTCGACATGGGGAACAAAATTTTTAAATCAAATAGATGACTGTTATTTGTATCAACATGTCAGGGAAAGTACTAGAGAAAAGAATATCCTAGACCTCATCATCACACATGAATCAGATGACATAACAGGGCTGACAGTAGAGGAACCAGTAGCAGGAAGTGATCACGGAGTTCTACGGTGGATGATGACGAGAGAGGTAGCAGAAGTAAAAGGCAAAGGAATGGGTTTTAATTTCAGAAAAGGAAATTACGATGCCTTAAGGTACTACATGGCCTCTATTAACTGGGTAGATATCGCGCAGAGAATGAATACATTTGAACTGTGGTACGCTTTTAAAACATTAATCACAGATGCCTTGAATGCGTATATACCATTAAAAAAATACTCCTCGAGAAGGGTTCCAAGTTGGATGAATAGTGAAGTTGCCACATTACTTGAGCAGAAAAAGGTGGCATGGAAACGTTACAGAGCAATAAAAAGTACTGAAGCCTATAACAGCTACAAGGTGATGTGTAATAGAGCCACAGAAAAGGTTCGACAGGCAAAAGCAGTTTATGAGAAATCACTAGCAAACAGAGCAAAGAGGGGGGATAAAGAATTCTTCACATATATAAATGCCAAGAAGAGCAGGACGAACCAGATCGGACCTTTACGTAAGGGAAAGGGGATAGTAATAAATACACCAGCTGCCGTTGCAGATGAACTCAACAGTTATTTTGCATCGATATTTACAAATGAAAAGCCTTTTGTGGCAATGGGAAATTGTGGGAGCGAAGTTAAAAAATATGTAATTAATGATATTGAAATTTCGCAAGATTATTTAATGAAAAAACTATCGAGCCTACAGACTAGTAAGACTCCTGGAGTTGATGGAATATACCCTATAATCTTGAGAGAGGCGGCAAGCGAGTGCATTGAACCACTGAGGCTGGTTATGCGAGCATCACTAGACTCTGGGGAGATTCCCTTGGATTGGAAAAGTGCAAATGTATCTCCCATACATAAGGGTGGCTCTAAAAGTGAAGTGGGAAATTATCGACCTGTCAGTCTGACTTCAGTAGTAGGGAAAATCATGGAGGCATTGATCAAGGGTGGAATTCAGGATCATTTGGATAGAATTGAAATTCTCAAGGATACTCAGCATGGTTTTGTAAAGGGAAAATCATGTTTAACAAATCTGGTTCGCTATTTCGAAAGGGTCACTCACGAGCTGGATTTAGGGAATAATTTCGACATTGTTTATTTAGATTTCAGCAAAGCTTTTGATTCAGTCCCACATGAGCGGTTGCTTTATAAGCTGGAACAGGTTGGAATCACTGGAAAAATCCTTAGATGGATAGAAGGATGGCTTCAGGGCAGGAGGCAGAGGGTTGTGATAAATGGCTATTCCTCAGATTGGGTTGATGTAAGAAGTGGGGTTCCCCAAGGATCAGTATTAGGACCACTGTTGTTTTTAATTTTCATAAACGACATTGATGAAGGGATAGAGGGCGTGATGTCTAAATTTGCAGATGATGTTACAATTGGTAGAGTAGTTAATGATCACTGTCAAGCTGAGCTTCTTCAGAGAGACCTAGACAGACTTCAAGAATGGTCAGAAAAATGGCAGCTGTGCTTTAATCCAACAAAGTGTAAGGTATTACACCTGGGAAACAGTAATCCCAAAATAACTTATTCACTTGGTGGAGTTCAACTAAACCCAGTACTGGAGGAAAGGGACTTGGGTGTTACGATACGGTCAGACATGAAATTCTCTGAGCATTGTAAACAGGTTGCAAGGAAGGCCCATGGTGTCCTATCGATGATCTATCGAACTTTTGCAAGTAGAGATAGGGACGTGATAATCCCATTATATAAGGCCTATGTTAGACCACACTTGGAATACTGTGTTCAAGTATGGAGACCGCACCTAAAGAAAGACATCGAGCTTCTTGAAAGGGTGCAAAGAAGGGTAACTCGCCTGGTGAGATCGGCAAAAGGGCGTCCGTATGAAGAAAGACTTCGAATATGTGGGTTGCAGAGTTTGGAAACTAGACACCTTAGGGGAGATTTGATTGAGGTGTTTAAGGCTCTGAGAGGCATCAGTAAAATGAATGAGGACAAAATTTTCAAGATTATAAATGATGCTAGAACTAGGGGACATAAATTCAAGTTACGCGGGGAAATGTTTAGATTGGACTGCAGGAAGTTTTATTTTAGCCAGCGAGTTATAAATTACTGGAATAAGTTGCCTTCATGGGTGGTAGAGGCCGACAGTTTGGGGAAATTCAAAGGTCATCTGGATAGTACTTTCGGGTAAGGGAAGCGCATAGGTTGATAGGATTAATTTCCTTTTTATTTAATTTTTAATTTCATTTTATTATTTTTATTTATTTATTAATTATTATTATTTATTTATTTATTTAATTTTTGTTTTTTTCATTGTTTTGTTCGGATTTTTTTTTTTTTTTTTTTTTTTTTTTTGGCTGGTGCAGCATAAGCCATAGGCTTTCTTGCACCATACGGCCGTTAATAATACTAATACTAATTTAAAAGTGCCAATAGCCAGCCATAAAAAAGAAATGGTGTTCTTTGGCTTTGCCTATAATAAATATTTTTAGTTTTGGAATAGCTGCCATACTGTCTCCTCCAAATAAACCAGCCAATAGACTTCGTGGACGCGAAAAATAGGAGGGAAAAGTAAAATTTGGGCGCCGCCCTTTTATGACGACGTCAGGACTTTAGTGTATGAAGAGTTGTATATATAGTGTTCAAAAGGTTACAATGTTGGTGTGTTATAAATATATATACTGTAATTTATATATTTATTTTGTTGCCATGGGGATCTCTGCTTAGTGATGACATCCATATTGCTTAAGTATATATCAGGCACTATAAGTTAAGGCTTAAAAAGAGACTTACCGTTGCTTGACTGCCTCGCTGTACTTTACATTCACATCGATACGAATTGAGTTGATCGCCTGCTTATTAGTCACGTGTTTTCACTTTCATTAGTGTTTTGTAAGTAGAAGCCCTTTGTGCATCTTGGCTAAAATAATAAGAAGACATCCAGAGCTGACAATCAGGATATCTGTGGGCCCAAGAACAGTATGTGCTCTATACACGGATCGGACACGTGCCTTTGAGCTCCTGCCCCATTTGTCCCTTTGACGTTTGTCTGCGAGAACCCCTAGTCAAGACTTACATGTTTCGATTCCCCTTCGGAAGAACTTTCGAGTAATAATAAATTTGTGTGCCCAGAATTAGCGGAGTTTGACTTAGGTAAGATTTTTAATTTTTAACTTTAGCCATGGAAAGCTGGACATTCCAGTAACGGCTTATTCCACTCCCCACCCATCCCATCTGTTGCCTCCAGCTATGGCCAGCGAAGGTCAAACAACCACAGCAACGGAACCTACTGCTACTGCCAGCAGTGACCAAGATATCGGAAGCCACATCCTGCGACAACAGGTGAATACCTCAAGGTCCAAAAGGTCAGCAACTGTTAATACTTATACTAATACCGTATCTAACGGATTATGCTTGACGACAGCAAAAACCCCTCTCTCGCGACCAACAATAGTACACATGCGGTCGAACAACGTTCTTACAAATGTAGCAACCGCTATTACTTCCCGGGAAAATGGAATAGTAATTTTCGCTACCAAGGAAAACACTCCCCTAGAGCAGTACCTTACAGCGATCGCGGAGAAAGTACCACCGAAAAATATTACCCACGCATCCCGTGTGGCGGGAACTGTGCAGGTGTATTTCAGCCACCCCTCATGGGCGCAAAGTATCCTGCAAAATGGAACAGACATCGGTCTTCATCACCTAGAAGCGGCGCCAATTGCCTTAGCACCAACGAAAGTTACAATTTCAAACGTCCCACCTGAAATCCCTCATCAATTTCTGAGAGGGATTTTATCCAAATACGGATCAGTTACCGGGAAAATACGCACACTCTCTGCAGCAACCACGAAACCGGAATTTTCGCATATAAAAAGCTTCCGCAGGCAAGCACTTATGCACTTCGCCAACAATGACGCAGCAAACATCCCAAAACTCATCAACACCGATCTAAACGGAATAATTTACACCTTCTATACCTCCATTTCCTCACAATGTTTCTTCTGCCACGAAGAGGGTCACATCAGGAAAAACTGCCCGCATATCTCTAACTCTTCTGAAAGTAATACCGAATTTCAGGCGGCACCAACCTGGGTCAGGCCAGATGCACAAAGCGAGCTGACTGTTGGAGATAATGGGGATGCTGAAGAAACTGTCAAACAGTCTGAGATGCTTCCCACAACAAACTCTTCAGAAAAAGAAAATTCAAAGACCACAGAAGACCAGGACGCAATCTCTTCAGGAGACCGACCAACCGAAACAAGAGTTTTATCTCGGAATCAACCCCCAAGGCAGACCACGTCCAAAGCCACAAAACAGAAGAAGACAACACACGGCGGCAGGAAAAGAGCAAACCGCTAACAAAAACAACAGGGGCGACGAAAATAAATACAGAACACCACAGAAGATAAACGGTCAGATCTCAAATAAGTCCATCATACCACCAAGTATGGAAATAAATAAACAGCTACAAACCACTCACGATCCAAATGAAGAAGAACCCGAATTTCTGGGCACTGAAGAAGAGATCAACTGTGATTCTCACGATTCAAGTGCTTCAGAAGACGAGGAAAACGAGTTTCCCTACACTAAAGGTCCTTTAACTGTGGAGAAACTACGATCCTTTCTACGGGAATTACGCGGCTCCCCACAGAAGCTGGTGACAGCTCTGAAGTTCACCTCTAACATACCCGAGCTGATCTCACAACTTACGGGTCTGCGTTCCAGACTAAAAGGAAAGAAAGACAGAGCAGATGTGAATAGATCCAAACGCCTGTACTACTTGATTGACGGGCTTGAACAGCAATATCATCAATCAGGATGTTAACCGCCCCAAAACTTGCAAAACCCTTATCTTTATTCCTGCAGATAATGCTGACTCTTAGCATGCTATCACTTAATGCAAGAGGATGCTCCTCTGCATTGCGCAATAAGCTGATCCTTCACCAGGTCCAACGACATCATGCCGACCTACTCTTCCTACAAGAAACAAATATTAAAACAGACACAAGGCCATCCTTGAAATGGACAGATTGGTCATATGTATTTCATCATTCTCCAACACAACAACATCATGGGGCAGGAGTGAGTGTCGGCCTTCATCAAAAGTCCGCCTGCAAGCTCAATGTGATAGCAGAGATCGCTGGCTACGCAATTTACGCCCACCTGGATACACCCCAGAAGGAAACCCTGCACCTTTTTAACATCTACATGCCACAGCAAGACAGACTTGCTATTCAAATAACCAACTTCATACAAAGCCACATCTCTACTATAGATCAAGAACACATCATTCTTGCTGGCGACTTCAACTGCACTCTTGACCCAAAAATGGACAGAGCACGATGCACTGAGCACCGCACAACATTAATCAATAACCTGCAGGCCTTGATAAACAACAATGAATTGGTCGACGTATTTAGACACCAGCACCCAGAAGAAAAGTCCTACACCTGGAGATCAGCAAATACAGCATCTGAAAGACTACCTTACCAAGCCCGACTGGACAGATACTACATCTCAAAACACACCATCCCCCTGGTCAGAAGCATCACACATTTGCCATCTTATATCTCAGATCACTCCTTTATCAAATTACAGCTCTCTTTCTCACCCAATCACTACAAAAGTGGAGGTGCTTATTGGATGTTCAACAATAGCCTTCTTCAAGACAAGGAATACATTTCTAAGCTGCAAGACCTGATATCCAACCTTGCCCAATCCAAAGACAGATTGGAGCCCATGAACACGTGGTGGCCTAGATTTAAAAGTAAACTGAAATCATTCTCGCAAACCTACAGCCATCAGAAAAGTGAACAAAAGCGTAATAACCCCTATCAACTTGAGCAAAGGCTGAAAAATCTCCCATCTCATAGTCAGACCTATCAGTCAACACTACAAGCCATACAAACCCACTTAGAACACTCTGCAAAAGGCGCCCTGCTCAGATCAAGATACACCCACATAAATCTATCTGATGCCCCGATCAAATACTTTTTCTCATTAGAAAGCAGACATCAGAAATCAACCACCATCACTGCCATTCAGCTGAAAAACGGAAACATCACTGAAGACCCAGAGGAAATCTTCTCTGAAGTAACAAGATTTTATAGAGAAATTTACAGTTCTCAAGAAACCTCTACAAATTACCCTACAAGAACTAACAGCAGCATGCAAAGCCCTTTCCAAAAATAAATCACCAGGTCTGGACGGACTGACTTCTGAATTCTTCCAAACGTTTTGGGATCAACTCTGAGTGCTACTCTTTGAAATGCTTGAAGAAGCTCAGTTCCATGGACTACCAACTTCGGTCACCACCTCTGTCGCTCGACTGATTCCCAAGAAAGGAGATCGCACCAATTTACAAAACTGGCGCCCGATTTCCTTAATGAATACGGACTGTAAAATCATTTCCAAAGCCATCGCCAATAGATTAAAAGCCACTCTCCCTGATATCATCGATCACCAACAAACATGCTCTGTACCTGGAAGATCGATTCACGACAATCTACATCTGATCCGAGACCTCCTCTCCACTGCAAACAGCCAAAGAGAATTCCTAGCACTAATTAGCCTTGACCAGAAAAAGGCATTCGACAGCGTAGAGCACAGCTACCTATTTCAAACCTTGAAAGCCTTTGGATATGGACCTTACATCATCGGAACAATCCATCTGCTATACAAGGAAGCCAAATTCTGCCTGAAACTCAACAACCAGCTCACCTGCCACTTTTCGTATTCCAGAGGAATAAAACAAGGCTGCCCACTCTCTGGACAACTCTATGCAATTGCCATAGAACCATTCCTTAATAAAATTGCCACCAGTATACAATCCCGACGAACGCTGCTACCAGAACCCCACCTAAATATAACCTACTCAGCATACGCAGATGACGTCACAATTGCAATACGACACGAGAGTGAATTTGAAGTCATTCAAAAGGCTCATGATCTTTATGCTCAAGCATCAGACGCAAAACTCAACCACTGTAAGACCAGCGGCCTTACAGTCCCCCATCCAAGGCACATGGTCCATCGAGGGACAGAAATACCTAGGTGTGTACCTCGGCAATACCCTCCTTTTCTCTGGCCGACCGGGCTAGCCAGGTGGGTAAAGTGCCTGCCGGGCAACCCAAAGGTCGCGGGTTCGATTCCCGCCTGGGGCTTGGATCAAAGTACTGCAAAAACCTTGGGAGGTGCACTATGGCCACAGAAGCCGATGCGCCAACAACTACCAAACCAACCAAACCAACCCTCCTTTTCTCCCAGAAGAACTGGCCCGAATTGCTGAGTCGTTTCACCAAAGTACTCGGGAGATGGAGAAGCGTGTGCGCCACATCTTCGCTGAGAGGGAGAGTAAAAGTAAAAAAAAAGTAAAGTGCAGCCATTATCAACCCACTGCAGGGTGGAAGCCTCCTCAACAATTCATGCTGAGGGAAATGGACCATAATCTGCCACGCTGGTCCAATGCGGGTTGGCAGATGTCGATCTGCCAACCCGCACTGGACTATGCCGTATTCAGCAGTCAGGGGCTTGAACCCCGGTCTACTCAAAGAGCGTGTGCTACTGCACTCCCGCTCCTGCCCACTCGGCTACGGAGGAGAGTGCTTGTGGTCAATCATATGGCGGCAAGCGTTCTCTGGCACACCTTCAAAATTCTGACTCCACCTGCTGACTTCCTCCACCAAATCCAGGCATCTGTCCGAAGCTTCCTTTGAAACAAAACCAACTGGATGTCCTACTCCAAACTTAGCCAACCACTTACTCACGGGGGTCAAGGGTTGGTCTCTTTTGACGACAAAATCACAGTATTCCGGATCACCTTTCTTCTTAAGACGCTGCAAACAAAATACGCACATTCCAACACTACGGATAAACTACTAGCAACAGCCACTAGAGGACTATCCCTTTCAACAATATTGAGAATGGACATGGCACCAGTACCACTCAAACTACCGCCGTTTTATAAAGACGCACTATACCGCTGGAAAAATCTAAACCTTCACCATAATCTTGACAGAACATCCCTTCCCGGAATACTTTCAGAACCGCTCTTCTACAATAAAAGAATAATAGACGCTGCAAATGATGATATTCTCTTCTTCCCTACGTGGAACTGGGCAGGAATAAGAACCATAGGCGACCTCCTGACACCAAGCCTTGAATGGAAAGGATCAGAAGATTTGCCCATTAAAACCATTAATGCAAAGCAGCAACACATACATCTAAAATCAGCGATCACACAAGCTCTTCCAGACATCACTACAACTAAAGGGATTGGAAATGTCACTAGATCCTCGCTTACACCAACCTTCGTCATCACATCACCAGAAGACACGGTACCTCTGTCTCCTGCACCTTCCAAAAAAGTCTATCAGCTAATCATGTCTCGCCATGCAACCACGATTTTCCCGTCATCCACCTGCCAAGCTGTCCCTGCATCCCTCTCCACTCACCACAAGCCACCATCAATCTTTCAGTGGAACCTTCCGTACAGGACGAAATGTTCCAAATCGGACGCAGACATCCAGTGGAGACTGTGGCACAACATCCTTCCCACCCCAGTCAAGTTACAAATCTTCGGGTTACGCTCCTCAAACTACTGCCTCTTCTGCGCCACCCCAGGTACCCTGGAACACATATACCTGGCATGCCCTGTGAACAAGGAACTCGTCAAATACGCTTTGGATGCAGCAAAGCTTGCCTGCAACCACGCCCACACTCCGGAGGACTACTGGTACCTACTTCACTCTGAGCAGACAGCACACACCACCTGCAACTTCCTATTCATTGCGGCCAAGGCCGTAATTTACAACTTCTACTTGAAGCACACAAGAAGTAGTGACGACGTGCTTCCTGTCGACACATCGGCGCAACATCTGAAGTGGAGCCTACGGAGGAAGTTGCAGAGCAGACTTTTACTCAAATTCCACAGCAAAAAACCAGAAACTGTGGATCATCTTACCAGCGAATGGAACAGTGGCGGTCACCTCTTCACCATCACTGAACAGTCCATCACCTTCAACGTGTGACACTTAACATGAGAACGACCCAACCCCAAGAAACTTTTTTTTTTCTTATTTCCTGAAATTAAAATATTGAAACCTTTGTATTTCTTCCTAAAAAGTTTTCTTTATCTTTCTTTTTGCTTTGTACATAGAATGTAAATAGTTGTTGTTGAAAATGTATCTACTGTTCACGTTTTAATAAAAAAAAAAATATATATATAAAGCGGTATTAATCGAAGTTTAAAATGCCTGAACACTTTTCTCACAAATGAAACAATTATATGGGAATAAGCAATCCTGTTAAATCAACTATGATAAGCTGCACTAGAAATACACAAGATAAAGAGTTGTTCTATGATGTTGCTGACTAAAACTTCCAAATAGGGAACTGATTGCTTCTCCATGTCCGCTCCTGTAACTTATCTTCATTATATTCATTGATTTATTGGACTTAGTTAGAGCAACACTAATGCGTTTTGTGCAACCCCACTAATACCCTCTAATACCCCTTGAGTCTTTAATCGCCGAGACTGTCTCTAAAGCACGGTGATTCTACAAGTCATCTCTGACACACTTGATGTCATCAACAATACATTCGCTGAATCAAACACAATTTCATTCTGTACATTAATTTATATCCCATTAATAAAGGGCTAGTAAATATACAAAAGTATGAGGTGGATAAATGTTAGCAATTCATCTCAAGGATGACTGCTAGTAGATAATTCCAGCATTATTCTTACATTAATATAATTAAAATTTCTCCACCATCATCTCTAAATGTTTCTGCCTAGTTAACCTCACTTTCTCTGATGCCCATCTATTTTAATTCGATTTTACAGGAACGAGACAAGTCCATTAAAGTCAATGATATATCCGTTCTGTGAAAACACATCAAAATAATTTTATTAAAGTTAATAATAAGACATTGCATACAAATCAAATAGTCTCTAATTATTTACCACCTACAATATTTGGTAGTACAATCTTCTCAAATGAAGTGAAACTTCAAACTGTTAACGTTTGTATATTAATGTGTATTAAAATCAGATTACGCTGTGCCTACAATGCGGTATAAATTCTATAAGCTTATAGAATAATTATAAGAAGGGATTTAAAAAAAAAAGAAATTAAATCACAAATAATAATGTACTGTTTACAAAAATGGAACTAAAGCTTATCTAAATGTACAAGTAACAAATGGTGAGCGCAAACATGAACTATGTTGCTAAACATAAAACGCTAAGGTGCATTTGGGTAATATCTATAATTCTATACACGAAGTGAATAGAATTATAAATATTACTCAATATTCCTATATATTTCATAAAGGCTACTACATTTTATAGAATAATTAAAATGTTTTAATACACCTTAAAATTATTTAAATTACAGAGTATTTATTGAAATATGTGAAATTATAGTGATATCAAAAACAATTGATTATCATATTTGTAATTAGGTATTAAAAGTGAAAGAAAAGTTTAGTATTGATAGTGGCAAATGAAGCAAGCTCACGGAATTAGTAAAATAAATAAATAAAATAAAATTTCTCATTCCATCCCTGACTAATAGTTTGACTAATTCTTCCTTGAATTAATTCAAGCTATATACTTCTACAACAATGGATGGAAGCGTTTTCCAGTAATTAACCGCTAGTTGGCTGAAGGCAAACTTCTGCACATCTGTTCTACAGCTGTCTTTCTTCAATTTGAATTTGTGCCCCCTCATGCGCATAGTGTGAGCAAGAGCATAAGCATTCAGTTTTATAAATAAATTGAAAGCCTTAACCACCTCAGTCAGATCACCTCGCAGGTACCTTGTCTCCAGACACTGTTTTTGGTTTTTATTTATTTATTTGTTTTTTTTTTTTTTTTTTTTTTTTAGGAGCATTAGCAACTAAGGCCATATTGCTCCGGGGATATGCGCTGGTCATTTCCTGACCTTTCCGCATCCTCCGTATTTGGTGGTGACGGGCTCGAACCCTGGTCTAATCAAGAAGCGTGTGCTACGCACTGCTGCTCCAGACACTGTAATTGTAGTGTCTGGAGACCAGGTACTGGACACCGCAACCAGACTTACTGCTGACTTAAGAGGAAAGTTTAGCCTATCTCAGTAGGGTGAGTTCCTTCGGATTTTTCAGCTCATGGGTTCACATCTGGTGAGTATGGGCTTAGCAAACCCAAGGTACTGAGCCAAATATCACCATTCTTCTTTTTATGTTTTATTGATGATTCCCTTCTCTCTCTCTCTCTCTCTCTCTCTCTCTCTCTCTCTCTCTCTCTCTCTCTCTCTCTCTCTCTCTCTCTCTCTCAGGATAACACGGAATTTTTTTTTTTTTTTTTGGCTGGTGCAGCATAAGCCTCAGGCTTCCTTACACCATATGGCTAATAATAATAATAGTTAGAGCGCAAGGCGTGCCTGACCGAAAAACATCAGAGACTCAGAAGCCTGCTGAAAGCAAAATTGAATGGAGGGAACACAATTAAAGCCATAAACACCTATGCAGCTCCAGTACTAATGTACTCCTTTGTGGTTATAGATTGGACTAACACCGAGCTAGAGGATATCATGCGAAAGACAAGGACAATGATGACCAAGAGCCGCCAACACCACCCGAAGTCAGCAGTGGAGAGACTAACAATAACTCGGAAAGAGGGAGGAAGGAGCCTGATAGAGCAACAGAAAACAGCGATAGTTAACCTGAAGGATTACTTCGAGAACAACACTGCATCACTCCACCAGACCACAAGGAAGATAGATTAGTGGTATATATCACTCAACCTAAGCGAGGAGTCCCCTCCCGCTCAGATGGCACAAGAAACAAAGCTAGAAAGATGGGCAAAGAAGAGACTCCATGGCAGACACTACAATGACCTACATCAAGATCACATCGATAACATTACTTCCAATTAATGGCTCACAAGCAGAACGCTCTCTCCCGAGACTGAAGGATTCATGCCCATCCAAGACCAGGTAATCAACACCAGAAACTATAGAAAACACATCGCAAAGGAGCCCAGAATGTCAGATGTCGACGATGCCACCTGGCCTCAGAAACGATCTACCGCATCACAGGGAGATGCAAGGTGATCATCCAGACTGAGTACACTCATAGACACGACCAAGTAGCCAGGATAATACATCGGAAGCTAGCGAGGAAATACCAATTGACTAAAGAAAGTGCACCATACTACAACTACGAACCCCAGGCAGTACTAGAGATCCCAACCCACAAGCTGTACTGGGACTGCGTCATAATAACGGAAAAGACCATCCCGCACAACAGACCGGACATAACCTTTGTGGACAAGATGGAAAAGGCTACCTATCTGATTGACATAGCGGTGCCCAACACTAGCAATGTCCAGGAAACCCATGAGGAAAAATTAGGAAGTACACGAACCTGAGACATGAGGTCAAGGAGATGTGGCATATGCAAGAAGTAACGTCCATCCCGATCATCGTGTCAACCATCGGTATGGTGCCAAAGACCCTACATAGCAGCTTAGCAGCAATAGGTCTCCCAGCGAACACCTACAAGGAACTCAATAAAGTCGTAATCCTGAAAACCTGTAGGATAGTTGGAGAGTTCCTCGACCAACAGTAACACCTGACATTACAATCACCCTGTGTACTTGGTAGCAGTACCCGTCACGGAGTGGAATCCCCCAATCAAGGAGAAGTAATATAAGAGCAATAATAATAATAATAATAATGAAATCGACTGGTGAAGGCAAACATGCACAGATATAGTGTAATAATACACGCGGTACAACAATATGACCTGTTAATGAACTATATAGTTATATAATAATAATAATAATAATAATAATAATAATAATAATAAAAGAAATCTGATATAACCGGCACTTTACAATCCAAAATTCTTTAAAATCGGGCACATTTTACAAATAAAAAAAAAAGAAAAAGTGAACACGTTGCAATCCGGAAATATTAAGCTAGAAATCCTCTACTAGTATCAACTATTGCATTTACATTTTTCTTTAAGAAACCATGCAAAATAAGAATGACATTTGTTTCTTTATAAGATGCGTGCAAGACCATCTCGTATTTTATTTATTTATTTTTATTCTGTAGCCAGAAGGTTTTAGGCATAATGTTCTTAATTATTACAGCAAAACAAACTTGCCTTTTTGACGAATTTCTCTGGTATTTGTACTACTTTCAAGTAGACACCTTGCCAAAGGTTAAATTGCCATTTGTATGTACGGTTTTTTTTTTTTTTTTTTGGTTTTTTCAACCATACCACAGCCAATTTTCGTGAAGAATAAAACAATTATGCTAGCCCCTGGCCTGGAAATAAAAGATCTAGAAAAATAAACACAAAAGGCATAATAAACTACGAATTTGAAATTTACTACAGAACTACCAGTGCATATACACAATATTTTGTTCGTAGTAGTGAACTGCAACAGTAATGTAAAAGGCATCGATTTACAATGAGTTACCATGATATTACACTATCTGGACTGGGTTGGCATTATTGCAAAACGGGGTACCCAAACCGAGGATAGGCCAATAAACTTTGAAACGGTGCCATCTGGGTGGCGGTATCCTTCGAGAATAAGTAAAAATAGTCTTCTCAATTGGCGAAGCGTTACTTATTCGAGGTAGTGCAATACATGGTAACTCGTTGTGAAGGTAGTCATGAGATATAGACGAAATCTGCAAGATACCTTACCGGACCATGACCAACTAATAAATATTAGATATTCCAACCAAAGCAGGAACAGTGGAAACACGAACTGGACCGTGGAACTGGCCCCCGTTGCCTGGCAGGTGATCAAGGGACAAAATCGAATCTTCATTGAATGGGGAAGTCACAGATTCCGGGAGCATGTGATCGTACCAAAGTGTTACAGGTGCTGCAAATTCGGCCACACTTCTCACACATGTGCCTAATTGGAGCCAACCTGTGGTCACTGCTGGGAGAAAGGGCACCACTACACTAACTGCCCAAGCAAGACTAAGGAATCTGTATGTGCCAACTGCAGGGCTGCAAAAATAGACCACGCACATTCTATCAGAGACTCCAAATGCCAAATATACTTAAAAGCACGAAGCACATACCAACTAAGAACTGATTCTGGGAACACGCCCTAAAGGTTACAACCACGGAGTGCTAAGCATACACCAAATAAATGCACAGCGAGCCCAGGCAGTGGCCGAGCAGGTGAGGACTAAAGCGGATGAAGAAAACGCAGATGTAATCATAATACAAGAGCCTTACATACACACACACACACACACACACATGGGGAAGGTCAGAGGCTACCCACTGGCCTACTAAGTTATACAGACGCACGAAGACACCCCATGGGCGGCGGTCGTGGTTCGCAATCCGGAGATAACTGTCACTAAGATCCCACAACTTGGGCTGCATGTGCCCACATAATCAGTTCAGTGGGAGAAATCTTTATTATTTCACTCTACAGTCGACCAAGAGAAGACATAAATCTGGCCACCTACAGGCAGCTCAAAATACACTCCAGGGCTGTAGAGTCGTCGTTGGAGCCGAAGTCAACTGCAGGTCTCCAGCGTGGCCCAGCAGAACGCAGGACCGACGAGGCACCAACAATGGACTCCAACAAGAAGGATTCCTCTCAACCTCATCCTTCACTGTTCCAACTACCTACCTACTGCAATACACTATGGGAAGCAACCATAGATAGCACATAGCTACAAGAAATGTTGTAGCATACATCACTGATTGGCGGGTGCAAGACTCCTGTACAACATCCGACTACCGTACAATAACCTATTGGATAACGAGAACAATGGCAAGAAACCCCATAATCAGACAGATGCTGAACAGATTTAAGGTAGAAACAGCAAGCTGGGAACTGCATAGGGAAGAGATACAGTCAAACGTAAACCAACTGAAGAACAGGATTACCATACAAACCGGAACAAATCACGCTGCCAGCGTACCTGATCCAGATGTCTTGCAGCAGGACATAACACAACTCATAACATCCTCGTCAGAGATAGCGATGAGAAGAAAAAAAAACAGCCACCGGAGAAAAGCCCTGGTGGACCCCTGAACTTAGAAGAATGCGGAAGGAAGCCCAGAGGAAAAGGAAAGAATTCCAAAGGGCAAGAAGGTCTTGGCCACCAGAGGAAGTGCAAATCTTGCGACAGTGCTACAGAGAAAAGAGAAGTGCTTACACCGAAAAAATCAAGAAAAATAAGAGGTAAATGTGGGAGAATCTCGTCTCCACAACAGGCAACACTGATCCCTGGGGAGTGGTGTACAAAATCACCACAAATAAGTTCCCTAGGGGGGAAGCGAACAATGCTACAAAGACGCAGCAAGGCACAATAACGAAGACATGGAGGGAGTCCACCACCAATATTCTAAATGTAATATTCCAGGAACCACCTACACTAATGCTGCTAAACAGCAAGAAATATGTGATGCAAATCAAAATTACACAACGCAACGGCAGGAGCATCCTTTCACTATGGATGAGCTACGGGCCGTTGCACTGAAAATTAAGAATAAAAGATGACCTGGCTCAGACTTGATAGAACCAGAGATACTCAAAAAGACTGTGGAATATGAGCCTGAACTCATCCTCTATCTCTGTAACACCTGCCTACAAGTAGGGAAATATCCAACACACTGGAAGACAGCCAATCTGAAGCTGATCTTAAAAAATCCTGCTAAGCAACCGAAACAATTAGACACATACCGTCCTAATAGCCCTACTGTCCGCTCTAAGAAAATTGTATGAAAGATTACTTCACAGCAGAATACTAGCCCACTACACTGCAGCAAACCTCACAAACCCTAATCAGTTCGGGTTCAGGCCTGGTCAACCATTGAAGCCATCCAAAAACTTCAGACTGAGGCACAACAATGTACCAAGAAATACTTCCTCGCCATCCTGGTCGACTTCGCTGGGGTTGTCGACTCACTTCGGTGGCCGTGCGTCTTCACCAGACTCCAGGTGTCAGAGACTCCCATTAACATCTACCAGAGCATAATGACCTACCTGAAGGATAGAGGTAGTCACACCATTCCAGAAAGTGACCAAGAGCATCCACAGGGGCTGCCCACAGGGATCGGTCCTGGAGCCGCTCCTGTGGAACGTTGTCTTCGATGAATTTCTTGCAATGGACCTGGGGGTGGTTGGATCCCACGCCTTTGCTGATGACCTAGTCCTGACTGTGGCGGCAGACTAAAGGGCAGGACTGGAGGCCCTGGCCAACCACGCGCTGGTGATCCTGCAGGAATAGACGACGACTCACTGCCTAAAGATATCAACGACAAAGACTTCCTTAATCCTACTGAAGGGCACTCTTGACATCAGAAGACCACCCCAAATTAAGCTCCAAGGGAACACGATAAAACTGATGAAGCAAGTGAAATGTCTCGGACTTATCATAGACAACAACCTGTCCTTTAAACCGCACCTCCTATACTTAAAATAAAAAATAAGGAAATACGTGGCCATGATTGCCAGGGTGTCAAGGCGAGACTGGGGGCTAAAAAGACTCACCGTGCCTCTGTAGTAAAAGGCAGTTTTCATCCCTGTGATCACCTACGGAGCACCCATCTGGTACAGGAAGGTGATTACCATGGTTAATAGAAAACTTCTCGACACTATACAGCGAACCATACTCCTTACCATAACAAGAGCCTGCAGAACAGTGAGCACGCACCCCTTGCAAGTCCTGGCTTGGGCCCTGCCGCTGGACATGGAGGTCGTACGCTCCGGTATGTTATACCACCTTTCCAAAGGGAAAACAACAAACCTGATTGGATATACCACAGACCCGGCAAATGCTTGCAATACAGAAAAGAAACGACTGTTGACGCATTTACAGCACGTGTGGCAGAACCGTTGGGCCGCATCTACAAAGGGAGAAGTAACAAAAAAAATTCATGCCACAAGTAGACAGAATGTATCCCAATTCGCCCCCTGGTTTTCCCAAGGGCTAAATGCAACCTTCTTGTTTTCCCAAGGGCTAAATGCAACCTTCCAAGAAGAATCATGGAAACACTTGATGTACGAATGCACATTATACGAAGACCTAAGATGTATACTTATTATGCAAATTATGTACTTGCCTAAAAACCGGGAATACCAACTCCTTGAATCCGAGGATGAATACAAAGCCTTCAGCAAATATGCACAAAAACTATTTGCAAGAAGAAGACAGCGAGCTGTCCCATAAAGCAATGCGCAGAACGTGCTACCCACCCACGGACGGACAGAGTCAAGTAAAGGGAATAGAATCATGAAGCTGACATAAGCTGCTACCTGATGACGCAGGGAACCACAAATCAGAACTACAACCCCAAAGACTAAAGATTAAAGTGCACCCACTCTGTTGACAAAACACTAATGAACTGAAAGGAAAAAGGTCCCACAAGCGACCACAAGACTGACCCTCACTGAACTTTGTCTTTCACTGAGCAATATAGGTGCCTCCGTAGCCAGGTGGGAAGGAGCAGCAGTGTGTAGCACACGCTTCTTGATTAGACCGGGGTTCGAGCCCGTCACCACCAAATACGGAGGATGCGGAAAGGTCAGGGAATGACCACCGCATATCCCCGGAGCAATATGGCCTTAGTTGCTAATGCTCCTAAAAAAAAAAAAATAATAATAATAACTGAGCAATATCAGAGTTCTGATCTCCACCCATTCTCAAGTGACAACCAGGTGGTGGGGGACAACAGCATGAGGACAAAGAAACTCCCAGGCCTCACCTACTACAATACGTTCACACAGATGAAGATGACTCCATCTACAAATGATGAGACCGCACCTCAAGTACAACAAAATCTATATGGCCTTGACCACACTGGACAGGAATCTGGTCCCATGAATGACTCCCAAATTATGGTGACCCGGATGGGTATAACATGGTGGCAAAACAGTGAAGCAGCGTTGCTGTATGGCCAAATTGGCCTTCCTGACCACACTTCCTTGTGTGGTCCTATCTTTCCCCTCCCCCTAGCGGACGGGTGGGAGGAGACAGTTTCTGCTGTCTCTTCCCTCTCCTTCCACCTTCCCGTTCTTCTCCTGGTGAGGCATGGGTCTGCCTCACTGACAATCTGGGAACGCCTTCTCTATCATCTCCATACTTCTGCTTTTCACCCCCCAGCCTTCAGTCTGTACGCCAGCACATGTCCCACACTGTATAACTCTAACGATGTCTAAATTGAACTAACTGTGCAAACTTCTAGGCCTTACAAAACCTAGTATTTATCCCTACGGTGATTGTTTTTAAGGCCCTAGCCACTGAAATCCCAGGAAACTAGGTGGCAGGGCCTACCAGAGTAAAAATTTCAAACTACTGTGTACCTGGTCTGCCTCCACGAGGCCAAGTTTGGGCAAAGTTAGACCCCAGCAGGGGTCTAGCGGCTAAATGGCCAGAAGAAAAACGATACACAACACTACACTCATACAATATCCATACATTTTTAAATCTCTGGGCTCTGCAGTGAACTGTTACACCCCCAATGAAAGCAACGCGGAGACGGGGGAAACCCCTGGTACCGTCAGACACGAATACACTTTACACTTGTGAAGGTAGTCACAATATGAGATACAATTAAATCCATGCCTTTTATACTACTGTTGTAGTTCACTACTACGAACAAAATATTGTGTATATACACTGGCATTTCTGTAGGAAATAAAAGATGGAGACAACATCGTCTATAAAATATTATACTAGCAAAATTGCGACTCCATCTACACGGGGTATATAGAAACAGCTTCAAGCACAAGAGTCAATTAACCATAAAATCAGCTTAAAGAGGTGACTCGTCACGAATAGAACTACAGTATTAGCAAATTCCACAGCACGAAACACACACCACACATTAATAATGCTGAAATAGTAACGTGTACGCGGTTAAACCTACATTTAAAATGTTTCGAATCTTTGGTTATAGCCTGGTAGAAATAACAATACCCCTGATGAATGTATTTAATATTATGTTGCAAACGGAATTCTCAAAAATCTGGAATCTGAAACGCATCACCAATCACGCCTGCCTAAAGGTGCAGCTACAGAAGGGATGGGTTTTGGATTATTCGGTTTAACAATTTTTCTTTCTTCCACTTCATCCTCATGTATTAAACAAAGTGGACAAGTGGTCTCTCATCAGTTAGCAGGTGGCTGTAGTGACAAGAGCAAGCGAAACATTTTTAAACAAGCTTTTCTATAGCTGCACCTTTAGGCAGGCGTGATTGGTGATTATACATCCACAATAGAAGTTTTATTCTATTGTGGATATTAAGACTGTTGCATTATCCATGCAGTTTAAATCCAGATGGCTCGGGAACCAAAAGGTCAGTTTACGAAACTTCAGTTGTTTGTGCTGAATATTCATCAAAATATGCTCCTCCAAAACTCCTTGGCATACCTCTCTAAAATCTGAAAAAAAATTTAAAATCGTCACCTTTCAATCCCCTAGGGTACCAAATTTTAAAGAGTTTCTGTATAGTGAAAACAAGGTGACGTTTTCGATATATGCTGTAAAAAACCATTAAAGTTTCGAACCCTTGCCATTTTTCTATCGAGTACGGACTGCGATTATAATCACTGTGCGAGGACATGTCTCTCTACTTAGTTGCTTGCTAAGCGTTTACGTTTTCTTACGAGATTAACAACTTACAAGCCGGATCTAGAAATCCATCTTGATCCAGACATATAAATATGTCTGGAGCAAGATGGATTTCTAGATCCGGCATATTAGAGCACATTGCTCCTGACATATTAGGGCAGCCTAATAATTAACTTAAATGCCTATATATAATATGTCCATAAATTTCGTGTGTTTTCTGGTTGATTTGCCTGCTCTTCTGAACGATAAAGTTGAGTTCTCGGAGGAGGGAGCAAGGGAACCTTGATGTCCACGACTCGGCCACAGTGAAAAAAGGCCATAAAACTTCCTCGCATCATTGACGGGATGGATTCGAATCCTGGCCTTTTCCACCAGCTGTGGGGAGAACGGTACCCTAAATACACAACAACACAACAGATTTTCTTCTATCAGTCTGAAGAACCCGTTATAATTTTGACACCGCTCAAGTAGTATTGATTTTAGGTTTATCAAATAGGACATTTCTAGAATTTTACTACTCTGGCAGTAGGTTGTAAGTGTTCGTGCGTACCCATATTGCGCAATGACTAATCTACCAACAACGGAATATATAAATATAGCAGTTTCTTTCTTTCTTTTTTTTTTTTATCGCTCACATAAACAGATGGCGTTTCTGATACATAGCTTATAGAAGTGACCAAACAAACCCAGCATCCAACTGTAATTATTGAATTTGAAGAGTCTTTAATTTAAAATAGCTTTCAGGAAGACTGTTGTCTGCCCTCTACTCACGTAGTTCATTTTCGAATCGCTCTCTGACCCTGAAATCATTCGAGTATAAAGACTTGGCTTTCTCTGTTTCTATCACTCACTTTTCCGCACAGTATGGGGTTTCCATTCTCCTATTGATTTCACGTCGTGAGGAAGTAATTTCCACTAAAACTTTGTGTTCCATATCTTTTATTCGCCTCTGTCCCTCAACTATTAACTGGTTTGTTCTGAAAAACTAAGTTTTTCCACTTTCAAACATAACGTCTTTTGATGTTTATGGAAGGTTTAAAAAAAAAAAAAAAACACTTCTTAGCTATTTCTACACAAGTATACATAATTAATAATAATTCTTTCTTTCATCTATTTAACATTCCGAATTCTTTTAGCCGTTCTTTTCTTAAAAAAAAAAAAAAAAAAAACTTGTTCACTATTACTGGTAAAATAAATAAATAAAATTATAAGCTAGAAAAATTACGGCAATATATTCATGGAACATCTCCATTTCTATTTAATTTTCACAAGGAACAGTAAAGAAATATGATTATTTGTAGCGAAATTGTACTTTAGCCAACAGTTAAACATCTAGAAATATCAGGCTAAATTCATTCAAGTTTAAAGTCTGAAGCGTTATTTTCATTAGACATAACATTTCTAAAGTTCAATAAAATAATTCTTGTTTTCTACAAAATTCATTAGTTATTCATTATTGGTTCTAATTTCAAATCGGATATTCTTAATTTTCTCTTTATCTCCCAAAAGCAGCATATGAATTGTACCTTCCACTAATGGAATTATAGCACGTTAAAACAACAAATAATACGTGCTGTAGTTAAAATTAAAGAAAATAATACCCTTTAGCCGCTTTTCCATTAGAAAAGTGACGCGAAAATACAGAAGGGAAAAGCTACGCTATAGATACCAATTACTGAAGACAAAGACTCAAACTTGGTCCATAAGATCTTGTCTGCTCCTGACATCGTTGGGTGTGATGGATGACAGTGGCTGCCTGGCCTTAGGCTGAAAGTTAGAAATGTTCTGCCTTGAGACATCTGCAGACCTCCTACTGCTTGTGACACTCTCCCAGTGGCCCGCCTTCTGATCTATGGTACTGATAGTTTGATGCTTTATCATTCCTGGAACATCGAGACTTTCGATAGATATCAGAACAGTGAGGAACGCAATTTATGTTTTCGTCAGGATAATGATACCTTTGATAATAGAAGTGCTAAATTTCCTATTGTTAAGAAACATTCCGTATTATCACTGCCATATCTTTCATAATATGCCTGAATTTTAAAAGCTGCAAAAAATTCTATAATATACATGTATATATAAACAAGCTAAGCGAACTTGTTTATTAATAAATACGATTCTAAATTTTATACAAAAAAGAGATGAGAAATCAACTGAAAATTTTTATTTAACCAAGAGCTCTTATCTGTGCTGAATTACGCACGCGCGTTTAATTAAATTTATGTCCAACTGAGGGGAAATGAATATTGGCAAAACTGCAGAAAATCCCAGATTTTGACAAACTGTGGAGTTCAATACAGGCTTGATATTATGACAGTAACGTATCGCGTGCTTTTCGATGATTAATTTCTCCTGAAGTTTCTGTGGTGTTTATCAATAGTGTATTTGAAGTCCAGGAAAGACCATTATACAGGGAGTTTCAAAATTGCATGAAACAAACGTACAACTATATTCTACAGCTAAAAATGAGAAAAAAAATTCTTATAAAAGTTTAAAAAAAAAAACGTCTATTTCCGAGATATCAATCATAAATTACAAAACAGTGTAAAACGGCAAGACATTTTTATGTTCAAATTTATGTCATAAAAATATGATTGTGTAAAACGGGCTTAAACAGTAATAAACATACATAGAAATGTATGTACAATGATGTCAAAAGGCCTGTCTTGAGTTTCAGGATACATGAGACAACTTCGTTTTTTACAGAATGGCTTTTGTTAGCTGATATAACGGGATACAATGATAATTATTATTTTAAAGGTATCCGGATGTGAGCATATTAGCATTAGTAGAGGCATTTGATGCAAGAAAGCAAGCTTATGCAGCATCAACCAAAAAAATAAAATAAAATAAATAAATAAAAAATAACCACTTCCACTTCACCCCTCTGTTCGTTCGAAATACCTGTCCAGCTGAGCCTTAAACTTATTTAGGCTATCAACTTCCACGATAAGGGATGGAAGTCTGTTCCACCAACCAACCACCCGCTGGCTAAAGGCAAATTTCCGCACGTCTATCCTATATTTGTCTTTCCTCAATTTGAATTTATGCCCTCTCAGGTGATTATTCTGAGCAAGAGGAAGAATCCCATCAGCACTGAGCATTCTCAAACCATTCAAGGCTTTATACACCTCTCTCAGATCACCTCGCTGGTGCCTAGTCTCCAGACACTGTAATTTGCAAAACTTAAGCCTTTCTTTGTAAGAGCACCCCTTTGTTCCATTCACTAATCTTGTTGCCCTTCTCTGTACTCGTTCAAGCAGCTCTACATCCTTCTTGAAATGAGGCCTCCAGACCTGTATACAGTACTCTAGGTGTGGCCTGACCATTGCCTTATACAAGGGAATAATCAACTCCTTATCCCTGCTAGAAAAATTCCTATATATCATTGACAATACACTATGAGCTACTCTTGCAGCCCGTCTGCACTGCTCAGAGAACTTCATATCTGCCTGCACGACCACCCCCAGGTCCCTTTCATTCTCAACCACTGTCAGTGTAGTACCACAGAGTTGATATGTTGCTCTGGGGTTGCTGTTTCCCATATGTAGTACTTTACATTTGTCAATGTTAAACTTCATTTGCCACCTCTCAGCCCATCTGCTCAACCTTTCCAGATCCTGTTGCAGCAGCATAGCGTCAGTAGTGTCCTTGACAACCCTTCCAACCTTCATATCATCTGCAAACTTGGACATTAAGCTTGATATACCATCATCAATATCATTTATAAATACAGAAAACAATAATGAACCCAATACTGAACCCTGAGGGACTCCACTAATAACATTAGTCCACGATGAGCAGTGTCCATTGATTACCACTCTCTGTCTTCTCCCCCTCAACCACCCCTTTATCCATAGCAGCAATTTGCCTCCAATGCCACACTGCTCCAATTTGTGCAGCAGTCTTCCATGTGCAACAGTATCAAAAGCCTTTCTAAGATCCAAGTATATAATATCAAAGTTATTCCCTGCATCCAGTTCTTTTGTGACTGCATCATAGTATCCAATCAAATTGGTCAGGCAAGACTTCCGCTTGACAAAATCATGCTGTGTCCGAGCTATAACTGAAGTTTTGTCTAGATGATCCTGCAGTGCTTCTTTAACCAGTGCCTCCATTAATTTTCCGGGAACAGAAGTTAAACTCACATGTCTATAATTACTTGTGTCAGCCTTTGATCCTCCTTTGTGAATTGGGGTCACATTTGCACATCTCCAGTCTGTCGGTACCTCCCCTGAGACCAAGGAAGCTCTCATAATTATGGCTAAGGGTTTACTTACTTCCTTTGCTGCCTCCTTTAATATAACCGGATAGATCCCATCCACCCCAGGTGTCTTTCTTGTGTTTATCTTCACCAATTTCTCCTCCACTTTACTCTCAGTTATTACAAGATTCTCTAGCTTACTGCCAGAGTTGAATACACCTCTGGCATTCCCCTCGCTGAATAACTCCCCATGTGTGAATGTCGATGCAAAATATTCATTGAGTTTGTTAGCTACCTGAGCAGGATCATCAACAGTTGACCCATCGATATCAAGTGGACCAATCGGATTCATCCCCTTCCTTCTAGAGTTTACATAAGTAAAGAACTCTTTGCTGTTTTTCTTTGCATCCCTTGCCAAAGATTTCTCGTAATCTGCCTTCGCCTGCCTAACCTCCTTTGTAACTTGGTTACAGATCAACTTGCATCTATCATAGGCTTCTGTGTGACGTGTTAATTTGTATGTATCCCATGCATTTTTCTTCTCTGCCATATGTCTCATTAGTTCATCTGACATACATTCACCATACCTTGAACAATATTTCTTAGTTTGCATGTAAAGCCTAGTAGCTTCCAAGATAAGTTATTTGAATGCTTCCCATTTTGAATTTGCTGTTGGCAATATCATCAGTTGGTCCCACTGTATAGAATTTAAATACTGTCTCAGTCCATCGTAGTCGCCTTTACGAAAGCAATACCCCTTCCCTTTACCCCTAATGGTAGTTACATCTTTGAGTAAATCCCACTTCAGCACACTGTGATCACTGCCACCTAGTGGTTCCGTTATCTGCAGATTCTTAATGCATGAAGAATCACTACCGATAATCAAATCAAGAGTATTACTCCTCTAGTTGCCTCCCGAACATTCTGATGTAGAAAACATCCAATAAATCCACAAAAGCCTTGCTAGTGTGTGAGTGACCAGCCCCCAAATTCCAGTCAATATCTGGGAAATTAAAATCCCCCATTATAAGACTCTGTGATTTACTGGCCCACTATTTCTCTGTACAGTTTCTTATTATACTCATCAGAATCATTAGGCCTATAGCACACTCCTACTCTCAATTTTGATCTCCAAATGCTTATGTGACACCAAACTGACTCGACACTGCACTGTCCAGCGATGTCGACTGGATTCACTTCCTTGGATTTTATGTATTTCTTAACTAATAGCATAACCCCTCCTCCCTTCCTATCCTGTCTATCCGTATGGATGCAATGTGTCTGTGTGTTCCGGTGTCGGTTTGCACGTGGTGCGGAATGAAAAGCCCAAAATAACTCATAGGAAGACCCCTACTTCCTCTGCTGAGACCTGTAACGGAAGACACTACAAATCTGTTTACTTTTTCGAGATAACTAATATGGTGTTAAGTTATGGGGGCAAGGAAAACATAGGAATTCCGTAGCTGCTATTCGCAAATTAGCGGAAAATTTTCCACCTCAACGAGTAGCAAATCATAAAACTTATATTGATGCTTCAGTGGAGACGACTTAGAGAAACAAGCACGCTAAAACCATTGGGAATAAACGCTGATAGCAGCAGATTTCGATTAACTGTAAACGTTGATGAGCAGATAATAATTGCTGTATAAACACTTCTAACGATAATTACCAAAAAAGTTATTAGGTCGGATATATGTTTCTTCTGCAAGTACATAGAGGATATTACATGAAGAGCAATTATATCTATTCAAAAATAGCATTTGTAATTACTGTTTGTTTTTTTTTTTCGATCATTTTCAAAGTACGTGGTTACAATCCTAGCCGTCCCCGCTCTAGTGGAAGAAGCCCGAGTTCGAATAATGCGAGGAGCTTCTACAAGTTTTTTTTTTCTCTCCATAAAGTGGCTGAGTTAGTTGGTCTCAGGCGAGCGCGTCTTTTTTCTTTTTTACACCGGGAAATTAGGTTTTTCATCCACCAAATATCAACCCGATGAAGAATACATGCAATGAGAAATACAATAGAGTAAATTGAATCCTCCAAGCCTTGGGTGATTTGGCGCGTGACACGCAAACACACACCTAAACTAATCTTACATAAAACATTTTTGGCGATGAATAAGCAAATTTTATAAGGCACACATACTTTTTGAACTTTTAATTTTGTTCTATTGCGTCAGTTTGGCTAAAAACGATAAACGCCACTAGTGAGAGATTGTTCAGCTCCTTCAGGATTCTTGGAATGCTCTCTTGGTTATCATCAGCACAAAGAGAATGGCTCTCCATGGATCTACGAGGGTGCTTGTCTCACTAATTGTTCTGACCTGCTTCGCCTTTCATTACTTCAATCGATTCTTGACACCTACAGAGGAATGCTAGACGCGAACCTGTCTTCGAATCCATGAAAATTTCCAAGTTCTTTGCTCCCTCTCTTTCTCTATCTATACGTTTGTTTGTTTCGGTGCAAAGATTCTTTATTACCGTTTCATATTATTGTTTTAAGTTTTTTTCTCTATGAAAGCAGGTTTACTCTCATTTGGCAACTTTCATTTCATATACATTCTTTATATACTTTAAATTAGAAACCTTTATTAAATATCTGTTAGGACCACCTTTATAGCCCGTATATATCGTGGCATGGATTCCAAGATGTTTGACGAAACCTAGCTGAAGATTTGCCATTCTTCCATAAGCATATTTGTCAGCTGCAGTATTTTAGTCTTTAGAGAACTGGGAAGCTGAACTGCCCTATCTGACATTCCATATATACCAGACATTCCCAATTGGATTTAGACCTGAAGAATTAGGCGGCCAGTGTAGTTGTTGAAAACCTTGGGAATGCTCCACGAATTATTCAGATACAATTCATGGACGGTGCATAGTTGCATTATCCTCTTGATAGGGGCCATCACAATCCGGATGGAAACAGAGCATTGCAGTGTGAAGTTGGTCCGATACGACAGAAAGTTATTCAGTAAAGGTAATGCGACCTTCTAACGGTATGAGCAGACCCAGTCCGTACCAAAAGAACATACACCATATCATGATATCACAAGGCAGTCTCGATGCATGGCTTCATGAGGTTCACGCTACACTTTTACCCCACCACTGGTGCAAAAAAGTGTAAACCGAGACTGATCAGCCACATGATTTTAACTTAAGTCCAGTATGGAGTAGTCTGCACCACTTCAGTTCAATCTTTCGATTTTATACCGAAAGAAATGGCTTTCGTATAGGCACACGACTATCAAATCCAAGATGTCTAATCTTGCTATGCGGCAGGGTTTTAGGAATCAGTTTTAAATGTTTTTCTTTGCCTAAATTGAATATTTCATTTATTTGCTATACTCTGAACTTTCTATTCTGACGCACAATCACTTTAAAGTCTTGAGATCTCGGCCTTGGCTTTTCTGCCGCATTCCTTCCTTTCATCTTCTGCGCATTATATATTTTTGAGGTAGTCGCTTTCTACGCACAAGTAATATTCTTTGTTTCTAAATTGTTGCTCCTGCTAAACGTGCTCCAAGACATAAAACTTTCTGAAAATTTGAAAGGTCCCTTGTCTTCTCTATGACTGAAGGAACATATGATTATGCCATGCGTTTAATTATATCCGATGCCAATTGCAAAATGTTTCTAATTTGTTGGCCCAATGAGTGTACATCCATACATAAAATATACTTACAACTGACCGTTGCTCATTTTCCCAATATTGCATTTAGGCAGGTTTCTGTGGGACAATAACAGTTCTGTTAGATAGAAACCACATGGAAAGTATAGACTGCAATCTAGAAATTCATTTCCTCTATTAACAAGTAATGTATTGAAGGTTTTTCAAGAGGGATTGAATTAGTTCCTGCTCGGGCGGAAGTATAGTGCATTGTGATCCATCAACACCAGTGATAAATGCCCGAATCTTGTCGTGATGCTAATTTGCATTAGTACTGGTATTAGTATTGCAATAGCAAGATGACGAGAAAAAGAGAGCTTTTTTGTGCATCTGCCAAAGAAATACATCCTTCACACCTTTCCCATTGCCAAACGGTGCCGGCACAATTTTCACTTTGAAACTTATCAGACTATCCGCATCAACCACTGCTATAGGAAATTGATTCAGTGGTCTAAAACACATTGCTAGAAGGTAAACTCCATGAAATCCAGCATTCTGTTACCACCGGAAATTTCGGATTTGTGCATCCTGGTTCATCTCACTTTTGTCAGTGAAAATATAGCTTCCTAGTTCATTTTACTTATTCCCTTAAGGACCTTATACACTTCTATCAAGCTGCCCTTAAGATGTCTAGTTGCCAAGCTTTGCAGTCCGCACTTTCTAAGTCGTTTTTCAAATGGACATCGACTGGTGCCCCTAATCAAACTACTTTCCCTGCCCTCAACTCTTTCCCAAAGTTCTGTAAAATTCAAGTATGTTTTTGTTGTTGTAGGGCTTTAGGAGCATCAGCGACTAACGGCTACAACATAACGCCTGTAACTATAATATCTGAAAATTGCATGTGTTCCGAGGTATATTAAGTTTGCTGGACGAATAACCCGAGTTTCCGGGAGTAAAAACCATGTTACCCTCGACTGAGACCAAAATCTGCCACGTTATGAAAAAGGCCCATAAAAAAATTCCTCACGTCATCGATGGGACTCAAACGCCAGTCTTTTCCACCCAGTGTGGAGAGAACAACGACCATACCAACTGTGTGACCAAAGGCTTCTTCAAGTATGGCCTCTAGACCTGAACACGATATTCTAAATGCAATTCACCATCATATTCATTAATGACAATCCCTTCGATTATGGCAGGAATCTAAATTTCGCGTATCGTATATTGAAATGCTCTGTCACAATAAAGAAACCTTTTCTGCATGCTGTCGTTATTTTAGTGTACATACTCAGTATAGCATTCGAAGGCATAGCGGACCAAACATAGGCTACTATCATCTTATTAATTTGAGTCCTGGGTCTAGAGGGCCCCAAATGTAAGAGGCTCCTTAAGAAAGTTACTTCTGATCAGTATTGCAGAGCTCTCCAATAGCATGCATGTTATGCACCGCATGGTTCGATTCGAGAGATCAAGCTCGTTAAAGAATTTTAGATTCAAGGCCCTATCAGAAAGCTCTATTCTTATGCCTGTTCTTTCTCTTTGTGTCGATGATCATACCTACATTTCCAAATCCATCCGTAATTTTACTGATGATTATACGCTTGATTCTTCTTTCTTGTTTCATAGACCTTGAGCTGCACATTACGTCAAAACATTTGGTTCCATTTCTACAGTTTGTCAACAAATACTTATTTAGTAAACAAGGAAAATGGGACAAGAAAATCACAGCAATGAATGATAAGAAATCCTGGCTAATGGACATTGGACAATGAATAGCTCTATTCACGGAAGTTAAGGGGTGTGAAATCAGGAGACAAGGTGGCCAAATTCCATGTGATATGACTTGATTCCCAAAAAACTATTGCAATATTTCGGTAGGTTAATATACCACATGACCAACATTTCAGTAGTTGATAGTGCGGTATGGCAAAGATGCCACGTACTGTTGGAGCCAGGCGTCGCTTTCGTTTTCCTATCGCAATGCAAAAACTGCATTACAATGCCTTGCTAAACATCACCCGTGACATTTTGTTCGAAAAATATGGACCCAACTATCCTTCTTCAAGATATGAATATACCCAACCAAATAGCTATATTTTATGCAGGTAAAGAGTTTATAAAAACGTACAGATTTTCAGTGCTTCATATTCTCCTTTGAGTCGTAACCACTAAGGTAAAATCATCCTCGTGGGTATCATAGTTGGTAGAATCGTCGCTCTCTCCACACCGGCTGAAAATATCTGAGTTCGAGTCCATCAATGATGTGAACGAAAAATCCGGAAACTCGGGTTTTTCGTCCAGCAAATAGAAAATCGACAATAGAAAACAAAATTTACAAACAGTATACAGAAGCAATATGGCGTTAGTCGTTGATGTTACTAAAACCCAACAACAAGGTAAAATCACGCTTCGTCACTTTTCTTCAGAACTTCAACGAAGTAAATTTTTAATCCAGCGACAGTTGAGTAATCCTTTAACATTATCCTGAAATTGCATACAGTTGATTCGGTATGGAGAAAAGTTTTAGGTGTTTTCTTACAGCGAAATAAGGTGAACGCGGTAAAATCCCCTTCTGAATACTGAATTTCAGTAGAGATTTGTGTGGAGATTGCAAAAGTGTTTGTCTAAGGTCGCCTATGGTGACGTAAGTAAGAACACCTTTCATGTTCCTTATTCTCAATTGATCCACACTTACGAAACTTCTTTGTTATGTTTAAAATTGTATGAACAGTTAGTGTCAGGAAATTTTCAAAATATTTTTGTTCACATTCACTGTAAGACCTTCCCTTCCAAGAACGATTCAACTAAAATAACAAATATAGTTGCTATTCTCTAATAATAAATAGAAATTATAGTTGTGATTTATTTTCAGAGCAACTGCCCACGTTAAGTGCAAGACTGAGGTAACTCGTTGTAATTTGTTTCATAATATGAAATCTATGATGCTTTTCATGCAGCGAAATTTGTTTTTATGCATAGATGCGTACATAAATGATGCTTTCCCATTACTTTTACGTTAGCTGCTTCTCCTAGGATTCAAACTTTTACCTTGTCGAAAAGGACGCGTCTCACAAGGGAGCGTTTTTAATTCTCGGTAACTTAGCTAAAAGTTTATATATTTAGATTATCATCCAGAAACAAGAGATAAAAGATATTAAGGCGGATAATGTCACTTAAGTTTGTATTCCGTTAATGAGCTCTGGTAATGAATATGGTGGACTAATTTGAAGACAGCCATTAAAGTGCATAACAAACTCACGTATGGAATGAAAGTAATGGGGATTGAGCTAAATTATTAAAAATTTACATCCTCGCAGTGCTCACCACGTAGAGGTATAGCCAGAATGAAACTGCTACTAGTTTACAGCCCATTTTGTTTCATAACTTAAACGGATTTTCCATCGTAAATGTAAAGTAGCGCTATAACTTTAAAATAATGATAATGTTAAAGCTACTTATATCCTCAGGATGTTCCTCTTTATATGCATTCCTTGTTTGCGTTCAGTTTAAAAATGAGATACAATGAAGTTGTTTAAATTAGTAGACTTCAGTGAAAGAGGCGTATAGAAACGTTAGCAAGAAAATTGGGCACAGTACATGAATGGAGGTAAGCAGCAATGACAAGGATTAGAGTAATAGAATACCGCAACAAAGTTAGTCTACACCAGGGAACAAGACCGAACTCTTTTAATTAATTACAGTAACTGACGCTCGCGATGAATACATGTGAAAAGAAACATCATGGGAATCTCCATTAGCAAGTGAACTGCAGACAACAGATGATCTACAAAAGAAATTTGTTGATTGGCAGAGAAACCTACAAAGAGAAGACCATGCCGGGCATTCTCTTTGTAGGTTTCGGAGGAAACAAAGAGTGTATTGAATAGGGAGGATGATTTTGAATGATGGAGACGGAAGAAAGAAAAAATTAATTTAAGCATCGAGCGGCAAAGAAAGATGAATAATGCTTTAATGAAACGCAAGAGGAAGTGATGAAAGGAGTATTATTATAAGAGGCGGACCCGCGGGAAGAAATCTCCAGATATCTGTTGAACAATTACTGTTATTGCCAACCAAGCAAATCAAGCTAACAGGAAAGAATTTCTGTAATGATTTTCACTTACCTGAAAAGCAGGAGCAACTTTAGCCATTTTGTAGAACTACGTTAAGCTGTTAGGGCTCGTTTAGATTTGAAGAGCTGGATCACGTAAGACCTATTATCGGGATGGTGAAAGCGTAATGTGGTTCGCTGCCCTTAAATGGAGAAATATATTTACGTCCGCCCTTCTTTTATTTAAGATAAAACCAACTGCCACTAAATGGAAAGCTAGATAAGTTGGATACCGGGAACTCTAGCAAAACATTATATTTAAGCGTAGAAATATTGCATTTATGATAAACATTTCTAAATATTTCTCATAATTATTTAAGGCACAGCCTTACCAATTTATCAGAGAATCTAGTGGCCGATATACGATGGTGCTGGGTGGCGATAGACATATAAGAAGGGCTGTAATGTCTCGTTCGAAACATTAAAGGTATACAATTAGTATTAGTATTAGTAACGGCCGTATGGTGCAAGAAAGCCTATGGCTTATGCTGCACCAGCCAAAAAAAAAAAAAAAAAAAAATCCGAACAAAACAATGATAAAAACAAAAATTAAATAAATAAATAATAATAATTAATAAATAAATAAAAATAATAAAATGAAATTAAAAATTAAATAAAAAGGAAATTAATCCTATCATCCTATGCGCTTCCCTTACCCGAAAGTACTATCCAGATGACCTTTGAATTTCCCCAAACTGTCGGCCTCTACCACCCATGAAGGCAACTTATTCCAGTAATTTATAACTCGCTGGCTAAAATAAAACTTCCTGCAGTCCAATCTAAACATTTCCCCACGTAACTTGAATTTATGTCCCCTAGTTCTAGCATCATTTATAATCTTGAAAATTTTGTCCTCATTCATTTTACTGATGCCTCTCAGAGCCTTAAACACCTCAATCAAATCTCCTCTAAGGTGTCTAGTTTCCAAACTCTGCAACCCACATATTCGAAGTCTTTCTTCATAAGGACGCCCTTTTGCCGATCTCACCAGGCGAGTTACCCTTCTTTGCACCCTTTCAAGAAGCTCGATGTCTTTCTTTAGGTGCGGTCTCCATACTTGAACACAGTATTCCAAGTGTGGTCTAACATAGGCCTTATATAATGGGATTATCACGTCCCTATCTCTACTTGCAAAAGTTCGATAGATCATCGATAGGACACCATGGGCCTTCCTTGCAACCTGTTTACAATGCTCAGAGAATTTCATGTCTGACCGTATCGTAACACCCAAGTCCCTTTCCTCCAGTACTGGGTTTAGTTGAACTCCACCAAGTGAATAAGTTATTTTGGGATTACTGTTTCCCAGGTGTAATACCTTACACTTTGTTGGATTAAAGCACAGCTGCCATTTTTCTGACCATTCTTGAAGTCTATCTAGGTCTCTCTGAAGAAGCTCAGCTTGACAGTGATCATTAACTACTCTACCAATTTTAACATCATCTGCAAATTTAGACATCACGCCCTCTATCCCTTCATCAATGTCGTTTATGAAAATTAAAAACAGTGGTCCTAATACTGATCCTTGGGGAACCCCACTTCTTACATCAACCCAATCTGAGGAATAGCCATTTATCACAACCCTCTGCCTCCTGCCCTGAAGCCATCCTTCTATCCATCTAAGGATGTTCCCAGTGATTCCAACCTGTTCCAGCTTATAAAGCAACCGCTCATGTGGGACTGAGTCAAAAGCTTTGCTGAAATCTAAATAAACAATGTCGAAATTATTCCCTAAATCCAGCTCGTGAGTGACCCTTTCGAAATAGCGAACCAGATTTGTTAAACATGATTTTCCCTTTACAAAACCATGCTGAGTATCCTTGAGAATTTCAATTCTATCCAAATGATCCTGAATTCCACCCTTGATCAATGCCTCCATGATTTTCCCTACTACTGAAGTCAGACTGACAGGTCGATAATTTCCCACTTCACTTTTAGAGCCACCCTTATGTATGGGAGATACATTTGCACTTTTCCAATCCAAGGGAATCTCCCCAGAGTCTAGTGATGCTCGCATAACCAGCCTCAGTGGTTCAATGCACTCGCTTGCCGCCTCTCTCAAGATTATAGGGTATATTCCATCAACTCCAGGAGCCTTACTAGTCTGTAGGCTTGAAAGTTTTTTCATTAAATAATCTTGCGAAATTTCAATATCATTAATTACATATTTTTTAACTTCGCTCCCACAATTTCCCATTGCCACAAACGGCTTTTCATTTGTAAATATCGATGCAAAATAACTGTTGAGTTCATCTGCAACGGCAGCTGGTGTATTTATTACTATCCCCTTTCCCTTACGTAAAGGTCCGATCTGGTTTGTCCTGCTCTTCTTGGCATTTATATATGTGAAGAATTCTTTATCAATGGAAACATCTGACGATATCAGCGTTCTTAACAGTGGCAATGTCATAAATTCTGGTGCAACGGGAGCACTGTTGTGGACAGCAACACAGATGAAAGGTATGATGTGCACTCCAACGAAATCTGCAATGGCCAGCACAGTTATCGGATTAGAATTCCGTTCAGATTATATGGGATCATCTGAATGACACATACGAGATAGTTCTCACTGCTGTCATAGTCGCTAAGAATGAACCGGGTGCAAATTAGTAGTACCATCACGCTTCTAATTCATGATAATATCACTGACGGTCGCTTTGGATGGTGTAAAGTGCAGCATTATCAACCCACTGCAGGATGGAAGCTTCCTCAACAATTCATGCTGAGGGAAATGGACCATAATTTGTCACCCTGGTGCATTGCGGGTTGGCAGATCGACCGTATTCAGCAGTCTGGGGCTTGAACCCTACTCAAAGAGCGTGTGCTACTGCACTCCCGCTCCTGACCACTCGGCTACGGAGGTCTTTGGATTGTGTAGGCCAGTCAATTATACGAATCAACAAACCAGCAATGTGACATCCGACGGTAATGTCCCTTTCGAAAACAGCCAGTCGGCTCGGTTTCAAGTGTCGTGAGGAGAACTAACTTGAACTTGTATGGCTCAAACACCCTCTTTAAACACTAGGTCTCAGTCATTTGTTTATCCGAAAAGTCCAACGGACTATGAAAACAGGGACGTTCGAATATTGTTTTGGAGGATTTTGTATCTGCAGCTGTGTGTTTTGAAAGTACTGCATTCAGACAGGATGGCTGATAGATTTTTAAACGTTCGCTCTGGTAAAAAGCGAAGAACTAACTAACTAAATAAATATTATTGCAGTAACTGTGACATATATCCAAATGGTTTGGAAGATGCTGAAAATGCACATGGCTACAGGCATCAAGTGTTGAACTAAAAGTCTGCCAAGGAAAATAGTTGCTGCTTAACTACGTTGTGTCATTCTGGTTTAGAAATACGTATTATAAACAAAGAAACCAACAAATAAGAAGGAAGCAACTGAAAATGAAAGAAAAATAAACACTAAATATAAAAGTAATAGCCATTTTTTTAAATAAAAAGAACAGTTATTTGTTATAACATATTATTTGTCAGACGGCTACAAGGTAAATCTCTGTGGGCCACATTTGGCTACCAAAGCCTCAGTTACGAATCACTGGTGTAGATTATTACTACACGAGTTAAACTGTCTTTAATAATTAAACTGGAGATCGGTGTAAAAAGCCATTTCACGTATGCTCCAATATTCTTTTTTTCTCATTTTCTTTCTCTTTTGTAAAAGAAGCAACATTAAAAACCCAATATCACGTTCGTTGCCACAAGTCATTAATGTCTATCGTTGCATAAATTCTGGTTATAATCTCGCAATAACCATGCATCATTTACCGAAAGTGTAAGATAAGTTTTTTCCCTCTTTTCGGCATTAATAATACTCATATAGATGGCGGTGATCACTCACATCAATGTCAAACCGACTGCAGTACATTACCTCAAATATCGTGCTCGAGTGTTGGCAGTGTTATGCTTGGTAGAGAGCCGTGAAGCCATTTGTCGCTGTTCACTAACGGTGGCCATTAACAACAGTCACGGCATGTCACATGCATATGGTTATCTTTGTATGAAAAGAAGACGCAAATGGCAATGGAATGGAGAGAAACATTATCTGCGTTTTGTTAGCGCTGCTTGATATGCAAATGCGAGGGGAAGAAACTAATTCATTCATTCTTTTCTCCCTTTTGAAACGGGCGGAATACATAATGATCTATTGACAAAGGGGCCCCCGTTAGAAAATCAAAACAGTCATTGTCGAATGCAACTGCGTATAAGAAATGTCCCTTTTAAGGGTCATCAGCAACAGACAACATTACTTTATCCGCGAAGTATTACATAAAAGAATCAATATCAAATCAGAGTAATGTTCAAAAGAGCATCATTGTTATTCTCAAATACACTCCTTTGTGTTTCAAAAGATAAGGTCTTTTATTTAGTTCATTTTGTGTTTTGTTCAACTGGAAATTATTGCCTTGCTCTTTTGTATTTTCTTTCCATCGGAATATAAGATATACCACTATTTAATAAAGGAAATAAAACGAGAAAAAAAAAATTCCGCCTATTTCATTACTCATATACATTTATATTAGACTTTATATCATTATATAAAATAATTAAAATCACGAAATAATCGGTATTATAAAGAACATCAAATACAATGATATGGAAAACATGCTTAGAATGCAGTACAGTATTTAAAAATACATATACAGTATACAGAAGTCCATTATTGCGAATCTTAACAAACATGTACGGTTTACTTGGGAGTAGCTTTTTAAATGCATTTCGAAAATCTTCATTATATTGTATACTTTTTTTTTTATTTATATTAGCAATAATATATTGATTAAACAATTATTGCTGGCACACAAAATGGTTCTCTAATAATACTACAGAACTATGTTTTTAGCCAAATAGAACAATAATATCGGTTAGCGGTTATTCCACGCCTTTTTCTTTTCGAATCTGATTGAGACAGGAATTTTATGGTCCTTTTTACCTTGTGGGAAAGTTAGTCGGACTCAAAGAAGAGTCTCGTAGTTTGAGTGACCCTTACTCAAGACTGATGACTGCTAAACAAGGTATAATGCTGTTGTACTCTCTCTCCCTCCCCCTTTGTCTTACGAATTCCTTACACCATATGTGGTCATTCTGGATAGAAACAGTAAAATTTATTTATTTGTTTCCTCCCAAAAGAATAGTTTTCAACCTGTTAAGCAGGCAAACTGACATCAAAAGACGAGTAATTTATAGATACGACTTACCGACGCTACATTATTATCTTAGCACAAACAATAAACAAGATGAAATCGGGCAGAACTTACAAAATAGTTGCTCACGAGCAGTTTTTATTAATTTTATTTTTCTCCTTAGTGATTAACAGAGAGTATCTCTCCCAACAGACCGAACATTTTTGTTCAGAGAGAACAGAGACTATACGTGCTACGTTGTCTAAATTTATCCAGTCACCCATGGTGTTTGGGCAATGAAATATTCCGCCATCAACATTTCAGGAAAAGATGTAAATGCAATTCGGTTTAGGCCTATCTAAGCAGATCAATGAAATACAGAAGATGGATAGAGGCGCTGAGTGACTTACAACGGGAGAACATTATAGGGCACCATATTATCAATAAATCTGTTCATGCCCTTGCAATAAAACTACAATGTTCTAGATTAAGTTGGCTGACGTAACCACCAAATTTAAAAGACTTGGCGCAACTACAGCAGGGAAAAATTCGGTGGCAGCAGAAATGGAGAGAAAGAGACCAGACCAGAGGGCATCCTAAATATCGGTACGGCGATCTCATCAGACCACATCAAAACGGTCACCCAGGTGTTCATTGAGCCCAGAAATGGGTGGCAGTACAAGGACAATACCGAGGAAACCGAAGAATGTCAGATTTTACGGAAGAGCCGCACAACACAAGCCAAACATCAGACAATGTACAGCATCGATTTACCTGGTGCAAAAACTCATTGTAATTGCTCTCTGGAACGTTGAAAAGGTGTTGTCTTATTGATTAGTGAAACAACCAGCATTTGCCAGTTTCGCAAAGTATGTAATTGTGTTAACTAGTTGAGGTATTATAAACCTTAAAGATGGACCTTCCATGGACCTGCCTTGGACCTTCCATACCCTGCGTAGTGTGCGAAATCGTTTCACTAAATAGCAGAGTACAAACTATTAGCTCACTCTGGAATTCTTCTTTCTTTATAATTTTAGAAGTGCCTATGTTTTGTCATTGATATACAGGAATTTTGTTATCAGGGATAAGTAGATGATTGTCCCATTGTATAAAACCTCATTTTAGGAAGGACACAGAGCTGCTGGAACAGGTACAGAGCAGGGCAACAAGACTGGTGAGGGAACAAAAGAGTCCTCTTACCAGAAAAGGCTTCGATTCTGCAAAGCCGACCGGGCTAGCCGAGTGGGTAAAAGTACCTGCCCGGCAACCCAAAGGTCGCGGGTTCGATTCTCGCCTCGGGCTTGGATCAAAGTACTGCAAAAACCTTGGGAGGTGCAATATGGCCACAGAAGCCGATGCGCCAACAACTACCAAATCAAAAAAAAAAAAAAAAAAAAAAAAATTCTGCAAATTGGTGTCGAGATTAGGAACCTGCGATGTGATCTGATTGAGGTATTTAAGGTTTTGAATTGTTTGAGCAAGCTCAATGCTGATGGGATTCTTCCTCTTCCTGAGACTGTGCACATAAGGGAGGGGGGTTTAAATTCAAATTGAGGAAGGATGGTTACAGGATAGATGTATTTCGGCCAATGGGTGATTAATTGTTGGAACATACTTTCATTTGATGTAGAAGTATGCAGTTTGAATAAATTTAAGGAAGAACTTGACAAACATGTTGGAAGAGATGGACAAGTTATGTGGGAAAATTTTTTTTTTTTTTTGTAGCTGCTGTATAAACTTACTTTCTTGCATCGTTTGTAAAATTTCACCTAGTAGGGTAATAATTATTTCAAATGAAATGAAAATACAGAAGTGCAATTTGCTTTAGAAGGAAACGTTGTTAAGTTCCGGCTCTATAGGCTTAATGCTGATGGTCGATTTTCCAAATATTTGAATTTCCAAAATTTCAGAAAGTTTGATGGCTTCCTTTTGAACAAGTGTAGCTAATCCAGAAGCATGCCACTTCGTTCAGTTTCCTGCGCAATAATAATAATTTGGCGTTCCCTTTTATTTGCATAGACTCCTATTTTGCCCAAAAGAGCAAACTATGCAGTAGAACGAACTTTGATGCAAATCAGTACTTTGTGGAATAATTGACACCACACTGTCCAGCGATTGTTGATATGTTTATCATATTATTAGCGCTTAACTAAGAATATTCAGATTTTAATGTAACCTACACTAATCAATACGAAAATTGTCCCATCTTGCTAAGTTTTTGCAATGTTTTTTTATGAAAACTCTAACAGGCCTTATAAAACTCGTACTTTCGGCATAAAATGATAACTGTAAAGTGAATAAAGAATAGTAATGAAAGAGAAAACCTCTAACGGAAGAATGGTAAAGACAAAAAATAACAAAAGAGAGACATTTAAACATTTATGGCATTGAATCACGCGCGATAATTGCATATTTTCTACTTCTTTTACTATTAGTAATAGCGGAACTGTTTTATTTTTTTTTTTCACTTTTTATTAACTTTTAAAAAGAGTTTTTTATTATTTTTTTTATTCTAATTGCTGTCCGCATGCCGTGTTCCACTGCATCTACTCTTCCTCGTTCTATTTCCTTTTCATGAAGACAAAGGGCGGCTTCTAAACTTCAGCAATGTTTCTGGAGAGGTCTGACTTCTCACGTGAAGCCTAATTAAAAAGCATTCCTTCCCTCGTGCGAATAATGAGGACAATACGAACTGCTCCTGCTGGTTGCGAGGCTTACTGGCACGCGACAGATAATTACTCTCACATCGTAAGCCACTTTTGACTAGAGAGAGGCAAAGGGAAATGGAATCTCCATGTTTGAAACGGACATGCGCATTGTATTGTAGTTCTGTGCATTATATCTTTACTATATCACAGCACGCAAGCTTAATTTCGGAGGGCAGGCTGAGAGAAAGTCAGATGTAAGACAATATGCAAAGCTAACACGAAATTTAAAGTTATGAACAATTCCCGTCTGGTGCTCTAATGCTTTGGCTTGTACTTGCAGCTTATTTTGTCCAGGTCCTTTATCAATCCCGGTCTATAAACACAAAAAAAATATATATTTAATGGATAAAAAGTATACTTGCCAGAAATAACAGTATGGAATTTATCGGCTCCATTTCATCAAAATAGGGCAACTCCTTTGGAGTTACCAGTTACTCATATTTGGAAATTTTAAAGGCGATATTAAAAGTTCTAATTTTTGTTCGAATCCCAATTGGCGATGCTGAAATCCACTTTGTCTCATCCAAACTGTCTTACTATAATTAAAATAAGACTCAGAATGCAATATCTTTGTAAGATATTACATTCTAAGATATGGATATTAGTGCGGTGTGTACAATGGGTTTTTCCCAAGAAGAATGTGTTTATTTTGGAATTGTTCATTACCTTATATGCAGTTCATTTTGGCAATGCCAATTTACATTTAGTAATACCATTCACTAAGATTGAAACTGTATTTGCGCCATTAAGTAACATACTATTCGCAGAGTTTTCATCATCCAAGACACTTAAACTGAATATATATCTATGAGAGACAGGTGGACACTTCCAACCATATCCTGTGACAGTTTTAATTAAATTCTACATTCGAGTTCTGCGTACAGAATTTAATTAAACTTTCACAGTATATGGTTGCAAAAAGTTGCCGAAATTTTATTAAAAAACACAGAAAAGGTGTAAAGCAAAGTCAGACCAACTCCCCTTTCACTCACACAAGCGTATATAGAGTAAATTTATTTTAAATAAAATTAAAAACAAAATTGCAAACATTTTCATGAGAATCTTAAAAAAAAAAACAATCATTAACTTTTCTCCTTTAAATCGTTGTTTATAGAGAAAAATAATTTTTATTGTTATAGAATTTCATTGTGGTGGTTTATTTTTTTGAGGTGCAAGATGTCATAAGAGATAGCACAGCTACCTATATTTTTTGCGTACTTTTTATATAAAAATGTAACCTTTAAATAAATTTATAGCGATGCTAATAACTATATTAAATTTTAATCATTTATAGTATTCAATTGATATTTATTTCAAATACCTTTTCTATTTTGTAGAATGTTTCATATAATTAATTATCCTTAGAGTTCATTGTGTTGGATTCAGATGTGTTATCTGTGTTCTGCATCATTATTAGATGTGTTGTATTATGCAGTTTGATTGTGAGCCTCTTTCTTAAAAATCATGTTTTCCTTTCTACGATAGTGCCTGACTCAAAGCAAAAAAATGACAGCCACTAAAAGAAGTAGAAATTGTCTGATACTATTATTTCTCCAAGCTCAGTCTGTTCGCGCAGATAAGGATTATTCTGTTTTCAAAGTAACATTAAGCATTTCACTCTAAGAGTTATATAGTTATTAACTAAACTCGCAGTCTGAGATGCTTTCTCCGTTCAGAGCAGCAAAAAATCATTATAATAAAAGCTTGCTGCATTCTTGTCTCGATTACTTGCATTGAACGTTTACGCTACAATAAAGTAGTCGCATTTAGAGTACATCAGTGAAAATATTTTCGATAAAGGGAGCCCTAATGTATTTGTTGTTTCACTGTAAGCTAAATATATTTATTGTCACAGCAATTGTTAAAACAATCCTTATCTTTATTATTAAAATATTTTTATATCTACTCAAGAGCTAGAATTAATTGGAAATATTTATTTTTCTTAAAACAATTAAAAACACCTTATTATATATTTAATGTATCATAGATAAAGTTAGTTTTAGTTTAAAATTTAATTAGCATAATCAAATTAGGCCAAATTAAATTGGCGGAACCATAATGGTTTGTTATAGATAGAACTTTTTACTCGTTTTGTGTTTGTATGTCTTTATGGTTTCTTTTATTTTTTCACGTATACTGATGGAAAACGTGAACCATTTTATGTGGTTCGCAACATTCTCAAACCGAGGGACGTGTCTTCCAATCAAAGCATGCATCAGACAAAACGTTGGAAATGCGACGTCTAATGTATGCTTTCTGATCCATCAGGGTGGCTGTTACCAACATTAACGTTCTCAGGAGAACTCAAAAGTACAAAACACGAATCATGTCCAAAAGTTACCAAGGTGATTGTGCGAAAATTACAACTAATATTATGAACGAAGATATACGTTATAATCGACAGAGAGGCAGTATCTTGAGTACGCCTCTGGCACATTCTTTTTTATAAAGTACAGTACTTCAAACAGAACTGTGCCGTGTTTGAAAGGACACAGTCGTGATGTGATTCATAATGTTGTTGAGAGATCATTACGACACGACACCGTTGGGCACCTACTGCTTTTATCAGTGCAAAACACTCATGTGCATGTAATCGACCGTGTGTGCCCTGTTGATGGTGGTGTTTGGAACTATTCTGCATAAGGTTTTTTTCTTAAATCGTCTCTCAAAATGAACTTGAAATATCCAAATAGAATCATGAATCTCATATGGCATGCAAACTAAAATAAGGACTATGTTACACACAAAATTCGTTAATTATCACAGAGAATTTTAAATCAAGATTATTCGTGAAATTTAAGAGAGTAAATCCGTTCGAGATTGCAAAAAATGTAAGTAATTGCAATGTTTCCTGTATTTTACATCAATAAAATAGAAATATTTAGAGAAATATATTTATTTGTCATTTAAAAGATATAGGATACGCTGTATTCCTCGATATTGCGCGCCAGTATCCTATTTGATAAATGTTCTAAATGTGGTGGTCTCACCATCGACTTACACTCATGAGCCCAAACATTATGACCACCTGCCTAATATTGTGTTGGGTCACCTTTCTTCTGATAACCACTTGCACTTAAAGTGGAATTGACGAGACGAGACCACAGAAGCTGTCTTCTGGTAACCTGGATCAACTGGACAGAAGGATATTTTGAGTTCCCCTGCATCCCACAGATGTTCAATGGGCAGACTTTCGGGGGAATTTGAAAGCCAGGTAAGCACACGGAATTCATGGGCATGATACTCGAACCTGTATAATGCTGACATCGTGACACGAGGAGTTGTTTTGTTGAAAGAATCGAGTGCCATCTGGATAGAAGATCACCATGCATGGTAAAACTTGATCCTAAACTATCGAGGTATGTTTTTTATTTTATGTAGGGCGGCTCCAAAACGTTAATTCAACTCCCTCCGCCTTGGTAAACAGTGATGATATATAATACTATAAAGAGAACAGAAATGTGTGTTTTGCTATGTTTGTGTAGTGTATAATTGCTTCTGGCCACTTTGCTACAGGGAGGTGATCATCTGGAAAGCCTGCCCAGTACCCATCCATGCCAGAGGAGGCGGACCATAACTGGGCGTGTACCGTCCACGGGATGAGAGAGTGATTTATTTTTGCTTGGAGCATGAGCAACTAAGGATATGATGCGCCAAGTCTACCCGTCCACGGGGAGAGATGTTGGATTTACAAGTACTGACTCCCCGTGAGCTCCAAGACGAACATAGGGAATCAAGAAAATCCCGCGAACAGAGAAGAACGGAAAAAGAAGAGAGGCAATGCTCATCTCACTGTGACAAGTATAATTAAATTGGAAAGGCAAAAAAAAAAAAAGAAAAAAATTAAAATGTTAAAAATAAACAGTATATAAAATAATACAGCAACATAAATAAGAGCAAAGGAGCTACCCAGTCTGGGGCTGTCAACAGCAAAAGATCTAAGTCAGCATCTTCTCTATCTCTCTCACAAACGCACACTTCAAAGTCAGTATAAGAGGAAGAGAGAAGAGACTAAAGGTAAAAGAAAACAGAAAAAAACCAAGATATTTTGACACAAAATGATGATATATTTTGATATATATAAAAAAAAAATATATATATATATATATATATATATATATATATATAAATAAAAAAAATAAAAAATAAACTAAAATAAAAATAAGTAAAAATAATAATGAAAATTTTTTACTACACAGAGAGACCCCAGTGACAGCTAATCTCGCTCAAATCAAACACTGTATCGGCAGAGATATACCGTAATTGGCGAAGGGAAGACAATAGTCCCGAACAACATTAGGAATTAGTCATCAAAAATTGAAACAAAGCCACGAGAACTGAGAGAGGCAATCCGATGTAAGGAATTTCAGGGATAAATACGGCAGGACCAGGCAATATAGTGGAACTTGAGGTATTAGGATCAGAAGCAGTAGATACTGGAAACTGTTTATCACTGGTCAGCATCAATTGCCTCCCTGAAATAATTTCCACAGATTCTCGTAGGATATATGTTCAAAAACTCAGATATGTGCTTAAAAAGTTCTCATCGCACACAGTTTTCAAATATCGTAGGGTACTGACAGAAAACTAACACCTGTCATTAATGTTTCAGACGACGTTGGCAAGATGTTCTGAGGGTGGCAACCTTTCAAATGAGCGGGAGGAAAGAGCTAAGTAAACAAGCCTAAATAACTGAGTCTACAGTAATATCAGTGGTGTTGTCTGTAATATGGCTGAACTGGAACTCCTGGACAACTAATACTGACATAATGGGAATAACAGAAAGGTGGTTCCACCTGGAAATTGGGTATGACGGGTTCTACTATGGTATTAATGTATTTAGGAAATATAAGGAAGACAGAGGAGGTGATGGAGTGAAGCTTCTTGTCTAACGCAGCCGCAGCGCGAAAAGAGCTTTTTCAGAGTAAGAGGTTACGAATCCCTTTCTTCCAATAATGGAAAAAAGGGATCTGGAGTTACGATACGAGCAGATGTGAAGTTTCTTGAGCAGTGTAAACAGCGTCAGAAAAGTTCATTGTGTCCTGTCGACGATTCATCGAACAATATCCTGCAAAGGTTGGAAGGTATTAATTCCAGTGTATAAGGAAATTGTAATAGCGTACTTGGATACTGTGTCCAAGTATGGAGAATATATCTGAAAAAAGACATTGTGCTTCTTTAAAGGTTCCAAAGACAAGCAACTCGCATGGTGATATTGGCAAGATACTGCTCGACAAAATTAACAGAACACGTAGAAAACGTAGTGTAACTCGTGTAGCTTTCAATGAAATGGGAGGAATTTTTGGTATTGTGGTGGTGTACCATGGAATATCGATGAAATGAGGAGACAGCGAGAAACTTCGGACGGATATATGGGAAATTTGTAGCAGTGATATAAGAATTACCAAATGGTCACATTACAGAAATCGATACTAGAAGATGCTCGAAAATATGGACACATGACATCAGTAATGCAAAACAGGCCTGCCAGCGGTGAACCATGCACGATATAAGGTTTTTTATAGATTTTGTGGCAACAAATCCCAATCTTCCACCAGCGCAGACCTCAGCTCACTAAGTGACCGAGCAGTTGGCTGTCGACGTGCAATGCAACGCCCAAAGGCGTCCTTACATGTTCTATCGGATTTAAGTCTGGTGATTGTGCTAGCCGCGGATCGTTGTATATCTTATTTCAAGATATTCCTCCAGAATTTGAGAGATATGTGCAGTGGCGTTGTCGTGCATGAAAAGAAAATCTGGGCCAACTGCACCCCTAAAAAGTCGCACATAGGGTTCGATAGGGTTAGATCATAGTCACACAAAGATCTGTTCTCGGTACCTTTGTGCAGTTATGGTACCCCTATCAAAAACATGAAGATGTGTTCCTTGTGTAGAGTCAACTTGAATTGAGCCTTCTTAATACAGTCCAGTTGGAAATGTTTTCACCTGTGGCCGCAGCAACCTCAAGAAACAGTTGATGATAGGACATCGTAGGATTCCGTTTTGTTGTTAGAGCCAGAGAGCGATCTGTTCTGTTGACGTAGCACTCGAGCGACCTTGGTAAACTTTTCTTGCAATGGTTCCTGTCTCCTGAAACTGCTTTAATAGTGCTGAGGCAACACTGCGTGACACATTAAGCCAATGTGCCACTTCCGCCTGCGACCGCTCGGCTTCAAGTCGACCAGCCATCTCAAAGAATCATCTAAATGACGATGACTTGCCATCCTGTGTACTGCGGATGTGAGCAAGATGTATCACAGTGAGCAAGCCGAAAAACGGGTATGAAGTGGTGTGGTGTGTTTTTATAAGCATGAAAATTTGCCTAATGTGTGGCTCTGTAAGGTTTAGATTGATTTATAGTAGATACTTGGAATTTGCATGCCAGGATGCGTATTAAATCAAATATTCGCCTTCGATGACAATTCTCAGAATAAAATATTCATGAAAAATATTTTGATCTCTTAATTTTCCTGAGCAGTGTCTCTGAAGATCACCTAATCCTGCAGAGCTTGACAAACAGACACGTTAATGTGGGACCTGCTTCAGATTTATAAAGTTGTACGAGGAGTTGTTAAAATGAATGAAGACAGAATTTTCAATATTATATAGATTTCCACAACTTCACAAGTTCAAATTTTAGCCAGCTAGTCGTTGATTACTAGATCAAAAATTGTATCCGCAGGTCTTTGAGAATAACAGTTCGAAGAAATTCAAAAGTCAACAGATAGTCACTACCTGAGGAGGGAAACGCATAATTTTTATTTTTTTATCTATATTTTCTTTCATTTTTTTTGTCTGGTGCAGCAAAAGCCTGTGGCTTCCTTGCTCTCTGTCACTGGTACTAATATTAGTATTAATACTAAGTCGCTGATGCGCCTTAAACAAATATCAACAAAATAATTAAAAGTACTCCCCCCCCCCCACCACTTCGTAAATGAACTTGGAACAGAATTATGGGAATGTAGGTAGAAAGATAGCAAAGATTAGGGATGATTGAAAAGTACAATATATAGTTAAAAATAGCAAGAAAGGATAGAGAAAGGGGGAAATTGCTCTCCGCAGGAATAAAATTTGGAGCCCCTAGATGCTAGGTCTAGAGGTTTTTGATTTTATTGGCGCAAAAACGACTAAAGTTATACTGCGCCGGTCTAGAGGTGATGATATCTACAAACTGTATGCAAACTTTTATGGAAAAACATTTTGTAAAGTAAAATTTAAAAGTTTTATTATTTTATTTATACTAAAAATTCATTTATTATAGTTAATTAAATGCACATTTAATTAACTATAAAAAATTTCACATTGGTATCAACGTCAGCAGTGAAAATTGGAGCCACTGTGCTCAAAAGGGCCATGATTTTAAGAACTGCCCCAACAAGGAACAGTCTTTACCAAATGAGAGTAAATTATGGATAGTTGCCCCACAAGAAACAGATGACAAGAGATCAAGTTAGTGCAACTAAATGCGCAGAAAGCGAGAGTAGCCGCAGATCAGCTAAAGATCAAAGCTGAGGAAAATCAAATTAATGCCATGATGCTGCAGGAACCCTACGTCCACTCTGGGAACGTCGTGGGATATCCCACTTCATAAAAAATCATTCACTGCACTGAAGACCATCCATGGGCAGCTGTTGTTTTGAGGGGTCCAGAAATAACGGTGACTAAAATCGCGCCATTATGCACCTCCATCAGTGCCTGTGCGCAGATTATGACATCTCTCGGGTCCCTTTATCTTCTCTCACTATATTCTCATCCGGGCGAGGATATTACTACTGCAATCTCCGTCATCCAGGAAGCACTCTATCTCCTCCCAGGTGGGCGGTTGCTGATAGGCATGGATGCTAACTGTCGCTCAGCATTCTGGCATAGCCTAACTCCAGACAGAACACCAACCAGAAATGGTACAAGACTTGAAGATTACATAATTTATTCTGGTCTACGGATCCTGAATCGCCCAGGTCACCTCTCCACTTTCAGCAATTCCCTCTGGGAGAGCACAATTGATGTCACTATAGCAACACCTGGCACTGAAAGTAAACCGATCATCTGGGCTGTTCAAGAGTCATGGACAACGTCAGACTACAGAGCGATCACCTTCTCTCTCGTTCGTTCTGTGGAACGTGCACCACCAATTCCTAGAGACACAGTGAGATACAACACTAAAAAAGCAGATTGGGGCCGATTCCAAGAGGAATTAGTCAAGTTTCCCCCGGAAGACATTCCACTACCTCTTACACTCACACCTGAAGAAAGCGTTACCAAGGTAACAACTGCCATCAGGAGTGCCCGTGATGCTTCCATCCCGCATAGAAGACAATACAGGTACGCGGTCCCCTGGTGGAATACAAATTTGCGAGATCTGAGAATAAGAGTCCAACTAGCCAGGAAGACATTTCAACGAGCCCCGTTGAAATGCTGCGGCACGGGAAGCTTACCGTGTGATAAGAAATACATATTCCAAAGAAATACGCAGATGTAAGATGGAGTCATGGCATACTCTAGTTTCCACAGTTGGAAATGGCGATCCATGGGGCATTGTATTTCGGATCATTGCAAACAGGCTACCAAGAGGTGAAGTTTTGGAAACCACACTCAGACCGGATGGAACCTCGACATACTCCTGGTCTGATTCTCTCAACAACATACTGGACAATATCTACCCAACTGATGACTTGGCACCGACACTGGAGCAACGAGAAATCATTGACAGGAAGAGGGCATACATATCAGATACCAGTGAACCGCTCTTCACATCCCTGGAAATGAATTAAGGAGGGTAAAACCCCAGGCTTGGACTTGCTGGAAGTCGACATAGTAAAAAAGTTTGCAGAACACTGTCCTATTACTCTCACGTTTATTTAATAGATGCCTTGCTGAAGGAACATTTTCTGACTTCTGGAAAATTTCAACACTCAAGTTAATCCTAAAACACCCGAAAAAAACCACCTCAAGTACCGACTTCTTACAGACCAATAGCCCTGCTTTCTGTTTTGGTCAAACTCCAAGAACATCTTTTGTTCTCCCGTCTCACCGACTACTACACAGAGCAACAATTACCATCTCCGCATCAATTTGGTTTTAAAACAGGCTGCAGTACAAAGGATGCAATCCACAGATTAATCTCTCTAGCTACCCAGACAGAATCTAAATACTCTCTAGCCATAATGGTACACTTTGCGGGGCCCTTCGATCGACTATGGTGGCCCAGCAAACTTCAAAGACTTCGGCAGGCCAAGACGTCCAGCAGTCTATATAACAATATAAAGTCCTACCTCAGCAATAGAACAGTGCAGGTAACCAACAAATACCAAACAGTCACCAGGAATATACTGCGAGGCTGTCCTCAGGGCTCTGTTCTTGGGCCATTTCTTTGGTCCATTGTCTTGGACGAGTTCCTGGGGATGGATCTCGGCGAGGTCAAGCCCCTGGCCTTTTCTGATGATTTCGTACTGGTTGTTCATTCTGGTACAAGAGCCACATTGGAAGTTCAAGCCAACTTTGCACTGGGAAAACTCCAAGACTGGGCTGCCATGCACAAATTAACAATCTCCAATGAAAAAACAAAGTCAATCCTAAAAGGAAAGCTCCAAATCCGACGGCCACCAGTGATGAAAATTAACAACACCCCGATCCGTCTCTACACAGAAATCAAGTATCTGGGCCTGTACCTAGAGGACAACTTATCCCTCCACCCCCAAGTTAAAATACCTGTCAGCTAAAATCCGAAAACACACTGCAATGATAAGGCGGATTAGGGCCTAAAGAATAAAGCTCTATCATTAATATATAAGGCAGTATATGTCTCGATTGTGTGCTATGGAGCCTCCATTTGGTCTGAAAAGGCAGTCCTGGAAAGGAACAAGCGCAAGCTTGATTCCATTCAAAGATTTATGTTACTATCGGTTACCAGATCGTGCTGTACTGTCAGCACCCCTGCATTACAAGTCATTGCAGGTTACTTACCTCTCTATCTGGAAGTTGTCAAGAGAGGTCTCTTCCAGCGCCTGAAGAAGGGAATCCCAACGCAATTGTTAAATCTGCAGTTGAACCATGCAAATGACCCTAAGAAGGAAAGAAAAATTGCAGACCACCTACAAAACTTCTGGCAAGAAACATGGGACACAACACCGAAAGGAGCAATCACCAAAAGGTTTATTCCCTCAATAAGTCGGACTTCCCCAAAGCCTCCTCCCTGGTACTCGCCTGGATTGCAAGTTACCTTCCTGCTTACAGGCCATGGACTGTTCCAGCAAAAATTAACAGCCGTGGGAATAGAAAATAACCCATATTGCCACTGTGGTGAAGAGGAGTCCTGGGAACACGTTATGTACGAGTTTCTCACTTACGACAACGCCAAACTTCAATTCCTCACAGAGATTCAAGGAAACCCCCCGCAATCAGGAATCAACTTGACTTCAAGAAGAGGCCACATACCTAGCCTTAACACGCTACGCCCAGGCTGTTTTCAATTCTAGAAGAGCAAGACTTGCGGAACTCAGGGCAGAACAGAATAACGTGCCACCCCTGCGATCCCCGACAGTGGTAGGATAATGCAATTCACCCTGGGTGCGGGTACACATCTGCTCCTGTGATTTTCAACTTCTTTCTCCATCCTCTACCTTTGAGTGGACTGCCTTCCCTTTTGGTCCACTCAAACTACTGTTCCCCACATTTTGATCTCTTCTTCTTCTTCTCTTACTCCCCCATATGCTCTCTTCAGAAAGGGGAAAAAACCGCCTCAAGCCCCCTCTCTTCATTTTTTTTCTCTCTTTTCTTTTTTTTTTTTTATATTTTTGGCCTGTTAGGAAGCTCATGCAATTCTGGCAGAGGCAGCCAGAGTATAATGTGCAACCTGGCTCACCTCCCAGTAATTGTGGCGGGCAACGTAGGGTGCCGATAGGGGGCCCGCGGCCAAACAGCCAGACACAATAACAGAACAAAGCACAATACTACATTAACCAGACATTACACTTTTTTTTTTTCCGGCTGTGCAGTAGTTCTGCATTTCATCACAGAGTACATATGGCGCAGATGTGGGAAACCACCGGTGGCGCCTGAAGCTAAATACTATGTCACTATGCCAATCTACGCCTCATTTTGAAGAACCCAAGTAAACCACCAGAGCAGCCAAGGTCATACAGAGCCATAGTACTCCTGCCCATTTTAAGCAAAATATTTGAACGTCTTCTCTTATCCAGATTGGAAAAACACTATAAAAATGCAAATCTCCAGTCCCCAAACCAGTACGGTTTTCGGTCAGGCCGTTCAACAGAAGATGCCATTCGACAGCTCACGGATTCAGTCAAAAATTCAGTCAGCCACCAAATACTTCTTAGTAATATCAGTGGATTTCGCCGGGGCCTTTGACTTGCTCTTGTGGCCAAGTACACTACGAAGACTCAGAGAAGCAAGCGTTCCAGCAAATCTTTACAGCTGCATACAGGATTATCTTCACAACAGAATTGTTACAGTCAGATATGCCTATCGACAAGTCTCCAGAAATGTCTACAGAAGATGCCCCCAGGGCTCTGTCCTCGTCCCTTTCCTATGGAATGTGGTCATGGACGAGTTACTGAACCTAGACCTGGGGAATGTTTCCACCCAAGCCTTCGCAGACGACTTGATACTGACAGTCACTGGAAACTCCAGAGCTTCCCTGGAAACAACAGCCAACGGAGCCCTTACAAAGCTACAGAATGGGCCAGCCTCCATAAACTCCATATATCCCCTGAGAAAACTACTTCAATTCTACTCAGAGGAACCCTTCAAATAAGCAGGCCGCCGCAGATTAAAATTGCTGGTAGAACCATCAAACTGACAAATGAGATGAAGTACCTTGGGGTAATTCTCGACCCCAAGCTCACGTTTTACCCGCATAGACTACCTTCATCGCAAAGTCAGGAACTACAAGGAAATGGTAGTAAGGATAAACAGGTCTGACTGGGGCCTAAATCGCCACTCACTACAAATACTATACAAAGCTGTATTTATTCCCATTATAATCTACTGTGTAGGTGTCTGGTATCATCGTGCACTAATTGTTCGTAACCAAAGGAAGCCCACCTCCATCCAGCGTAATATCCTTCTCACTATCACCCGTTCTTGCTGCACAGTAAGCAACCCAGCCCTCCAAGTCTTGGCAGGAGTTCTCCCTCTGGACCTGCAGATAATTCGCAAAGGCGTGCACTACCGGCTCGCAAAGGAACTGCCTACCACCATCCTGGATTTCACTACAAACCCAGCAAACACCATTAAAGAAGAAAAAAAGCGCCTTGCAGTCTACCTTCTTAACGCCTGGCAAAACAGATGGAATACCACCCCCAAAGGTTCCATCACTAAAACATTCTTACCTGAAATAGTCCAGATCTACCCTAAAGCTCCAGCATGGTACAGCCCAGGGTTATATACCACTTTCCTGATTACAGGCCATGGATCCTAAATCACAAACTTGCCTCTATGAACATCATGGATGACTCTCGCTGTCTTTGTGGTGAAAACGAAGACTGTGATCACCTATTCTATGTTTGCCCGCTCTACGAGGACCTGCGAACATGCTCATATCAAAAATACATGCCTTGCCTCGAGGAAATGAACATTTCTGATCAGTGAGGAAGACCAGTACCACGTTTTCTCTGCCTTCGCCCATGATCTCTTCACCAGAAGAAGATCACTGGTACAACGTCCTTGGAACTGATGCACATTGATCAACATCCTTTTCTCCTATACTGAACATCTTCACCTAGATTGTGACCATTTCTAGCTACTGAACTACTCAGGTCGCTTGAATTGTTTCATCCGTGTCTCTCTTGATACGTGATTGTCTTCCTACCCTCTCGAGGGCACTCTTCTTCCACTTCCGCTTAGGTGAGAGAATTCCCACCCAACCTGCGGAGGATGCCTTCCCTTACATCCTCCGTCTATACCTACTTTCCTTTACCTTCTCCGGTATATCCTGTACCCTATTTTTTTTTTTTTTTTTTTTTACTTGGCCTCTTTCCAGGAAGCTCGGGCGACCTGGAGGAGACTAGAAGAGAATTATGGGCAGTCCGGCTACCTCCTCCTAGTGGTGTGTGCGGGCAACATGGGGTCCCAGCAGGGGTCCTACGGCCAAAATCCAGGACACCCAACAGAACCCAGCACAATACTTCATTTACAACGCAAAAATTTTTTCTGGCTTTCACAGTGATACTGTTTGTCTCCACAGAGTTCATATGGCGCAGATGTGGGAAACCATCGGAGGTGCCTCTCAATATAGTTCATATTCTGGGAATGGCATGATTATAGATTCTTTCAGTTCACGTATTTTGAGTGGTTGGTTATAGTGTAAAAGACATGTAGTTTTGAAGTTCAGTTTCCTTTTCTCAACTTCAGCTTTAATTTTTTGAAAAGATGGTTGAAATGCCATTGAGGCGGATAATCACAGAACACCGTTCGTAAGGCATTGGCAATTTCCTCAGCAGATGATATCTCCTTCCCATTCCAATTAATAATAGGAGAAGGCAACATATGATATTTACCATTTAGTTTCTTTATTTTTCCCAGATTATTCGGGTATCAGTATCTTTGTTAATTGAGGAGGCAAATTTTATCCTTGAGTCTCTTTTCGCCTTCCGCCGGATATAACGAGCTTTGGCTCTCAGTAAAAGAGTGAACTAATGCATTATTTACAACAGGGATGCTTCCAGCACTGTTTAGATTTATTCACTATTAGCAAATTATAATTACCAAACTATTATTTGTTAATTGTTTTGATAATAAATTATATATTTTCTTTTGATGGTTTTTGGATTTTCTTTATAAGAGAGCACCCTGTGTAATGGGTATAATAATAAGGGCAGATTATATCTCACAAAGATCGGATCTTTCCTTAAGCAAAGGCTAGATAAAAAATAGAACCCCCGAAGGAATGTATAATGAAAAACAGAAGAGATCCGGGTAGTTTGCCCTATTCAGCATTTCTTCTTCCCTCCCATTCACAAAGAACTTTTACATTATATATCAATAAATCATGCGACTAATTGAAAACGAGATAATATTGTCAAAGTAATTTAAGAATATCATCTCGTTTTCAATTTACCTTCCTTGGGTGTAAACTTAAAGAATGGTTTCAATGCATCTACTGTACAATAGTGTACGTTGGTTGTCCTGTATGCACCGAAAGTGAAGTTATCAGCAGAAAAAAATGTAGTGTTCACAGTAACCGTGTGTCCAAATTAGAGTAATGAAGTTTTGTTCAGCTTCTTACGAAGGGTGAGAGGCTCCACTTCCCAGAAGAAATTCTTCCCCTTGTGATAAAACTGTATAAGAAAGTGCAAATCGTTACCACGAAGGAAGACAAAATGTGGAGATAATCCACGACCAGGGCAAGCTTGCTGATGCACTCTGACGATATTGTTTTGTTCAACAACAGCATCGGAATGGATCAATTTAAGAAAATGAATATGTTACCATCGGCCAGGATATGGCTTGCTTACGCATTCATCCATGGCATCGAATGGAACTGTACTTGCAGCATTAATGCGATATGAAGAAGAGTGAAGCGGCTTCTTGGATTATGTGGTTACTCATGGTGCACGCATTTTGAACCAAAGAACAAGCGACACAGCGTACAGTGAAAACATCAATTGGAAACCTGAAAAATTATCTCATAGGCTGTTAATTCCATATCACGAACTAAGCAAAGAATGCTGTCAACGCCAACCAAAAGACTTATAAGCAAAGTATAAAAAGTCTGATAGATAACATACTTTGGTGGAGATTTTTTCTAAAAAAAGTACCAGTTTTTGCAAACAAATAATATATTTCAAGTCATCATTTTATCTTTTTCCATGCACATTAGTTACATATACGCATAGTTTCCAGTAATTCGGTTAATTTTTTTCAAATAAAATTAAGTAGAAATTCAAGGCGAGACCAGAGAAATTCTTTTATTAATATGGTCTTGATCTGAGTTCGTCAACTAACAGTCGAGAGATATTCACTAATATTTCCTGTAGTTGGGAAAATGGATTTCATATAGATCGATTATCCTCTCAATAGTAAATAAAACTATTTAATACCGAGGAGAAACTTAGAATTAGTTCTGGCTCGCGTGAGATGAACTTATGAGACATATGGCACAGAAGAAAACTGCATGGGATACATATAAATTAATAGGTGACATGGAAGCCTGTGATAGATATAAGCTGGTCTGTAACCAAGTCACAAAGGAGATTAGGCAGGCAAAGGCAGATTATGAGAAATTCTTGGCAAAGGATGCAAAGAAAAACAGAAAAGAGTTCTTTACCTATGTAAACTCTAGAAGGAAAGGGATAAATCAGATTGGTCCACTCGATATTGATGGTTCAACAGTTGAGGATCCTGCTCAGGTAGCTAACAAACTAAACGAGTATTTTGCATCTACATTCACACATGAGGAGATATTCAGGGGAGGGGAATGCCAGAGGTAAAGTAAACTCTGGCAGTGAGCTAGATGATTTTGTAATAACTGAGAGTAAAGTGGAGCAGAAATTGTTGAAGATAAACTTAAAAAAGGCACCCGGGGAGGACGGGATCTATCCAGTTATATTAAAGGAGGCAGCAAAGGAAGTAAGCAAACTCTTAGCAATAATTATTAGAGCTTCTTTAGACTCAGGGGAGGTACCCATACACAGCATGGTTTTGTTAAGGGAAAGTCTTGCCTGACCAATTTGTTGGATACTATGATGCAGTCACAAAAGAACTGGATGTAAGGAATAAGTTTGATATTATATATTTGGATCTTAGAAAGACTTTTGATACTGTTGCACATGGAAGACTACTGCACAAATTGGAGCAGCGTGGCATTGGAGGCAAATTGCTGTTATGGATAAAGGGATGGTTGAGGGGAAGAAGACAGAGAGTGGTAATCAATGGACACTGCTCATCGTGGACTAGTGTTATTAGTGGAGTCCCTCAGGGTTCAGTGTTGGATCCATTGTTGTTTTCTGTATTTATAAATGATATTGATGATGGTATAATCAAGCTTAATGCCAAGTTTGCAGACGATACAAAGGTTGGCAGGGTTGTTAAGGACACTACTGACGCTATGCTGCTGCAACAGGATCTGGAAAGGTTGAACAGATGGGCTGAGAGGTGGCAAATGAAGTTTAACATTGACAAATGTAAAAGTACTACATATGAGAAACAGTAACCCCAGAGAAACGTATCAACTCTGTACTAAACTGACAGTGGTAGAGAATGAATGGGACCTGGAGGTAATTGTGCAGGCAGATATGAAGTTTTCTGGACAGTGCAGACGGGCTGCAAGAGTAGCTCATGATGTCTTGTCAATGATATACAGGAATTTTTTCTAGCAGGTATAAGGAGGTGATTATTCCCTTGTATAAGGCAATTGTCAGGCCACACCTTGAGTACAGTATACAGGTCTGGAGGCCTCATTTCAAGAAGGATGTAGAGCTGCTGAAACGAGTACAGAGAAGGGCAACAAGATTAGTGAATGGAACAAAGGGTTGCTCTTACGAAGAAAGGCTTAAGTTTTGCAAATTACAGTGTATGGAGACTAGGCACCGGCGAGGTGATCTGATAGAGGTGTATAAAGCCTTGAATGGTTTGAGTATGCTCAATGCCGATGGGATTCTTCATGTTGCTCAGAATAATCACCTGAGAGGGCATAAATTCAAATTGAGGAAACACAGATGTAGATTAAATGTGCGGAAATTTGCCTTTAGCCAGCGTGTAGTTGGTTGGTGGAACAGACTTCCATCCCTTGTTGTGGAAGTTGATAACCTAAATAAATTTAAGGCTCAGCAGATATTTCGAACGAACGGAGGGGTGAAGTGGAAGGGTTTTTTTTTTTTTTTGGCTGATGCTGCATAAGCTTCTTCTAACGCTAATGCGTCCAGTTTCAGGCAACTAGTATAGTGATTGAAGAATTCATTGAATGAAATAGAAACACCACATTATCTCTTTAAAATTTGGCACCCTCAGAGGTTGAGATTTATCCTTTTATCTTTTTCTGTATCCATCAAAATTTAAACTATAGATTAATCAATGTCTTAATTCTAATAGCATAACAATCTTCCTTTCTAACGAGTTGCACTGGTATTGTCCTACTTTCAACAGATAGCTACATATCACAACTTTTAAAACCGATTTTGTACACCGCATGACAGCTCACATTGAACAACTTCTTTATAGTTATTTTTCTTGCGTGTTGTCTACTTAAGTCATTTACTACATAATGAGGAACCGGTTAGTCTTGAAACAGGCTGTCATAGTAGTCTAATATTTTAAATACCACTTTAGCATATCATGTACAACCACATGATATGCTAAAAATCCTGTTAACAAGAATTTATAAGTAAACAGTAACGAGAAAATTTGCGTTACAAATATTTCAATTTCTTTTTTTAATTTTTTGAAACCTGTTCATTGAGAATGGCTCCCAAATTTTATATTAGAATGCGTCACAATTATAAAACAAAATAGCCTTTTCATTAAAAATTCATTACTGCATTTCTCATTTTTAAACGTACAATGAATAGACAGTACCTATTTGGCTAGCAGCACAGGAAAAAAAAAGAAGAAATCGTTTAATTATTAAAGCGGTAGCCAATGTTTTTCTGCATAATGAATTCCAGCTTTTCTTTTCATTGTACGCTGTCTAGCCACTTTCAAGAAAATTAATTCCTGGTTGAACATCGATGAAATGTCTTAAAGAAAAAGAAGAGCCGTCTCCATGCAAAGGAAAAACTACAGTAAATTCTATATGAAAGTTCATATTTTAGATTACCAGACATCCAAAGTAAATTGAAGAATTCAGAAAGACATTTTAACATGCAGGAAAGGGTATGGAAGGAAATATTAGGATTTTGTCAAATACAAAGGAATGTTATTTTAAGCTAATCATAAATACGCTACTCTGAAATTCTTCACTCCTCGCATCCATTTCTTTAAATTACCGTAGATAAATTGCGTAGGAGAGTGGAGCTTGAGGGCAAAGGAGGGGGAGGTGTCCTTAAACATACCATAATAAAAAGGCAGTTAATCATGAAAGACCCAGTTTCTATTTGGGCAGTATTGGTATTACCATTAATTTTTGCTTTCTGCTGCCGGTTGAAGTATAATCATTTACAAAGCTCGTTGAGATCAACAGGAATAAGAATATGACAGTTTTAGAAGTATGATTAGTCCCTTCCCCATTGAATCGATGTAATTGGATCTGGATAGCAAGATTGTGCATAATATGACCTCTATCTGGAAAGCAATGGGCCGATGTACCATACAAACAAAACGGGACTGCATGCAGAAACTTGTCCTGTCAAACTGTGTATGACAGGACAAGTTTCTGTCATAAAGTTTCCGAATGTACTGCAAGTACCGGCATATTTTTGCCAATCAAGTTTATTTTAGTTTCAAGGTGCCATGGAGTGCATATATATTTACGGTATCAAACATGGATATGAAGTTTTAACGTTGTTGTTGTTGTTTGGTTTTTAGGAGCATTAGCAACTAAGGCCATATGCTCCGGAATATGCGGTGGTCATTCCCTGACCTTTCCGCATCCACCATATTTGGTGGTGACGGGCTCGAACCCCGGTCTAATCAAGAAGCGTGTGGTACGCACTGCTGCTCCTTCCCACCTGGCTACGGAGGCGCCGAAGTTTTAACAACGAATTGCCTTAAATTTTGTTGGCTTAGGAAAAATGGGCCATGAAACTCTTATGAAAAATGCAGTTTTTAAAATGGTTAATCTACCACTGGTATAAGTCTTCGGTCGGCATGAGTGGTCGGGTCGCGAGTGTACATAAGTACATGTGCTTTGCGTGACTGGAGCTCAAGCTCCTTTGATTGCTAATACGGTGCTGTTTCTTGTGTCCTATTAATGAATTCTGATCTTATCACTTGTTACCTATAAAAGGTAGTCAGCGATTAACTTAGAATTCATTTCAAAAGAGTACGCCGAACGATGAGCGCATAGAAAGAAATAGCTGAGTTTCATAGAGGAATGACTGATGACTGTTGGATGTCATGAAGGGATAAATATCTGTATACGCTATTTTTCAGGAATTAAACATTCGCAAGTCAATAACTGGAAACGTGAAAGGATATTGTAATCAGGATGCATACCAAGGTGAAATTCTGTCATCTAGAAGCTGTTTGTTTGGTGGTTATTTTTTTTTTTTTTTTTTTGCGCAACAGTGACTTTGGCCATATTGCACCATGCATATTAAAATCTACGTCTTCTCCAACCAGTGCTTCAGATTCTCATAGTATTCCTTCAAACCAAATGAATGAATTCTGTTCTCATTGTGAAGAAACGCCACTATGCTGGACTGTAATCATTGCTAGATTCTTTAAAAAAACATTCATCTCAGCAGTAACTATGCAGAAAAAAGTAAGTCAGATGCCTTTTCCTATGGATAAAGATCTTTAGAGCTAAAACACAGTAAACTCCACCTTTTAGATGAGATGTCAAGAACAGTGGATTGAATTCGATGAGTCCTAAGTTCCAGCCCAAATCATGTAATTCTTGCTGAGAGACGTGGAGATTTAATCGAGTATGCTTTGATGAAATCACAGTGATCGCCATGTTCATGAAATGAGACTTCAGTCCGTGGAAATCTCTTCTGAGAAAAGTGGAGTTGTTGTATTAGGAGTATGAGCGACTAAGGCAATATTGCTCCGTATATACTGTCTGTAAATTGCGCGCGTTGTGTGGTCCGTTTTCTGTTTGCTGGACGAAAAACCAGAGTTTCCGGGAATAAAAACCATGAGATACCCTCGCCTATGATCAGATAACTCAGCCACGTTTTGAAAAAGGCCCATAAAAATTCTTCACGTCACTGACGGGAGGGAAAACTCAGGTCTTTTCCACGCGGTGTGGGGAGGATGGCGATTCTATCAACTGTGCTACTCACGAGATCAGGAGAGTAGAAATGGAAACAGCAAGCCTATGGAAATGGGCATATACAGGACAGTACACTTGGATATATTTCTTTGGTCTTCTTACATCAAAATTTCCGCTATACAAATAAGTAGCAATCATAGCAGCACACTCCTTTTAAATTAGAGAAATCACAAAAGTCGTATACTTCATATTTTCTAATTTGATTGGCAGTTCTCTTACCCCAATATTTGAGCTGAATTACTCTTTGAACTGAATTACAGTACTCTAATTCGAAAAACAACCGACATTTATCAGGACTAGTTCGTTTTGATAGCGTCGTTTTTTAAATAAAAAAAAAAACCTTCCTCCTATGATCTACTGCTGTCTTGTTTCAAGATTTCAGAAATAAAAATGCCTCCCTCGTCAGGATACCCTAGGATCCCCCTCCTTTAAATTTTATTCTTATTAGACTGCAAATATCAAAGTTATTGGAGAAGGATTGACATGATAATTGATATTTGTTACAAAATTGCTATAAATTTGCATTTTACTTATAAATTTATATTTTACTTTATAATGTATTGGAACTGCATACGTTGATAAAGATTATATGCAGCATATTTGTTCCAACATTTCATAATTTTAATTATTTGAGTTACACTTCCCACTGGAATTTAATTTTAATTTGCGCAGAATAACCCGCATGGATGCATTTTTCATATCAGATAAAATAAGAATAAAATAAAATAAATATTAAATTAATATATTATATTTATAAAATAATTATTTAAATTTATTTTGATAGAATAAATTATTTGTAATATATATTAATACACCAAATTATTCGTTTAATCAATTATCACCTTAATTACAATTCAACTAAATTTATCATAAATTTAGTTAAAATTTGTGGGAGGAATACTACGAATAAAGCAAAAAAAAAAGACTGTATACTTTATCTTCAATGCTTTGTGGTAAAGGATGGCGAATATGCTTTCAGACAACGGTGAAGCGTAATGATTCATAAACCAGTGTTAACAGTTCCATTTTCCGATTCCAATATCCCTGAATATGACGTGTCTTTCCTCTCCTTTTCTATCATGAAGCGTTCCCAAGAGGTTGCCAGTGAGTCACGGTAGTCATAAACATCACATTCACTCTAGATGAGTAGAGAAGGAAGCTGTCTGATATAGATGGCTATGGGATTAAAAAAAAAAAAAAAAAAACTACCTACCAATTTTCACTATCTCTTTATATTCTGGCATGTTTTTAAAATCGCGCTCAACTTTGAAATGTATGAATTGGATTAGTATAATTTTCTCCTTGCCGATTTACACTTTCACATGTATGCTAAGAGGTAAAATGCATAAAATTCATATTCTCGGCGAAACATGCTATACAGTACGCCATAATTTTACATTTCGTTTTCCTCTTAATATTAAAAAAAATAATAAATAAAAATAATTGCTTTTTCTTTTCGAACAAAGAAAACAGAAATAATTAAAAATTAATTTTTAATATGAAATAATTAAAACCATTAATTGCAAACCGTATTGCTCAATTAATGTGCTATATTTCTTGACCGCAATTTCGAATGCAATTAGGCTCTTACATTCTAATGCTCATTAGAGTTCCGAAGCGAGGTAACATTCACTAAACTACAAAATTAACTTTAATTAGAGCATAATTTTTGCGTGCGTGTGCATGTCTGTACGTACTCTGGCGACATTCGACCGAACATATTTACTTTGCTTCTAGAACAAATGATATCATTGTCAGGATATTAGATCGTGAAAAATGTTTACAGAACAAACCACCATCTTAAATTAAATTCAAACTTGCCGAAGTCATTCAGAATGCAAAGTCATTTCTCAAGATTCTGAATAATTGAAAATCCATTACAGAGGAAATGATCAACGTATAGAGAACATAAAATTCCATAAATTAAGATAAATATGAATAGGAACTATAACAGTACAACGTATAATAACTCGATAGTCTAGCCAAAGTACTTTGCTTTCTTCCCGTTCATTTGTCCTCTGCAGCTCTGGTTTAGGCACAGATTTAATATGATGCAACAAGAAAGATAGAAAAAATTTCTTAGCTTCATAAAAGGTAAACTATTCAACCGTTTGTCAAAAAAGTGTACACACAAAACAGCACAATGACTTCGTTCTGAACTGCTTTTTAACTTATGGATTATTAAACATGGTAGAATTAATTCTAAAACAGCGAGTGATCAGTGAATTATGACCACCTAACTAATACTGTGTTCGGCCACCGTTCGCACGGATAATATCCACTATTTGCCTAGACACTGACTTCACTAAATGTCTGAAGACGTTCGTAGGAATCTACAGCCATGCTGCCTGCAAGGCTTTTAAGTGTCGAAATAGATGAAGTGTCTGGAGTTCTGCATTAGCGAATGGTTAAATAAGGTTTCCATTCAAATCACATCCATCAAATTTGTGAAAAAAAAATGAATATAAAAATATATCTTTAAAAAAGTTATCAAGAAATCAAATTTTAACAGAAACAATATCAAAGAAATCCTTTCAGTTGTTGTTCTTTGTTTTGAGGTTTTTTTCTAGATGACCAATAATTCCATCTGAAGAATGCAAGAAATCTTCCATTAGTGAACACTAATTTTAAATCCCCTCTCTGTCTTTCTCCATGCCTAGTCAAAATCGACAACAGGATGCTAGCAGCAACTAAGTCGTTTTATAGCAGTCACAAGAGCACTGTTAGAAATCCAAAAAATAAGAAATCTTCTGCACAGATATAATGTGTTATATCTGTGGTTTTTGTGTCTATGTGTTAATAGCCAAAGTAACTATGGCGCCAGTATATTGTGTCTGTAACTGGTGTATTCTTCAGTCTGTTTGCTATTTGTTGGACGAAAAACACACTCATCCTTTGTTTGAAATCTACTGACCCAGCCACCATATTCATAGACATGGATTTTATAAAAGATGTGTGTTTCATTCAGTGCCCTTCATGGTGGGGCCAGAATAATGTGGGAAATCGAACAGCATCGTTGCACTGACGAGGAATGGTACCGTGTGCTTTTCATTGATGAGAACAGGCACAGCTGCAGCAGGATTCTGGTCTGGTTCTTGATTCGCGTGAAAGAGGAATCCGAAACTACTCTTGTCTCCGTGCAGAAACACAGCCAGTTCGGTTGAGGTGTCTATGATCGTACGGACCTCCGTACCATCAGGAATGAGGCCATGACTGTACTCAGGTGTAGAAATGAAAACCCGCAACTCAGTGTTCTTCCCTATGTTAATGCTGTAAGAGATTTTGTTTTAATGGATAACAATGCTCAGCTCTGTTGGAAGATGAGGATAATCGTGTGAATGAATGGACCCACTGTTTCCCAGGGCGAAATCCAATCGATCACATCTGAGCCACCATAAAGAGAGTTACTGCATCTCGTCTGAGCTATTTAGTGAATTAATCCTCTGGAAAAACACACACGAAGTTAAATAGTTGTATTATAAGGAAAGTTGGAGACGAGTTGTTGGGAAAACATCAGGAAAGGGGGTGCCGGAGGAAAAGGAGGCTTGGTGGTGGAATTAGGAAGTGCAATCGGTGATAAAACAAAAGAAGGAGATGAAGAAAAGATGGGATTTAACAGTAGCCAGGAAGATAAAGAAGCATATAAATTAGCAAATAAGGAGGGAAAAAAGGGCTGTGGCAATAGCAAAGGCGAGGGCAGTGGACGAGGCCTATAGGGAACTGGAAAGGAAAGATGGAGATAGGCAATTGATGAGAATAGTCAAAGCGAAAGACAAGGCATCAAAGGACTTCTCATCAATAAAACAGAGAAAAGATGAGAGGGGAGTGGTTATAGAGGATCAGGAGAAGGTTAAGGAAAGGTGGAAAGACTATTTTAAGAAGTTATTAAATGAGGAAAACCCAAGAGCATTATGCGAGGATGGAGAGACGAATGAAAGAGTAGTGGAAGGCATAAGCAAGAAAGAAGTGGAAAGCGCACTCAGAAAAATGAAGAGGGGGAAAGCAGTAGGTGTTGATCAGATACCAGTAGAGGTATGGAGAAGTTTGGGTAAAGAAGGGATCGATATCCTATGGAACTTTATGGAAAAATTGTGGAGCAGGAGAGCATACCCGATGAGTGGAGGGAAAGTATACTTGTGCCAATCTATAAAGGAAGGGGTGATGCTTCGAAATGACATCAATTATTTTAGAAGATAAAATATAACGGTCCTGTAATGAGTAGTAAATTTGTGCAAGAAGGAACAACCACGACATTATAAGTTAGAAAAAACGTTGCGGCCAATCATTTCTGATATCATGTAACACGTGAATCAATGAAATTATGGAAAATGTTTATTATACGCATCCGTCCTCCTTCCAGACATGAATTCATTAACACATGTTTATTTGTCTATGAATAATCATAAATGCTGATTTGCGCATTGAAAGAGTTATTACGGAAAGATGCTTTCTACATGTTGAAGACACGCAGTGAGTCACCACTTTGAAAATCTTCAAATAATCCATACCGAGCCATAACGGGATGGAAGAAATTTCTTAATTAGCAAGACACATAATGCTTATTTTAAAAGCATAATTAATGAAACGTTTGCTATTATATATTTTAGGTAGAAATTCCTTGATTCTCTGCTTGCAGCCAAGTTTCTAAGAAGGTTCGTTGCGTCTCATCAGTCATTTCGGCTTAGTAGCGTTGAACCGACATGGTTCCTACTTTAATATACAAGTAAGTTCAACAGAAACCCTGTTCGAAACGGTTGTGAGGATATTATGTCATCCGACACTGTATATTCATGGAAATTATCAGTTTTGCTCAACGGTAATTCATGAGTGAATTGCACAGATCAGATGCATCCAGACATCGGACTATTCAACCATGCGAGTCGTTCAGAATTTCAGCAAAACACGTGTAAGAAGAATCTGAAGGAAGCAAACGTTAGTTGGAGAAGTTAGGGGAATAATGCACAAGAAAATGCAGTCGTGTCCTTATATATCCACCTTATTCAGAAATTGAAATCTATGGAAGACGTTATGCGAACAGATTTAGCTGCTATCAGACCATGATAAGTATCTTCAAAAGCAGTCGAAATGTCATAACCATTTTTTTTTTATTCGCAACGAGGTTCATTTCGATTATCAGCTAAATCAGCAAACAGAATTCTCGTTAAAAGTTGGAGATCCTCTGATTATTCATGAAAGACAAGTACATCCAAATCGCGTTACTGCTTGTCGAGATGTTTACTGACCACACCACTGATCATTATTCTAAGAGGGTAGTGACGCTGTAACAGCGATTGCAGATGTTGCCAGAATGCTCCATGTGACAAGGGCTGTCAGGAATTTGTTGTGAAAAAAAGTTTGACTAAATTTCATTTCAATTAATAGTAGAATTCATTTTTCTGCCAAGTCACCTGAGTGATCCAATTTTGGCAAAATTCTGAGTTCCATGGGTAACTGAAAGCTTAGTTAATGGAAGAATAATCTGTAATACACTTAAATTTTACATATTTATTTGCAATGTGTGTTTCATGGGCGTTTCAGAAATTGTCTCTTCAGCAACTGGAAGCCATCACTGCAAGTTCTGACAATCCGGTAATAAATTTTTTTCACAATATGAGGGATGTTGAAAGGTGTCGATATTTCAGTGAGATGGAAAAGCCTCAGTTGCGTAGGTAGCCAAGATCAAGCTAAACTTATACACGATGAAGCACGGGCGCGTTCACACACGCACACACACGCACACTAAATTACTCTCAGTAACATAACTAAAGGGAAATATTAAGAGGTTCAAGTATACCATAAAGTTCATATTTAATAACCACTATTTTAATAAAATCTTAATAATCTTTAAGATCCTCAAGATAATTTAAAATAAAATTTTTGAATTCTTAAGATAATTTAAAATAAAATCTTTATTAGAAATTTTACCCTCGAAAGTTAATAATAAAGATAAGGAAAACGCAGTGACGAAGAGTAAAACAAGAGAATTGCTGAATTAATTGACACGTTCACTCATTTTTTTTCTTCTCTTTTTAAAATTGCCCATTTCTAAGAGAAGGGTGGAACGCTATCGTTTGTATATAAGGATAAAACATCAAGTTCTCCGTCTTTTTATTTTTCCATTTGAAGTGAGCAGCCAAATTATACTGGACTTCTTTTCTAGAAACAGTAATAATACTTGAATGCTGTCCAGAAAAGTAGTTTCTTTCATGGTCAGGTTTCTGAGATAGAGGATGGATGTCGTTGAAGTCCACGGCAGTTTTTGACTAAATATTTTGCCTCTGGCTTAGAAAAATCACTCTACTCTGTTGATAACGTCTCTGGCAACCTCTACAAATGGCGTGAGAACCCATCGCCACCAGGAAATTGAACATAAGGGAAGCAAAGTTGATAACCAGGTATCTATCTCTTCCAGAATCGCGCTATGTAAATAAACCGTTGTGCGAATATCATCACGCTGATGTTGTGTGTGAGAGTGAGATTGTTCCTTACTCCGGCCATATTTCTTTCTTCTTTTTTTTATTCTCTACTTGCAGGAATGTTTCAGAGTACCTATTGTGGCTCGATTACAAAAGTTAACAAAATAAGTAGCATATTCTGACCCAAATTTCAGCTCATACACTCTCATTGAATCGAAATATAAACGTAGCTTCTTTATATATTTGATATTTCATTTTCCACACCCCGTATCCCTTATTAGCTTCATTTATTTGTTCAGTTAAAAACTGGGGTATGTATTGAGTTTAAAAAAGAAAAAAAGGAACGTTTGAATAGCAGTGTTAATAATTTTCATTTCTAGATTACAACTAATCTAGAAATGAAACTAATCTGAACTGAAAAGAATTCTTTGAACATTAGATAATCAATATGTGAATCTTTTTGAGCCAGAAGACATTCTATTGAGGTTTACGATTGCTTCTAATACTGAAATTTAAATTCAGAAAATGTATTTAACAATTGCATTCGTTCATTAGAAGAAAATATTTGTCGGCGAGAATGTCTTCTTTCTTTAATCTTTATGCATTTGAGAAATCCAATAGCGAAAAAATGCCAGATACAAATTTGTGATTGTCGCTCCCAGTTCTTTTGCAATTAAAAATCACACCATTAATAGATGGGTCTACGTCCCATTCTCCCAAATACTCGTTAGTATCATTTATTCAGTGTCCGAAAATGAACTTTCCATGAAGAGTTAGAACAAATTTTTGGCGATAACATTGCACGACTTCTAGGTTTTGAAACTCGAACAAACACATTGTATAATTTACTCGTATCTGAACAATTTATGGTACGCATTAAAAATTGTAATCTTTTCTTCAAAATTAATAAACTCTTAATTTGTTAAATCATTATAAAGATTCAGCATGAATTTCAATCCCCAAATCTTACAGGCTTAGTAAACTCGAGCATTAATTAATTGGAAGAGGGGATCTGCGTGGTAGTTCATCATGGAGTATCATAATTCATCATAGATCCCTCTTCCAAAACAGATACGGACAAAATACAGTCCGTTTATGACGCGAAAATTCGTAAAATAGTCTCAATGGATTAATTATCCTATTAACTTGAGCATCCTTCTGATTTGAATTCCCAGTAATAGCAATGGAGCCTTTTACTCAAGATTATGTTGTCCTCAACTGGACAAGGGATTTTACAGTAGATTTTTCCTTTTCTACCCAGAATGTAGTTTAGAGAAGAATATTTTCACTAGAAACTCAATCCTTTAAATCAAACAAAGACCACAGACACATATTAAGATATAATTTATAGGTGAGGTATATGAACAAAAATAACCAAATTATAGAACAAATTGAATAAATTAAACATATACTTTTTTTTACAAAAGAAAATATAAATTAAGATGAGAAATAAATCAGAACTGTGTTTAATTTTAACTGTCACAGACTGATCATTAATTTATCCTAATTTACCAGTAAATTGGCCCCAACTTTAACGAACAAACTGTTCCTAGTAACATCAAGTCTACTTTTCTTTTTATACCATGACCGACATTTACAGACAGCCTCATTTTCTAAAAGCAACAAGTTCTAAAGTTAATATCAAGAAAGTCTTCATTTTATCGATTTTTGGACATTGACTCTTACAAGGGTGCAGAGAAAGGATATTTAGGGAATGTGTGGACCTGATGTGCATGTGGGCTCTCAGAAATATTTAATTAACTGATGGAAAATAAACAATATAAGCGGAATTCATCGCAAAATGATCTATGATGAGAAAGAAGCGCTTCTCGCATAAATGAGAAACTGGTTCGTTTACACAGAATTATTAATAGTATGAAAACTTCAATTGAGTAAATAAATAGCGTAATGGAATGCAGGTTTTACTTCCTTCTTTATGATAATATGTATTTTTTTTTTTAATTTTTGATTAAAGTTGCTCGCCAGAAATTTCCAAAGAAATTGTGAATAATTACTTAAATAATCCATTCATTTATCACAGGACCGCCAGTTTACTTACACCAGGGACAGTCAGCGAAAGTTGTTTAAAGTCGGGTTTCTCATGAATTAAGAACGCAATTTCGTTCGCTTATGTTCCCAAAGTGCTTTTCATTACTGTTTCATTACTGGAGGTTAATAAATCATTCATTCAGCCGTAGTTCCCACGGAACTTATTACTTATAAATATATAAAGCTTGGCATCCAACGGTATGTAGCGTGAATGTCTGCTAATAATGTTTTATTGTGTAATCGTAATAATAAAAATAGAAAATGCGAGAAATAAACCAATTGACCTGCGTCATTAAAATTCAAACAAAGAGGTAAAATAATTGAACAAAGGACATTTGAAATGTAATAAACATCAATCCCACTACTTTACGAACAGCCCTCATAGATGGTATTGACTGAATGGAAACACGAAAAAATGTGGTGGCGAGTGGGGAAGACTTGAACCACGATATACGCATTCTACTGAGAGTTATTCTTTCAAATTAAAGTTGATAGACAGAAATTGGTAAAAACCTTCATTTATAAATACGTACTTTATTTAAATAAAACTGAATGCAACTAGGCATAAGAGTTTATTTTATTTTAAGATTCTATATCTATATAATGTCAGTGTAGGTACACAAATATTATATAGATATAAATACTTTATGTACTACAATGTTTTTGATTATTTATTATTATTTTAGTTAAGTTGGTGGAGCTTATGGCACGGATGTTAGAGACAGGAGGTATCCAACCAATTTACTTCAATTTAAGATAATTCCAATATGTAAAAATGGATCATCAGATGATTATTACAATTATAAACGAATAACAATACAGTCACTACTAAATAAGATAATAGAAAATTAAAATATTCTCTCATATTAGCCAATACTTTCATCAATATGGACTGCTAAACAACTCAATTCTCATATCAGAAGGGTAAGAGCGTACAGACCTTATTAGAGAATTTAGTGGATTCTTTTAACTTACATTTAAATAACAATAACTTCATTATGATTTTATTTATAGATTTGACCAAAGCATATGACTTAACTAATCTCCCAATACTTGAACAAAAACAGAAATATGGTATAAGGGGAAGAACCAATCAACTTTTAGCATGTTATTTAACCAAAAGAAAAACAGTTGAAGTAGAAAATATAAAGGGAAAATCATATTATGTAAATAGAAGGGTACCTCAAGGTACTCATGAAAGGCCAATAATATTCAATATCTATATAAATGACATATTTTTAAGTAATTAAGAGATCTTTTATAAAAATGTATGCAGATGATATAATCTTATACACAGTTGGGAAAAACTTAACAAACATGACTAACGATTTACAGCAAAGATCTTATTTATTTCGCAGAGTTGGCTACAAGATAATAAATTAGAACTCAACTTTGAAAAAATAAAATGTTTAGTAATTAGACCTCTTCATCAAATCTTAGATAGTCATCCTTCTATTAAATTACATATCGGTATAAATACATCATAGATAACTCTTAAGCGAAAAAAAAACTACGATAGTAATGTAAAAAGGGCATAATTTTATCTGTATCTCATATTGTGCATCTCCTTCACAACGAGTTGCCATGGATTGCACTACCTCGGATAAGTAACGCTTCACTAAAAGAGAAGACTATTGTTATTTATTCTCAGAGGCCAACCAGCCTTGAAACGGTGCCGTCTGGGTGGTGGTGGTGCCCACTGAGAATAAGTAACAATAGTCTTCTCTTTAAGTGAAAGGTTACTTATTCGAGGTCGTGCAATGCGTGGCAACTCGTTGTGAAGGAGGTGGACAATATGAGATACAGATAAAATTATGTTCTTTTTATACTACTATCGTAGTTTTTTTTTCGTTTAAGAGTTATCTATGATGTATTTACACCGATATTATATAGATAATTTATACTCTTGAACATATAATGCCTTGCTGCGTTTAGTTTGACTTAAACATTAAATTACATAAACATGAATTCCGTCATGATCAGAATTTCCAGAATTGCGAATGTCTAACTGTGGAAGAAGTTTCAAATCATTGTTACCTTGAGTTATGGATTGACTACAGTCTAAGTTGGGCAATTCGTATAACAAATTGGTACAAAAAATTAGATTCTATGTGTGCGTTTTTACAACATTAAGAATAAGTCAAATCGTAGGAAAAAAGTTAGCTTGTATTATGCATTAGTGGACTCCCAACTCTATTATTTATTCAATGTATGGGCGCGAGCAAATATAACTGGAGTGAGGCAGTGAACAACTTAATTAACAGGATTTTGAGATTTATAATGGGAAAAAAATATTTGGAATGACTCGAATAAGAAAAGGCAAGTTTTGTTAAAATATCAAATACTTTATCCAATTTAAAAACTGAAGTTAAATTTAATCTTAAAAAATCTGAACATTATTTTTGAAGAGTTGAATGAGCAAAGGAATTTCTCATATTATTTAAGGAACGCAAAAGCAATTATTCTGCATCACCCTAGGATATTAAATAGATTTGGAGAAAGGCATGAATATAAAGAAACAATTTGTTGGCTAGTGTTGATTTCAGAATTTGGAGAAGTTACCCTATTTTCAAATTAAAAAATTTAATAAAAACATTTTTGATATTTAATGATTCAGTATATTAGAGTTGCTATGCATAAAAATTACTATCTCTGTTTGCAGTGTAGAACGTATTATGAGTTGAAATTTCTTTATCTTTTCTGTTAAATAATAAAATTCTATGGAAAACTGTTTTTGTGATGAATACAACTTGTTGTCAAGAAATTTAACTCTTTCTTAACAAATTTATTTACTGTAAACAAATTCTTTTGATGAATAAATTGTATTGTATAAATTATTATTTTTTATTTCTCCCTGATGGGGATTCCACCTCCGTGACAGGTGGAATCCCCATCAGGGAGACCGTGACTTGTGTACTGCTACCAAATACACAAGGTGGTTGTTATTTCTGGTGTTACTGTTGGAAGAAGAAATCTCTGGCTATCCTACAGGTGTTCAGATTGCAACTTTCTGGAATGCCTTGTAGGTGTTCTTTGGGAAACCTATTGTTGTCAGGCTGTTATGTAGGATCTTTGGCACCATACCAGTGGTTGACACGATGATTGGGATGGTCCTTACTTGTTGCATATACCACATCCCTTTGATCTCCTGTCTTAGGTCCGTGTACTTTCTGATCTTTTCCGCGTGGGTTTTCTGGAGGTTGACAGTGTTGGGGAACTACTATGTCAATCAGATAGGTAGGGTTATGTTCGGTGTGTTGGCCGAGATTGTCTTGTCTGTTGTTATGGCGCGATCCCAAGACAGCTTGGGGTCTCTAGCACGGCTTGGGGTTCGTAACTGTAATATCGTACACTTTCTATGATCAACTGGTATTTCCTCGTTAGCTTCTGATGTATTATCCTGGTTACCTGGTGGTGTCTGCTAGTGTACTCTGTCTTGGTGATCAAGACATAGTGTGCATAGTATTAGGGTCAGGCGCCACCTGTGGTTTCCCACATCTGCGCCATATGTTCGCTGTGAAGGAATACAGTACTACTGTAAATGCCAGAAAAGTGTTGTGTGTTGTATATGACATATTGCGTTAGGTTCTGTTGTGTGTCTTGGCATTTGGCCACAGGGCCCCTGGTGAGACTCCACGTTGCCCGCACACACCACTAGGAGGTAGCCAGTCTGCCCATTATTCTCTGGCTTATCTCCGCCAGGGTCGCCAGAGCTTCCTGGGCGGAGACAAAAAAAAAAAAAAAAGGTAGAGTCGGGGAAGTACAGAGTGTACGCAAGAAAGGAGGGTATAGCTAGAAATATGGAGGATGTAGGCGAAGGTATCCTCCAGGTTATCAATGGAGCAATAAGCGCCATCAGTTGAAAGGGGAACCCGGGAAGGACGATAAATAAGACAGCAAGGGAGCCGTGTGCAAGTTGCCACCGAGGAATGAGGTGGCCCATACGCCAGTTGATCCTATCCAGGTTAAGATCGGTTGGTCAGTTAGGTAAGGATCAGATGTTTGGGTTGTTCCTATTTTGTGTTGGCAATAAGGTGCTCCGTCTTGTGAAGAGGGCTTGTGCAAACTTGGTAAACTCATAGTAGTAGTTTTCTTCTGTGATGAATAAGTGTTCATTTCCTTGAGGGTTATCTTGTATACGAGTAAACAGGATGCTGCGGAGGTCCTCATAGTGTTGACAGGTATATACTTAATGGTTCCAGTCTTCTATTTCACCACATGCACAGTAGGGGTTGTCAATGATTCCCATGGATGTTAATTTATGGTTTATTGATCCGTGTCCAGTAATGAGGTAGGTGGTATAAAGACCAGGAGAAAACCAATTTGGAGATTTAGGAAATACGGCATTCACATACGGTATAAATTTCTTGGTGATTGGGCCCTTGTCGGTAGCAGTCCATCTGTCCTGCCAGGTCTGAAGTAGTAGGATGGCAATTTTTTTCTTTTCCTGCCTGATTTCATTCAGGTTATTGATGGAGTGTCCAAGGATAGTTACTGATATACTCCTGGATAGACAGTAGTGGAGGCCCCTTCGAATAACCTCCAGATCAAGCGGAAGGACGCCCGCAAGAACCTGAAGGGCTGGGTTGCTAATTGTGCAGCATGCCCTTGTAATAGTAAGAAGGATGGTCCGCTGGATGGTTCCCAGTTTACGTTTGTTGTTGTAAAGAGTTGCCCTGCGAAACCAGGTGAGCAAGACATTCCATTTAAGCAACAGAACCTCCAGTGCGCCCCCCAGGCAATAGCCTATCTGCGCAAAAGTCTTAATCTTTTGTTTTATTATAATTATATTTATGTGATTTATCATCACTGCAATAGTTATCAGGCCAAAATTATTCTAAACATTTCTGTTGATTAAAGGACTCGTTATATCGGTCTTTAGCCTGTGGTCACACAGAGATAAATAAATATCCTGTGTGACCACAGTTACCGCCCCTTCCTCGTGGAGGAAGACCTCTACTCGTTTGGAGGTTAAAATTATTAAACTTTAACTTTATAAAATCTTAAAACTGTAGTCTCACACTGAGTCTCTTTCCAAGCATAGCACTATCTTATTAAAGCCTTACCTACCAGGCCAATGACAAGCCACGGCACCTCCTGACACAGACCCATAACCACAGACAACATCACTTAACAATTTTAATCATAATCTGTTCTTCTCCGACTTAGGGCCATTGCCTTTTCATACTCGGGACAAGTATGGTCTACAGCATTATGTTCTGCTGTTACTTTTCTGCGTTTGCAATTTATACAACAAGGTGGCCTTTCCTTGTTTACACAATCTTTATAGGAATGTCCTTCAATGGAACAATATCCGCAGAACGCTTTCATTTTACAGAACTTTGCAATGTGGCCAAAAGCCATGCATCTGTAACACTGGGTCACCGTGACAATGTCACGAACCCGACAGGCAGACCAATTCACAAACACTTTTCCTTTTCTAATCAACTGCTTATGGACAGAACCTGCTATCTGCACTATCCAGTTATTCAAATTCTTGCTCTTTGCTTTATTCACAGATATCACATTAAAACTTTCTTGGAATACTTCTTGGTTTACTCCATAATCTTTCAAGTTCTTAATCCATAATTGTTCTTTCAACTCTTCTTTATTCACATCTAGTTCCACATCATAAATCAGAACCTTAGGATCTCGCTTCTTTACCTTATCCACACACAATTTTAGTTCTTTAAACTTTGGACAATCAACGAGCAAATCTATATCCTTTTCCGACTCTACTTCAAGGATGATCTTCTTATCCAGTACAGCTCTTAAATTTTGTACTTTAACATTCTGAAGTTCAGGTCTCACTTTTCTGATTAAATCTTTTTTAATATCTTCACTGCATTTATGTTTACTATTCTTGGTAGTAATAATTGCCACTCTAGATTTTGCAACACACTTTTCTTTTACCACAGTAGCATATTCCGTTTTGTATTGTTTTTGAATGTCTTTCTTTTCAGCCCTAATAACATGTAAGTCTATCTCCAGTTTTACTATGGCCATTTCTAGATCATCCCATATTGCCATAATCTTGGTTGCTACATTGCCCGTTACCCGATGTTCTCTTTGCAATAGGAGAGACCTTAATCTCCCTCGTGCCTCCACTATTTTGTCTAATCCGGTTACCACAGGTCCTTGTGCCGAAATTTTTGTCATCAAGACAGAGTACATCTCCTGCATCCTGCGTTGGATAGTTTCTAAAGTCAGGTAACATCATCAACACGTGTCCTCTGACACTCCAGGCTCCAGCCATGTATTTTCTATAGTTCTTCGTGTTGGTTACCTAGTCTTGAATGGCGACCAGAAATCCATCAGCCTTGGGGAAGAGCGTCCCGCTCGTGAGCTATGCATTGGAAGCCATTTTATCTATGTGATCTTGATGGAGATCATTGTAATGTGTATCATGGAGTTTGTCTTCTCTGCCCACCTTTATAACTAGTTGGGCCTTAGTTCGCTCAAAGCAGATATCAGTAATTAAAATTTATTAATTCTTTTATTGTCGAATTATGTATCCAAGTAATTATAATATCTATTTCGATATAAGTAATTATAATAAGTGGCGAAAAGTGCCTTCTTAAATATACGCACGGACTCTTCATCATATTTGAAGACACCTTTAGAAATTAATGTGAAAAACAAATTAATGTAAAAACAATGAAATTCCAAACTACGTTTGGAATTTCATTGTTTTTATTGGCTTTCAGTTCCTCCATTATGTCGGGATTATTTTTATATACTTGCCTTTCAATAAGTCCCACGAATAATAATCCGGTGATGTTAAATCTGGGGATCTTTTAGGCCTGAAATTCTTAGCATTGCCTCTGTTTGGATGTGTTACAAGCCTTTCCTTCTTTATGAAACCATCAATAACGTTCGGCATTGTCTAGAAACGCAATAGACTGGTGTATTAAATTCCGGTATACGTTTCTGTCAACTAGAGCTTCAAAGAGAGTCCAAGAACTCGGCGACTTAAAACAGGTTACTAATAGTAAAATTGTTGATTTATTTGGTACTGGTGAATTGGGATATTCTTCTCGATATTCAGCGTTTACCTTCACATTGCTCGACTATATGTGAATACAGGAAATATATCATGGCGGCTTCCGAATGTAAATGTAACCTTACAACCACTGTTCTGCCTTTAGAGATATATAATGTTGTCACCAATGTGGTCTGGAATAATAGTGTATGGTAATAAACAGAATCAGAAAGAAATTAGCTCTTTTATTTTGAATCGCTCTTTATTTTTAGAGCAGAATCCTAGATAAAGAGTCGGGGAAGAAAAAAACATACTGGTTATTCTAGCAGATTATTGCTTATCTTTCTGCCAGTGTCGGTTTATTCATTTATTTGTACAAAACATTGTAGAATTAATTAATAATTAAAGTACGTTTAATCTCTAACAGATTGGAAAATTGCAAATCATGTAAAAACGGCAAAAATATCTATTTGAATAGACCACACGGAATCAAGCCATTCATTGCTGGGACAAAAATCGGCAAAACTAATTGACGTTTAAATAACTTCGATTACTTGCATGACCTTCAGTCTGGAGAACTGGATAAAAAAATTAATCGAATAGGTGTGTAAAATAAAGACGAAAATAGTAAATGGTTGCGTCAGTAGCTGGACTGGAGGGCATTAAGACGTTTATGTTTTGAAAGATGAATAATCTGGTGTAGACTTTTTCTTAAAAATTGTAAGAAGTTTGTAATAAGGGAGAATATTGTCGAGTATTTTAGAAAGAAATTAATAAAACACGAACTAGAAAAAATATCAAGAAGAGAGGGAGGGTTGGATTTTTCATTTTTTCCCCATCAAACAGCTTTGTTAAGTCTATACGTAGATGGGCGATTTCTCAATGCGATTTAAGTAAATGCACACAAAGATTATCACCAACAAACATTTTGTTGAACAAGAATAAATTAAATTTCAAATTAGATAAAATAGAAAGATCATTAAAAGAAAAACAAAGTTGAATTTACGAGTTGCGTTGAAAAATTAGTTATTAAATATTTATTTTCTTTGATAATGCACGTGTTGTCCGGAATATTCAACGTCAAAGTAAAGCTTCGCTGGAAATGATAAAAGCTTGGATGTTTCTATGGCGACGCTAGAATATAAAGAATCAAATTCTCGCATTGTGCAGTTGTTTCTACCACCGAGACCATCACACACTATTCCAGTACCGCTCTATGTAATTACACGTCACTTTGCATTCACCGGAAAGGAAATTTTCTCCGGTAAAATCTTGGCGCGTGCACATTTTCGTAGAAGAACAGATCTCGCAAAACGTTCGCGTACCGACATAAAATTCGTCAGGACACTTTCTGTTCCACGCGACAGAAAATGGTTGAGATGAAGAAAGAATGCAGACATTTGAAAAGGCGAAACTATAATTCACCTATTTGGACGTTTACGTTAAGTGAAAATATGTTGTAGATGCATCAATAAAAAGTTTCTTTTAAGAGTTTATTTTTGACTACGCAATATTCAAGAAAAAATATAAAATTGCTTTAAGAATTTGTTTTTGAAACATCCTATCATTATAGGTGAGATGCTACATTCACGTCACACCACGAGTAATTGCCATTGAACTCAATGGACTTCAATTTCTAAGCACACCACTATGCCGCGGCACGCATTGGAAATGTCTTTGGTTTTGCACCCTCCAATTGTAAGTGGGATGATGATATTTTATTTATATAAAGAGTTACGTCAAAGCTCCATAAGTTACGAACAATTATTGAATATTTTTGTCAGACATTTCACCCACATGACACATGCCTGCTTTTCATCACGCGTATCTTAACTCGTATCAGAACCGAACAGCAAACAAGCGCTTCTTTTTTTGAACAAAAATCATTCCGACAGGATGATGCGTGACAGAGCTAACAAAAGCATTGCCGTGCAAGTGACATTGCTTGTCATCTTCGAGAAAAGATGCGACATAGTGATTGTACTTGACTAAAGAAGCCACAGTAATTCAAGATTCCTAATACAAGCATCGTGCCACGAACAGAAGCTATCCTTGGGGAAATTTATCCCAGTACTGTATTTATTACTACAGTTTTTATTTATTTTTTATGTTAAATAAAACTGAGTTAAGAAAGCATCAGTCAAAAAAGCACACGTCCGATAATAGATCACTTAACGTAGATCAGGATAAAAGAATTTCTAAGAGAAATACTATTTATCAATAAGACAAACCGATGTAAGACAGTATTGATGTATTTTTTGATGTAGAAGAAAATGCCGCAGTGCCATATTGGTTTTATCATTGCCCTAACAGTCTAGGATGAGGTTCGATTATTATGGTGGCTATCAACACGTCATTTGCTCTTCTTGGCAAAGTACCAAATTATAAAATTTACCAGCGTTGATGCTGCTGAAGAAAATTGACCGTGCATCGGAACATTACTCTGTCCCCGGGCATACCGCAGTTTCAGCATGAATGCTTCGCTCTTCGAAACTGTGAAATACTTTAATAGTCGAGAGCTTCCTTTTTCATTTAGCTCATGTTTTACGAAACTAGTGTTATGGATCACCTTATTTACTATGACAGCAAAACATTAGATGCGGGATGTTTGAAAATTTCATGTCTTTGTAATGACACCACGTTAGAACATTTGCGTGAGTTCTTAATTTTGTATGATCGTTGAACTAAAACTCAGAGAGGAAATTCCAACTAATTTCGGTTGAACACAGAATGTCCAGTTTTATAGAATGGCTATAATTTTCTTTTTAAGGTAGAAGACCGCTATAACTTGATCTGTTAATAGTTATTTACAGTGTCTCTAGTATAGTTCTGATATGTTTTGTTTTAAATACAGGACAAATAAGATATAGAATAATATGTTTTTTTTATAAAAACCCCAAACACCAGAGGTATTAGAACCTATAGTTCTTAGTACCACCGTGCATGGGCTGAAGGTTGAGAAGATGAAAGATGCTTGTTGACATTAGACTTGAACTTCTGTAGATTGTAAATCTTCAGGAAATATGTATGGAGGAAGGTTGTTCTAGAAATCGGTAGTTGAAGGAATAAATGAGGAAAAAGAAGAAAGTTGGTTCTGTAAGTTTGAAGTGCGACAGTAATTGAAGTTTGATGTTGACTATTTCCGGCACGTGTTCGGACTGCTTTAGAAGAGAGAGAGAGCAGGAATCACAAAAACCAATTCAGAAAAACAGTGTCCATGGAAATATCTATAAGAAAGGCATGCAGCAGAAAGATAACGTCCATCTAGAATCTAGCAGCCTGAGTGAGGTTTTTGGGGGCACAGTGAAATAAAACACTTGAGAGGATTCAAGAAGCAAAAAACAGGAATTGCAGCTGGGACTCAACTGTTTATTAATCCAGCTCCTGACAAGTCCTCCCGGTTAGTTCAGATAATGTGTTCCCCTGCTTTTTGCGGAACATCAATTATCCCATATCCACACATTTCTTATTATTCCGTATCCCCATATCCCCGATTATTTCGCATCCTCAGATCCACGACTATTCTCTGTCCAATTGTTCACAAACATGCCTTTCCTTCTAATTATTACAGGTAAAATGCTAGACACGAGAATCGCTCTTTAAAATATTAAATTTACATAATTTATTTCTTTTAAAGTGCAGCGAATTTTATTTGGTGCCGTTGGTTCGATTGTTAAGAAAGTTCTTAGAGGAAACTAAGAAAACCATGAGAAGTCACAATGTACTATTTAAAGTGTATGCATTTTATGACCTTCTTGCATGTTTTGTGAGATTAAAAACCCAAATTACAGATTCCAAATAGAACGTGGATGAGGATTGCACTGTTTTCGATGCAATCCTCCACCACGTTCTATTAATTGGCCTTAGTATGAAAAAAATCCTTTGGCTTCTTTTCTGACTGAAAATAATTTTCAACTTTGGCATCCAATGAGTATTTGAACTCCATACCTTTCTCATAAGTATTTTTTACTGTAACCATAAGACTATATTGAAGTTACGGATAATCCTTTATTTCAGTGAAATGATAATAAAAAGATCGGAAACCTAAAATACCTCAAATGACCTTCCAATTGCTTATGTAGTCATCGATGAAATTGATTAAAGGGGTGTGGACGTTAAATCAAAAATGATGGTCAATAATTTAAAGGTGAAAAGTACAAACTAATATAATCAAAAAAGTCCCAGTGAACATCAAGCCACAAATGAACCGTTTTCGAGATAATGCACATTTTCTGTTAAGATCCGCCACTCACTAGTTTAGCAAAAACTGTGAATCCTTTGCTAAGGGTGGTTTTATTAAACATAAGATAATACATTTTTAATTTTTGGTTTCAACACCACAGCATTTTACAGATGTTACAAAAGGTGTTCAAAATACATCCCTACACAGCTTTGTAGTCTTCTCTGCATTGAGTTGCGAATCCTCTCAGGCATCCCTGGGTTATTTCTGATTTGCTGAAAAGCTCCTTCAACCCGAGCTGCAATTCCTCAACTTTGTTAATGTCAGAAGTGTACACCAAGCGTTTTACATGGTGTTAAACCCCAGATACAAAAATCCATAGGATTTAAGTCTGGTGATCTGGGATGCCACATTACAGGCTCACCTCTACCTATCCACCGTCGACCATACCTTCTAGTTAGACACCGAGTCACAACTCGATAAAAATGTGTGCCGGTGCACTATCATGCATAAATCACATGTTCTGGCGTTGCTGAAGTGGAACATTATCATCATCAAGGAGAACTGGAAGAAGATTCTGCAGGAACTGAAGGAAGGTACAGCTCTCCTGTTAACCTGTTTGGCAGAAAGTTTTGTCCAATTAGACGGTCTCCCAGTAGTTCTGCTCAGACATTCAACGAAAAACGTTGCTGATGTCGTGACTCGTGAGTTACATTAGGATTTCGTCGGACCAAACGTGAGTTATGAAAATTAAAAATACCATCACGAGTAAACCCAGCTTCGTCAGTGAACAAAATGTTGTTTAAAAATTGGAGGTTCAGGACACAGTGTTGTTGTATCCATTGTCAGAAGTTCGCTCTGGGAGGGTAGTCTGTATTACCGAGACCTTGTACATTCTGAATATAGTAGAGGTACAGTAGTTGGCGATGTAAAATTCGCCACACACTTCTATGACTCAGTACACTCTCTTGCAGAGCAACCCTCCTTGTCAAAATTCCTGGAATTCGTTCTATTCTTTCTAAACCTCAGGTGTTATGCGTTCTATTCCTCAACCTCAGGTATTATGCTTCTGGCCCTACCTGCTCGTACTCCATGTTCTCTAAGGCGTTGATGTACCCTGATGAATGTGCGCCTATTGGGCTGCCTTCGGCGGGAAATTACTTCTTGGTACAAATGTGCAGTCTCGAGTACATTACCGTTGGCTTTACCATACATGAAGTGCATATTCACACTCTTCGTTGCTGTAACCTCTTTCCATGTTGACTATCCTTTGACAAGTACTATGTCTGCTACGTCTCAGAGCATTGAGAGAGGGAAAGGGAGAGAATGAGCATAAATTAACATAAACAAACAAGTCAGCGGTGGATCCCAACTAGAAGTGTGCAATATCTCGAAAACGTTTCACTTAAGGACCCATGTTTACTAGGCTATTTTTCGCATATTGTAGTCTGTACAGGTCACCTTTAAATTATTGACCACCACTTGTGAAACACCCTGTATAGTGAAACCCATATGCCAAGCATTGAGAAAGGTGCACTTTCCTGTATGCAATTTAAATTTTCACCAGTGTCCCACCCCTTCAATCAATCTCACCCATTAATACATAAGCGGTTGGAAGGTAAGTTCCGGTATTTTAGGTTTCCGATCTTTTTGTTGTGACGATAAATTAAAATAACATGAAATATACGCGTACAAGTTAGCGCAATTGCATCATTTCTGTACGTATCTAACTACTTAATTGGTTATAAATTGGCATTATTAAGTATATCTCATATTGTGAATACCCTCACAACGAGTTGCCACAATATTGCACTATCTCGATAAGTAACGCTTCACCATAGGAGAAGACTATTGCCAATTTATAACTATTTAAGTAGTTGACTACGTACAGAAATGATTCAATTGAACTAACTAGCCATAAACTATACTGTAATCTACAATTTATAAGTTAATTGTAATATAATTTAACGAAATCGTTAAATTTCAGTAATAGTAAGCAATTGCTGTAGAAAACCTGAGGTTTTTTAACTACTGTTATAACGGCTTTTATTTCCATCTAAAACTAACGTCGTAGCTCTTTTAATGGCTGTGTGATTTAACTTTTCCTGAAATTACAAGCTCATTTCGTTACCACGGAAAACACACCAACAATTCTTTCTTTCCAAAATGATGATCCAAATCATTGATGAACAAATGGTAATTTACCACTTTGTTTTGTCATGAAATGTATAATTACATAGGACAACTGTTCATTAATTTTTATAATTAGGAGGAAATTATTTTATTTCATGATTTTTCAGAAGTATCAGAAATGAGACGGAATAGATTATTTTATAGAAAATGGTAAAGTTACATAAAATTAAATAGGCCTGCGTAAATGTTGCTATTGTCAATTTAAGAGATTGAAGCTGCTATCGGAATCGTGACAGCTTCCCGACACTGATGTGAGGGAAGGCCTAATCTGCATATCTGTCGTGAACAGTTGTCATGGGCGTTGTAGAACGAGGCCTGGAACTCCGAAATACTTCAGCTGAATATCTGACCCAAATCAAATGTACGGTGTATTGAAAATTCCTTGAATAAATTTGGCTAAACAGTTGGTGCAATTGGAGTCGATCTTATTAGCGAGTGGGATATATTCCATTAGTCTGCATGGGAAACATAGTGGGTATAATCATCGTCCTCTCCACACTGGGTGGAAAAGGCGCAGGTTCGAATACGTCAATGATGCTAAGAAATTTTATGAGCTTTTTACATTCCGTGGTTGAGGTAGTCGATCTTAGACGTGGACAGCAAGGTTCCTTCCCCCCCCCTCTCCCGAATCTCAGGTTTTTCTTGGGTGGCAGTGTTTAATAGCTGAATGATAAGTTTTATCTGAAAGCTGAAAATCTGATGCAAAAGAAGGAAAGCTTGCTCTGAGATTATTCCTTACCATCATTGTTTTATTTTTTCTATTTTGTTTTACTGCTGGTAGTTGAGACGAAAATTGAAATTATTTGAAAATTCTTTTTTGTTGCATAAATCGAGTCTATTCGTGCTCTAATGTCCAGTATATATAAATATTAATGACATAATCGAATTGGAAAAACGAATACGAAACGGAAACTTCATAAATCAGTGAGTCTAAAATAAAAAGAATACACAGAGGAATTTAAATAATGCATCTCAATTCCGATCCACCCTGAAAGAATTAAAAAAAAAAAAAAAAAAAAAATGGCATGCCAGAAAAGCAATTGTAGACAAATGTTTCTCAGGATATGTAGATCTACCAGGCTATGCAGTTCGATCGTATTAATGCTTTTTTGGCCAGATCGGTTTCAAATTGCCCATGATTTTGACTGAAGAACTTAATATATAGTAAGGCAGGTATCTATGTTGCATTGCAATACGTATTGAATCGTAAGGAGGAAGATAAGCAGCATATACTGATATTAATTTCAAAACAAAAAAGGATTCTACGAAGCTTCTTTCCCATACACTATAATAATAGATAAAAAGGGTGGACTGTTTACGATTTGTACTGAGGAAGTAAGGCCATGAAAAATCAGGCGTCATCTTTGTAAATGTTAATTTATAAATCCATAAATGTTAAGGATAAAGTTTCAATTTTTGCAAAAACAAATAATTCCTTATATGGCCAAAGAGTAAAGCTAACTGATGAGGCTGGAAATTAACTTGTTTCCGGATTATAAATTTTCGGAAAATAAATAAATATAATCTTTATTGCATAAGATATAAGAACAATTTAATAGCTATGCTGCCAGTTCAGCAAAACTTTTCACCAATTTTTGAATTTATTAACATATCTGTCATTTCTTTTAACGAAAGCAGGGACTAAAATAACAAAATCTTCCGTTAATGTAAAAGAAAGAAAAATATTAAACAGGTTCTAAAATTTATACATTTATTTAAAATATACGTATAGATCGAAGTCAAATTATTCTTCAGATCTTTCATTTCCTCTTGTACTTCAGCTTCTGGACTCTTTCTCCTTTCCCGTAAGACATCTCCCTTTAATTCCATGTACTCCAATGAAGTAAATTCATAATTAAAACATAATATTCAATAATCTGTTTCAAAATATCCTCCTTCATGAAAAAGGAGGCGTTGGTGTGTTTTCTGTTACTGCCAGCGAGAAACACTTATACTCCTTGCCCAAAGAGTAACAATTAGGACAAAACAAAATTGAGAAAAAAATAACTAGAGAGGAGACGGGTCTGTTGATTTCCACAGGATGAATTTACCAAATCTTTCTTGTGTTTCTGATTATTCAAAATTGTTGATTTTTTTTTTCTTCTCGAATATACATGACTGTGCTCTCACAGGAACCATTGAAGTTTGGTTCGGCTATATCGCTCTGTCCATATTAATTCCATGTGAATGGCAACGCTGATGATATTTTATTGGTTTTTGAAAACACAGCTTCAGCAGGGAGCAATACGTTTCTATACTTTTTGATATCTGCCCCAGTATCAGGATCTACAAAGAAATAAGAAATTCTTATGTTTTACTATGCACTTTTTATAACTTTTATGGGGATTGTTTTTGCTTCTTCCTCAGTAAGATTTTTACTCATCGTAAATGATCTTAGTATCACTATCAATTACCATTGGGATTATAATGGTTAGTGTTGTAGTAGGGGTTTAGGCGCACCCACAATTTAGGCCACTTTTGTCCCGTATATAATATCTCTAAATTTCATGTATTCTGTGGTGGATTTTCTCTTCACTGGATGAAAAACCTGAGTTTCCGAGATTAAAAATCATGAAACCCATGCCTAAGACCGACTAACTCAGCTACGTTGTGAGAAAGACCCATAAAGATTGCTCTCTTCATTGACAAATTTCAAACTGAGTTCGTTTCCAGCCGGTATGGAGAATACGGTGATTATATCAACTCTCTACCCACGAGGGTATTATACGGGCAAAAGAGCCGTGGCATCTCTCTTCTAGATAGCAATTCCTACTGTTTTTGCTGCGGAATGTGTATTTCAAAGAACAATAATTTTCCCCATATTTCTTGCGTGGAAAGCCTTGCCAATAAGTTTCGTCAATCGGGACTGTACAATATGTCCGTCCATGACCACAGATTGATCATTTAGTTTAAAAGAGCAAATAACAGGTAAATACTGAAAGTCAGTAATCATTGATTATTTTCCAAATCCATATGATAGGCTCGCCTAGAAGTAAATCTCATGTCATACAGTATGCAACTTAAAGATGTTTATTTTCTATCAAATTGCAAATAAAATGGACATTTCCGATCATATAAGGTGTACAGTGTTTTTTTTTTAATTAAATTTTGATTTCGAAATTATTCTTATTACTGTTTACCTGAATTAATATGAAGGTATCTAAAACTTAGTAAAATGAAGCAAAAGAAGAAAAAAGCAAGAGAAGCAAAAAAGCGTATACAAGCAGCCCAAAAGTAGCAGCTGCATGTGAGTTAGACGAAAATAATAAGAAGGACATAAAAAAGATATAGTTCATCCTCAATCTAGGTAAAATTATTAGAGTCCATCTCATCTCTTCTGCGAATACCTCTTGAAAATTTATCGCAGAAAATGCTGTTATGTATAAGCAGGGTGGCGAACGAAAAGAAACCAAGGCCAAAAAAGGTGTCTTTACTTTTTTTTAAATTTCCATGGTCGTCCTCTTCCCTGAGTGATAAGTTCCTGCTGTCATAAAAGGCTGAGGACGACATTCGTTTCCTCACAGCAAATTTCCGAGTCTCTCATGTTTCCTTTCAGTTTTAATGGTTTACAGTTTAATATCTTTTTACATATTTCTTATGTTTGCGCCCTATCAATTTGAGAGTTCCCTCAGGGTCCTTTTCTAGCACAGATCGCTTTCACATCTTTTGAGGCGCCTCCGTAGCCAGGTGCAGCAGTGCGTAGCACACGCTTCTTGATTAGACCGGGGTTCGAGCCCGTGACCACCAAATACGGAGAATGCAGAAAGGTCAGGGAATGACCAGCGCATATCCCCGGAGCAATATAGCTTTAGTTGCTAATGCTCCTAAAAACCAAATAACAAACAACACCACATCTTTTGAAACCAATCTGGATTCGTATATCATTTAGAAGAGAGGAACATTTGTAGGTTCAAATAAAACACGCTGTTCATCTCGAAACACAAGAGACTGCAAAAACATGAATTTTATATGCAAGATATAAAGCATCATAATAGTATTCGTTGTTATATCACTAGAATTCATCATGATGCTGCTATTCTGCAGGGTGGTATGTACTCCTAAGTTAGTAAAAGTGTCTACAGAGGTGAAGTTTCTGTGAAAGATGTTAGCGACCCCCTCAGGTTTTAAGCTATAATTTTTTATGGACACATATCTCACATAAGAATCAAACTCCCAGCTGTACTCTCGCGGAGATGATCAAGTTATGTCCTCCTACATTTAATAAACGGAGTACCAAGTTTTGGGTTTCATTAAAGCAATTGCTGCGTATACATTCCATTATTAAAAAAAAAAAAAAAAAAAAAAAAAAAAAAAAAAAAACACTATAATCCTCTGCGTATACAAGCAGCCGAAAAGCCTTAAAAAACTACAATTCTTGCTTTGTAGTTTTTTTTTTTTTTCATTAAGTTCTGATCGAAACTAGGTGTATTTAAAAGTTTCTAAAAAGAACTTCCTATTGTTAGTTGCACTACTTTTATCATTTACCTTAAATCTTTACCTGATGGCCCTTTTCTCATGAATTTTACTGGCGACTAGAAACTTCCCTCCCGCGAGAGTTATTAAACTTTTAGCATTTTTTATATCAACTACTTTCGCTGTCTAGAAGTTCTTTTTCATAAATTTATTGTCAGATAACCTCTGTTTGTGTGTTGACTTCAAAGAAAATATTTTCCTGTTCGTTGGTTTTTTTTCGTCTAAGCAACTAAGGCTATGAGGCATCAGTGTATTGTGTATATTAATTGTTGGTATTTTAAGATAGATTTCTCTGTTTTGAGGATTTAGTTCAGATTAATAGTTTCTGTGCAACTCGCCCTAGGTCATCTTTTAACGAAATGCTATACAATTTAAGATATTAGCAACTTAGGCAGAGCAATCCTCCAATCGTATATAAAATTAAAATGTTCAAATATAATCGCATATACTGATTATGTTGGTTGATTGGTATCTGATAATTCCATAACAAAACTGTACACCATCACTAGCATGCATTTATACAGCAAGTTATATACACTGAGTGATCACTGAATTATGACCACCTACCTAATACTTTGTAGGTCTTCCTTTTGTCCTCAGTACAGCAGCTATACGACGTGGCGTTGATCCAACAAGACGTCGGAAGCGTTCAGGAGGTATGGCCAACCAAGCTGTGTTAATGCAGTCAGTAATGCAGGTATGGAGGTGATTGGTGTGTCCAGACGCCTGATATGCCTTTCCATAGTGTCCTACAAGTGCTCTATGGGATTGATATTGGTGGAGTTCGGAGGAAAATAGATATGCTGGAAGTCAGAACTGTGTTCCTCAAACCATTCTTGCACATCAATGTCCGATGGCTCGGTGCATTGTCATCTTGGAAGCCACCATCGCCATTCGAAAAAAAGTGTAACATAGCGGGGTGTACACAGTCAGCAAGCAGTTGACGATAATGGAGACCAGTGATACGTTGTTCCACATGCACCAAGAGTCCAACTTCCTGCCAGTAAAACATTCTCCACACCACACAACCGCCTTCACTTTCCTGCACTTTTGATACCATGCATGATGGATGAAGAGCCTCATGTTGTTGACATCAAATCCGTACACGACCATCTACGGTGTGGATAATGTGACTCATCAGACTAGCACACCTTCTTCAGTCTTCTAACGTCCAACTTGCATGCTCTTTGCACCAGGCAAGTCTTTTACGCCGAGGAGGAGCGGATGCCGTAGGGATTGTCTGCTGGTATAGCTCATCCGTGTGAGCGTGCGATGCATGGTCATGCCAGATATTGTTCGGGGTTGGCCCATGTTGTATTGGGTAGTCAACTCTTGAACAGTGCTGCGCCTGTTCGCCTGAACGAGTCGTCGGAATCGGCGCTCACCTCTAACATCAACCTTTCGCTGACCTTTGCAGTTTTTCCGTCGGGTCGTTCTTTGACCATTTTGACGCCAGTCCTGGTAGACTTTAACTATGGCGGCTCTCGAACACCCCACCAGTTCAGCCGTTTGGGAAATCGAGGCACCCGCTCGTCGAGCACCCACAATCTGTCCTTTATCAAAGTCCGATAAATCCTTCCTTTTACCCGTCACACTCGGAATTTTGCTACCTACTGAACCTCTAACACCTTATCTATGCTACATAGGTCGACTAACTCCGCACTCTCGTACGTCACATGGTCAAGGGGTTGCACTGAGTTTTCATAGGGGTGGTCATAATTCAGTTATCAGTTAACGTGACAAAAAATTCAATTTCTAAGATATATTTTCAAGTTTAGTCATATTTTGACATGTGAGAGATCAGCGATGCCATCTACCAAGCAATAAGAGAGAGAGTAGTAATGCTGAATTCAATACTACAAAAAGGGAGAAAAAATAGAAGAAAAGGGAAACAATAAATGTTGTTGTAGTAGTATTTTAGGAGCATCAGGGCATTTAGGACACGAATTTTTTAAAATGTTTTTTCTTCCGAGTTTCCGGGAGGGAGAACAGCGCTACTCTCTCTCTCCTGAAACCGCTCAATTGAGCTACGTTATGAAAAGGGCTTATGGAAATTTCTCACGTCATCGACGGGACTCGAACTGAGGTATTTTCCATCCGGTGTGTGGGGAGGATTGCGATTCTACCAATGGTGCTAATCACAAGGTAAAAACAGGGAAAAATGAGATGAAAGGAAAACAAGAAAAAAGGAAAGACTAAAAGTTAAATGAAAAAAGGAAAAAGAGAAAAGAAAAAACGAAAAGGTAAAAAAAAAAAGAAACGTCCACTTTTTAACAAAAATTATTGGTACAGTATTATACTGCAAGAAAGAATAAAAATTAGGAATAAAAATATATAATAAGTATCTACCAAAATTAATAACTGTTGCTACAATAGGATTCCGATTATCCGGCCGGGATGGTTGAGAAAGAAATATTCTCAACCAATCCCAGATGATCGGGTTATTTGAAGTCTCAAATAATCATCAGAAATGGAAGAAACATTTGTAAATATTGAAACAAAATATTAGAATATTTAACACAAAATTTAGCACGAGCATGCAAATAGTTTTGAAAAAAAAAAAAAACTTGGGTTAGCTTAATAACATACCGTATTATGTAATAAATAAATTATATAATATTAAAAAATATTTTATAATACACAGATTTTTTTTTATTCAATAATTTGAATGTTTTTCAACACTAAAACATAAAATCCGATTGGGACACCATTTGCTTTGTATAATGGTACCCTGAACTTAGTAGAAAAAAGTTGATACAATAATTCTGAATGAATCATAATATCCATTGATATAAATGGCATAGGCACTAGCATACACGCGTATTTTCTTCTAAATAAACTGTGTCAACAGCGAGTGAGAGAAAGAATCTGTTTTATGTCCAAGTTTCTTTCTTCTGTTATTCTAGTTTCCTTCTCTTGTTCAAAGGTTTCGTACTTTCCGAAGAATTTCGCTAATGGTGAAACATTACACCTGCCTAGCTGACTTGTTCCCCAAACGTGAGGGTAGCAACAGCTGTAGCAGAGTGTACGGCGCACTGGGACCAGCCATTCTACTAAAAACTCACGATGTTCTTTCGTTAGGCCTGAAATTTTACAAAATATCATAAACTTTTCAATAAAAATAATAACTGTAACTCCATACAAGAGTACGTTTGTAGAACGTAATGGATAGTAGAGACTATTTCTTGCGCCGAACGGAAGAAAATCTAATAAAATCACGTGGTCTTTGAAAGAGTGGTTTGGAAAATGAAGGTGGAGGATATAGTACACAGTGAGTCTCACCGAGCAAAAATTCAGGATAAAAGAAATAAAACAACGATGAATTAATAACGTAATAAGGAAAATCTGTTACAACGAAAGAAATAAGAATCTTTATGTATATTATTAAATTGAATTCGTTTAGGGAGAAGAAACACTCGATAATATTGGAATATGGGAAATAGAGAATGAAAAATTCAAATTAAAAAAATGATTAGGTTTAAAATAATTATGTATTTCGATATATCTACAAAAACATAAGAATGAGAAGCTGAAATACGCCACACATTTTAAATCAGTGTATTTATTTATATAACAATATTAGCGTGGAACAGCCTATTGCCAGGAGGTTAATAGGTAAACCATGATTTAACTATTAACAAGTTAAGCTACAGAACAAATACGTGGTTGCCCAAAATGAACTCGATAATTAGTGTATTTCATCTTGGAAATACACTAATTATCAAGCTTATTCTGGGCATCTATGAGATGGAATATCCCAATTATCCAGCTCATTTAATCTTACAGGTGAAAAAAGTTTTGTGAATGGTGGTTTTATGGGCCATTTTCACGTGGCTGAATTAGTCGGTCTCAGGCGAAAGCAGCATGGTTTTTTAATCTCCACAACTCTGGTTTTTCATCCAGCAAAACAGAAAACAGACCACAGAACATATGTCATTTACAGAAAATATACACAGGGCACAGCAATATGGCCTTATTCGCTGATGCTGCTAAAACCTAATTACAACAACAACATATGAGAGGCTGCAAAACATAAGATTCACATTCAGTCAGAGTCAAGACGATTAAAATATGCCGCATGTTATTCCATTTGAGCTTTATTTCGAATTTTTATAGTATTATCCTTAAGTGTTTGTGTTCATTAAAATTTTAAATAATTTTCAAACATTAAACAGCTTAAATTAAAATAATGAGAATGCATGATCGAGTTGGTGGCTTGCCTATACATATTTTTACAAACGAAAATTTAAGAATGTATAATCAGACTACACTTTGTTAAATGTTTAGAGCTTTATTTCAAAAAAATTAAAGTTTAATTTCAAAATGCTATTTTAGTTTTATTATTATTAATTCCTTAAATACTTAATACTTCGACATTATGGAAAAGAGGCCTTAATCCCCTGTCTAGTTCATCCTGCCCAATTCATCAGTAATAAATGAACTCTAATCTCCTTCTGGTGCCCAATTCAAGTATAAGAAATAAGCTGCGGGAACTTTGGTGCCCAATTCACCCATTCTCCTGATGACACCGAAATGTAAAGAAACTGCCAATTAATCTACAAAATAGAACCAACCATCTGGTTATCGGTGTGAACTGTTTAATATGAGAATTACCATCCTTCACATGAAAAGTAGCAGTCGACTGCCTGTCTCAGAAGAGTATGTCCAGGGTGTCACAGTGTTTAAAGAGAAACACATGTGGCAGCGAAAACAAATATATATGCTGTCATTGTGGGCTAAGAAAAGACAACATTTAGCTGAAATTTATCTTAATGAAAGAGCAACTTAAATCCATTTTACAGTAGTTATTCGAGAAAAAAAAATTAAACTTCAAGTGGATTCTCAGAGCGCTTTAAATTTCAATTTTTCCCCATTACGATACTGGAGGGTTTTATCTCTCTTTAGCAACATAACAAATATGCAAAATATATTTTCCGAAAGCCTTTCGAAGCTTCAGGCGTATGATTATACCATACAGTGCACGTACTAAAGGAGGACAGAGATGTAACTCACGAGATGCTTTCTGGCATGCATTATCCCAATCATCTAAATGTTTAAGAAATGGTAACCGCTTCCTGCCTAAATCCATTCGAAATTTTTCCCCAGAGGACACGAGACGGTTAGCAAATTGCAAAAATTCACATACAGCTTGCACGTGCGCATTTCGAAATCAAATAGTTCACGGAAAGCCGTCAGTGGAAAACATTTCCAGTTGTGGAAAAATAGAAAGTATAAGTTAGAAAAAATATGGGACCCAGTGCATGCATTTATAGTCTGTGTTATTCTAAAAATGGTTATCTTAAGAAATGCATACGAATAGCGCAGTTTTTATGAACAATATTGACGTGGTGGTGAAGTGTTTTTATGAAAGAGTTCATTTCCAAGACCTCAGTATTATGCTGTTTTATTGCATCCAAATCTCGATTTCTATTTCACCTTTTTGTGAATTGTCTAATTCAAGTTCCAGTCCAAGAGTTTTCTTTCTTGTTTCTTACATTCTCTTTAGCGTACATTTAGTGCCATACTTCATCATCATCATTATGAATGGTCGCTTTTCTCTGTATTTGGCATCCGCAAAAAACATTTGAATCACGCTTCATCTTTCTCTATAAATTTCCATGTACTTTTAGTGTCACAAAATTGTTTTTGTAGCTTCCTACTTTTTTCAAATCTTTATTCTCCTCTTCTTTAATGCTCATTAGATGACATCACGTGTCTAGACATTCTGCATAGCAATTTTAAGACTAAAAGAGATTAAAAAAAATTCTCCCTCTCTTTTTCTTTCATATAATACACAGTACACATTTTTGCAAAAAGCAATAGACACTTGGTATGTATTCGTCCTCCTTTAAATACCCATTTCTAATAAGGTATTGGTCTGCCTTTAGGCATTTACAGAGATATTTCTAAGATTAAAATTTTTTTTAATTTTAAATTTTCAATTAATTAACTTTTGTCTTAATTGATAAGATCTTATTTAACCGTGCAGTGTCAAGTTTTCCACGCAATTTTCAATCATTACTTTTAGCATTGACAAATTATTTTCAATACCAGTCATCATGTGACCATATATCAGGATTCTCTTCTAAAGTCACCTGATCTACATATTGGGGTTTTTCCTTGGTGGTTCGGAAAGCATGGTACCATAAATAGGTGTACTTAGTCAGAAATAATGAATTTGTATCAATCCCAAGTGTGGATCTGATCGATAGGTACCAGAGGACTAGGATCTCTTATCCAAACATGCCCAACATCATAGTGCAATTCATCGTATCAGGCTATGTGTTTTGAGCCGTCTGCTATTCACTGACTCTGCTCCTTGTCCACTAAAGTGCTTCTGATTGTGACGGTCGTCGGCTGTAATAGCTCAACCATGCAGGTGTCTGACACATTGTGTTGTTCGGATGGGTAGTGCTCTTCCCTCGTGTTGTGCTGCTTCATTGTGGCACGTCTATTCTTCCACTAGACAACACGCTGGATCTCTCTCCTCTAGCCCCCTTTGGTCAACAACTCTTGGCTGGTATGCATGGGATCGTTGACTGGTAGTTATTCCACGGTTGTTCCCCGCTTTACATACACTAGAAGTGGCTGGACAAGGACACTGGAAAAAGTTGGCAGTCTCTAAATTACTCACACAAGCTAATCGGCCTTAAATAAATCATCTCCCCCACTTGGAACTCGGTCAGGGCTTATCACCAGCCCATCTTCACGCTGAACACCCGGCTGCTGAATGCTGTAATGTTTGGCTCTGCTCTTAGATTTTCTCTGAATAATTATTCTTGTAGATCGGATTTTTTAAAACTATTTGCTACATGTTTGTAGGTTCCTTTTTGATTCTGTAATTAATTTATACAATATATGATTATTCGTATTTTTATCCTCCATTGTCCTTAGTGTCTTTTCGGAGTGGAAACTGTTTTATTTCTGTCAGACATTCCACTAAAATAATAATTCACAGATTAAAGTGTTTAAACACGCTTTAAAAAGTACCGATGATAAAATACAAGAATAGTCGTTTAAACCTATATAGTTTTCAAGTAGACCTATGAATGGATGTTGGAAAGTTGGTCGTTTAGAATTAGTCACAATGCAGCTAAGACTATATAATTTCCGTAAATTTCAGGCATTCTATGAACGGATGATTTGTTTTGGACTGGATGAAAAATCGTTTTAGATATATTGTGAGTTTCAGATTTACCTAGAGAACACTTTCTAAGCAGGTACAATCTTGGCAGATTTTACCTAATCAGAAAAACAACTAGGCTGGCAGCGAAACAAAGTATAGTTTCCTAGACGAAGAAAATGGGACATACGTGAAATGAAAGGCTGTTTTTAAGGTCAAATAAGACAGGACTATGTTTTAGAACAGCTAAAGTTCTGCTTGCCAATAGAGAATCACCTGCAAATTCTCATTTAAGGATAGCAATTGGAGTTATTAGAGTAGCTGTGAGTACTTGCAGGAACTACCGATCGTTTACTAGTTATTTGGTGAAGTAACAGATGTGTTTTATTCCAACTCCTAAAAGGAGTTGGCGAAGCGTAAAACAATAATGATGATGATAATAATGTTTATGGTGATGAATACATCAGTGAGAAAATGACAACGTTCAAGATTATGTAGTAAATTTTGCTAAATGTTTTTTGAATATTTTCTACACAATGTTTTTCCTTTTTAAAATATCCTTTTGGCTATCGCCTTTCTTGTTATTTCCAGATATACTGATCTAACTGTTTGTGCAAGGAAGGTTTATCAAATGGGAACGTACAGCCATCACCAGAACTATGGTTACGATTTCCAGTTAATGGAAAAAGGTAGCTAATATACAAAAGGGAAAAAATGCATACGTGAAAGAACAGAGCTCTGGTCTGTTCATTCTAGCGTTACTTCGGAAGTTTAAAAAGTAGAGGTGTCATCCGCCATCACAAATAAACAGGAGAGCAACTCGCCATCCAATTGAGAAAAGCACAAGGTACATTATAAACTGGAAACTGGCTTAGAAAACTACACACCAAACCAGATCCAATGAATTGAAGCAGCTAGAGCAACAAACTGAATTCATCTCGAAAATGTTCATTAACATTAATTTGGGTGGGTACAAATGATATAAATCAGGAGCTCTTCTGTGAATACACAGTGGATTCCATTTCCGCAATTCGTAATCAGATGGAAAATTTTGAGATAATGTAAAGGCATCCGTCCTTGTTAAAGATAGAAATATAGATTGGTGCAATAAGACAATTTATTACTGTTAACAGATTGATATGACTGTAACTGGATGGCAGAGTTTCTGTCATTGGAATTGGTTAGATGTGGACAAACTTTCATGTGGAAAAAAAAAAAAAGAGTAAAAAACAACTACACAAAACAGAAGTTCATTTGCAAATCTGTAGACTTCTGAGCCTGCTTACTTTAAAAGTCTGAAGGAAGCTTTAAGTGAAGTGTTTTCGTATGACTAACAGGCATTTATGAGATTATTATTGCAAAGGTCAGAGGCAAAATAGAATGCTAATAGTCAGTTTTATCTTTAGATGAAGACACTATTAAAACCATTTTTAGTAAACAGGTGAAAATAAAGTTGGATAGCAGTTGTTTTCAGAAGAATGCAGGAGCCTGGATTGTAATTTGAACAAAACGCAAATTTGGATGTTTCATAATAATGTTGAAATGATTATAAGCTTTTGTATGGACAAAAAATGAAGCTGAAGATTTTGATGCGAGCTATTTGCGATGCGTTTTATTTATTTATTTATTATTTGTATGAACAATTTTAACATATTCGTTAGAAAATCAATTTTGATAAGGAGGAGACCATAATTTGGGACATCCAATAAAATATTTTAATCCCGATGCTATGATTTCAGTGATGCGATAAGGATAAGTTGGAATCAGGAAATTAAAAACAGTAACCTAAGTGTGGACAGTTGTAAAAGAGATTAGGTAGACAATGGCAATGAGATAGGTTCTGTGTGAGAAAAGGCCATCCCCAGTTGTTAATAAGATATCTAGAGGGCAGTTGGCATTAAGTATTTTCTTCCTTTATTATGCAAAGTATCATTACTGTTTCTATGTGAACTGTAGCCTCTTCACGTCGATATTCGCTTATATTGGTTCCCAACAGGGTCGTTGTTGTTGGGTTTTAGGCACATCAGTGGCTTATGCTATATTTCACCAATGTATACGTTATTACAAACTTGTGTTCACGGATCGAGTTGCATGATGTGCTGGCTGAAAAACACGGAATAACTCATAGGGGAGAGCCCTACTTCCTCCTCCTGAGATCGGCTAACTACAGATGATGACTACTTTAGAAAACCTCCAGTCATAAACGGGAATCGACCTCAGACTTCTCCAAACGAGTGACATGTGGCGTAATTACTATACTGCTACGGAAGACTCACAGCTGAATGGTCATCCACAATTAATTATGCATTCTTAATACCTCTAGGTCTTTTATTTGGTTATTAACAATCTCATCAGTATGCCAGCGAAAGCAAAGAATTAAATATTTTCATAATGACTGTCAAAATTCGGTTGATGCTATTCAATTATGTGAACTGAATGTCTGCTCCACACACATCTAAGTGGCAGCCGGATTAGGCATCACAACGGGCAAAAGCCTCCTTGGTTTAAGTTACTAGAAGATTGTCCATAAACAACTGTGAGGACCGATTTTTGCAGTTATAATTTTCACTAAAGCTGCGTAGTATACTAAACTGAGGTTTTAATTCACACAAAAATAGAACTAATAATTAAAATTCAAGAAAACTAAATATAATGACCTGCTTCTGTTGAATATATCAATCCTTAAAAGCACGGTCGCATAGCTATATGTCTTTAAGATACTCTACTAAAGTCAAGATTTTAATTAAAGGGAACACCACTTCATTATTCTCATTTTATTCATGTAAATTATTTCCAAACAATAAGCCTAATGCAAATTGATGCGTTTTACCTTCTGAATTGCTTGATGCTCACTTCTTACTTTTTGGTGTAATCTTAATTGCTCAATATGTGCACACTTCAATTTAGTTCCACACCGTATTTCGTTGGCAAAGTCTGTTGTCTAAGCAATGTTAGAAGCCGAGATAAGGTTAATTAAGAAACTGCACTGTATGGATGAAGTGACATCTCTTGGGTTCCTTGATAGTATCGTAGCTCTAATTAGTGGGCGTTTCATCTCAATGTCAGTGACAGTGTCTGTTTACACGACGTTAATTAATGTACTCTATGTGGTGTGAGTGGCACCGAACAGGACTACGTTGTTCCCTGAATGTTATCAATAAATGGATGGTAATGACAAATTGGGGATCACGAAATAGGATCCGTCCGGCAGGTTTGTGAGATATTTGAAGTAATTTTTGAAGTTTCCTGAAGTATTTTTGATTACATATCCTTGTAACACTTTTATACCGTTTAATCAAACAACTGGAATTCTCTCATAATTATAATAAGCGTAGTTAGTGGGACAATAATTAGTTTTAAATATCAACTCAGGCCAGAGATTTAGCTAAGAAGTTATATGTATACTTATAAATATCACTTCCATAATACTGTAGTTCAGTTCCTTTCCTTGTGCTAAATTAGTCATATACAATACAAATAATTAACTTATTTACAAACGTCACGTGCTAAAAAAGCTAGTACCAGAGTATCCTTCCCCTACAACTTGATACTGATTAAAATTCTCGTCTTATGAAATATTTATGAAGTATAAGAGCTGAGTGGCAATGTATACTCTGTTATCAAAAGTATTGGGACACCACATGATGATGATCTAGGGAGTGTTACAGTAGCACATCAGTATAAACTAGACAGCGTTATGAATCTCATTCAATTTTAAACAAAATTCCTTGTGTTTCGGAACACAATAAGTTCGTATGTGGACTGCCACATTGTAGGAATTAGACAAATTTCAGAGGCTCTAGTAGTAAAGTTTTAAGAGTATCAGTGAATAAGGCTATATTGCTCCGTGTATATTGTCTGTAACTTGCGTGTGTTCTGAGGTCGATTTTCTGTTTGATGGACGGAAAACCCGAATTTCCGGGAGAAAAAGCATGCTATCCTCGCCTGTGACCGACTAACTCAGAGCCACGTTGTGAAAAAGCCCTATAAAAAGTCCTCCAGTCATCGACGGGACTCGAACTCAGGTCTTTTCCACCCGGTGTGGGGAGAACGGTGATCCTACCAACTGTGCTACCCATGAGAACTCGGAGGCTCTAAATTTACCTCTGAGTATTGTATGAAATATCATGCAGAAGTGGAAGGTGAAAGAAGGTTCGAAACGGAAAACGCTTATTTTGACAGATAGAGGCTTCGGAAGTTAAATTTGTTTCCAAAAAATCGTCGATACAGTTCCTAAATCCATAGAGGAGCTCCAGAAGGGTACATGTTGTTGTTGTAAGTATTTAGGCGCATCAGCAACGCAAACCATATTATGTGTGTAAATTGCGTATGTTCTGTGGTCGATTTGCCTTCTTTCCGGACGAAAAATCTGGGTTTCCAGGATAAAAAGAAACATGCTGCTCTAGCCTGAAACAGACAAACTCAGTCATGCCATGAAAAGGTTTTTAAAAATCCCTCTCGTTATTGACGGATTCGAACTCGGGTCTTTTCCAACCGGTGTAGGGAGGAAGATGATTACAACAACTGTGCTAATCACGAGAGGCAAAAGAATACAAGATAGATTGTGAGTGATTACCGTACTTATAGAACTGAACTGGGATTGTGTTGTCATGGACGAGATGCAGCCCACAAACCCATGATCATCAAAATCGATGCTCAACAACAGTTCCCAGAAAACGGGAACTGGAGAAGAGGAAATGCATTTTCTTGAGTGATCAATCACTGTGTATGGCGCTTCGATCTAACAGAGAAAATTTATAACTGACGATAGCCAAGAGAACATTCCATGTTCACAGTACCATCTAAAACAGTGAAGTACCATGATGGAAGTTTATTATTGTGGTACAGAGTTAAATCACTGATTATTGCAGACGGTATAATGAATGGATTGGCTAACCGTCATATTCTAGACTGTGTTGCTCTTCACACGCTGATGGAATTTTACCCTGGAAATCCACAATGGAAGCAGACTTCAACAAGCACCGTTAAGAAATTTTTGCTTGAGGACTGAGGACTTATCAAATATTGGTTGAAAGCCTGAGTTACGAGCTACATAGCATATTTGAAGGGGAAAGGTGGGCCTACCTCATGTTAAATTTGTGTTAATCCGCATACACGATTTTCTCTTGGTGTTCCAGTGCTTTTTATAAAATAGACTGTTGCCAATATTAATAATGTTATTTGGTTTACAGTTCAGCTAAAGTAATGTATTTATCCGTGTATTTATAGCTAATACAAGGATATTTAAATATACCCTTAATCAGCAATTAGCAGTCACATATATATATATTTGCAAGCATATTAGCATAATGATTTCTATCATGAAGTTTTCCTTCTTGCTATTTTTATGCCACTATTTAATTAAACATTACGTAACCGCAATATATTTGCAATTTTATTAGAATGCTATTTTGTCTATAATTTTGCATACCTAAGCGTCAATCAGAATCTATTGCCATACTGTGTGAGTCGTTTTTAATATGGGTTAAGATAAAGCGTTAAATACAAAAAGACAAGAAGTATTAAACGAGATAAAATAAAATTTAATTTAATTAAAAACATAATATAACACTAGATAAATAAGTAGTAATTACTGCCTGTATACATTAAAAACATGGCCAAATAATTATATATAATTATTTGGCCATGTTTTTAACTGCTACTTAATGATTAAAACTCAGTAATTCTCTAAACTTTAGAGAATTACTGAGTTGGATGCAGAGGGCTACAACTGTGGTTTAGAGTCTAAACCACAGTTGCAGCTCTCTGCACCTGTAATCACCACTGTTAATCAGTTCGCTGTTTTTGTATCATCTTAATTTAATTTTATTTTCAGTTATAGAAAATCAGTATGTTATTACGTCTATATCATTGTCGTGGACAAGTATATATATCATTTGTCATGATAATTAGGCATCTGTCGAATTACACAAGAGTCTAGGCCCAATTCGTAATATTTATGATATAAAGCAATACAAGTTGTATAAAATACAGTTGTGGTTTTTTTTTTCTGAGGTATGAAACTTAAAGAGTGACACTTCAGTAGTAAATTTCTCGTTTTAAGCAATTCCCCTAAGTAAAGGTTAAAGTTTTTGACTCGTAAAATTTTCCTCCCTCCTAAAAATAAATTGAATTAAATTTCTCTCTGGGATCGTATACCTGGTTTGCTGCACTTTCATGTTTATGAAAGTGAAGTCAGATCGAAACGCTGCCGTAAAAGCTTCAGATGGGTACCTCTATGGTGTGGCCGAGAGAACGGCCCTCCGTAAGCTTGCATTGGATGAAGAATTTTCAGATTCACGCTTTCTTGACTCCATACGCTCTCCATTGCTAAGAATAGAATGATTTAATTTTCTGCTTGTCGTTGTCATGGACTGGTTTCTGATATGTGCTGATTATCTTCAGTCAAAAACAGCATATACAAAATGAAGAATTCCTAATTCAGTGCCAGTGGAGGTACAGACATTTAGCATGAACGCTCATGTCAATGCATTCGACTTCTTTATTCGTCCTTGACAATATTAAACGCAGTTAGAGTATAAATTAAAAATACTTTTTTTTTTTTCATATAAATGGCTTATATAAAATCTCACACAGGTTTTCCTATTATATTGAGTACTGTCTTTCTTAAGCTATTATATTTTAGACTGATGACGTTAATGAATTAGAATTAAGTAATAAAATGCTATATATAATTACTATTTTAATTATCTAAGTTTATCGCAAAGAAAATTCAATCAAAATATATAAAGAATAATGATTGCATTGTCAAAAAAAGTAAATCTTCAGCCATTTTTCGCATATCTTAAACAGATTTTAAAATCACTTACTGTTTCAAAATCTGTTTGAATTTAATTTCTGCCTTAATGTCCCTCGCAATCCTATATTATTATAATCCAGTATTTTAGAATATGATCTTAAGTATTTCAGTTTTTTTTAAGTATTTGCTGCGTTTGCTTTATATTTCCGAAAATAAATACCGTACTGTTTTGATTTCTAATTTGTATTTAATTTTGACAATTTATTATTGTCAAATAATAAATTGTCAAAATTATTGTCAAAATGTCAAATTGTCATTTAATTTTATTGACAGTTTGTCAATAAATTGTCAATTGAAGTTGTATTAAAGTATTAAAAGTTGTGGCAAACTGCAAATGCCTTGTATTTTAATTGTATTTATTAATTTCATTCTAATAAAATATCACAATTTTCTTAAAGATCAGTTGTTTGTTTGTTTGATATTATTTTTTAATGGCACATCGGCAACACATCAACAAAGTGAAACTCGAAAATGTTTTGTTTCAGAAAAATGCACTGAATGGAAACATATGCTATTAGTATTGGATATGTCTTTCATTTCTTATTTATAGTGAAATATTTGCATTTAACTGTAACCGAAACAATTAAATCAAAAGGTCGAACTACTTAAACGCAAGCTCAACCACAAAGAGATATGAGAAAGGTCCTTCTTCGACATTGCCTCTTCACACAAATCTGAGTCTGCAGAATTATGTGAAGAGACGACGTTGAAGCGAAAAGGAATAACAAACGCTAACAGTTCTTGAACAGTTAAACACCGCTTCATTTTCTGAAGAGGCCATGTAAGTCTCTGAGTTTGTTTCTTTTCGGCACGACGTCTTAAATGAAGCATTTAGAGTGCTCCGAAAGGCGTGTGGTCATAACTGCCAATTAACATTATTTGGCAAAGTCATGACGTGAGGTACAACAGGATTTTAATGTTGTGTTTGTTAATCAAAATATAATAATACATATCTCAAAATTTTACGAAAGCAGGTTTAAAAATTTACGACTAATTGAGCTTATTGGAATATTTTGAAACCACGAAACTAGAAGAAAGAAAATCTAAAGTTAACAGCACAGAAAATAAATCTCGCCATAATTTTCGGGTAATGTATCTTTTTATGCATTTTAAGACCTGTTATTTTTTCCGTATATCTGATTTACATTTATAATAATTGTCCTCTAATATGCAGTAGTATGTAACCGCCACTTTAGCCATCCCTCAGAACAGGACATGGATTGTGTATCAAAATTGTTGCAAATTGGACTTCGTTCGACCTCATCCTAATAAGATAGAATCAAAATTTGCATAATTGAATATACATTATTTGGATTTAGAAAGAACAGAAATAGGGTGTCTACCATTAGCTTAATTTGGGATGCGGTAGAACAAGAATTTCAAGTTACATTTACTAAACATAAAATATAATAATATATATTGCAATATTTTATGTATTTAATTCGATTTGCATTCATATAAATAATTTTCGAAAATAAAATTTGCAATATTTGTTAACAGAATAATCAATAACTGACTGCAAATTTGGTTAATGGAATGAAAAAAATATATCAAACGAATTAGTACAGAAATAATTCTATCGATATTATTAAATAAACTATTAATTAAAGTTTAAAATAAAATTACATTGCTTAACGTATAAAATAAAAAAGAAAGCAGCATACTTTACATTTTTAAATAAGCGGCTTTTATACAATTTATTTCTGTTATAAACATGCTATTTTTCATAGTAAAGCTCGTCACTCGTGATGTGTAAAGTAGGATATGACGTGCTTGTTAATTATTCAAAGATTTTTTTTTTTTATGGCACCATAATACATAGAATCTTGTGTAAAAACCATTTGTAATCCATTCAAAAAGTTCTGAACATCTGTTTACTCGAGACGCCTTGCAGCTTCCACTGTTATTTATTTTTTATTCTTTCATAAAGCCGCTATAAAAACCTTTACTTTGGACATTTTAGTCCGAAATGAAGGCGCTGAGGGATGCTTGGTCCATATCCTTCTTCCAATATTTTGAAATTTCAATTTTGTGGCCATTTCACCCACCGGAAACAAATGGATGATCGATTGCCTGTCGCTTGTTTTTCTTTTCCCGTCTACGGCAGCGGGTCATTTCCTTCTTTGCACCGTTTTAAGACAGAATGATATGTGGTCTGAAGCTCCGAAGCTATATAAAAAAGTAATAATCTGAAACTTTGAGACACCGTGTTCCATTTAAAGAAGAGATAATCCAATGTACAGTGTATAGACTGCTCTCCCATTTATTCATGTATCTACATCATATTTAGCTGTCTATAATGGCCTACCCTGCAGTTTGCGTTGTAAGTAGCCTTAATAAATGCTTTCTCGTGGTGTAATAATGTACCACAGACTTTCGAAAGTAAATTTACAAAATGCCAGTCTTCACACGGCGCTTTAGACTTATGATTTCAAATTTTCGTTTTTCACAACCTTTGGGTTGCGAACACGCATTTGTTGTTTTGCATTTTAAGTACAGATCTAAATCAATTAGTTCAAAGTCATGTACGCTCATAAGAAATGACATATTGAACATTTTAAGTATTGATAAGGCCATATTTTCGAAAAATTTTCCACTATCCTTTTTTTCCCCCACCCAAATGCGCAATAAAAAAAATCCACGATAATCATAATTCTCATTCGTGAAAGGCTACATAAGTCATCCAATAATGTATGCTTTTCAGAGATTGTAACCTTTCTATTTATTAAGTAGTAAATAGTTCTGAATTACAAAAAAAAAAAAAACCACCTTGCGATTCTAGGCAATTCATGTCACTGGAGTAATGATTAAAAATGTTTTGAAAGTAATTCATCGAACAGATAGAATGTCTTATTGTGTATTTTTCTTCAGAATCTATCAAAATTCCTGATCTCAATAATTTTATTTATTCTTAATAAATTTTTAAGGAGCTTAATTTATCATAACAAAATATTGGCAATGTGGAGTTTTAACTAAACACAATACACACCGTGACTGAATTGCAATATTTTCAACTTTTTAGATAAATACTGATAGAGCTTGATTTCATGAAAAATTATATAACATTATAAACCTTTGAAATTATGTTAATCAATGTACATGTCGTGTCACGCAAAATGTTTTGTTTTTTTATCAAAAATATTTTGGTGGAATATGCGAAAATACTGAGATTAACGGCCTCCGTAGCCGAGTGGGCAGGAGCGGGAGTGCAGTAGCACACGCTCTTTGAGTAGACCGGGGTTCAAGCCCCTGACTGCTGAATACGGTCGATCTGCCAACCCGCACTGGACCAGCGTGGCAGATTATGGTCCATTTCCCTCAGCATGAATTGTTGAGGAGGCTTCCACCCTGCAGTGGGTTGATAATGGCTGCACTTTACTTTTACTTTACTTTTACTGAGATTACTTTTTCTTTTTTTCTTACCATCAAAACCGTCTTTTATTTTCATAGAAATAATCTTTAATATAATAATTAAGTCTCAATTTTTTAAAAAATTATCAGTTGAATAAAAGGATACCACTATTTAAGACCCTCCATACAGATTAAGTAGCTTAGTTGATTAAGTTGCTTTCTTGCATCATTTGCCACTACTAACCGTAGTAGTTTTAAGACATTGTTTCAACTATATCTCATAATGCGGTCATCCTTCTCAACGAGTTACCATGTATTGCACTACCATATTCGGCGGTTATCCTAGTATTGCAATCATGTTAACTCAGTTGTGAAGTTAATTCCACAATATGAGAGACGCCAAAAGGTGTACCTTTTAATTTTAACATCTTGTTTTAAAAATTATCAATTGAATTAAAGGATACCGCTATTTAAGACCCTCCATACAGATTAACTATTAATTTCGTAATAAATGTTTAAACGATTATTATTTCTAACTATACGGTTTTACAAATACCACACACTATTTTTAAGAGGAGAAATATTAAATGGAGGAGAAAATGAAGGAAACACAAACTGTTCATTCGTGATTATGTTTTTTAATAGTTTCTGATAGGCAATTTCATCAATAAACACCTCCGATTCTTGAGTGTGATATTGTTGTTGGGTTTTAATCATGGAAAAAATACTAATTTAAAGAAGTCTTGCTTTCTTCCTCTCAATGATTAATTTCTTTAACAACAGTGTCTTAATTTTTTTTAACAAAAAAGCAATCTGGCAATGTTACTTTTTGTTTAAGAATTCTCTTGTACATTTTGCTGCTTGAAATAATCATATTCACCTAAATTATGCAGATATTTCACGCTGCACCAACCTTTATAGTATTTTCTTAGTTGTACAGCTATTTCCACGAAAGGCTTCAGTTCAGCAAATGCAGCGTCTGGAAACTAGGCACCTGCGAGGTGATATGACTGAGGTATTTAAAGCTTTCAATGGATTGGGCAAGTTCAGTGCTGATTGGATTCTTCCCCTTGTTCAGAATACACACACATGACGGGGCATAAATTCAAATTGAAAATGGATGATTGGAGAATAGATGTGCTGAAGTTGTTTGCCTTTAGCCAGCAGGTGGTTGATTGCTGGAACAAACTTCCATCTGTTGCTGTGGACAGCTAAAATAAACTCAAGGAAGAACCAGACAAACTTTTGGAGAGAATGAACAGGTGAAATGGGGAAGATTTTTTTTTTCGACTAATGATGTATAAGCTTGCTTTCTTGCATCATTTGCCACTACTAACCTTAGTAGTTTTAAGGCATCATTTCAACTGTCTCATATTGTAGTCATCCTTCACAACGAGTTACCATGTATTGCATTACCATATTGGGCAGGTATCCTGGTATTGCAATCATGACAACCCAATTGTGAAGTTAATTCCACAATATGAGAGATGCAAAAAGGTGTACATGATAATAATAAAATAAATCCAAATGTAATGAGGCATAATATTATGCCTCGTTGCATTTGGATTTATTTTAGTATCATCACTTACAGCTTTTCGTGACAAAAAGATGCTCCTAAACAGCCTGCCTTTTCAAATTAGTATCGGGATCTTTCGGCTTTTTTCTAAGAAGCAAAAAGGTACCAGTAGTTGGTAACATCTTGTGGTAATTTCAACCACTACGTGTGTGCGCATATCACCAGAACGTGCATAATATTTGCACTCAAGAATAAACTAAAGCAATGTCACTCTTGTACAATGTAACTGTACAAATAAGTTTAATACAACTTATTTAATAAATGCACAGTAAAAACAACTGGAGTGTGTGTCTAACGAGTCTAACATTATAATATCATTAAACCATTTAAAGATACAGTGCCCTACCATTAATATCCGGAAACCTGCCTTTAGACAAAAAAAGAGCTTTTATTGTGTCATTTAATATTTTGTGCTGAAACTTTTGCTTTTATGACGGCCTTCAATCTTCGGGGAATATATCAACCAGGTTTTTATATATGTCAGGTGATATGTTCCTCCACTCGGCCTTCATCGCAGCCACCAGTTCGGCCTTGTTCTGTGGGCGATCTCGACGTGCACGTAAACAACGATCTAACACATCTCGAAGATGCTCGATAAGATTAAGATCAGAACTCTGGGCTGGCTAATCCAACTTTTCCACACCCATGTCTTCAAACCACGCTGTTACGACCCGAGCAGTATGGCCTGGCGCGTCGTCTTTCTGATACAGGTATGGGCCTTCTCCGAAGTATTGCCATAATGTTGGAAGAGCATAATTGTTCCAGGTGGTCCTGGTATTGCACAGCATTCATGGTTTTGTCAATAACGACGAATGATCCCAAGCCAAAGGAAGGAACTGTCATTCGCCACACCCAGGAACGGCCATCAGACTGGTAGAGTGCCAACCTCGACTCGTCTGGCCATAGGACTGGTTTCCACTGCTACAGTTCAGGATCCGCGCCCCTTACACCATGTTAATCGGCGTCTAGAATTTGTGAGGTAATCAAAACTGTTGAAGTGATTCTGTTGAACCTGTCATTTTGCATGCCAACTTTTGCAACTGTCTGTTCGAAGTCCAGTGTTCATATTTATGACAGGTTCTGAGAGGTACTGCACGCATAGGACCTGTTTCCTCATCCATGGAGGGGTATCCGGATATTAATGGTAGGGCAGTGTATATTTAATTAGGATATATATAGTAAGATGAAAACATTGGGGAAAGCATAGGACGGAACGCAAATGATGATTCAGAAATGTCTCCTACCAAGTAAGTAATTAGTTGAGAAAATTATGATCTGGTTGTTGAGGTTTCATATCCCTTATTTAAAATTCAATTCATTAGATTATTTTTTTTAATTGAAGGTTTATGCATACACATTTTTAAAATATATGTAATCAAATACCGAGTTTAACTTTAAAAATTTCTTTTTAACCCCCATAGTTTATAAACCACTCCTGTCTTATCGCATCTATTATAACCAATTTCTTGAGCTAAAACTCTGCAGAGTTTATTGTTAATCAATACCTTCTGAGCCTGGAAACATGGACCTCGTCATAACGTCATTCAAACAATTATTTATGTATGAGATAAGCTACAGTATATAAATTCTAATGTAATTCAATAGACAGAGTATTTATAAATGAAAATAATTTAATAATAATAAATAATTAATTTTAAATAATTTTAATAGTAATAAAATTAAATAAAATTTTAAAAACTCATCAATTTTTATGAAGAACCAAAAATACCTTTTTTCTTTTAATATATGAAAATAATTTAAGACGAAAGCCGCTTTTTGTGTAGTTTCATCGATCTTGGTGTGTCCATTCTCCTAATAAGCCATTATCTCAACTGTCAATGAGATCTCTATTACTGCAGAACGTCAACTAACAAATGAGAGATAAAATGTTGTACCATGCTTGTACTCAAATTATCGAAGATATCTTCCACATGATTCTTCATCAAAGTCTCGAACTCCATTCATATTTTCAATGGAACATTTCCACGCGTTCTAGACTCAGTCCAAACTCTATATTAAAATTTTACCAGCGTTATTGTGACTTCTCGTTCATAGATATAATTGTACGTGGATGAGATGGTTTCTGTTGAATATTTTATAAAAATCAGAAAAATCAATAATCAAATTTCATAACTTCAACATCATGGTTCAAATATTTCATGATTTGAAGTTCATTTACTGACGAAAATAATAAAATTCCAACTGATATCAGAAAATGAAGGTAAACTGTTACTATATAGCCTTGATAAATCAAAGATGAAGATTGGAGTTCGTGTTTATTTATTTTTTTTTAATTGAATATCTCTAGAAAAAAAATAAAGATGATCTGTTTTAAGAGGAACCATAAAAAATCATAATACCAAAGAACAGAATTAATAACCTGAACTTGTTATTTATTCTATAACTAATTTAACGAAAGAAATTCATCTATTTTCAGAAAGAAATTAGTACTTCTGTAACTTGTCGCATCGCTAGAACTCTTTTCTCGTGGTCTATGGAAGCTCACCATGCGATAAGACGGTACTCAGAAGGATAGTACTATAATCCCGTCTCGTACAAAACATTAACCAAGAGTTCAGTCCGTCAACAGGGGCTCAGACCTGTTACAAATATACTACGTACGGAGCTTCACAGCCTCGGTTTTCGTAGGTGAGTGATGGTGCATAGGTCAAACATCATCAACCGCAATTAGTGATGAATCGTGATACACTAAACTATATTAATGTTGTAAACTGCATAGAATGAGTATCCAGAAAAAAAGTAAGTGTTATTGAAAAGGCACTTGTCGGTGACTAGGAACCCGGTGGTTTCTTCAGGTGGAGCTCATCTCCAGTCTGTGAAAACAATAAAATACTTAAGGATTCTCATTGATAGGCTGTTCTGTTACGCTTCTTTTCCCATATTATTTACATACCAGATAACATCTGCAACGTTGTTGGATGATTGCACTTATAACGAGGAAGGTTTGATTTGATTTGATTTTGATGGCACAAGGGCGACTAAGGCCATTATGAGCAAAGTGAAAACGAGAATGGACTGGGGAATAAAAATAACACTGAATTTGTTCTATGGCTGCATCTTCTTGCCAATTATTAGTTATGGTGTACATGTATGGCTAGACTGTGGGTTATAAAAGGCGAACGTCAGGAAGCTGTTTGTAATACAGCGTGCAATGAAGCTAAGTGCGGCCTGCAGAACTGTTTCGAACGATGCATTGCATGACCGGACGGCTGCCTCTAGACTTACATGTGGTTTTCAAGTCAATGTGTTTTCACTTAAGGCATAAAGTGTCATACAGGCGTTTATTAATTGAAATTGATTGCTCTCGTGCATAAAAGGAAGACAAGAACCATATCTGGGCCCTCTTGTTTGGTCAGTGGTAGGAGAGATGGAATGATAGTACTAAGGGTCACATTACAAATAAATTCCTTCAGCGTGTAAATATTAATGGTAAACCTTGGATGGTTTAGTCCAAATTTACACGCCACCTTCTTCTTGACAGGACAAGGACCATTTTTTGCATAGCAAAATGAGCTAAGTATTATGGACCGTTCTGCTTCCGGCTTTGGGAAAGATGAAACTTGGGGGCACGTATTATATTTAACTCTTACGAGTATCCGATCTTAGGGAAGAATTAATAGCAGGTCGCCGAATCTACAAGCGTTGAAATTTGAACGGAGGCGGATTTCCAATCCTTCTGAGAGTTTGCTGTCGAGATATTTCGAAGACTGTTAATCTTGTTATAAATAGAGGAGCAAAGAACTTAATTGTAGTATCGTGTAATGAGGTCGTGTGGCTAACTGGAAAACAACCACGTTGGCTGATAATTAGAACGGATTTCAATATTTCAACAGGGTAGGCGCAGGATGTGCGGTACAGTTCTAATTATAGGTGAGAGCTTACCCTGTGTGAGGAATGACGCCCAAATCGTTTCAGGGAGAAAGACATCTAGGAGGGTTCTTGTGCTGATAGTCTTTGGACCTTATTGCCTACTTCGAATGGGTGTATTCTGTATTATACTATGCGTTGTATATGAAATACTGTATGTATGGTATTGTAAATATACGGTGAAGTTGCCCACATTTCGTAGGGACCACCTGGTAACAAAAAAAAAAAAAAAACTTCAATTGGAGCAGCAGCACGCTGGCTTGTAATTTGTGTGGGTGTCGCGAGTTGTGTATCAAAATTGAATAATATTTTTTTTAACAGAGCAGACGTAGAATTGTGGGTACTGTTCTGGGGTGCAATGGGGGTGAATATCGTGCCTCTCTGTTTCGGTTATACAGGGCATTAATCATATCACGTCTGGATTATGGAGCTACCATCTATGATTCTGCAAGAGCGAGTGCATTGCGCGGGCTTGATATAGTTCAACACAATGCTTTGAGAATTGCACTCACTTGGTGCATTCAGAACATCGCCAGCACACAGTCTCTACATTGATGCTCACGAACCCCCACTAAGTTTACGGAGGAAAGCACCGTTACTGAAGCAGGCTGTTGAGATACAAAGTTGTACGTCACATCCCATTCAGTCATGCCTTTTCAATCCTCCATTAGAAAACCTCTACAGAAACAAACCTAGCATAGTAAAGCCAGTTAGTCTTCGCCTTCATGAACTGCTGCAGGTTTGGATTGTTTCCATCGATTCTGTACAACAGATAGAAACTTGCATTCGACCACCATGAGATCCTCCTCCTATACAGCCCTGTGACACTCAACTCTGCCAATGGGGAAAGATTGTTTTACAGCATCCCCTGTCAAACAACTTCATGAAGTTCCCACTCAACGATATACTGATTTTTCCCCAATTTATACAGATGGGTCTAAATCTAATTCTAACGTTGGAGCAGCCGCAGTGTTTCTGAATGCATTATTTCAGCGTCCCTCCCATCTGAATTCAGTATCTTCTCAGCTGAATTATATGCAATTAAACTAGCCTTAGAAAATATCTGTTCTGACTGTTCTTTAAAAGCTGTTATTTATACTGATACCCTCAGCTTAATCATGGCATTACGTAATTACTTAGATAAAGTTCGCCAGGTTCTAAATGAAATCAGAAGCTTATTACTGCAAATTAAAGAACGCCATAAACGGGTCACTTTTTGTTGGATTCTGGCCCATTCTGGTATTTTGGGCAATGAACTGGCCGATAAAGCTGCAAAAAATCCATCCACCCTAGATTTAACCAATATCTGTGTTCCAGCATCAGACTAAACATTGATCATTAATGCTGCATGCCTATCAGAATGGACAGTCCTCTGGCGCTCTCAGACTAATAATAAACTCTTTCAGTTTAAACAGGATCCAAGAATTTGGCGCTCCAGTGTCCGTATATATTCTCATTGACTGCCCTTACTATAAACAAGACAGAACTTCAACCTTGTTCACTGGTTAATCTTCGTAAACCAATAACTCTTGAAAATTTCATTGGTGATAGGGCAAACATTTCTGAATTTTTTACTTCCTCAGGAAAATTGGGCTTTTTAATCAGTTCTTATTTCAGGATTTTTTCTGACTTTACGAAAATTTCTCTTCTCTTTATATAATGAATGAATAGACACATTATAGCCATAGCAGCTTATGTACCATTAAACATCCATAACAACAACGCTAATCCAAATCACGATATTTTACTGATTCCCCCTTTTTAAAATATTCAGGATATACGAGATTATTGTCCTATTTTACCACTAGACATATATTAAGCTGGAGGGATGTTCAGAACTTAAGTGCACCGATGGTGAAAAATATTAGGAGCACCTGAACTCCCTATCTTCATTTACCAACACTGGACACGTGACAAACCCCACAGTAACACTGGCCCCGTGGCTAATGCTGTGACGTGAAAGGCAAACCCCCCCCCTCCTACACATACCAACACATCCCACATTGGCAGCTGAATTGAACATTGTTCTGCAGAAGGAATGGAGAACCATACCTGCTACAGTCGACGTTCTTTGGTGGAAAGCCTACTTAGAAATGGAGATGTGTTACAGCGGCCAAATGGAGTACGGATACGCTATTGAAGTGAGTGGCAGTGATCCAATATGAACCCGACGTGTGTCTGAATACTTTCTGAAAAGTAGTGTACATACTAACTCGGTATTAAATAGTGTACATACTAACTCGGGATCAATAACAACGGGGCGGATATTTGATATGATATAAACCCATTGTACGAGCCTTTCCAAGTTGTTAATGAAGTAGTAGTAGTAGTGGCGGCATGTGATGCAAGAAAGCATGTGTATGAGCTTATGCAGCATCAGCCAAAAAAAAAAAAAAAAAATCACACCATTCCTTCCAAATGCCTGTCCAGTTCCTCCTTAAATTTATTCAACCTATCAACTTCCACAACGACAGATGGAAGTTTGTTCCAGCAATTAACCACCCGCTGGCTAAAGGCAAATTTCCGCACATCTATTCAAATCTGTCTTTTCTTAATTTGAATTTATGGCCCCTTAGGTTCGTAATCTGAACAAGTGGAAGGATCTCATCAGAAATCAGCGTGCTCAACCCATTCAAGGCCTTATATACCTCAATCAGATCACCGCGCAGGTGCCTAGTCTCCAGCCACTGCAATTTGCAGAATTTAAGCCTCTCTTGGTAAGAGGATCCCTTCATTCCCCTCACTAAAATCTTGTTGCCCTTCTCTGTACACGCTCAAGTAAATCTACATCATTCCTAAAATGGGGCCTCCAGACCTGTACGCAGTACTCAAGGCGTGGCCTGACCATTACCTTATACAGAGGGACAATCACCTCCTTCTCTCTGCTAGCAAAATTCCTATATATCATTGACAAAACCCCATGACCTGCCCTGGCAGCCTGTCTACATTGCTCAGAAAACTTCATATCTGCCTGCACAATTACTCCCAGGTCTTTTTCATTTTCTACCACCTTAAGTTTAGTACCACACAGTTGGTACGTTTCTCTGGGGTTACTTCTACCCACTTGCAGTACTTTGCATTTGTCAAGGTTAAACCTCAGTTGCCACTTCTTAGCCCATTTGCCCAAATTATCAAGATCCTGTTGCAGTAGCGCACTGCCATTACTGTCATTAACAACCCTGCCAACCTTTGTATCATCTGCAAACTTCGACATTAAGCCTGATATTCCTTCATCAATATCATTGATAAATATACAAAACAACAGTGGACCCAACACCGAACCCTGTTGGACTCCACTAATAACATTAGTCCACGAAGAGCAGCACCCATTGATTACCACCCTCTGTCTTCTCCCACTTAACCATCCTTTTATCCATTGTAGCAACTTACCCTTAATACCATTCTGCTCCAATTTGTACAATAGTCTTCCATGCGCAACAGTGTCAAAAGCTTTCCTGAAATCCAAATATATGATATCAAAATTGTTTTTTGCATCCAGTTCCTTTGTAACTACATCATAATATCCTATAAAATTTGTCATACAAGACTTTCCCTTAAAAAACCCATGCTGTCTCTGAATTATTGCAGCAGTCTTGTCTAGATGATCCTGCAATGCATCTTTAACCAGTGACTCCATTATTTTACCCGGAACAACAGAAGTTGAACTAACTGGTCTGTAATTACTCGTGTCGCCCTTCGATCCCCCTTTGTGAATTGGGGATACATTTTACGTTCGCTCATTAAAGGAACAAAATAATTCGCATGAAACTATTTAATGAAAAACTACCCTATTCACATTTTATTATTGGAACAAATTCCTGATGTTTGTTGTTAGCACCTTAACTTATACAATAGCATTAAATATTTGATGCTCATCTTCTACGAAAATCTGAATAGTTTTTTTTCCTGTTTTTTTTTGTCACAAAATGAATAGCAAATCCCGATAAAGTTTGAAACAGCTGTTTCAAGATTATATATATACAGTATATAGATATATAGAGCAGTCTCATACCTCTAAAGCAACAAAATTTTATAACAACATAACATTTAATGAGAAGGGAAAAATGCTTAGCCAACGCGTTGTGGCTACTCAATCAATCTGGTATGAATCAAAATTATTGGACCGTACTGTTTCGCTAGGACAACTTAGGGCGAGATCTCATGTTACAGACATGTGTCATCCAGCCGCTAAAACGAAATGGCTACAATACTTCAGGACAATGTGTGAACAGGAAAGCACAAGACCGCGCACAGCAAATATCGTGTTAGACTGACTACCTTCCGAGTGTATCCTGTAATAGCGTCATTGTGAATCGATTTTCTGTGTGAATTCACTGTGGTTAAAATTGGCCTACGGACTCGCCCAATTCAAACATTCGCGATTTCGTTATGTGAAGTTCCCACAAAAAAACTTCTCCTAGCGAGTTGCAAATTGAATGGAGTATTGTAACACGACTTTATTTCTAGTTTCTTTTAGGCGAGTAATAAAAAACAGGTTGTGTGTGAGTCGTGGCGAGGAAAATTCATTTCGGTTGATGCTGCCTCATACCAGTTCATTGATTAAAAATTTTCTCCTTATGTGCCAGAAGCTTTAATAGAGTAAAAGACTTCACAGAAGGATTTACGCATTGCGAAAGGTTATGAAACAGTCTTATTACTTGTGTTAGGGCGAATTTGAATAGCATTATACATGTGACTGATGATTATGCAACGAATAAGACAAATTCAGATAAAAGGGATCAAATCAAGTCTCAAATATTTAAACATAGAAAAGGAAGATGTATACAGGTTAGGTGTTCTGGATGAATGTACACTGTAATCCAAAAGTTCAATTAGAGTGATAAAACCACAGATATTCTATGTTTTTGTGTGAAAAACGTTATTATAATACTGAATCATACGGAGTTGGAAAATAAATGCGGCCTATTTTTGAGAAAAAAACAGAATTATGAAAGCACTTTTTCACTGTCATTTTTACACCAAAATATTTTGAACTTCTTATAGTGTTTTACAATTAGTGTATTCACAGTTTTTGTTGGGATATGATTTCTTTGATTGTTGTTTATCTACGATAAACTCTGTGTGAAACTAAGTTCTATAGCTCCTACAGTATTTCAACTTTAATCTAAATTTAATTGATTTTTGAGCGGCCTCAAATTCAGGTGTATCATATTAAGACATCGAGAGATCAAATTTCATTACCAGTTACGCAATCACTTTAAAAGAGAAGGTTGTAACTTAAACTTCTGAGCCAGCGCAGTTCAATATTTTAAAGGCAAAGTTCAGTCAACTATTTCCATTCCTCATCCATTTTCAGTCAGAGAAATTTAATTTAAAAATTTCTTTCGTGTCAGAAATTTGCAGCTAAAGTTAACGTTCATGATTGTATTTTTTTACGTTAATATGAGGGTAGGTTGTGTAACTAAAAGCTGTAATGCTACCAACATGAACCATTCTAGGCGATGGCATGAAGAGGGAGCTATATTTAGAGGCTAGCAATGATCAAGTTTATTTAAAAAAAATTTTTCTGCTCTTTGGTAGCAATGGAGAAGTCGCTTTCCACTTTAAATATATAATGGGCCGTTGCTCGTGTTTAAAATGTTATTATATACGATGTAGGATATAGTAACATTAAAATGTTACTATATAGAATTTAATAAAATAAGGAATCTTTTCTTCCATTTGTCTTTATATAAATAGTTTTTATTTTTTCACTACAAAATAGTATAATACAATCTAAACGATGCATCTTGTAATTAAAATATACAAACTTAATTCAGAAATATAATAGGTATACAAATTATATAACTGCAATTACTGTGTCGTTCATATTACTCCTAATTTTAGGCGCCATCATTCAACAGAAGAGAAGAAATTCGCATTATTAAAATTTATTTTGGAATTAAAATGAAAGTATTGGAATCGAAAGATAAAAATCGCCTACACATATTAAAACGTTAATACAAAAAGTAAAAATGTACTTTGTATAAAAAAATATGTAAAACAATAAAATGTATAAAACTATATGGTATTATGCAGAAAATTGCAAAAAAAAAAAAAATCTCTGTAGTTTCCCACACCGATGAACATAGACAAACAAAAATACACAAGTGAATTTCAGCATTAGGAATTTGCTATCTGATAATTTTTATTTAACATTTAGTTTAAATATAATTTTGTGTATTTCAATTTTATCAAAATATTTCTTAAAAATCGAGTATTATTGGATAATAAAATTTAAATTTATAAGATTATTTTAGTTCCTCTTTTATCGTATAACCAACATAAGATTAATTATAAAAAAAAAATCAAATAAACCGAGACAGTAAGTTCAGCATTAGTCTAAGATCAATCCATGATGAGTTGAAGAAGAAAACCAAGTACAAATTTATTACTGGATACTTCTTAAACGATAAGGGTTATTATATGTACTGTAGTCTCATATCACTAATTTTTCCGAGTTGTTACCTTAGGATTTTCCATTTTTTGTAACTTTCCATTTTAAATTACCAATCGAGCTTGAGAAAACATCTGGCTCAGGATATAACTATATAACTAGATTAATTTTTTACTACGAAATTAGTTGATTGAATACAGCTTTTGCGCAGCTGCTCTCCTTACTATTGTGATGTAGTACTGCTCAATTCAAGTTATTCCTGGAAGCAGTTTAGTAATATGAAAAGCAGTGCGTAAAATGCGTTTTGTGAGGTGTATTGTTTCATGCTGTGCATAATTCTAATCCAGTTAAGGCTATTAGTGTTTTCATTTACCTTCAACTATTTTATTTTTAATTTTTTAAAAGAAAATGGCGGAAATGCTATAAGTGGCAAAGTTTATCATTGGGTATAGAGACTGAATGTTACAATGTGGCTTTTTATATATATAATAAAAAATAATGCAAACAATTTAATGGATAGAGTGAAATTACTGATTAAAGAACATAAATAGTTAAATGGAAAAAATAAAGTGAACTATAAAAAATAAAAAGCATTATTTTTATTTATTCAACTTGAAATTCATAATATACAAAATAATTCGCTACCTGTAAGTAGCTGCATAGCCATGGGTTCAATTCTTAAGGAGCTGCACATTATCCCCGCATCACGGTCATAAGTATAAAACAAAGTTTGCAGTCGTGTGATTGCAAATATTTATGGACACGAGAAGGAGTTATGCAGTAACGAATCTCCTCCAATATGTTTCGTTCCGATGGGTATGTTTCGTTGGTGAGATGGCTCGGTGAGCTCTTATTGTTGGAGTGAATCATATCGATCATGGAGTTTGGTGAAAGCAGTTTAATAACGTTAGGCCGTTTCAGTTGGTTCTGAATTGGATCATTAGTGATAGTACCTTAAATCATGAGGTCTATAACCTACTTGGCGGTTTTGGACAGTTATGCGCGATGTCTACACTGTGGCAGTATTACGGAAACTGTCAACATTAGACAATATTCTATCATATGGTGAAGGTCATTAAGACTGATTTGTGAACAATTTTACGAAAAGTTGAACTCTCCCTAAGGGCCCCGGACTTCGGATTTGTTGCGCCTATTTGGGCTTGGCCAAAATCGCCTTTTGCCAAACCGGCTCTGGCAGCTACTTTTCAGGAGGAATGGGTTTTTTTTTTTTTGGTAGTTGTTGGCGCATAGGCTTCTGTGGCCATAATGCACCTCCCAAGGTTTTTGCAGTACTTTGATCCAAGCCCGAGGCGGGAATCAAACCCGCGACCTTTGGGTTGCCAGGCAGGCACTTTACCCATCCGGCTAGCCCGGTCGGCTAGGAGGAATGGTAACTTTCGGCTGACATCTACTGAAATTTGGAGGAATGCTCGCCCAAGGGAATTGAGGATGTCATACAGACAAAAGGTTGTGCTACTCTGTATTAGTTTTTCGAATTAAAAGCCTTTTGCAATCACCTTATGTGTGTTCTAATACTTTTGATCACATAGTGTACATTAAACTTTCCCAAAAGCTGAAGATTATTTTACTCATTGATTTCTTTGTTCCTTGTTATTCCACATGGTACACAAGTTCAATGTGGTTTACTGCTCATTATTTCTATTCGTTCGTGTGTTCACTAGCCAATTTGCGTGACGTACGGATTTCCTAAAATGATAAAGATAATTATCGATAACGAAAACAACAGAATATAAGTGCATTTTATATTTTAAAATAACTTCCATACAGTGCTGCATTCTTCAGGTTTGAAAGAAATTTAGGCACGATGTAATGAAAAGTGCCGTTTGCCTGCTGAGGCAGTCTCATTTCTTTTGACCGCCAAGGGTGAGAAGATTTATAGCATAAAACTCCTAAAATCAAGAACGAACTACCTCTCAATGTAAATCCCCAAAATATCTAATAAAAAGCAGAATTTCATCCTCCGGGACCCATCTCATCAGGAACCACTAGGCCTCAGTCGATGAAAATGATACTGTATTTCACAATAAATAAATACGAACGCTCAGAAGGAAATTTAATAATTAATGCAAAGTCCATCAAAACAACAACTAGTGAGATCGCTTTAAAACAACAACAAAAAACTGTATTTTTCATTGAATTTCTCCCACATTTCCTCAGTCGAGAACTTCGACTAAGTTATACGACTAAGACCTTACTTCTGTAAGCCGTTAGTGGTCATTTGGTAATCTGCTTTGCTGTCTTCTACATGATGCGCATTCGAGCTTAGACAATTTTTTTTTAATGACACGAGACGTGTTCATAGGAGAACCCAATTGTCTTACTATTAAACGTAGTGAGCTAGAATTTATGTATAATAAAATCTATACTAAAATTAAATCAAATGTATTCTGAAATCACACTTTCAGTTAGAAACCTATGGAATATTTAATATTGCAATTATTCTCTTAGAATTACTTAAAACTCATCGAGATTCATTTTCTTTTCGCTTATCTATTTACATTTTCCTAAAACTGATAATTTTATAGACAATCTTTTAAGAAGCAATATTCCATTCTCATGTTGGTTACTGCGGTTCGCGATGTCAATATGCAGTAGTGGCTTGAGTTTCTCAAGGCTATCGATAGATTATAATTAGACGAATCTTCGGTCAATATTTATGCATTACTACGTAATGGCAAGAGGCCATAACGCTACCTGTAATGATTATTTAAATTTGATAAATAAACCTGCAGGGATATCTTACAATTTTAACTAATTTTGATAAACTCAGGAGAAAAGCAGACGTTATTTTTAATAAATTATGTTTTCTATATGAATATTGATTAGTCCATGTGAAATTATATTTAATTTTATGGCTATTCTTATAGATAAATAGGTGTAGTACCAGATATTGAAAGTGGATTGCAAATATTTTTCATGCATAACAAAGTGGGGAAACGTTAGGATTATACCCATGTTTTATTCCCACCCTTTTTAAACGAATATACAGGGTGTTTTAAAAATGATGGTCAATAATTTAAAGGTGAAAAATACAAACTAAAATAAGCAAAAAAGTTCCAGTGAACATTTGGCCGCAAATGAACCGTTTTGGAGATAATGCACATTTTCTGTTAAGATCCGCCACTGACTATGGAAGCACTCTCGGAGGGTAGTCTGTACTGCTGGAACCTTGTACATGCTGGATATGGCAGGGGTACAGTAATTGGCAATGTAAAATTCGCCACACACTGCTATGACACAGTACACGCTCTTGCAGAGCAACCCTTCTTGTCGAAATTCCTGGATTTTCTTTAACTGACCTTTCCACTTGGTCATTGGCTAATAAACTTAAAATTAATCAAGTGAAAACAAAAATAATGCTTTTTAAATCCAGTTGGATCTCAGGCGGCCTCCCCAAGTCAAACTTTTTGGCAAGCGGCTCCCTATAGTCACTGAGGCAAAACTCCTTAGGGCGATTATTTACCATAAGCTTTCCTTCTATCCTCATCTGATTCACATAAGTACTAAAATCAAAAAAATTCACAGGGTCAATTATTAGTTTTTCCGGAGGGGAGCGGAGTCTCTCTAGGAAGTCAGTCTTTCTCTACTATAATGTTGTTTTCCTGCCCATAGTCGCCTATGCATCAGGAACTTGGTTTCACCGGGCCACCAATTCCAAAATGAGATTAAAACTGAATTCCATCCAGCGGAACATGCTTCTCTCTATTCTCAGCGTCTGTAGAACAGTTTCTACCGCTGCAGTGGAAGTTATTGCGGCGTCCCTTCCATTGGATCTATTTGTCACCTATCGTGGCCTCTACTTTCGACACAAAAAACAAGTACCTTCAGAATTACTTGGTATCCAGCTAAATTTAAATGAAGATCTTAAAAAAGAGAAATCCAGATGCTTTAACGAGCTAATTAGCATCTGGCAGACCAGATGGAACACTACCCCGCTTGGAGCAGCCACAAGAAAATTCGTCCCTGATGTGACCTTCTTACTCTCTAAATCGGTTAAACCTGGTACTCCTTAACTATAGAAACTTCCTTTGTGGTAACTGGACATGGCTCTCTCAATTAAAAACTATCAGTTTCTCTTGCTTCACACCGATCTCTGCAGCTGCGGGAATACAGAAGATTGGAGTCACCTGCTCTTTAACTGTGCAATCTACGACGATCTTAGGGTGACGCTCCGAACTGACGTGCCAGATCTCTCTCCTGGGCGGGAAGAAATTCTTCTGCAGAATAAGAACCATCTCTCACCTCTTTGCTTCCGAGGTGTTTGCTCGCAGAAAAATGATCAACACCGGAGTAGCGAACCAAAACAATCCACTAAATACACCTGTGTGAGCGGGACAATAGTTTGCTTCTCTGCTATCCTGGATGATAGAACATGTACTTGCAGGGAACACTCAGAAATTTCTGCGCAGTGCTGGGACGCTCATGAATTAAGCATAATTGCATCAAAATTCGATATATTTTCTTCTATGGGTCATGTACGCAAGAATTGTCACTGCACTGATCCTAAAGGTCACCAAAAAAAAATTCCACATCTGAGTTATCCTGGGTACAAGAGTACTTATTGAAGACTTTTTTTTTTTTTTTTTTTTTTTGTCAACCAGCACCAGTCACTCCTCTTACTCTTTTTTTTTTAACCAGCAGTCTGTTATTTTTTATTTATTTATTTTTTTTTTACCAGCACCAACCAGAATATTTTTCTTTTCTTTTTTTACTATTCTATTTGTTTATTATTATTATTATTTTTTATTATAATTTTTTTATTATTCCAACGTCTTTTTTTTTTTTTTGCACTAATGTGTTTTTTTTTATATTTTATTTTATTTCAACCAGCACCACGGGTTGTGTTTATTATTATTATTCTTTTTATTATTTATTTATATTTTTTCATTCTCCCGCTCCTTTCTTTTCCTCTGGAATTGGCCCCCGGAGGAATTTGGCCCACCTGTTGGCAACATCAGGTGAGCCAGAATTTCTTTTGAGACATTACGTGCTCTACTGGAACTGGCCCACCTTCCCGTGGTGTGGACGAGTACCCAGAATCATCTGTACTGGTAACTGATGCTTCTGGGTAGCCAAGTGGCCAGAACACACACACACACACAGAATACACACAAACCTACGTCACACACATATCTGGCCCATTTGTAGTGATAGTGTTCTTCATAGAGACACGAGGCGGAACTGAACAGACGTTCTAGGTGCCGCCCTATACATATACACAAGTTCTTTCTAACACCCTTTCCTCAGCATCAGGTGTTATGATTCTGGGCCTAACTGCTCGTACTCCATGTGCGAAGCGCCCATGTTCTCTAAGGTGTTGATGTACCCTGATGAATGTGCGCCTCTTGGGCTGCCTTCAGCGGGGAAATGCTTCTTGGTACAAACATACAGCCTCGAGTGCACTGCCGTTGGCTTTACCATAGATGAAGTGCATATCCGCATACTCTTCGTTGCTGTAACCTCTTTCCATGTTGACTACCCTTTGACAAGTACCAGTATGCTTGCTACGCCTCAGAGCATTGAGAAAGGGAGAGAATGAGCATAACCTAAACTAAACCAACAAGTCAGTGGTGGATCCCAACTCTGTACAGTTCACCTTGTCAGCGGTGGATCCCAACTAGAAATATGCAATATCTCGAAAACGATTCACATAAAGAACCATGTTTACTATATATATATATATATATATATATATATTGTGGCCATAATTTAAGTATCCCTATTCAGGGCTCTCTGTAGCTCTAAGTAATAAGCGGAATGTCACTGTGCTCTCTCAAATAAACGGAAAGGAAACTGAACTTCCAGAGGAAATGGTTTCAGAGCTCCAAACTCACTCACAGTTTACTCCCGATGGTCGATGGTGTCGCTGATAGTGGAGTTGGTTTTCGATGTGATTGCCATTGTTCTGGACCAGAAATTGCATTAGATGCACAGGGTGCTCCACTGAGGAATGCAACACCTCTGGAGTAATGTTCCGCCTATGTTGCGTTAGGTTGTCCTTAAGACAGCCAGATTAGGGACACTTCCTCGCTGGACATTGGCCTTGAGGTAACCCCCACAGCCAAAAATCACAAGTTCAGGTGAACGTGATGGCCATGCAATGGGAAACAAATAACTAATGACCCTTTCTGCAGTAAAGTAATGCCGGAGAAGCTGCTGACTGGTCATGCGATATGAAGAGGAGCCCCATTTTGCATAAACTTGTCTCATCCAGGCATCCTCTTTGCTGCAGTTGAGGAATAATGTTAACAGTAAACTTACAGAATACGCTTGCGATTTTCGCGTTGACTCAGATTTATGCAAATTTTCTGCTCTCTTAGGCGACTTATTGTTTAGTTTGGATTTAAAACTTTGGTGCAATTCAGTTTCTTTCTGTTTTTTTGCAAAGCGCAAAAATAAAAATTTGTAATTTCATTAAGGTTTGTCTTAGTTATTTATTGGTTGGTACTTTGTCATGTCTTTCCTCTTGTACAGCGCTATATTATCCCCTATTGGTATATTTTGGATTTTTTTTTTTTTCTTTCACTGGATCCTTCTGCCCATGCCTTAAGTAGTTAATTTACTAATTTTTGGTGGCATTCCGCTTATTACTTAGAGCTACAGCGAGCTCGGAATAGGGATACTTTAATTATGGCCACCCTATGTGTGTGTGTGTGTGTGTGTGTGTATACAGGGTGTCTCAAAAATATTGGTACAAACGTTTAAGGGAGGTAGGTAACATCTAAAGGAATGTGAATCGCATAGGAACCCATAACCGGAAACGTCACCGTAAGTTGGTACACGGCACTGTTCATCAGTTCGCGAGAGGGAAAATTTCTGGTTTACTCATTCAAGCAGTAGTCGTAGCACGAAGAGCATGCATCGATATACGAACCGAACTGTGAGCTGGCAGACATGCACCTAGTGTATGGATTAGCAGTGCAATGGACGAGCCGCTCAACGAATTTATGGAGAACACTTCCCAGACAGATATGTTTGTTTTGTTTGTTTTTTTTAGGAGCATTAGCAACTAAGGCCATATTGCTCCGGGATATGCGGTGGTCATTCCCTGACCTTTCCGCATCCCCCGTATTTGGTGGTGACGGGCTCGAACCCCGGTCTAATCAAGAAGCGTGTGCTACGCACCGCTGCTCCTTCCCACCTGGCTACGGAGGCGCCTGACAGATATGTACCGGACCACCGTTTGTTTCCGCCTGTGCATCAAAATTTGTGCGATTATGGGTCATTGGGTGACAGGAGTAGTGCGGGCAGACCACGTTCGACGCGAACTCCCGCTATGGAAGAAAGTGTGTTGAATGCCGTCCAGAATAATCCTACTACCAGCACACGTGCCGTTTCCTTAGGAGTGTCTCGTTGCAGTGTACAGCGTGTCTGGCACGACGATTCCTTACACCCCTTTCATCTCCAAAGGGTTCAGTTACTGCTCCCCCAAGATCACCTGCACGTGTGGCTTTTGCGTAGTGGTTTCTCCAAGAAAGTGTTCAAGACTTGAATTTTCCAGCCAATGTTTTGTTCACGGATGAGGCTTATTTCACTCGGGAAGGCTTATTCAATCAGCACAATGCTCATGTGTGGGCTCACGACAACCCACACGGCGTGCACCCCATGCGGCACAACATCGCTTCGCAATAAATGTGTGGGCAGGTATGGTCGGTGACAGCTTAGTCGGCCCATACCTGTTACCATCCCGCATGAACTCCGCTAAATATCGGATCTTTCTTGAACAAGTTCTACCAGGGTTACTTGACGATGTTCCAGCAAATGTGAGACGCAACATTTGGTTTCAACATGACGGGACGCCTGCCCATTATGGAAGGTGTTTTGGGCGTCGATGGATTGGCCGTGGTGGACCCGTTCCTTGGCCCCCACGCTCACCTGATTTATCGAGCCTTGATTTCCTTTTTGTGGAGGGCCCTCAAATCTATCGTGTATGAATCGCCTGTGGAGACGGAAATGGATCTCGTGGCGAGACTCGTCTGCGCTGCTGTTACTGTCAAAGAAACTCCAGTTGTGTTCGACCGTGTCCCCCAATCCATGCTGCGTCGGTGTGACGCATGCATCGCGTCTCATGGTGGAACCTTCGAGCATCTGTTGTAACATCATGAAATGCATCCATCTCGAACTCCATTGTTAACATTATGTCAAATAAATGTTTGCCACTAATTACTGTCTTGTGCCATTTCTGCTTCTTGTGCCTCTGCTACTACTTTCCCGTGACGTTTCCGGTTATGGGTTCCTATGCGATTCACATTCCTTTAGATGTTACCTACCTCCCCTAAACGTTTGTACCAATATTTTTGAGACACCCTGTTTATATATATATTTTTTATTTTTTTAATTTTAAGATAAAAATTCTAAGCTATTAAGCACTACAAGTGTGTTGAATAAAATAATATAAAAATCCCAAAATCATAAGTAGTAATCACACATTTTGGTGGGGAAAATCTGCAATGTGTTGGTTAAATAAAGAAAAAGAAAAAAAAATAATAAAAAATTAAAATATAAATTTTATAAAAAAACGATAGCTGTGTTCATCATTCAGACAAAATTGTACTTTCAAAGAGTTTTGCAGGGGGGAAAAGTACACAAATTATTAACGAATAACTCATTCACATATTTTGAATGCTTCTTAGCGAATTAGATGTGAAGAAGATTAACACTAAAACCAGGAAACCATTTATTTTTCTCTAAGCCTCCCAAGAACTTTCTCGCCATCGTTAAAAAAAAATCATCTGCTAATTTAATAATTGGCTGCAGTAATTAGTAGAAGAAAATCACAAAACGAAGTAGTGGTTACTGGTGAAAGCATTACAGCGAATAGCGCTTCTATGGCCTCCTCACTTATTTTGGAAAAATGAAAATAATTATAGAAGCTTGCAAAAATGCGCGCAAAAAAGAAGGGGGGGAAAAAAACCTGATTAGAAAGTCGGTTTATAGAAATTTTTGAAAGTTTTTTTTTAGGGGAGGAGGGGGGGGAAACGGAGAATGTTTAGTAATGCTGTAATTAGGACTTGAATTACCTTGACGATGCACTTCTCCATCAACCTAAATCAGAACGTTAACCGAATACGTGCACGTTGTGCTTCAGTGAATAAAGAACGGACGCAGAGTATTTACCTTTAATAAAACATACAGAACATTTGGGGAGCGAAGAAAGGCCTGAAAACAGGAAAGCACTCTTGGAAGTAATGACGTCAGAATTTTAGATGGTAGCAGAAATTAAACAAACAAAAAAAAAGGTACATATCGAATAGAATGTGGGTTGTAATTACTGAAAATACCGTTATAGGTAATTCAGCAGACCTAAGCCCATTGGTGGACGCGTTTACTGATTACAGTTCTCTCCGTGATGTAACTACGAGCTTCAGGAGTTGAACTGCTGTCCCACTTACAGATCGCTCCTATTCGTTGTACCGCGAATGTATTACGTTGAGTTAATCTTACGTATATGGCATATTTACTTTTCTTGGTATATGTAAGTGGAATTTCAGAGAGGAGGCGTAATAATTCGTTGAATGAAATTAACGGTGGTAGACTACCTTAAGTAATTACTTTTTTCTTTTTCCATTTCCCAACAAGAATCAGCGACATTTCGAATCAAAAGGTCGACACTTCATTTTATTTATTTATATAAGTATTCTCGAGTCATGTCCGAATTGAACCTTGCCACGTATGCTTAAATTTGTGAACAGTTATTCGAATCGATTAAATGCAATTTTTCAATTTTATATTGTAAATAATGCTGTATAAATAATCTAGAAAGCATTATTTCGTTAGGTATGTAACAGAAAAAAAACATTCTCTCTTCAAATTTGTTTAATTAGAAGTTTCTCTTCCAAACGCCAATTATTTTCTCACTTACTTTAATATATTATTCACACAGGGCTGCATTATATCGTTAATGTAGATTATTCGCCAATTGACGAGAAACCAGTAAGCTTGGAAACAGCTACACTGGCGATGTCTTGGATTTTTAAGTGCATAGTGGTTTGGTTATTCAGGTGATGCTTAGGCAATTTACGCAGGCACTAGATAACGGTATTTGTGTGAAAGTTGGACATATGACCTAACTTTAGCTTCATGTACCCGGCATCGATTTTTTGAGGGAGTCGGATGTTCCCCGAGAATACGCAACATAGTAATCCGTCCGCCATTTATTTGATTTCAAATTCTACGTTTAATTATTCCCCTGAAATCCTTTAATATTATACTGTATACGATCTTTAATACTAACAAATATAATCATTATGAATTGCATGTTATTACTATTTATTGTCAAATAAATTCGATTAACTGATATATTAATTTTCATTTTAGGATAATAACAGCTAATGTTGAAAAGGCAACATATTTATAGCACGCCATACGAATAATTTAATATAATATTGGGTTTCATCTTGTGCTATATGAGCTAAGTTAAATTCTGTTCAAAATAGATGTGAATTTTGCTGGTTTTTTTTTTTTTTTTTTTTGTAACAAGATGTCTAGAACGCTGGTATCAAACAGGAATATGTTGCCACAGAATAAAAAAAAAATCACTACGAAAAGGGATTTCGAGACAAACTTCAATCAAAAAGTAATGGATTCTTTTAAAAGTAAAAACAAGCGAAACGCCAGTTATTTTCATTTTATGCGATAAAATTCATTTTATTCAAATGTAGAGTAAAACGCCTGACAAACAGCTAAATAATAATTGGATTAATGCACTGATCGGATCTTTTACATGTCTTTATGCAATAGTTCTGGTAACAATTTACTGACTACATGTGGCGCGCTGTGGTGTCACTTTTGGAACTAACTTTTTTGTGTCCTTAATTTCCGATTTATATAGATTCATGGTTTTCCACATCGAGCAGCCAAAATGACATACAATGAATTTAATTATATCCACATCTTTAAAGAACGAAAGTTTTTTTGAAGATGTTCTCGAAATATCCAAAGCACCATAACAAAAAATTAAACCATTATTCGTCTCAATCCTACTTAAAAAGAAAAGTAAGTTCTTTTAAATTCATTCCAAAGAGCTTATCTTAAAGAAATTACTTTCCCCTGATTAGAAAAATCTGCACAGATTCGTTCCGAAATGGTGGTGTAATTATTTAAAGAACTGTTTTTCGAAAGGTGTTTACCACATTAGCGAAATTCATAATTGAGGTAAACATCTATTCTTTTACAAATTAGTGAAACGCATCATCCATATAACTCTTCCTGATGATGTTTTTTGTTTTAAAATTTAATCCGTTTAACCAAGCAATATTAATTAGGCAGTCATTTTAGTTTTAAAACTACTTAGCACATATGTACTTACAATATGTATTTAACAACTAATATTTCAAGCAGTTCCTTTCTGCCTTGAAAATATATAAAAGTTCCTTTAATATATTTTCCCATTTTTCATCGATTGTAGGAGAATACAGTTTTACTGCTTTCACTTTTACTACTTTTGACAAAGTCTGTCATTCCCTATTAGTAAGCAAGGTGATGCCTTTTGACAACCTCGAATTATTTCCCTTGCCGTGTACTTTGTCTTTCCAATTTTGTCAGGAGTTGTAGTTTAAGAGTAACTTGTCAGTAATTTTAAGAGTGACCATCCACACATAATGTACGATCTTCTTTGTTTTAAAACTGTCAAAAAGAGAATCCGTCAATCACCCAGTCCTGTGATGTTTGGGAGTTCGGTTTTCTAAAGAAAGAAATATCTTTTTTGCCAGTTATAAGATGATAAATGATGACAACTTACAAGCATATACTAAAATAAGGATCCCCACTTTGTCTTTGTTTCTGGTAATTAGTCGATCATTAAAAAATAGTGCGTTTATCAAGCACTAAGCTTATATCGCTTTGCCACTTCTATTTGTTGGAGGAGATATGGATTTGATTCTCCTCAGACAGAGATGCAGGACATTACTAGGTGCACGGAGAACAATGCGTAGATTTCTTCATAGATATTATGGGTGGATTGAGGTAGCTGACTTGTATTTCAGAGAGGGAAACGTCTGTCCTCTTGTGTAACTCATTTGTGTAGTGATTGTTTGTAGATCGAGGATTCTATACAAATTGGATACATTGTCTACAGCCGAGTAATGTTTGGTAATAACTGTTTCAAAGCAGAGATCTCTAGGTTTCTGTCGAAAATTCGAATGACTGCGTTTGATGAAAAGCAATTCTGTCTGTTTCCTACAATAGAAGCGATTGATGGATCTTATTATTTCAGTATTCCTAGGACTGACATTGGGATCACGGTTTACGTCGGCAGCTACAACAGAATTTTGTATGGATATTTACATACGGGTGGCTGTTTAGTCACACGATACATCGCCATCATACACTCGTCTGGAGGGTTCTAGATTCGATTCCCGTCGACGAATCACTAAAGTTCTCTTCAATCCGGGTTTTAATTGGCGACCTCAGGAGGAGAGTGCAGGATTTTTCTCTTGAGTAATTTCAGATTTTCATCCCGAATAACATGGAAATTGACTTATCAGTACATACAATTTTACGGACAAGTACAGATATAAGCATATTTTTGTTTTGGGTAACGTTAAAATAACAATTTATAGTTAAATTATCCTATTCCTGTTTACGTCAGCCTACAAGTAATTACTTTATCAGAGTATAATAATAAAAAATATATTAACATCAATTTTTCTTATTATCTGTTTAAGTTTTAGGAAACTATCAAAATCGTAATGCGAATTTGTAATGGAAATATGTGGTGATTATTCATATATTAATTTACAATTAACCTGTGGGGCTTCATAATCCAGTCTCATCTCATTGATCATTAACTAGTATGTTTGCATTAACCTTAGGCCATGACATAATATAAAAAGCTTCACCAGCATTATGCATCCTTAAGCAGAGGTCACAGTTTGACATCAGAGGAGCGAAGAGCTGTCGTCAGGCATTTTTTTTTTTTTTTTTTTTACTGGTGTGCAAAACTTAAGGATCAGCACTATTTCTAAAGGTTACAACCACAAAATCTTTACTTAAGGTACTCTTTATTGATGAGAGTAGCTTCAGTCTCAGCAGCGATTCTGCACGTCAGCTAATCTGGCGAGAGGTTGGCACATGGTATCACCCCGCAAACATCACTGAAAGGGATCGATATGGCGGTAGAGGTGTTCTCGTCTGGGGAGGCGTTATCTTGGATGGACGTACACAACTCCAGATACTGGGAGGCGGTACTGTAACCGGTGCACGCTACTGTACTGAGGTAATCCTTCCCCATGTGCATCTGTTCCGAGGTGCCATTGGCCACAAGTTCGTGTTTATGGATGATAACGCCACACCCCATCGCACTGCAGCTGTTGATATACTTTTGGAAAGTGAGGACATTGTTCGTATGGATTGGCCTGCCCGTTCCATCGACCTAAATCCCATCGAACACATATGGGACGCTCTAGGGAGACGCCTAGTGGCACGTCCACACCCACTAGAAAATGTTCACCAGCTGAAGATGGCGCTGACAGAAGAATGGACAATGTTACCTCAAAAACCTATCAAAAACATTGTTCTTAGTATGGACATGCGGTGCAAAGCCTGCATCGACAGTAGGGGTGGCCATATCTCCTACTGAGGACCACCTTTCCCTTTGTTTCATATCTTTGGCAGTGATGCATCTGCGTTCTGGCAGCCAGTGTTATGCTGCCACTTTTGAATAAAGTTCCTCTGTACCGTTTTATTTCCGTTGTTGTGTCGGTGTTGTTTCCTTCATTATTTCTGTACCTCACGAGGTTTCTTTGGTATGCTTTTCCCATATCCAGGTCATTCCTATGAGAAGCTACAGGTGAAAACTTGAGTGGTCCTTAAATTTTGCACACCAGTGTATATTAATGAGTCCTTGTATGTTCGTACATTAATGTGTACCTTTTTACTCTGTTTAAATTTAGCTCATGTACCAGTCTCTTAACTGGACCCTGTCATTGGGCTAATACAAGAGATAAAGTCCGCCTATGAAGGCGCGATTATTCATATTACATGTGAAGGGTGTTTTGGATACTAGTAGGACGTGACGGAACCGTAAACCGTATTTTAGAACGCATTTAAAATAATAAAAAAAAATCAATTTCCCTTATTTCGCTGAAGTTGGAATAACTTTAATAACACAAAAATAAGTTATTAGAATTAGCTTAAAATGACTCAATACAAGAAAAAAATTATTCCCAAAAAACTGAGGATAATGATTCTTGTAGATCATAAAGATCACAGACAACATCACTGCAGCCATTTTGTGTAGGACAATCCAATATTTATTCAAATGTTGTCATTAAGTTGTTGGGGTCGACGCAGAATACTGAACATATTTTTAATTAGATTTCTTTTTAAAAAAATATGCTAAGCACATAAATATACTGAGCCATACATTAATTATAGTGCAATTGGTTTTGCAATTTTTATACTTCAGTATAAATTACTAAAAACAAAAATACTCCTTTCGGGAGTGCATATAAATGCATATAAACCGATGCAAAAAAAATCAATATTTAAAATGTATATAAAATAAATGCATATAAACTGATACATATAAACAAATATTATGAAGTTATTTGGATAACGGAAACGTTAACAATTAATTAAAATATCATTAGAAATAAAAGTATTCTGTACTACTACGTACAGATAGGGGCTGTCCCCCCACCCGTAACGCAGTCGTACAGAATACGTTTATAAAATGAAGTTTTTTCAAATATCATGGACCCGAAATTATCCATTTAATAATACATATTCATAAAAATATCTCATGCAAAAAAAAATCACTGGTATTAGGTTTTCGATAATTTGCTTTCAGATTTCTATTTCAAACACGTCGGAACTGTAGTAAATGTATATATTCTTCTTCGGATTTTTTATTAGTTCAAAATCTCTCCTCCATGCCCTTTTCGAAGCTCATGAATTCTTATATTAACAATCAGAACCTAATTTTAGTTCTGAATCCCTCTAAACGGAACAATTAATCACACTTGTAAGGGTATAAGTATCTTTTCTTGGGCTCTTAAGAAGTCTATAATGACGCATGCATCTCGACTCGAAATTTATGAGCTGACGAATATTTTACATGTTTGTTAAATTAAGACGAAGGCGGCTAGAAATAGTAATAAATTAAATGCACCAGTTCACTACGGAATTAATGAGTGTCTGAAATGAGAAAAGGCGATATATTTTCATTAGTAATAATACTGCTATTTAATGCGACTTAAATCCTGCTTAAGTACAGCAATTCATATCAATTTGAATGCGCGATATATTCTAAGGCGCAGTTAAAATTTTGCTCGGTTTTGGTTTAAAATGTATGTGTAAATGAAATGCCTGCCAGTTTAAATGCTAAAAAAGAAAAAAAGAAAAAAAAGTAAAGATAAGATTGCATTCTATATATTTAACATAAAAACATATGATCATGTCTGAATTTTAATATATCTCGAAATATTTTTGAAATTTTGCCTTATCCACTTTGTTTACCATATTAATATAACTCGAATATTGTAAAATGTTCTTAGTTAGCTTTACAATATTCGTCTGTAATTATCTTTTATATTATATCGAGTGAGGAAAACACTGTGCGGTTTTTGAAGCTTATATTTTAGCAAAATTTATTAGTAAGCTGTTCTATATAGTGGTTATCCAGCGATGCATTTCCAAAGTAAAAATTGACGCTGAGTCAATTAATATCTAGCAAGCATTTGGTAAAATTGAGAAAAGTGAGGAAAACATAGTTATTGGATCAAAGAAAGTTATTGGACCATAATTTGTTTACATAAAACAAACTGCTAGAGATACAAGAACATTTTATTATTATACCCGTGGATAAAGCACCAAATAACTATGCATTTATTTGCAAACCATTTTATGCGCACACCTTAAAAAAATCCAGTTCCTACAACATTATCATAAAGAAACTTATAGCCTTTAACAAAGGATTTAAACTGAATATTAGTAATAACAATCTGCCATATATTTTTTTTATACGTAAATTCCATAAAAATCCTATGGGCTTCAGGATTATAACCTCATGTAAGAATAGTTATGCACATAAACCTGGAAAAACCTTGGAGCATTTACTAAAACCCTTGTTAAGCATGTACCAAACAGCAAAATCATTGACAATAAAGTAACAGTATTAGGAGCGTTACATAACGGAAATATTTCAAATATACAAACATTGGACTTGCATAGCTTATTCACAAGTATCAATCAAATCAGATTAAAAACTGTGCTAAATGATCTATACCAAAACTACAGACAGGCTATAACTTGCAATACCACTTACTTGAACAACTTAGTTAACCTTCGTGCCTATAATAACTTTGTATTTGATGTCAGTACTGTCTATCAACAAATTAATGGAACACCTGCAGGAAGTCCTGCTTCATGTGTAATAGCCAACCTATATTTATATTGATCTGAAACCTCCTTTCCACAGGAACTTAGCATTTTACAGGTATATAGATGACCTCATAGTAATGAACTGCCCACATTTTCTCATGGAATACGGGCACTCATATCCCAATGAACTCATATTATGTTATCCTGGTGCAATGCTGCTGTTGTTGTTGTTTGTGTGTTGTTGGCGCATCGGCTTCTGTGGCCATAACGAACCTCCCAAAGTTTTGCCATTTCTACTCTGATCTCTTGCAGTTGCAGTTCAAATTAATGCCTGAATAAAATTTATTCACAAAGTATTCGATGGAGAGAGGGAGTTTGATTGTATACATCGATTTATTTGCAGACTTTTACTTTTTAAATCTGATTATAAAAGCCTATTAATTTTAGATAGTGAAAGATATCTTGTATATTATTTTCTTCATTTAAAAATGTTTTTTTTTTTAATAGGAGCGTCTTGAATTTTAGTTACGGTTTTAAAGGCTGTTTGTAAAGGCTGGACAGTCTAGAAGCAAATGTTTAACTGTTTGTGGTACATGGCACTGATTACACTGAGGCGGTTCTTCGGTTTTAAGTAGACAGGAATGAGTAAGATATGTATGCCCTATCCTTAACCTGCCAAGGATTACTTCTTCTTTTTGTATATCTCTTTTGCTGGATTTCCACTTCTTTAAATCTGGTTTAATTTGATAGAGTTTATTATAAGTTTGCTCGCTCCATATTTTTTACCATTGTTCCTTGCTGTTCGCTTTGATCTTATGCCTGTAGTCTGTATTTGGTACTTTGGTAGTTGAAGATAGGGTGCCTGTTGCCGTTTTTGCTGCATGGTCAGCTTCTTCGTTCCCTTTAATTCCTGTACGTCCAGGGATTCAACAAAAGATTAAGTTTTGTTTTCTTTTAAGGAGCTTGTTAAGAGTTGCTTGAATTTGTCTCGCACTGTATTGCTTGCATTACACTGAGGGAGTCTGTGAAGATCAGACTATGGAGTAACTTTTGGTGCCATATTCGATCTATTGCTAACTGCACTGCTTGTAGTTCAGCTGTAAAGGTGCTGCGTTCTGTTGGGAGAACTTGGGTTATAGTAGTATCACAGAAAATTGCTCCCGCGCCTACGTTTGTATTGGTTTTCGATCCATCTGTATATATTTGTGTATAGTGTGGATATTTTTCTAGATAGGCAGCACGTAGTTGTTGAAAGCTTCCTGGCAGGAATTTCTTCCCTATTTATAGAAGTAGATATCACAGAATTCCCAAGGAGGTTTTAGTGCGTTTTGTATGGCAAATAGTTTGTTGAAATCAAGAGACTAAATCGGAAGCAGCTCCTTGATACATATGTTACTTGTGTATAAGATGGTCTATTTATTCGTTGTGGTTGTATTGTTCTTTTAGCTTCTTGATATGTTACATTGTTTTCTACTTTATATTGCTGTATTCTCTTTTCTCTCTTCCACTCTTCACATTCTTTCGAGTAGGCATTGGGACATCTAGAATTTTGTGCTGTACAGTCTTGTGTATGTTCTCGTGATCCGCATTTTGCACAGATAGCGAAACCTCTGCATACTGCTTGAGAGTGTCCGTACTTCTGACACGTAAAATATCGGACAGGATGTATGGTCTCAGTGGGTATCCAGCTTTTACAATTTTTTGGTGGTTTTGGGGTGTTGAAGGTCAGAATTATATTCTTCGTTCGGATAATTTCTGCGAATCTTTTAATTGTATTGTTATTCTTTTGACTTGAATAATCCCTTGATCTTTCAGCTCTTCTTCGATTTCATCTTCGGGAACATTGAGGAGGTCCCATTCTGAAATTACTCCTTTAGAGGTATTCAGGGTGGCGTGGGGAGTAATTGTTTTTGGAATATCTCCAAACGTTTTTGCTTTCATTAAATGCTCTCCTTGTTTGTTTTTGGTTTGCCATTTCTACTGGTAGATACCCTGATTTTAGTCTCCTGACTGTTTTAGGGGAACTAGCTATGCATTCGAGAGTTTTTTTGATTCTTGTAAATAAATAATTAAGAACAGCAGTGCGACTAGAGGGAGAGTCTCTGTCTTTTGTTGCTTAACTGTACCTGAGCCCATTTCGTCTAGATTTCTGCTAGTGTGCGTAGCAGAAACATGGTCTGTGCTTGCCGTGTTTGCTCCTTTTAGCAGCCTTTGGCAAGAGGACTTTTCTGCCAAGGTTTCCGGCTCCACCACGGGGAGGCAAGAGCAGTGCCGCTAGGAGGCCAACCGGTTGAAGTGTTAGTCAGTTAGTGAAACTATAAATATATGAAAAGGAAAAGAAAGGTGAATTTCCTTTCTGCGTTCTAACTTGTAGGTTTCAAGGAAGAACTGTTTTTAAATAAAACAGTTGGGAAAAGGACGGGAACTTAAAAATAACTTTATTCACTTATCAAGAGCATACAATAAGTCGCAGTAAAATTGCTTGGCACCCGGGCCTGTCCCAATGCATTAGGACAGCAACTATCTGTAGCAATAAGGACATAACTATCAATTACATAGAATGTTATATCAAAAACAGATTAATAACCATTTTCCTCCAGAATATCTCTACTACTACTTTAGCAAAGCCCCCAACATTATCAAATATAAATAATTAATATAGCCAGCTCTAATTGAAGTCATTTCCCCCTTAACTAACAGGCCTGTACATAGAGTGAGTGTGAGTGTGTGTGTGTGTGTACACACACTTGACCTCTGTGGTGTCTTACAATTTAGAAAACTTGTACCCACCAATTATCCAAAACAGTGTATGAACTCTGTATATATATTTTAATAATTTAATTCTTTATTTTCTTTTCTTACCAACATGGCTCACGTAAAATGCATGAGGAACACACTCCCAGACAATCGTTCAGGGTGCTAACTACAGTAATGGGATTTGCAACTCCGAACTACACGAGCCCATCTATTTATCTCTACTTCATTTACCTTTCTGCTTTCCTTTGTCCCTTCATCTTATTTCCTAAGTTTTAGTTTTCCATTAATTTTACGAATGCAACATCGAGACGCTACCTCCTTCCTTTACCGAACCTATTCTTTGCCTTAACAAAGTTTTAACCACTGTTCACTGCTACTTTGTACGCTATGATAATGCTTAACAATCCTGAGCAGTATGTTCGTAATGCATTTAATGGCGTTCATTATAATGCACATCACATTCATACGTCCGTTAAGTAATATTATATGTACATACTTATGCATCCCTCAAGTATTACATAGAATTTTCATCAATATTCTCAGTATTTTTCTACTACCACCGTTTTCAAGACTAGCATTTGCAGAGGCATATGATGCAAAAAAGCAAGCTTATATAGCAGCAGCCGAAAAAAAAAAAAAACCAACCTTCCCGTTTCACCCATTTTTTTCTCTCCGAAAGTTTGTCTAGTTCAGCCTTGAATTTATTTAAGCTGTCAACTTTCACAACGGCAAATGGAAGCTTGTTCCAGCAACCATTCACCCGCTAAAGGCTAAAGGCAAATTTCTGCACATCTATTCTACATCGGTCTTTCTTCAATTTGAATTTATTTCTCTTCAGGTGAAATAAATTCCTCTTGCTCAGAGTAATCTGAGCAAGAGGAAGAATCCCATCAGCATTGAGCTTGCTCAAACCATTCAAGGCTTTATAGACCTCAATCAGATCACCTCGTAGGTTCCCTGCCTCCAGACGCTGCAATTTGCAAAGTGCAATAATCTCGTTGCCCTTCTCTGTACTCGTTCTAGTAGCTCAACATGTTTCCTAAAATGAGGCCCCCAGACCTGTATGCAGTACTCAAGGTGTGACCTGGCAGTTCCCTTATAAAAGAGGATAATCCCATGAAATACTCTTGCAACCTGTTTGCACTACTCAGAAAACTTCATATCTTACTGCACAATTAACCCCAGGTCTTTTTCAGTCTCCACTACCCTGAGTGTACTACCGCTCAGTTAGTATGTTACTATGGGGTTAGTGCTACCCATATGCAGTATTATATTTCATTTGTCAATGTTAAACTTCAGTTGCAACCACTCAGTCCATCTGCTTAACTTTTCTTTCTCCTGTTGCAGCAGTGTACCGTCTTTACTGTCGTTAACAACTCTACCTACCTTCGTATTGTCTGCAGATTTGGACAATAAGGCAGATATACATTCGTCAATATCACTGATAAATGCAGAAACCAACAATGGGCCAAACACAGACCACTGGGGAGCTCCACTAATAACATTAGGCCATGGAGAGCAGTGCCCAATGATTACCACTCTCTGGTTTCTCCAACTCATCCATCCATCCTTTTATCCATTGTAGCAACTTCTCCCTTAATGCCATAATGCTCCAACTTGTACAGTAGTCTTCCATGTGCAACAGGATCAAAATCATTCCTGAAATCGAAGTATATGATATCAAAATTATTTTTTGTATCCAGTTCTTTTGTGACCACATCGTAGTATCCAATGAAATTGATCAGACAAGATTTCCCCTTAACAAACCCAACTCATGCTGTGGCTGAACTCTAACTGCAGTCTTGTCTAGATGATCCTGCAGCGCTTCTTTAACCTGTGACTCTATTATTTTCCCCTAAACAGAAGTTAAACTAACAGGACTGTAATTACTCGTGTCAGCTTTCGATCCCCTTTGTGAATTGAGGGTATATTTGCACATCTGTAGTCCGTGGAGACATCCCATGAGTCCATTGATGCCCTCATAATCATCGCTAAGGGCCTGCTTACTTCCTTTGCTGCCTCCTTAATATAACTGGATAGATCCCATGCGCCCCTAATGCCTTCCTTATGTTTAACTTCAGCAGGCTAGGTTAGATTTCTAAAATAATATAACATAACATAACCTAACTAGCAACTGCTAGGGCATCATATATAAATATGCACATGGTGGACGACGCCATCTTAACCATTTACTCGGTAACTTCCTCATTTCTTCAATTCTACTTTCTATTTAACCTCACCTCATTTTTTCATCCTTACTTTAATTTTTCTCTTCTTTTCTTGCCCATGATCCATAATCTGTATTATAACTATTGGCATACTTATTGTGCCATATTTTTGCCACTAAATTCAAGCTTATTTCACAAGCATAGAGACCGTCGGAAACAGAGGCCTACTGTCCTCGTTCTCATAATTTAGGTGTATGACCTCTGAAGATGACATTGAATTTGTGAGTAATACGCCAATGTCATCTAATTTTATTTCATTTTATCTAATTTCTTATAGTTATTTATAGTTGTGTTGCCTTATATTTTTTATTATATATAACTGTATATATATATATATATATATATATATATATATATATATATATACAGTTATATATATATATATAGCATTCACTCATGAAAATAAGTGAATTCTTGTGTGAATAAGAATTCAGTAACTTAAGTTAAAAACACGAGCTCCATACCTCCCTCCATCAAAGTGCATTTTCTCTCTTCTTTAATACTCAATTTGTCTCCGAGAAAATCATTCTGCTTAGAATTTGTTTGGAGTTATTTATTTTTGAATGAGTAAGACCTGTCTATGCCTATTTAACCTTGAAATTACTTCACTTTTTAGAACTTAATCTTCTACTGATTAAGCTGAATAGCTTGAAACAGTAGTCAGGAATATACTGCCACGTGCGAAGAAGGGAAATGTAACTGGTTGCGAATATGGCACTCTCAATTAATATTTCTTGAACATTTTCAGTTAATTTACAAGGCAATCTCATTAAAATCCATTGGCTGATATAATGTTATTTACGATCTCCTTACAGTCTAATCAAGTAGCAATCGAAAAGAAAGAATAACAGTGGGCGTAATTTGTACTGAGGTTGTTCTAACCTACTTGGTAACCTTTGACTTTCGTACATTTTGAAAATAGTTCTCTGACAAACAATTTCTTTTCTACTCTCAAAGGTTTCGTGGTAGCTTGCGATTTTTTTTTATTTTATAAGAACATTTAGCAGTTTATAGATAAAGGTAGAGTTCATTTCCAGGACATCACTTTCAATCTTGCAGCAAGAGAATGCCAACAATGCACACTGAAATTCCATCTCCACTACCAGTCAATATCCACGGTTTTAGAACCCTCCCTCTCTGGCAGATTCAACAAAACGTTCCGATTCATTACCCTCGCTGGACTTCTCAACTCTTGACATTTGACACGCACATTCTTTGAGATAAAAATGACTTTATGTCGAACTCACAGTTTGCAACAATATAATGGTTTCGAAGTATATGTCATCTCCTACGGATATGACACCAACAGAAAATCGGACTCAGTAAAGAATGGACAATGAAGATATAGATCTAGATAGAAACGTTAAAGGTCTACACATTGGTAAAACGCGATATTGCAAGAAATTCTTTAGACGTCTTCCGAAGAAAATGGAGTCTTTCTAAATTACACTTTTCTAGCATTTCATCGTCCTCACTTATCGACACCAAATATGTTTCAAATTTCACTTTCCCCTGACAATAAAAGAATATTTTAATATAGCAAAATTTTTCTGTTCCATTGGGCAACGGAAACGGGTGCACATTTCCGTAGGTGGAGCCTTTGAAATTACTGTCTGACATTCGATTTTCAATTAAAAGTAGAGAGAAAATAAAATTTAATTTCCATTAAAATATAAAAATAAGAAGAAACAAAATACGCACCTGCAGATATATAACATTCCAAAAAAAAAAAAAATTAATTCATTTAAATACCTGATAGCTTGGGTTAATTTAAAAACTGAAAGTATGTTTCTGATTGTTCAAGAAATTAATACGAAATTAATCGGATAACTAAGTAGTTATCCAATACATTAAGATATTTTATTAAAAAAGCAAAAATAAAAATCATCGACGGCATAGCGCGTGCACGTCATAAAAATCGCAGACATAAATCGCATAAAAATCATTAACATCAATAAAACGTAAAACTTAAAATAATCATACACGTCATAAAACTGAAACTCATAAAAAATATATATAAAATTTCGTTCGTTCTCGATGTACTAAACTTTTTCTTCAATTGTCATAAATAATATGGATTTTGAAAAATTAAATCGGCAGAAAATGCATGTGATGTCTACGAGGACTTATTTGAACAACCAACTTTCTTAACTTATGTAAATTTATAAATGACACTATGTTCTTCGAGGTAATAATTGAGAATTGTTCGTGTTTATATGCTTGTAATATGATTAATCCATTCCATTTGATAAAGATTAGTCATATTGCATGTGGAATTTTGTTGACGTATTTTTTTTTTTTTTTTAGGTGCGTTAGCGACTTAGGTCATTATGTCTGTAAATTGCGTGTTTTGTGGTCGATTTGATTGCTGTTCTGCTGGTCGAAAAACCATGCTGCCTTCACCTGAGACCAACTAACTCAGGCACATTGTGAAAAAGGCCCATAAAAATCCCTCCCGTTATTGACGGGATTCCAACTCTGGTCTTTTCCAGACCGGTGAGGTCTGGAAAAGACCAGTGAGATCTATTCAATTTGAAACGACCGTTTCACCCAAGGACAGCAAGGTGCCAGCGGGGTTACATCAGTTACAGATCAATCATTATTACAATAATGAGGTTATAAACTCTACAGTTAAATAGGCAGTGCATAACAATAATAAAATAGGAGATTATCGAATTACAAAAACTGAGAATAAAGACAATGAACACAAGAGATAACGTAATCAACAAGAAAAAAATGTTATCATCTATGGTTCACTTTGAATTCCATCTCAGAAAGTGACCATGACGAATTCCAAATCTGCAACCGACAAGGTCATTTTGAATGTGCCTGGTCGGCTACAAACGTGAGATTCTTTCCTTTCAGCCATTAGGTCAGTTTCTGTTGCTTCTTGTTGCGTTACAATTTTCCAGTTCTCTATTTTTTTGTAACATATTTTACTTAGGTTGATTTCTAGGGTGTGCTTAAATTGATGGCCTTGGAGACATATTTATTAGATGTCGAAGTGAGCTTTAAATGATCTACTTGAAATTGGTGTCTTCTCTTCCCTTCTTGATACAAACAATGATGATGTCAATATCGGGGACATCTAAAATGCGCTTAAAGAACTACGTAAAATTACTCCTAAAATCAGTTATAAAATGGGTTCATTTAAATTGGGATATTTATTCTTTCTAACAACTGAGGTGTTTCCACGGTGTGATGTTCAATTTCGAGAAAAATATCGGCTTGGAGATTGTAAATCTCCAAGCCGATATTTTTCTCGAACGGCTTCCACACGGCTTCCTTGTGGTCCATTCAACCATCGCAGGTACCTGTATGTTTAAACTAAGGTGGCAACTTCAGTGATAGTAGATGACGATGAGGGCGTAATGATCGGGACGATACAGTTCTGAACACTGAACGATCAAGGCTAGGATTACAAAAGACGGTCGCTCTTGCCCACATGGCAACAATTTTTTTATAAAAGTGACTTGAGCTGATTTGGCTTGATTTATTTCTAAACGAATAGACTGTAGGTATTCTCCAAGGAGTGAAAGTTTCCATGCCACTTTTTCAGCGATTAACTAGGTGGATTCGGATCTCCTGAAGTCATGAATAATTTCAAATCGTGGACGTAGGGCTGCAGGTCTTGGATGACCGACAGCAAGGGTTCCAGTACACCTGAAAATAGGCTTTAGTAGAGGATGCTCCTTTATGGGACCTCTCTAAAAGGTGAATATTCTGTGGAAATCTGATACGCTTTTGGATAGTGAAAGGCGATTGCGAACAATGTGATTAAGGGGCTTGTCTTTTAAGTCAGACGAAATAGACCATCTTTCTTAAAGATGATCTGATCTGTTGCTGATTTAGTTTTTCTCCATTTTCTGAAGACTTTTTGCTTCCCGACGAAAGTCATTTTCAGATCTCTGGAAAACCAGGGACTAATATAAAATAAACACGCACAGCTTTGTAAACACCGGAAAGTTCAATTCGAGAAAGCCCGCTTTTGAGTGTTATTGTCTCTTCTTCGCCTGGTGAAGAGCACATGCTCCACCAATAATCATCTTGAGATTATGCCTCTGAGTTTTTATAAATTATGTCGGAAAACTGTTTTAATCTCTGTGGTTAGAGTGTCTCAACATAATCCTCCACTGGAGAACTCAATTTTGTGGATTTCAAGCTTAGATCTGACTATACTAGATAGATAGTGCGAGATAAGATCGAGGGCTTGAGTTTCTCTGGTCGGGAGAGTAATCTCTTGTTTAAGGCAGTAGGCCATCAGGGTCGAATTAAGGTTCTTTTTAACTAATGATATATTGAAAAATCGTGCAATTTACAGATTTCTATTTGAACAAATTAAATAAGTGTCTGCTATTCTATATCATGAGAATAGTGGATTAGAATCCACTATATTTAAATTTTGACATTTAAATCAATGAGGAAATCAGTTTTGTCTTATTAAAAGAAAAGGTGTTTGATTATATATAAATTGGCGGTATTAAAATTAAGATATCAAGTATAGTTAGGGAACGAAGATACGTGGTTGTTTTCCATTAAGATTATTACTAAATATAATACCACTTACAATTTCGAATTTTCAAATTCGAAAATCTGAGCGACGGTCTGATGATGGATATCGGTAAGATACCTAAAACGTTACATTAATGAATAGTAGTTTAGGCGATGAACTTAATAAACTATATTATTAATTTCACGTGGTATAATATTTAGTAATAATCTTAATAAGATATCAAGCTTATATTTATTTATTTATTTTTTGTTAGTTGTTGGCGCATCGGCTTCTGTGTCCATAATGCACCTCCCAAGGTTTTTTGCACTACTCTGATCCAAGACCAAGGCGGTGGGATTTGAACCCGCGACCTTTGGGTTGCTGCAAGCACGTTACCCACCCGGCTAGCCCGGTCGGCTCTTATATTTATCTTTGTCCATACATTTAAAGAACGTCTGGGAATAATTATCCTTGGGGCGTCATTTATAAAATTGCTAAAAATAAAATGATCTTGGGTGACATTTTATCTCCATTACCTCCAACAGTATGGAAACTCTTACGCTAACAGACTCCATAAATGCCATCTTGGACCAACTGCTGCCTAATGATGATCTCACTATTGACACTTCACACCACCTATCTATTCGAGATTTAAACCAAAAATATCTTCCTTTAGAAGAAACAAGTCCATTCACTGCAGAGGAACTTACTTCAATCATGAATAAAATTCAGTCAAACAAATGTCCTCGCGATGATCTGATTGACAATATATTTATCAAACACTTTTATGACCTAAGGCCTAAAGTTCTACTTAAATTATTCAACAACTACTTAAATACTGGAACATTTCCCAAACCATGGAAACACGCCATTTTTAAGATTTTACATAAACCTGGTAAGCCACTAGATAATGTCAGATCCTATCGCCCCATAGCCTTGCTCTCTCACCTGGGAAAAGTGTTAGAGAGAATAATCGCTAATAAAATTACCACACTGCAGGAAGCCGCAAGTTCCACATCCTCTCTTCAATAGGGTTTTAGGCAAGGACTTGGATGCGAAGACGCCTTATTAGAACTTCACCACCTCATTGACAGCTCCACTTCCAAGTACGTTATGGCAATCTTTATCGATTTTGAGGGCGCTTTTGATACTTTATGGTGGGAGAGTGCCCTCAGTAGACTCCGTTCCAATCACTGTTCTCTTCAGCTTTATAAACTTGTTAGAAACTACTTTGCCGATCGCACCGTCACCGTCATTACTAAAAGCACGAAGATTCACGGATCTGACTCCCGTGGTTGCCCCCAAGGATAAATTTTGGGTCCCTTGATTTGGAACCTAGTTCTCGATGATTGGCTGCTTAGGACGACTGAATTTCAAAATGTACAACAACTTGCGTATGCAGATGACATTATCATTTCGGTGAATGGAAACTCAAGATCTGAATTAGAACTCTATGGCAATAAAGTACTCTTTGAACTATCGTCTTGGTCCTTTAAGAACAAATTAAATTTATCCCCAACAAAATCGAAGATCATGATTTTTTAAAACACAAATTAAACTATGGCAGACCACCAGTTGTAAAACTTGACAAGAAGTCATTTCCACTTGTCCAAAGCACCAAATTTTTAGGAGTCATCATCGACGACCGCTTTTCCTTTACTGCGCATATTCAACATCTCTCCATCAAAGTTAAGAGTTTTACCGCAATGCTGCTCCAAATTACCAGACAAGACTGGGGATTGAACACTAAAACCCTATATCTATTTATAATGCTGCCATAATCCCAATTACAACCTATGCTGCCAGCCTTTGGTTTAGACGAACTGCACTTAAAACTGTACAAACCAAGCTATCCACTATTCAACGTTGTTTTCTTCTTAGCCTATTTTACGTTTGCCGAACAGTATCAACTCCAGCTTTACAGACACTATACCACTTGACCTGCATGTTGTGTTTAGAGGGCTTTGCTTTTACATACGCAAAGGCATTTCTACGGAATTTCAGGGAATCATTGTTAACCCTCAGGCTGATCCCAAAACTGAGCGAACCAGATGCTGGAATTTGTTAGTGAACACCTGGCAGATTAGATGGAATTCTACCGAAAAGGAGCTATCACCAAAAACTTCGTTCCCGACGTAACTGTACTACTTTCATCATCCACCAGAAAATGGTTTTCACCCTCTCTGTTTACTTCCTACATACTAACTGGTCATGGTTCGCTTAACGGAAGACTCTACCAATTCAGACTTTCCAATACAGTCTCCTGTTGATGTGGGCTACAGGAAGACTCTCCTCACGTACTTTTTTAATGCTCCATTTACGAGGACCTAAGATTGGCTCTTAAGACAACAGTACCAAACTTGTGTCCCGGAGTTGAGAAGATACTAATTTCTGTCAACAATTTCCAGGCCCTTCAAACCTTCTGTAATGCTGCTTTTAATCGCAGGAAGGCTTTCAACCTCAATGTTAATTCAAGAAATCAAACTGAAAACACATCATAAATCATAATACAACTGTGTGTTTGTCTCGTCGTCCTGATGACATCATATACAAAATTGTTGTGGTTTTCAAGAACACGCAAAGATTTTAACAGATGCTGCACTTTTCTGACTCATCCTTTATCAAGACTCTCTGAAACTAAATCCTTCCTCTGCTCAGTGATACCGTCATCGACCAGAGACTTCTGACAACTCCAGATTAACAGAATTATATCTAGAACTTGTTCCTGCCGATCATGATTGAATTACATTACTACTTCTGTTTGACAATACACCTTTTCTCTTTGTGGACTACTCTGGGCGGCACTGCATAAAGCTGTTGGCAAGAAATCGATAAAGATTTTATTTATTTTAATTTTATTATATATATATATTTTTTTTATTTTATTTTTTTTATAATTTAATTTTTATTATATATATATATTTTTTTTAAATTTTAATTTATTTTTTATAATTTAATTTTTTTATTATATATATATTTTTTAATTTTATTTATTTATTTTTTATAATTTAATTTTTTATTATATATATTTTTTAATTTTATTTATTTATTTTTTATAATTTAATTTTTTTATTATATATATATATATATATTTTTTTTTTATTCTTATTTATTTTTATTATTATTTTTATTAATGCTATTATCATCCTTGTTTCTTCGTTTTCTGCTGTCCTGTCTCCTGGGAATGACTGTGTGTGTTGTTGTTGTTGCTGGCACGGGGTTCTTTTAAATGGCTCAAAACTCTTTGGGCATTCAGTGCGTGACTGTTGAGGTTGGCCATGGTTCATGCGCAGTTGTGGCCTACAACCCCCCCCCCCCCCCCCCACCGTGGTGTAGACGGACACTGGGCAGGCTTTCCAGGTGATCGCCTGCCTGGTGACAAAACGGCCAGAAACAAATAAACAACACAACAACAACACACACTGCACGAACATAACATTACACACATTTCTGGACTGTTACAGTGCTCTGTAACTATCACAGTGTACAAAGACAGAGTTGAACTTTCATTCAGGTGCCGTCCTACATAAGATACTATACATGTCTACATACACTTAAAAGAACTTTTTTATAGAAATAAAAAGATTAAAATCACAAATGAAACCGCGATACATTTTATTTAAAACTGCTTCTACTGAGAGTTTATGAAGAAAAGATATTTATTGAATTTTTCATGTTTCGCATTTTATTTTTCTGTGAACATAGTTCAGCCGGATCATTTTGTTTTAAAGATTTTTTTTTTTTCACAGGCAGAGTATCAATACTGTATCAGATATCTGTAAAGGTGAGGGAGTGTAAAAATCTAATTAAAATTTCGAAATAATAATTAAGAATATCATACGAATTAAGAAGCCAATCAAAATAAAGGAGACATATTCCACTAAAAGGGAATAACGCCCCATTGTAATTTATTCAAAGTCAATCCAGACAATATTAAAAACACGACCCTTAACATTGACAAATTTTTAATTATTTAATATTGTCTGGATGGTTTCTTTATAGTCCATGAATATTTAATAGATAATCCCCTAGAGAATCGTTGGTTTTAAGATAGGATTTAGGCATTGCATTATAGTAAAGCATGCACGTATGCGGTGTAATTTTTATTTTAGTTATATTTTCTTTAGCTACACTTCTGATAGATATTTTTGTTTAAATTAAACTGGGGCACTATCGTGTGAATAAATAAAAGCGGAAAACTAACCGATCAATTTTCTTGACACCTGAAGCAGCCATAAAATTATTTTTAAAATATAAAAAAAATTATTATTCTTATAAACTAATCTCAGAAAATAAAAGGTGTTTTGATAAATTTCTAATTACTGATTTACCATCCAAGAACAGTAAATGGTAAATTTCAAAATCTGCAATTAACTTAGAAAGTGTTGAAAACATAATCTATAATAAAAGATTAAATAACTAAAGAAATAGTATCAGCATATATTAAAATGAAGTTGATTCTTAGGATGAAATTTCAGTGCCAATAGCTAGAGTTTGAAATTAATTCGAGTATAGAAATTAATATAGTACTTTGTCCGGTTCGGAAATTTAAATTATGTATTTGTCAGTGTTTAATGTTTGTAATGGATTAACTGGTTACCTTTACTTTTTTTTTTTAATTTCTACAATAATAGAAAATTAAACGAGTGAACTTCAAAGCCCGAAAGATTTTTATTGCAGGAAAATAAAAGGGTAATAAAGTCACGCGGAAGGATATAGTTTGTCTGAAAGCTCTACTAATCTCAAGTAGGGTTTCAAAGAAAGAAAAAAAGTTTCCCCTCAGATTCCTGAGGCTTCACTTACCCTTGTATTTCCCTGAAATAAATAAAATAAAAAAATAAAAAAAAGTACAAAACTTACGCGCGGTAAAGTTCGCTCGTGTGTGCAACAGATCTTAGTGTTAACAGAAGCTCTAAGCGACAGTAAATAAACAACTACACTAATTGGAATTATACTCTCCAGACTACACTAATAGTCTGGAGAGAATATTATTTTCAGAAATTTTTAAATCCCTTCTGGAATTTCCGTATACAAGACTAGATACGTCATCGGCTTAAGCTATTGTATTTGTATTTGTCAGGTCATCATTGAGGAGAAGCCAAGACACTGAACTGATACCAAAAACGGACGACCACTCCTATCTTGGAAACCTCATGACAGGATTACTACTTGAGATTGAACAGACAGAACCGAGCTGGACCGCCACCCGATTTGGAAATCAAACTCTACACTTCGCCCAAACAGTTTGAGTGAACAAATGCTAGCAATAGAGGACAGACCGGGACACTCGGACCAACAAACTTAAATTCTAGAACATCACTCTTACTGATATGACCATCAGCAGCTCTGCTGCCAACACGCCATTTGGCAATTTGAGCAGGGCGCCCTCGCCTGGCACTCCCCACTGAGCTTTTTGGCGTCGTCTACCCTATTGGCCCCATATTTCTACCTGTCCCCCAGCCTTCAATTCTGTCCCTACTCAAACCAAACCTGCTACGCATGTCTAACCTAATTTCGACTTAACTTTAAATTAACATCTAACTCAACCTTTATCGTAACTAAACTTAAACTCAGTCCAAATTCTAACGTCCTAATCCTGTTTGGCTGGTTATTTTTATTTTTTTTAATAGTCCCTAGCCACTGAAATCTTCGAAAATTAGGTGGCAGGGCCTGCTATAGTACTCTTCTATTGCTATCCCTCAATGCCTGATCTTCCTCCTCTGGGAAAAGTATGGGCAACCGGGGGTCCCACTAGGGGCTCCACGGATAAAAGGTCAGAGGAACAACATAATATGACATTGCACTACACAACTACACTTTTTGAAAATCTCTGGCCTTCACCGAGTTCTGTGTTACACAAACAGAGCATACAACGCGGAGATGAGGAATGATGTGTTTAGGGGAATGGAGTGTTTAGTGTTTAACGGCCCCACAGCTGTTAGGCGCTAAACAATATACGCTTTACAGCCCTCCACAAACATAAGAGTTATTTTCATGCCATAATCGAGGGAGCTTTCGATGTGTGTCTCTTATTTGCTGTGCTCTCGCTCTCCCTCTGGGTGTCATCTGACCCAACATTTTTCCATTTTCACACAGAGGCCGAAACTATCCTTGTCACTAAACACTACTGAAGGCCATGAGAAACACCGAACATTGCATTGATAAGTAGTAAATGTATCATTTTAATCTATCTGCACAATTATAATATTCAACAAATTCAACACTCGGTTAACTCTTAAAATAATTAGAGTACAATAAATAAAAAAAAACCGAGTTGAATACCGTAATGTTTTGGCAGTCATTCGATGTCGTTGACAAATGGGAACGACGTCTGCACACCAATCACTGGTGTAACTGTCGTCTACGAATTACCAAACAGTTACAAAACGCAGTATTCAATGATTTTCCTCGAATTCTAGCGACACTTACTTCCTGTGTGTCGTTAGAATTTGTGAGCACAGAAGACATTAACAACGATGAGTAGGAGTGAGAGGCAAACAATTCAATGGGTCCCAAGATCGCAGCCTCTCTTCTAGAAAACGATACTATATATATATATATATATATATATATATATATATATATATAGTATCGTTTGTCCTTACAATCCATTTTAACAATCAACTTTGGGCCTCTCTTTGGACCCAAGTTCTCTTTTTGGTCACTTTGGACCAAAGTCCTCGCTTTTTACCAAAGTCTCTCTCCATACACTGGAGGAAATCCTTTCCTCCAGTGTTTGTTGGGGGGGGGGGAAGAGAGAGAGAGAGAGAGAGAGAGAGAGAGAGAGAGAGAGGAGATTGCAGTAATTTCCTGAAAAATAAATAAATAAAATAATTATGTAAAGTCTTTCAAGCGTGCTTATTTTACGAGCTCTAAAATTTCTCTTTCACAGTACAAGTAAAACAGATAAGATACACGTAATGGCTGGTTCATTACTGTGTTGTAATAAAATCGGTATCGCTCACCATTTCATCACTCTTTTCTAGATAATACGAGTAACATATGCTGGGACATAAAACTTTAAACTTAGGAGAGGGTTGAACAAAAATTCGCATTTTGATATAGCAAAATGCTTTATAGTACTATCAGATATGATGATTGAATTAATGTTGCTTTTTCCCCATTTGCGAGACAAACAATCCAAAATAAAGAAATCTGAACGGGGGTGTCATAAAATGTTTCACTTTTAAAGGTAAAACTAACCTTTAAAAGTGAAAATACCGACATAAAACAGACACGAAAGGTACTGCACTCGAAGCTAATTTGCAGTTAACTAGTCCTCTCAATTTATCCGTTGTCGACCAACAACTTCATGTGTGATTATGGCAGATCCGGTTTTGAGTTTGTCTCAAAATTGACTAGAAATGGGTGATAATGATTAAAGGAAAGCGAGATAATAATTTTCTTCTTCTTTATTTCTAAAATTGGGAAGTGCACACAGTGATTATTACATGCAGTTCGATTTAACAGTGGAAAGTCCATTGCTTTTGTTGTCACAGAAATTTGTGTTGAGAAACCTGCTTGAACACAGCTGGAAGCACTATCAGAATGTTTCCAGTTGAAAAATACATAAATATGTAAAAGCCGAAATAAATATGTATGATCCAAAATAGATTTGTATGATTCAAAATCCTGTATAGTGTACTTGATATTTTGAATGAATAAATAATATAATTAAAAATAATTTTTATAATTTTTTCATAAAAAATAATATTACTTTATTTATTTATATTAATTAATATATTTATTGATTTGTATTTAACATTAAATGCTTGTTTATATAATGTATTTTTTCTTTTACATAAAAATCAAAAGTTAGTCAAATAAATATCTATCAGAAAGAACGAATTGAACATAATGTTTCTTTATCAAGGTCAATGAACTTCATTGGTAAGTGAAAGAAGTCATATAAAGTTCGGTTAACTAAATAATGTGACTAGTTGTCCTTTCTAACAACAGTTAGACTGTTAAGGACAATTCATTAAGGTCATTCTTTAGACGGCAACTAAAAGGGCATGGAAACAAATGAAAGAGATAATAAGATCTAAGTATTCTACTGGGTTTTCCCAGTTACACTCGCTGCTTGCTTTCCAATAAATAAACAAAGAAACAAACCTGTCAGACTTGTACGTGCAGCTGAATTGGAATACCTACATTTCTGGCGCTTTAGTAATAAAAGGATTTTCCCTTCGTCTTTTGCAACAGTATTCCTAAATTAGCATCGGTAATATCTTTAATCAATTCCTCGAAGCCTATCTGGTATATTGGGCAATTTCATTTGTTTTATTTTATTCATTATGCCGAGGGCATTAGAATATCTCTTGTTAAATTAAAAATGTTGGTTCTATTGATCTTTCAGAGGGAACAGATATGATGCTGGAGATAACTGCTTGACGTAAAAAGAGAACGCATCGATAAGGCAAGTAAATTCACGTATATCCACCTACTTTACATATCACTATGGACACAAAAAGGAACTTCACAAGAAGATTAGAGATGCGGAGAGGAAGAGAGTTGTAAATATATACGAAGGAGATCCACACAGCAAACAAATGCATTCGCTTTCGCTGATTAAACTGACCAAGTATCATTATGTAGACAAACTGACGTCGGATACATGATCCCGTGAATATTTTATAGCTGCGATCGCAAACTTTAGGCTTAACAGATCTTTTGTAAGTATGATGAAATAGTGCATGTCGACTTCATCTCAGAGTAAAGCTTTATGCTAATTAGATGATTTGCTTATGTGGCACTCGTTTGTATTAGCATAACACTTGATTAAATAATAACTTTGGAATAAAATTAGTACTGAAAGCGAGATAAATTCAATTTGTTCTTTTATTAGCTTCTGTGCATTCGACGATTCCAAAATGTAAATGAAAGTAAAAGTATTTGTTTGAACTGAAGAGTCAATTTCAATTTATTCTAAATTATTTTTAATAATTATTATTAATTTAGCAAATGGTTTAATGAGAATTTTCTGCCATTCAGGTACGACTTGGGAGCTAATGTTTATTTTACACGTGATTTCAGAGAAATGTTATTAAAAATGAGTTCATGGCGCTAATAATATTAAACATCCATTAAAAATTTATTTAGCTTCCGAAGCAAGAAATAATTCAATTATGTATCAATTAAAAGTTTATCCAACACTCGTGAGCATAAGAGTCCCTTCTATGAATTATATAAATGCAGTTTACCTTTCCTATAACTAAAATGTAAAATATTCAAGCATTTATTTGGTTTCAGTGAAAATATACAGTCAGTTACCGAAATTTCCCTTATTAATTCATTTAATTAATTATATATATTGTTTACGTTTTCTGCTTTTAAAATGAAAATTATTCAAGATTTATCTGTTTTCATTGAAAATATACAATCATTGAGGGAAGTTCCTGTTATAAATAGGAGACCTTAAATTTCAACAGATACATCGTTATGAAAATGAATCAAACAAAAATTCTAGGCTTTCTCGAAAATTTTGTTCATTTTATCAGTAGCTATTTAATGTTTTCCTGCTTTCCTATTTCAGACTTAATTTTTAAATGGTGAAATCCAGTTTTAATTGGTCCATAATTGTAAACAATTTTCAGCCATAAAAATGCCATATTATTTCCAGCAGGTCCAAATTAAGGAAACAACGTATCTCTCACTTTGATGGTCGTTTTTCAATCAATACTAAGACACTTTCATAGTATACAAATGTCCGAAACAAAAATAAATATAAATTTGCTTGTATGTTTCTTTAACTATCTTGTCTTATCTAAATATAATATTGCCAATGTGATCTGCTCCAGAGTAAATGCGTGTGTTAAAGCCGGTGCTGTTTATTTTCAATTAACGCGAAGGGAACTCAGGACACGAGGTTCTTGTCCTTTTCTCGCTCTACAAAGAAATAAACCGACATTCAATCGGACATGCAATAAATGGACTATCAGCTCGGACTTAAGAGGCCTAGAATCGTAGAAGAGATTCGAACTCGGGACTTTTCAAACAAGTCACGAGTGGCACAGTTGCCTCTTAGGTGGACCTACCATCTAAGAAGAATTCAGAAATTCTTCCAGTCAACGGCGGAAAGTGATGAGGTCTGCATTCGATTTTCTTCAATAACGAGAGGAATTTCACTATATAGAGAGAAAACGTTTTGTTTAAAGTTAACTATTTTATATGAATTTTATGCAGTGAATCCAGTGGGGTTATCGATTTTCCTCTTGTGACAACATTTTGGCTATCACTTCGGTAAATTTATATGCACTTTTTTGCTATATTAGTGAATATTTTTATATCCGGATCAAGAGAAGCATTGCATGGTTGGTGTCAACAACTTTTGCAATACATATGAAGCTGAATATGGAATGTTTGTAGGTGATCAAGACAAATTGTACAACCTCATTTCTGCTGTGGTAGTTACAGATCAACACTAAAGGAAGGGTTTCGTGGTAGGCCTCAGTATATGACTTTTGTCATACCTCGTATATGACTAGAGACAACAATCCGCCGTGATGACCGCTACTTTTGTTTTGTGGATATATCAAATTTTTAAAGTTCTACAGATCGTTGTAGTGCATCCTAGCATACTATTATCTATTTCTCCGCCGTCGCACAATGAACTGCCAAGTTCCAATTATTTTGTTCAAAAGATTCATCATCCAATTCTAAAGACTTCTATAGAAGGTGGAGTTTTCTATTTGTGGAAGTCTTTTAGTCAATTGCAATCCATTGAAATCGAACCAATAGATTGAAATTCTCTAAGTGAGGGAATTCAATTCACTTCCAAAGAGACATGTGACTTAGGCACGTTTTACACTGGTTTAAAAAATCCCTGTGTTTTGATTTTTTTGTGCTGAAATTGATATCATTCAGAATCTAAAAGAGCGACGTCTGAAAGAAAATACGCCACTCTTCTAACCCATAGATTCCTCTTGCACGATCTGTACCGTCTAAAAGAAAAATATGAATGTGTGAAGCATATGTTACAGGAGATCAAAGTATGATCAGTGTAAATGGGATGTCTGTATGGATTAAAAGATTCTGGGGTTAAGTCTGGGTTTGCAAGGTAGGTTCACTAAATTCCCTCGCTTTCTCTGCCTCTGAGACAGCAGAACCGAAGATGAGACTATAACAGAATAGAATGGTCTGCCAGATTTTAATTTTAACCTAGTCTACACAACGTAACAGAAAAGCCTTGAATTCAAGAAAAAAAAGTCTTACTTCCATCACTCCATATCAAGTTGGGACTCGTAAAACAATATGTTAAAGCAGTGAATACAAAGGGTACAAGGAAAGTTTTGCAATTCAGCTTTGTTTATTTAATTTTTTCAAAGTAATTTCCTCTACATTCAATACACCTCTCCATCCTCTGAAACCAATCTTTAAACCAGTTCTGCCAAGTTTCACTAGGGAGTAAAGCACACTCGTTGTCCCAAGCCCGTAGAAGGTCCTCATCACTGGAAAACCGCCTCCCTTTTAGCTTCATTTTCACATGCGGGAACAGTGCAAAGTCGCAGGGAGCAAGGTCTGGACTGTAGGGAGGGTGCTCGAGAAGTTTCAGTCCTGTCGTGGTCAAATATTCAGTGCAGGCTTTGGTGCGGTGAGCTTTAGCATTATCGTGATGGAGGTACCAGGTGTCCAATTCTTGACTTTGGCCGCAGGTTCTTCATAGATCCAATGACTTTAGGCAGGCATTGTTCAGTATACCACTTAGCTGTGACTGTCTTCTGCGTGTCCAAAACGACACGTTCCACAATTCCACTCGATCTGAAAAATACAGCTATCATTTTCTTCTTTACAGATCGGGATTTTCTGACAATTACGGGTGTGTCGTCATCATCAAAGACCCAAACTTTGTTTTGAGCCTTGGTCGGCAGATCGTAATAGTACAGCCAAGTCTCGTCACCTGTCACGATGTTGTTCACATACCGAGATTGTCCCTTATCAAACTTTTTTAACATCTCCCGGCACCAAGTCACACGTCGTGTCATCTGCTCTTCAGTCAGTTGATGCGGCACCCAGAGAGAACAAAGTTTCTTCACGTGCAAATGATCTTGCAGAATCGAACGAATTGCTGGTGCATTTAGGCCCAAAGTATCCTCTATCTGTTGGTAGGTCACTCGCCTGTTTTCGTCAAGCATTTTCCTCACAGCAGTAACGTTTTCCTCCGTAACTGACGTTCGTGGCTTTCCCGGCCTCTCAGAATCCTCCAGAGTGAAATTTCCCCTTTGGAATTCTCTATACCACCTGAATATCGTTGTACGATGTGGACAATCATCATCTAGTGCAAGAGTCATTTCTTCTAAGCACTGGTCTATGGTTAAACCACGCACGAAATTATACCGCAAAACTGTCCTTATCTCATTTCGTGACCACGATGCCATCGCAAGCACTTTACACTCTCACTACTAATGAATAACTGAGCCCATCGACTTGGCGCGGCGGCTACTATGCACGTATGAACATGTCTCAACATGCAGCAACAAGCAGCTTCCTGTGATTCATTGTTGCGTCATATTGCAAAACTTTCCTAGTACCCTTTGTACTGACGTGACACCTGAAGCATATGCAATCTGTACTTTCAATATTGTCCAATGCAAAACTGAAAATATGGCATATTTATTGGTGAACAAGTCTTCACGAGAAATGGAAGTGAAAATGATAATGACCAATGTTGAGCAAAATTTTAGCAATAACCCTTAGGCTTCCTTACGCACACTTACAATAGATTCTACTAATATTAATTTCTGGCAGTCTTTTTGCCTTGTAGCGAATGGCTTTTTCTGTAACATGAAGAGATAAAATTACAAACAGCTAGTTGACAAGTTGGTTGAAAATTATAGAAAAATGGGATGCAGAATATCAATCAAGCTCCATTACTTGCACTTGGATTTCTTCAGGCGAAAACTAGGCGATGCTAGTGAATACCTGTCAATACATTTTACAAGGATATACAGTCAGTAGATAATAGGTACCGAAGATATGATGGGCGACTCTATCTGGCTCTTCGTTATATTACATTAACCATAAAAGAACAAACATTAACACACAGTTTTCAGAAACATATGTTTTATTAACGTGAGGAGAGTATTTTCGTTTTAATTTGCGATTATTTAGCTCGATGTTTACTTGTAGCAAAGATTTGTACTTTATTCTTTACAGAATTAAACCTCACATAATATTATACCATATCCCCCTTTCCTTCATTTCTGGGCCATGCAAAAACAAAGGTCATATTATAAATCACGATTCCCATATTCCTAAAGAAACGTAAAGAAAGATAAATAAACAGAACCTTATTGAAAATGTATATCACAGTATTTCTAAAGCCCTCTTCAGTCGAGGTAGCTAAGGGGGAAAATAGGCTGTCCCCCTGTGTTTATTCCTGTTTTTTTTTTTTTTTTATTAGCCCACCCGTGAATACAGTGGGGTTACCTGAAAATCAGCCCATGAAAATAATACCCCTACAGGCTCAATACTTACCTACTGATATAAGCAACAGCTGCAGTGCCATTAAAACAATAAATTGTTATTTTTTTTTCTGTCCCTTACCCCGAAGGTTTTATTCAAATGCATCTGCACTAATCAGAATGAGAGGGTAATGAATTGTCTTTAGTATTAAGGTTAAATGTTTCAAAGATTCTGATGACTGATAATCGCTTCATTCTAGTGGTGGCGTTGGTATTTTTACCCAGTCAATTTATTGATGCCTTACGGCAACCAACTGCTACTGGAATTCTTTTCAACATACATAACATGAAAATCAGCTCGTGAACATACATTTGCATACACGCAATACAGACAATAAAGATTACAAGTTCGGTATACTATGGTCAGAGTAGTTGATGTGATTGGAAATTCCAAGAACAAGTGTTCTAATACCTCCTTAAAAGAAAATAAAAATAGCCTGCTTCTTAACGCGAAAATTTAGTGATTCCAGTTTCTAGTGGTGGGAAAGAGGTTATGAAAGCGAAAGAGATCCCTTAAAGGTAACCTCTGTAGCAGCGCAGTGCGATCAGCGCGGCAGATATGCCATCGTACTATATTCCTGCAGATAAATTGTTTATTTTATTATTATTATTTTATTTTTTTACATTTTGGCTCGTCAATCCATTCAAGGGGTCAAATGGCTCTCGTACACGAGATAAGACGAGGAAATAGTATTTGGAAAAACAGAGACCAATATACTAAAATATCCTTCGATGTGAACGTGATTAATAACTGATGTAGAGTAGAATACAACATACGAGCATAACAGCGATAAACTAGAGCAGTTAGTAACGAGTTTTGCAATATTACGGCCTCCGTAGCCGAGTGGGTAGGAGCGGGAGTGCAGTCGCACACGCTCTTTGAGTAGACCGGGGTTCAAGCCCCTGACTGCTGAATACGGTCGATCTGCCAACCCGCACTGGACCAGCGTGGTAGATTATGGTCCATTTCACTCAGCATGAATTGTTGAGGAGGCTTCCACCCTGCAGTGGGTTGATAATGGCTGCACTTTACTTTTTTTTTTTTTTCTTCAATATTTAGATATGTTGTTTTTGCAGGCTTTACTGGCCTACTTATAAAACTCTACATTGCAAAACGGCGTACTAATTAGTAGGCCATTTTGTACTGTATATAATGCCTCTAAATTGCATGTGTTCTGTGGTCGATTTGCTGTTTGCTGGATGAAAACCAGAGTTTTCTGGGGGGCCCATGTTATCCTCGCCTGAGACCAACTAACTCAGCCATGTTGTGGGAAAGACCCATGAAAACTCCTCGCGTCACTGACGGGATTCCAACTCAGGTCTTTTCACAACTGTCCCCCACATATATGAGATCAGTAACTATTTATATAACAGAGATAATAAACTGTACATTGTAAAATTACAGAGCAGATAAATATAGTATGCAATGCCTTAATTTTCTTCCATCCATATACTCGTATTAGACAAAATGTTTAAAAGGGCATATCGTACATAATGGCTAAGGAAAGATTATGTAATTGAAGTGTACAGTACAGTTATTTGCTAATAAGAGAAATGTCACGAAGCACATGCAGTACTGTACCATTTCCTGAGTATGAAGCTTTCTAAGCTGTTTTATTTTTAAATGCTGGATTTTTCAGTGCTTTCAAAGTGTAAGAAAAAGGGCATACTGCAGCAACGAAAAACTCTCCACATTTTACTTCGCCTCAGTTTAACGTATTCCAAAAGATTTTGATGTGCCAAGTAAGCAACCATAGACTAAATATTTCCATAACTAATGCTAACTGACTTTAGCAAAATTGTGAAATGAGTCTAGCAGGAAGTCGGATGAACGTGGAAATGCAGTTATGCAAAATCCGAGCATAATTTTTCCATCCCTAAAATTTGCATGTAAAACAAATTAAGTCGGCTCAGCATAAATGAGGAGATTAGAGATAACAGTATATCAAGCGATTAATTCTGCTAATGTAGAGCATATCGTAATGGATTATTAAAGTACTTTCTCTCGCTACCCAAGAAAACGTAAAAGACCACCTAAGTGGAAACTGGCTACTCCTCTAGAATCCAATCTTTTTACTAATAAATCAGCATTTAAGTTTGAACAAAAATACTATTAGCCGTACAAAGCCACATTGTTTCTATAGTAGCAGAAAAATACAATTTTATTAAATGCTTTTTTTTTTCACTTTCAAGTCCCTTTGTGCACTAAACTGTGATTACTAAATTACTCGGCCTCTTTTGTAGGGGCTATGTAGTTTGGTGGATTTGAAAGGGCAGACTATAATCGAGTCTCTTATGTAAGGGAATTAATTAATCAGTGGCCCTTGGAGGCACGTAAACTGATCTCAGGTAAAGGTGAAGAAGCTTCTGGAAAACTTTCATTCTAAAATTATAAATCGATTAGCCTTAGAACGAATGATATTGATCATAGTGGTCTCGTTGATTGGTAATAATTCAAAGAGCAGTCCCAAATAACCTACAGATTTTTTTATAAAATATTTCTTGATAGTAAAATAATTAAAGTAAGTGGGTTACAGATTAATATGAAAATCTGGAAAGGCTATCTTCGAACTGTTAATTGAGGTAGCAGAGCACCGCAAACGATCCAATTTATATATCAGTCTCCCTCTCTTTCTCTCTGTTAGGAATGTGGCTACTGCATTTCCATATATCGAAAAGGCCTGGATGGATTTCAGTGAGGACCATAGCAAATTTTATGCAATTTTTTTGCAAAAGTGCATTGGCATGTACTGAATATGGGAGGAGGTTGAACTGGTCTGAATTACAAAGTCGCTTCAGCAGTGGGCTTTGAAAATGCCGAAGAGAACATTTAATCCCTTTTTCTGAGAGGATCAAGTACTGGTTGCGCTTTGTCACACATTCAAGGTGCTAATCCCATTTTCCATCTCCATCTGCCTGCCTGTCAAAAGGAAAACAGCCATCAAGCTTTTCTTTTAAAATAAAACAAACAGTACATCATATTCCAGACCCAGTCGATACTCACTTAGAGAACTCAGGACTTGGTCTCTCTTTAAGACGCAATAACGTCGCTTCTAACCGTTTAACTCCTAAGAGTACAGCAGATGAATACATATACAACTACGGTGGAGGAACCACTTGGAAGGGTTTAGTCAATTTTCACTCGTTTGGCGAGGTCTCAGTTCGAATCCCATAGGAGAATGGGAAATTATTAAAATTGTCACCAAAGGCTGTAATTAGCAGATATCAGGAGCAAGGTTTCTCCTTCAGTTATTCGGGGTCTTTCAGGCTACAGAACATGCAAAACAGCCATGAATCTGTGGAGACGTAATGCACAAAGCTTAATATTACCTTACCCACCCTGTATGAAACTTCGTGGTGGTTGTAGCTTACCTTGCTAGTCGACACCATTTCAAGCATATAAACTCCCAAAATCAAATTTTTGTGAAATATAGCAAAAAAAAATTAATGTAACTTTTCATATTCACCGATAGCACGATTGTAAAAGTGTCCAGAAATACACGCGCGCACACAAAGAGAAAGAGGAAGGTTTTTTTTTTTTTTAATTATGCACGCATCCAAGCCGAAAAATTCAAACCGTACATAACCGATTATCTTTGCAACCTCAGTTTGATTAAATATTTGAAGTGGAACAAACTAAGATGACTTGCCGTGTGGATACTCTAAATCATAAAACAGTACTAGCCCAAGCTCCAACTACTTGTAACTATTCTTTGGGTAGGAGAGTAAAAATACAAACCTGGATTACACATTTGTTACTCAGCTTTAATTCACATAAGCAGTAAGAAAAATAAATGCATGTTTAATATTTTAAAGTTTAAAACATCGAACCACTTCCCTGTTTCCTTCTGAGCGCCTTCCTTCACGCCATTTACATCATAAATCAAATAGGTACCACGTTTTGTCACTTTCATTATAATTCTCATTTCGCAACTTACATCTGCCTAATTCGTTGTAATACTTTTCAAAAGTGATTATTATTAATGCAACTTCGTGTAAGACTTCTTTATGAAAAACAAATTTTAGAGACTTACATGTACGGGCAATTTTAAAAGGATCGTTACTATCAAGAACTTCAATTACTGGATCCACTTTGAACCTGGCTTGGCTGTCATTGGTGTTGTGAAGGTACAGTGCAAATTTAAATGCGGTCTGCATTTCTTCAGAACCTGGCGTAAATATTGCTCCTGAAATAACGATAAAAAAGCAAAGGAAGCAAATTCAGAAATTTAAAAGAAAACATGATTCTGTACATTTATTTTACTGTAGTGCCAATCACAAAAAAATATATAATACAAAACAATAATGAAATTAACAGTTTAAATTTTTACCTTTTAACCGTGATTCTTTAGTTTACATATTATTAAGAACTGCCTTGCATATAAGTATGTACACCGTGTTGCCAAAAGTACGGTGGATATCTGCAGGATTTAGGAAAAAAGAATCACATTTTCCATACACGTGACAGGAATAAGTACGAAATCAACTGCGTTCACACTAGAAGGCAGCAGAGCAAAATACAGTTGAGAATTTGAGGGGGTTCAGTGTTTACACTGGGAATCATACAACGGTGGCTGACATAATAAACAAAGGGAAACATCATGGTGTTACTGCATCAGGGACTCTTGTGTAGACCACCGAAAGAGATCGTTGGATGTTCAGAAGAATGGTACGCAGGGACTTACACTGCACCAACTTTAAGGATGAGCTATAGCACCCAAGCCAACCATCACAGCAAACAATGTACAGTTCCACTTGCCTGGCGTACAATTCCTCGTAATTGTTCCTTGGAACTTTTGAAAGCAGTGTTATGGCGTGACTATTCACGGTATACGGTTTTCTGATCTAATGCCGAAGAACGTTAGACACTGCAGTGTGTCGCGCCAACTGTGAAGTTTGAAGAGTTGCTGTGATCGCTGGGGCTGTTTCTTCTGACTTCAGCTTGGACACTTTTCGCCATGGATACGTTGACATTATGGATAATTCTGATCTTCCTACACTGTGACAGCAGTATTGGGATGGCCCTTTTTATGATTCAGCATGAGAATACATTATGTCTACTTCACAGTGATTGTGACTTGGTTTGAACAAATCAGCGAGCATAAACTTCATTTGCCTGGCCAGAGCTGCAATCTTAATTCCACTGAATACATTGGTATAAACTGATGCGTTGACTTGTGGCCAGGCTAACCCATTTGTAATCAGTAGTTGAATTGACCGCTATGTTGAGGAAGGAGCGAACCATAATACCACCTTCCTGTTATTAAACATTGGTTCCGTGTACAGAAGAGTGCACCGCAGAAAATGAAGTCCAAAAGCGGATTGACACCTTAATTAAACACTGTATCAACAGGAGGTTCTTTGAAACATTGTTTGTTTGCTGGTGGGTTTCAGGTACATTAGGATCTTACTGAGCCACTCTGACACATGAAGATATTCAGTTAACTTCGGCAATAATGCATATGATGTTTGATGGTTGTTAATTTTTGGAGTCTGTATGACAATTCAGTTCATGGTTTATCGCGTAATTACGTCTGTATAAGTGCGTGTTATGGAAAGTTATTTGCATATATTATGCGGGATGAAAAAACCGCCTACTGCGTCAGCCTCATATCGGCTAACTATAACCTCCATAAAAGAAGCCTTTAACAAATTTTCGTCTTCAACGATATTTGAACCCAAACTCTCCAAACGAAAGACAAGGAGCGAATCCACCATGCCCCTTTAGTGGATTTGAATATGACGTTGAATAAGAAACGTGAAAAAGCAGTTGCACTTAATTTTTTAACATACGAAAAGCAATTTAAAGAAAATTCACTTATATTAAATTAAATTAATTAGTAAAGAAAGTTATGGAAAAATGCACACAGTATCCCTCATCGGTAATTTCTTTTATTTTCGAAGCAGTTTATTTTGGTAAGTTGTTCTCATAGTAAAATTTCGAATTCCCTTCTCATAGCAAAACTCTCTTGCCAAGTCACCGTGTTCAGTGCTAACGGACATAATGTACAGACGGATATTCAGCATTTGTATGATATGTCTGACTATGTACAGAAACCGAAGAATAAATAAAAATATGAAATGTACAGCCAACGGAATTTTTAAATTAGGTTTTCGCATCCTTTCTTTGTATTTTTTTTTCCGAAGCTGTTCTTTCAGACATAGTTCTGCAGGCTCTCCTTTCAAAACAAGAAGCTCTATATATGTCAGTGTCATCAAGTCTCCCTCTTGCAATATTAACCCCATTCACGGTTACTGCATGTCGTTCATCATCTTACGAAGCCAGCGCACAATGATGGCCGTATTCCATATCAAGCTGACAGGTTATCTGATATGATAGTATGCCAAATAATAGGAGACTGAAGTTTGTTTATGTGAGAATATCCTACTATGTTTTTCCTTTCCGCTGGTCGACTCAAAGAAAGACAATATGACGATTTTTCCCATTAGTTCAAACTTTTAATGTTCGTGTTTATTTTCTCTAAAAAAGATAAAACATGAAAAAACTCAATACTAGTTCACGGTTAATTAACCACAGAAAGTCGGCTCTATTAAACAAATAGACTATTTCAAAAACTGTATTCTTCATAACTTAAAATGGAATTTTCAGAATATAAAATATAGTTTGTTGTAAACTAAAAGCTTTAATATGCAGATACATAAATATGGGAAAAAATTAGAAGAGTTCATAAGTATCTGAAATATAAATAATATACCATCTTATTTTGATTTAAATAAACATCGGGCGAAGAAGTACAATTTACATGTGCGTATTAAATTTCCGGGTGTTTTAGAGTATTTTCTTAAATTGATTTCATTTTATCTACAGTGAGATTACAAACATTTTGATGGTTCTTACTTTTGGGCATACCAATTTCCCAAATTCGTTCTTCCACAGTTCCGACAGATCATACTATAACAGCTACATACAAGTTTGACTAGGGTGTGACTAGTTCTTTTTACCTGAAAGAGTTTTTTATACAGGATGCATTGTAATCTTCGCGCGATCTCTTAGTTCTTAAAAAAACAAATCTATAGTCCAGAATCTACACATATTATATGTATTTTTTTAAACTCCCTCTTACTGTGTTAAATTTTTCTATAGCGTGTAAGTTCAAAAAGAATTAAAAACAACAAACAATAAAATCCACTGATCTCCCTTAAGAAGGTTTCTTAATTTATTCATTCAGTTTTGTACATTCAACCTTGAAAATCCTTGAAGGCTAGAAGAGTAATTATTTGCAAGATGGAATTTCCATCGCTGTACTATCATTCACATTGATAGCACAGTGTGTATTATCAGCACTAATGAAACCTTGAAACAACCTTTAAGCATCAGTGCTTTGAAGAAAACACCTCTGAATAACAGACCTCGCCAATGTTGATGATTGTTCAATACCAGAGAATTTTTCCGTTTATTCATTCCTTCCACCTTTATAATAAGTTACTGCTTGTATATTTGCTGAAGTCTATATGTGGACATGTGTATGGTCTTATGTAAGGTGGCCCCCAAACGTTAGTTCAGCTCCGCCATGGTTCACTGTGATGATATACAAAACTCTGTACAATGGTCAGAAATGAGTGTAGTGCTATGTTTACGTTGTGTGTGTGTGTGTGTGTGTGTGTGTGTGTGTGTGTGAGTTATTTAGTTGTTTCTGGCTACTTATCTATCAGGAAGCAGCTATCTCCAAGAAGGCTGCTTTCCAGTACCCGTCCACGTCACGAGAAGGTGGGCCCACCTATACACATACTGAACTAAATGTATTATTACCAGCATCCATAGGACGAAGCGTGAGTCGTATGGGTCCAGCTGTCTCCTATATTCACGTAAGGTGGTGAAGACCACAATTCTGAAGTCTACAACTTAAGGTTATTCTGCGACATGTTTGAAAGATTATTTTCTTTCAAGGTGCATTATGGTTATAATGGAAATTTGCGCCATTAAAACCAAAACCCAATCGCCAGCCTCAACCTTCAGATGTTTATGCTCTGGATACATTTTTTTTTTTTTTTTTTTTTTTTTTAATTCGACGCAGTTTACAAAAGTGCCGTTAATGTAAATAAATGGATTTACATTCTTAAATGTGCAAAACTTATTTTACAAAAAATCATGAAAACGGTTATTAATGATTACTTTTTAAATTAATAATAACTTCAGGGTTAGAGTAATGCATTTGTGTAAGCCAGTAATTCAGTGTGCCGGAGAAAAAATGTCGGCCGTGGTTTATATCTCACAGTGACACAGAAGGAATCGTCTATTCGTAAATTAGGTATGTGCTCAGAACGTTAAAGGAATTTGGGACTTGCACATAACTGGTTTATCTTCTGGTCGGAAAACAGGATCTTGATAGGTGTTTTCCCTACGTGCCTGCGTTGGGCACTGAGAAAGAAGAATCGTCCTCACCCCCACATGACAAATGTTAGAAAAATGAGTGCTCTGGCACGATTTCGCAGAGTACCGGACATTCATCTAAAGTTCCATATTTATTATAGCTTCATGCACCACACATTTACGATATTAATTTTTGGACACCAAGAATGCATAAAACTTGGAGGAAACAGAAATATTATGCATGTAGAAAAGAGAAAAAAATATCTTGCGTCAGCCTAAGTCTCCCATGAGATGCTCCCACTAGCAGTTGGCGCCGTTTGTTCAAATTCTTCATAGTCGAAATTTTACAAGTTCAAATCCTATTTACAACCAAACAGCAACTCCTTTTAGGAATAGAGAAGACGGATATACAGATTCATAAATGCACTGAATCAATCTGCCAGAAAAGAGTAGAGTACAATAGTGAACACGTGGGCAAACTATCCAGAATACACCAGGGAAGGAAAAACTACTTATTCATTTATAAAGCACCTGAATCGATTCCAACAGACCACAAACAACTCTCCCACTAAACTAAAAATCGACAGTATAATCCAGCTACTGTGTACAATATCTGCTCTATGTCAGCAAACCAAACACTACCCAAACAAGAAAGCATCTTCGCTTCTCATGTGTCCAGGTCACGAACTAGACAAAGCATTACTATTCTTTTTAACTTAATGGCTAGGATACAATTGGAATCTGCTTGAGTAAATCTACTTTATTTTCGTCCCAAGAAATAAAACTTGTAAGATTATGTACACATAACGAGTATATTGTTATTGTAAGTACATACATTGAATATTATATAACTTATACAAATTTTATAGCTCGAAATGTCTTTTTTTATGTCTCGGCATTACAAAAAAGGATTAAACGTAACATGTTCTAGTCTGCCAAGCTGTTTACTGTGCTTCCGGATAAATAAACAACCGCAGTCCCTTCTTATTACACTTTCCCTTATACCCACTTATTAAACTCTGAAATAGAACAAATAGATTTCTTCTTATTATTATTATAAAATCAATTACTCAGAACAACGTTGCATTATCTTCTCTTAAACAGAGCATGTTGAATATTTACCTCTACAAATAATCTTCTATTTCAATAGGAGAGAAGACAAGAGAAGATGTTTTTTTCTTTAAAAAAAACAAAAATTAGTTACGAAGAGAGGAAATGAATTAAGGAGTGAAGTAGATCATATTAGGCTTTTATCTTATTGCATAACAGTTCTTTGAAGGAGTTAATGGTACAGGTTTCATAAGCCTTACATCCACTAAGTTCAAGAAAAAGAATAATCTTATTGCATATATAAACTCAGTCCTTGCAGGTAATACAGTGGTTGTAATAACCGTCCAACCCACACACTCTGGAAAAGGTCTAGGTTCGAATACCGTCAATGACAAGAGGAACTTCAATGGGCCTCTTTCACAACGTCGTGGTTGAATTAGTCGGTTTCAGGCGAGGATGGCAATCCTCGGAGCGATCGCCCCGTTGATCCCCGGACCATGTTGGATTGTCGGGTCACTGCTGACTTGGTGTACAGATACACCAGGACGAGACGTTATATTTATGTCTTGCAACAACGGCCTTCCAAGTGCAATAGGCAAAGAGGTTGTAAAATGTTTTGTTTGGGGCTTTTCCAATTGCTTTAGTCTTTTTCGGTTTTCTTTATTCCGATTTCCTCGGGTTTTCCAACCTGACTCCCTGGTCTCGAAGTTAGGAAGTTTGAAATCCAGTTATTTTGTGACGTAAATATCTCAGTATGGCAGTTTAAATCTTCATATGCGTCATTGAGGAAAGCGGTGTAGGGTATCGAATTTAAGAGTTACCATTAGTACGGTACAGTCGCAGGAAAGTGACCCAAACTTAATAGGATATGGACCTGAAGGAACCCGCTTTTAATGAGAAAAGATTGAGTCTTTGCTTTGTCATCGTGAAAACGGCCAAGCAAGATGACCTTTAGTCTCCAGATGTAGAAGTTTTATAGAATAACGACAATGTTTCGAAGAATCGTTTTTCTAAGAATTTTTCAAAACAGGCTGAAAAGGAAAGTATCCTTTTTGGGCAGTTGCACTAAGATTTCCGTTGGATACAAGTGTATATTTGGGTACTGGAAGAGACTTATTTTGTGTTTAATTGGGCGCTTTTGTGAAAATTTACCAATTTTATATGTTAAAATAAAATCAAAAGTATATAATTCCTCGGCATAATTTTATATGTTTATCTTTAGGTGGACCCCACAAAGAGTAACTTAATATGAGTGGAAAAAAAACGAATGGGAAAATTATATCATTTCAACAGTGAATCGGAAGAACAATTTTGCTTTAGCATGCGTAATGGAAGTGTGTTTGTTTATTATGCCTTAATTCTGTGCCAGTAGTTAAGAAGCATAACATTTGAGACATTTAAAAACCAATCATAGAACCTTTGACACAGACTATCCACATAAATCTGCTATAAGGAAACACAAAGTTCGTGCATTAAAATCTGAAATTTCAGTTTAACAGTCACTTTTCACTAAGCATATTGAAAATGTTCTTGCGAAAAGAAAAAAAGCCATTCGAAGATGGAGAACTAGTTAGGGAAGCAAAGTTGTCTGGTGAAGATTCCTTTTTTGAAGATTTCAGCAATAAGTCGGCCATTATTTCGTCAATTAAAGATTTACAACTATCTGCTAACACTATAAAAAGGTGGATAGAGGGAATTTCAAAAAAATTAAAGTCACAGTTGAATGGGTGACCTTCACACCTGTGCCTACTATTAATTACAATTTAACAGACATAACAGGTACAACACAAATAGCAATCATAGTTCGAATGGTTTTTTTTACGATGATTCGGTGAAAGAGGAACTTCTAACAATTCTTTCGTTGAAAAGCAAAACTAGAGGAGAAGATATTTATCAAGCATTTAAAGATTACGCTTCCGAAAACAAAAATTCTCTTCAAAAACTCAGTCAGTGTAAGAAAAATACTTCATTTCCGGCACTAATTACATAATGTTTTATCCACCAGGAAATACTCTGCACAAAAGTTGTTGTTGTTTGGTTTTTAGGAGCATTAGCAACTAAGGCCATATTGCTCCAGGATATGCGGTGGTCATTCCTTAACCTTTCCGCATCCTCCGTATTTGGTGGTGACGGGCTCGAACCCCGGTCTAATCAAGAAGCGTGTGCTACGCACTGCTGCTCCTTCCCACCTGGCTACGGAGGCGCCTTGCACAAAAGTGATTCGTTTTAAGAATGAGAAGAATGTGGTAACAAAAATTACAAATTCCATTCGTCCTTCAAGTTTTCAGCATAGGCTATTTAAATCTTTCTTGAAAGAAGTTGAATCTGAGGTATTCAGACTTGATATTGCACATCGAAGTATGATGATTAAGTAGAGGGAAGATTCTGGAAAGACTTTGCGAGTTACTTCCCGAAGTTCGAGTATTTCTCGAATCCAGAAATGAGGAATATCAACAACTTAATGACCACACCTGGTTGCTAGATTTAACATTTCTCACAGATATGAATCTGAAGCTTAAGGTATTATATCTTGGACTTCAGGGAAAAGACAAGAATATTGCTGAAATGATTGGTTTAATTAGTGCATTCAACGGTAAACTAAACTGGTGAAAATATGACATAAGAAAAAACTCACTGTTACACTTCCTTTTTTAAAAAAAGTTTATTATCGAAACCAGGGCCGATCTCCCTTCAGGAAGGATCGAGAGATGCGGACGCACAGGGTGCCAAAATTTAGGGGGCGCAAAATTCCCCTTAAATTCACTAATTTGTTGTAAATCTCAAGTCTCGATCTTTCGAAAGTCGCTATATGAAGTCAATCTCACGTTCCGATTCAAGAAATTCGGAAGAGTCCGGATTTCAGTTATCGTGCATTCGAATGAATAAACGTGACGCTCAATTCGCCAGGAACTGGCCCCGGGTCACTGGCATTTCCCACGGGGCCCATGGCCGTGCGGGCCACGACTTTCAGTTAATAGTAAAAATATAATCTATAAACTTTAAAGGAAGTTGGAGCTGGAGCACCAAAAAATCTCGCATATGGTGCTGATAGACCTGGGACCGGTTCTGATCGAAACTGCGAAAAGTTTTAATATTCAGCTTTTTGTGGAAGAGCAAAATCCTAGAAATTCAGATGGAATTTCCAGGATTTCAAGAAAATTTAACCAGTTCTGAAATGTGTTCTAAATCCCTTCAATAATGTAGATATTTCTGAGATTTCAGTATTAATTGGAAACTTATTTAAAACAGACATTGCAGAAACTGAACTAGAAATTGTTAACCTTCAAAGTGTATTGTTTTACAATATATAAAAAAGTTAATGACGTCTGGAATCTGGTGGACAAGAATAAGTATCCTTTGTCAAAAAATGTAGCACGAATTGTGAGCTCTTACTTTGGTTCAACGTACCTCTGTGAGTCATTATTTTCTAGCAAGAAGTTCATAAAAGTCAAAGACGAGATCTAGATTTAGAGATGCAGATCTAATTGATTGTTTGCCAAATGGGTGTTCATCTTATACTCCAGATTTTCGTTCGATAACTGAAGAAATGCAATCAAGTTTCACATTAATTTTAATTAAATTTCATTTTATTATTTAAAAAAATTAAAATCATAAAATAAGATTATGTATGCCAGAGTATATAATGTATGCATTAAATTTCTAGTTTATATCTTTCAATGTAAAACCCTTAATAAATGCATTATTCTTTGGTGCCCGCGACCGTTTAATTAATATCAAAAGTATCTCGCCACCATGAAAAGGTTTGCGTCTCCTGCTCTAGAGTACTAATCAGATTTGAAAATAAATTAAGATATTTTAAAATCTTTATTTTAAAGATTTTAAAGATAAAAAAGTTCATTCTCGTGGGAGGTCAATAATTAAAGTTTGTTAAACATGTTTAGCAGCGTGCTATATTCGGTGTTTCAACTAGTTCAAGGATTCATTTTGTTACGTTGTCTCTGGTGTCAGTCGTGAATTGTTTAAATCAAGGTATCAAGGTAAGAGAACTTGGTAAACCTGATGCTCTTGAAAAAACACACAAAACAAGATTGACAGATTTTGAAATTCAGTGAGGAGACTTCACATCGAAATTAAATTGAAACAGGACAAATTAAATTAGAACAGCTTGTTTGTCTTTCTGAAGCTTTCTTAGTAAAGCCTGGTTATAATGATTTCATGAATTCCTTTGCCGATGCAACTCCCGCAGCAGTGGAGTAGATTACCGATTTTTGAGCTAGCGTATTATCAAAGGACAAACAATTGGCTGTAGTTTACCAGCCTCATTAGAATAAAAAAAATTAACACTGCAGAAATTTAAATAAATGATGTGGTTGCTTTCACTATGATGGACAATGATGCTGTGTACTGAAAATATTGTATGTATATTTTAAGTAATCCTGGAAAGATTTAAGGTAATTTTTAGAAAGTTTACTTAAAGCCTGTTTTCTAGAAGAATGAGCGCAACCCGAAAAAAAAAATCAAGAAATTTCAGGCGGCAAGAGAAGAAGCATGGTGATACATAAAATGTTTAAGAATTCTAAAAAACTTTATTATTGGAAGTTATACAAAGGATTCATTTGTAAATATACTCACTATTAGAAAAATTGCCGTACCTTAAAAGATTTAATGAACCTGTGAGCATTTGCATATTAGAACATCGTCATTATATATGCAAATAGGCATTACATTGGAAACGAAAGGAAGTTAGATAGGCGAAGTCATAAGTGAGTCAATTTGTTGGAAAGATTTTTAAGATGTCCTAACTACGTGAACGAGCAACCAAATGAATGAGTTTGATACGGATGGGACAAACAGACTCAGCGAGGCTAGATGGTTCACCTGTCGGAAAAAATGCTTATTGTCCGACTATTGTGGACAATTGGCACTAGTAGAAATCAAAACACACTCACAGCTGTTGTCGAGTTTCTGGAGCACCCATAGAGGACGAGGACCGAATGATTTGCTGGCAAGTTTCAGCAAAGATTTACTCTTTGAGATGGACTGGAGATTATTCTGACTTATCTTTGGGACATACAGTATCAAGAAGCACTATTTATAGTTAACAGCAGAGGCTGGATTGTTTTGTACTGAACAAAACTACTGTAGAAGTAGTTTTGTTGAGTATATTGCATCGACTGTCTGTCATCAGATCTCGTGTTCGTCAACCATAGCAGTTCAGGGAGCCTGCTGAAACGAAAAATGCCTTTAGTGATGAATCAGAGTTGTGTTTGAAGAGCGATGACAAAAGAAGCTACCTGGAAACACTGAGAGAAAGGAACTGTTCTGGCTATATTCAAAGATGGCATAGAAAGCTTTATCTTGAACTTTGATGATACCTTATATACAAATGCACATATCATTTTCAGAGGTTGATGTATGGCGTTTTCAAAAAAATTTATTTTTATAGAGTGGTTATATAGACCACGCAAAGAATTCATTCATAAATATTTTCTTCATGATTGATGCTTGTAAATGTAGTTTCTAAACCATACCGGATTAAATAGCAACAAAACAGTCGCATTGTTTCTGGTGAGAAAACGAGTTTCAGTCTGTTGAATCTTGAAATGGCGAGGGAGAAAACGACAGCAGAAATGAATTTTCGGATGAAATATTGTTCTTAAAATTGTATTGGTAAAACGTGTTTCTTCTCCTCCAGAGGTCTGAGTTTAACTGTACAGTTCAACTCAGACCTCTGGAGAATGTGTTTTTATCATAAATAAATTTATGCGTTTTCTCAATTAAAAATATAATTTTAATATTCATAAGTATCAGTTTCAAGAGAGGTGACATATATATGAAGGACCATTTTCCGTTGATTTTTACTGTGGCTTTTAGCATTCAGGAAACATTTCCGGGTGTTAAACGTAATCTGTACATATTTTCTGCTGTCTGCTACTCTTTCTTACACCACTTCTTGGCATCTACTCTGTAATAGTCTTAGTTCACCGGTTATCATTCTGCCATGCTCTTGGCGTTCAACCAGCTTCCATTCTAACCTCCGTTGTATTCTATCCTACACCAATAAATTTCGCTTCTTGTCAGGCCCATTCGCTCTCTCACAGTTTATAGTTATTCCTAGCGGTGTTCGTTCCATTTTCCTTTGTGTTCAGTGTGTGATCGGTTTGCCTCCCATCTTCTCAGTTGAAGTAAATATACGTCAATGTTAGAAGGACGTTCTGTTCGTAATCTTTCCTTTTCACGTATAGAAAATCTACTTTTCATTAAGTAGTAATCTTCATAGTGCAGTATGAAAACAGATAATTTGTGTAATAATTTTGCCCATTTGGTTTTTAAAAATATTTTAACCTTTTTACTAATTATTAACTCTCTTATTAACATTTTATTAGCTACTTATAAAATTATCAAACTATAAATGAGCAGGTCTGAAAGCAAATCGGTACACGCTGGGCATGGAAGTTTGAATATTCTCTTACAATAAAACATATATTTATATATTTAAAATAAAACTTAGGTTTGTATTTATGGACAGTTTGTCAAAATCAAGCTTAATAAGTCTATAATTGAAGTATATTTATATTCTTTTGGACATTACATAAACTATCTTTGCATACGCATCTGAATGGTTCAGGTTATGTGTCCATCCCTGCATGGTCATTGTGTACCCACAGGGCAATAGACTCTTCCAGCAGGACAACACACCTCCCCACAGAGCCATGGTGACTAGACTCTGGTTCGAAGAGCATTCTGCAAGGTTTACTATCATGGAATGGCCTTGCCGTTCACTGGACATGAACCCTGTGTGGGGCATCTTTTGGGATACTGTGGAAAGGTCCGTTCGAGCTTTGGATCCTCCACCCATGAATGCGGCGAAATTATGGACAGAGGTGTAGCAAGCATGGATGGATATACCTGTAGAACGCCTTCGTGAACTAGTAGACTCAATGCCTAGCCGTGTGACTGCTCTTATGGGGCGAAAGGCGGGCATTCCATAATTTCTGTCCACTCGGTGTACATTTTTCTCAAATAGTAATGAGATAGTAGGAATCTAGGTATTCGGGTTTAGAAATAACGTTGTTAATATGAAAATGTTTGAGTATTAAGATGACGGTTTGTATTGTGCATTAATTCTGTCCAATTACTCTTGTTTACAGCCTCCTTAGCAACCTTAGTATGGTTTCATCACTGAGAAAAACTCGACTAGTTCTCAGAGTTTAGATTAAATAAAATTTAACCACCTGGCAAGTGAATGTCGAAAAATACAGTTATTAATTGTAACCAGTTGAAAATTTTTGATTATACAAGATAAACTTTGACTAAATGAAAATAAATAAATATATACTTAAACTGGAAAGATTCATAAGTTTAAACTTTACATGTTTTACAAGCACTTAAGCTAAAAGCGAATTATATACACTGGTGTTCAAAGAAAGTATATTGCCATATACTTACGTTATTCTGATGACAATTACAATTTTAAAGGGTGATGCACTTTCTTTGAACACCAGTGTATATATCCAAGTTTTAATAACATTAATCAAATGTATAATATGCCCAAGCAGCACAAAGAAGGGGAATGAAGATGAATTTTCGCATACAAGGAACTGATACACTTTACTTTATGTCAAATTATTACAAATATCTTAGCGTTAGTTTTTTTTACTGCTTTACCATTAAAAGAAAAGGAAACGAGAACAGTTTAAAATATAAAATATAAGTTTATATTTTATATAATAAGTTTTCCTGATAAGGGTAGCACGTTTTGATTTAACAATTCATCACGCTTGGTATTGGATGGCTGGTTAGTTGCGTTTTATTTCAAATGTTGCGATGTATAAAACAAATTGGCCTTAAAAATTAAAATAAAGGGCATTTATAAGTTAATCGATAAAAGAGTTATGCACAATGTTTGAATTTTAGTTTACTTTGGTTATTAGCAACGTTATTCACTAGAATGCATTGCTTTATAAAACCTCTTGACAGACAATACTTTCGGTGCAGACTTTCCTCGAAGGAGGTTTAAGTGTGTCTTCTCTCTGATATTTATGATCTAAGGGGATCGCGAAATGCCGTGGTGATCGTTCTAAAATTTAAAAAAAGAATGCTTGGTGCAACGAGCAACGATTAGTTTATTTAATCAGTAAATACCCTTCCAGGCGATTGTTTTATTTGCATCACTTGTTTTTTTTTTTATTTATATCCCTTGATTCTATTTGTCTGTATATCCGTCTGTATGTGTTAAGTAAAGCAACTAAGGCAATGAGGCGTTAGTATATATTATTCGAGCTCAGTCCTTCTCACCCAATGTGGAGAGAATAGTGATTCTATCCACCATGCTACAACGAGGACATATTTTTTGTCAAAAGAATAAAAGAACAATTAACAGAAAAAAAAAATTCCGCCGCACTTTTGGATTTCATCACGTACATGCAGACTATTAAAAACACGGACGGAACTGTTTTATCAGTTATCAATGTGCTTCTTTATCCCGATTTACAAAGTCAGCTAGACATTTTGCATAAACGCTTTATTTATTCAATTTCGTATTAAAAATTAAGACATAAAATTCCAGTCAATATCATAAACTCCATTTTTGTTCAGACTTTAGAGAATGATATGTCCTTGTAAAATAAAAACTATACGCGCATATCGTGAACAAATTCTTTTGTGATTACATTGAACAGTGATTAAATATCGTGAACAAACACATATTCAAGAACGGTTTTGATCATGTTAGGAGACCTTTTCAGTCTGTCTTTTCATAGCAAACCCTGGTGGAATAAATGTAAGCTCGATGCGCATCACTTTTCAAGTCTTGTGTGACTTTATTTATGATAGGTCCAGGAAGGCTACTAGAATTCTTTAGTCTAGATAATTTACTTCTGAGAACTTTTGTCCTGATTATTGGATTAATTGTATAATTAAATCTGAGCAAGTAGGTTCAAACATTATTCCCGATTACTTTCATTTGGCAGCACGTTTTACTATACTCTCTGAAGTTTATATTTCTCTGACTCAGCGCAAGCCTATCAGCTCGATTATGATTTCTCTGTTATTGGACCAGATTGAATTCCTAATTTTGAGATAATACTGATAATTTTTACTTTTTTAATGAGTATTTATTCTACTTCGGTGCACGAAGCTTATTTTCCTAAAGATCTGAAGCAATTTAAGGTTATTGCTGATCCCAAGAGATCTCGATATCTTTCGGATTTCAGATCCAATTCAAAACGTTCTCCTTTTCTAAAAAAACTGCTTAAGTTAATTATATAGTACATTTTGTCAAGACTAAATAAACTAACATTTAAAAAAACCAAGTGGTATAAGAATGATTATTTATAGAGAAAATTTTCATTAAAAAGTTCCTCTAAACATATGTCTCAAAAGTATTTATTTCCGAGACATTAATAAAAAAAAAATTATGAAACATAAAAATAAACTGTATAAAATCTCTAAAAGAGCGGCGAATCACGATTCTCTGGCATATCTTATTGCTTAAGATCGTAATGGTTTCAGCTGCTTCCAAAATGCGATTTCTTAGTTCATCTTGGGTGGAAATATGCGTAGAATAAACCATGGATTTCATGTGACCCATGAAGTAATTTGAGGATGTGAGGTCCAGTGATCCTCGACACTGTACAGAGCTGCTCCGAGCAATGCGTTGGTTATTGTACTTCGTGTTTAAAAAGTCAGAAACATCACAGCTAAAACGGGAGTATTGGACCATTATGCATTAAACCACATCCTCTAACGATTTTCAAGTGGTTTTACATTTTTTATTGGAATTAGCTACAGAGTGCAAGGAAACCACAGACATTTAGTGGACCAGACAATAAATAAATGACAATAAAAATAAATATACGTTAAAAAATAAAATATAATATATGCAAAAGTAAACTCTGAACCGAGTGACATTTGCAATAACTGAAGCTGTCACCCTTACTTTCACGGAGCTAAAATATTCCAAAAATTAGCAACTCACTGGTTAAAATATTTCGTACATTCCAGTCGAAACTTCTCTCTTGTAATTTTAAATTATGCCTCTAGTTCTGGAATCATTTATAACAGTGAAAAATTCTTCCTTTATTCATTTTTCTGTCCCCTCTCATATCCCTATAGACCTCAATAAGGTCCTGGCTGAAGTGTCTGTTGCAAGCTCTGTAACAGACATTCCAAGTCTTTCATCACAAAGATGCCATTTTAGCGAATTGGTCCAAATGGTTGCCCGTATTTGGACCTTTTCAAGAAGCTTTATGTTTTCTAGGTACGTTCTTCTTATTCATACCTCGATAGAGCATTCCAAGTACGGTATTACAATTGCATTATACAATGGGAATACGGACTGTTAATGCTTACAAGCAAATGCAAAATAAATCGTGTATAATAAACCATGGGTCTTCCTTTGTGCATATCTATACTGCAGCAAGGAACAACTTCACTGTCTGGAGAACTTCATGACCGCCCGTATCGTAACTCCCAAATCCTTTTCTTCCACTACCGTTTTTAATTCAATCCCATAAAGTGCGCGAGTTATTTTCGGGATGCTATTCTCTAACTGTGTCTTGAATTTTGCTGCATTAAAACAAAGCTGCCAATTTTCTGCTCGTGTTCGAAATCTATCAAAGGAATCCTGAAGGAATGTTGCTTGCTCTGTTCATTAACATACCATCCTAATCTTGAAAATATCTAAAACGTTTAACCACGCGCCCATGGCCAGTGTCCCTTGGTCAATGTCATTTATGAAAATCAGAAACAGTGATCCAAGAACCGCGCCTTGCGGATCTACCTTTTCCAACAGTTGGGTATGTCTTCCAGTAGTTTGCACAAATTGTTCCACAGAAAATGTAGGTACGCATACATGAAAACCTTGCTGGTAAAATATAAATACCAATGAAATCGTCCACAGGAACATTAGAGGGAACATTGAATTAAACTATACGTTGATAGCTCTACTAATCGTATACGCGATTTTTTTTCTGCCCAGCTATGAGTGTTTCGAGAGTTGAGAATTCCGTTTATTGTAAAACATTATTCATGTGTAACTAGAACATGGCTAAGAAATCGAAGACCGTGTGTACATTGCAAAATGAGCCGCTGACAAGAAGCTTCTGTGTTTAATCACATCTTGTGACAGCAATTCTTGCACAGTGGTAGCGTCAGCGCAAGCAACACATTGGTTGTAATTACCGTCTACTCACAACGGGTGGAATCCGAGTTCGAATTCCATCGATGAAGGGAAGAACGTTTATGGGCTTCTTTCACTCTATGGCTGAGTTAGTCGGTCTCAAGCGTGGAGAGCAAGATCTCCTCCCCCCAAACCCCTAGTTTATCGTCCAGAAAAACAAGCAAATCGACCTGAGAACACACGCAATATACGGAATATTGCGGATAAATTTTAATAAAAAATGTTTATCCGGTTTACATGAGTGGAGTTACAACCTGTTAAGAAGGAAAACATTTTCATACCCCGTTTTTAAAGCAATTCTTAACATTTTAACAATCGTATTCTAATTATTAATTAAATTACGTAAAGTATAAAAAAACTACATAAGTGTTTAATTTTCCTATACAAAAAACTCTTTAATTGTTTTGCAATAGTATTAGTATTAATTTAAATAATTTTGTGAAGTTATTTTCGGTAATTTCATGTAATAGTTATTTTATATAGTTTATTTGTCAAACTGAATGATCTGAGATTATTAAATATTGTAATTGAATATTCCGGCAATGAGTAGCTGACAATTACCGTGGAAAAATATTGAAATGAATCATGGGAGACAACCAATTCTAAAAATTAAGCATATCACACACAGGCTTTTATGATTTAACTTTTGTTGGATGCTTAAGAATTCGTGCTTGTTTTATTATATTCGAGGAAATTTCCGACTGTTCCAAAAAAAAAAAAAAAAAAAAAAACAGTAAACACCTTTTTGCCTGGCACATTCCACTTTCTCCAAAATGCAAATCTGCTGGTGCGCACCAGAAATCTTCTTAACTTTACCCCTTAGATTATTAAGCCTCGGAACTTTTATTCCCTTTCAATGGGCTGGGTTTGATTTAGGTCACGTTTATAGAGTGAAGGCAGAATGACAGAGATCATGAAAACATTTTAACTGCTTAAAACGGAAGAAGAGGAATCCTTGAACTTCGAAGTCAAACTTCTGTCTCAGAGGTGTTCGCTAGCATTTAGAGGTCTTATAGGAGAGATTTCAATAAACACTGAACATTTATTTCTTTTGGAATAATAGCTTTATGAATGCATTCTCTCAGATCACACTTATTTCCCAATATAATATCTCTATTCTATTAGCAGTAGTCTAAATTTTAGTAACAAAAATTCATAAAATATTTTCGCCATTCGAAGTTTTATATTTTCTGTTGCTTTTCTCATTATCGTGGAAGATACAGTAAGCTTATAATTTACACACGGTTAGATCCATTTGATCCATGATCCAAATTCCCCTAGAGATGCGCTGCTCAGAGTAAATGATTTAGAATATCGGAGAAAATTTAGGTCGGCTATCAGTTTTATTATAAATTTTCGCATCTAGGTTTGCATACTTGTGTTTGGAATAAAATTGCATCTTTATTTCCAAGCAACTGAAAGGAGTATGTAATATAATCAACCATGACTAGATTGTCTTTATTAAGGCGCTGATAAATGCCTTTTTTCTTAAAATATTCTTAATTATTCTCTATTGGACATCGCTTTAACAAAAAGGGAGGGATAGCGTTCGTGGCTGAGTTCGATCCATTAATGAGAAATTGCTTTGCGTCTATCGTGCTTGATAGAATTTAGGAATAGATAACAATATTTAATTAATGTTTATAATCAAGCTGAGTAGAATCACACATACGAAGCATTTTTCCCGATAATTTGTTATCTGCGTTCTGACAACATTCATTAGGTCTTTCAAACGATTCCGAGTGAAATATCCTTTTTTTATGAACGTGGACCGTTTTATTTCACTCGGGGGTGTTTATTAAGATATAAACTTGTAGCAATGTAGACGAAGAATAACTTGTGTTGCTAAAAAAAAGGGAGAAAGTTGAGTTCAGAAAACATGTTGCTTAGCAAGTTATCCACTCTCTTTGAAACTCCAGGTAAGGGGAGTGGGATAGGTTACATTGTAGCAAGTAATTTCATCCTTCCCTATATCATTCTTTTTCGAGCTGAAGGAGATGATGATATAAACTTCTCCCTGTTTAACTTTAAAGAGTATGTCTCTGCTTAAATGAAACAGTTTCTTCCTGTTCATTAGATGTTGTTATTTGCTATTGTTTCATTTTTAGGCAAAGCAACCAAGGCTATGAAACATTAGTTAACTGTCCCGTTAATTATATTTAGTATATTCTGCTTTATCAGATGACAAACCCCATTTCAAGAAAGAAAACTGTGCAGCTATCGCTGACAACGATTAACTGGGCCACGGTCTTAACTGTTTCTTAATAATCTGTTATTTCATACAGCTGCTTGTTTGCACAAACTTAACTTGAATATGTCTGCAAAAATGATCCATTGCTGATTCCACAGACTTCTTATAGAATACGTAGAGTTTAGAAAGAAGGAAAAAAAAGATTTAGGGGTTGCGATACAGTCAGCCGTGAAATTATCCATGCAATGTAAACCAGTAGGTAAGAAAATATCATGTTTAACCAACGTTAATCATACTTTGCATCTTTCTATATAATCAAAACTTAGTCTAATAAAAATATGATTAAAACTAAGTTTGTTTTGAAAACTTTGATATCTTTAAATAACTCTCCTGCCTTTTTTCAGTCTGTTTGTAAGAGGGAAACGGATGTCATTGTCCCTTTGTGTTCAGGTAAGAGGCCATATTTGCATAAAATTATGCAGTTTCTATAAAAGGTTCAAAGAAGAAAAAAATCAGATGGGTGGAGGTGCCGATTGATGGCTAGATAAAACATGGCTTAGAAGGGGCACACTGAAAAGCTTAGCAACCAGACATTTGAGAGGGGAAGAACAGATAAAGGCATATAAGGACCTGAAGAGAATCAGTAGAATGAATGAGGAAGGTGTATTTTCAGTGGTGGAAGAGAGAAGAAATAGGAGGCCTAAATGCAAAATTTTGGAGAGTAACAGAAGGCTGGATCTCATGAAGTTTACTTTCTATAAGTGTGGTGTAGATCACTAAAATGAATTCTCTGCCACACAATGAGCGAGGCGAAGGGTAGGATAAGGTTCATAGCGAAATTGTAGAGCTTTTTGGTGACGAGAAAGGTATAAAGAATATATTTTTTGGGAGATGCAGAAAACGTCCGCTACCTTTCATTATTTATATCATTATTTAGATACAATAATACTAATTCTAAATCACATGAACTTCATGGGGATATACACATAATAAATTAGCCAATAGGAGGTTCAGTAGAGAAAATATTTAAGACCACAAGCTATTGTCTTTACACGGACCCACTTTTTTCTGGCGTGATAATGAACTTGCAATTGCAACCTACCACATGGCATATGTAAAGGTCCATTATGAGATTTAGTCGTATGCCACATAGCCCAATCAGCTGTCATCTGCATAAAGCAAAGTACTCATTGTAGATTTCCTTAAAAACTTTTCTATGACTTCATGTTTCAAACCCTGCTTCGAGTCGTCAGCCAATCTATATTTCACTTTAACAGTAAGCGTTTAGTCGAATTATGATTAGGTATTCATTAAGAACCTTCCAGAAAAATAAAGTATTTCTTTAAATATATACCCATAACTTTTAACAAAACGCTGTGTATGGGAGGCATTAAATTCAAAATAATTTCAGTATTTAATTGTCGCAAGTTCCAAATAAAGGCATGAACGTATATTTTGCCACTCTGAAAATACTATTGTGTTTAAATACTTTGTATTTTGAAGATGTCTTCATCTCTATTAAGAACCTTATACAGCATTTTTATCTTTGGGACGAGATCTTCCTAAAGATAAATTCTATATATTAATTAAGAAAGAATCCATTATAAATACTAACTTCATATTATGAAAAGTAATAATACTGGTATTACTAATATATACATTAATATTAAGAATAAATCAAATTATGTAATACATTATTATTAATAATTCTCTTCACAAATATATGGGATTTTAACCTTGTATATATTTAGAAGTAGGATTACGCACACAATATGCATATTTCTACGTAATTTTTATTCATTTTTGCACTTTTAAATGAACACAAATGAAATCTGAAGTTATTCAATAACAATTAGCATGAAATCCCAAGAATTTCCCCATATGAATATTTCCTCATCTCAGAATGAAGTACAGCAAATATTACATTACGATACGCATTTTCTATCGTAATTGGTGAAGCAAAGTCACGAATCGGATCAAATAAGTAGGAAGAACCATTGTGTATTCCCTCATTTCAATAATTTCCTTTTTACTGTGAAAAGGGATGAGGTGAATCACATTAAATTTTTAGTAATAATTAATTTTTCAATTTACTTCATATTAATAGGTCCAAATGATGCAAGAAAGTGAAATTTTTCAGCAGCAGCTAAGTCAAAAAAAAAAAAATAAAAATAAAATCCATCCCTAATATTTATGCTGTTCCCATTCTCATAAGGGAATCATCTAATTAGGGATTTTTCAATGTTCGACAACCCGTTTATACACTTCGGTCAGACCATCCCTTAGATGGTTAGCTTTCAAACTTTGCAGTCCACACCGTATAAGCTGTTCTTGGAATGTGCACTCATCTGGTCGCCCTTCTTTGAACTCTCTCCAAACTTCTATATATTTTTGGCTGCAACCCCCGTCCTGAATACAACATTCCGAATGTAATCTAACCATCGTTTTCTATATATGGATAACACCACTCCATTCTGTCAAAAACCTTGAAAATCATGATCGGGACCCAATGTGGCTTCTTAGCCCAATGTTTTGCACTGATTGAAAAATTTCATGTCCCACTGAATTGTAAATTTTAAATCTTTTTCGTCCCGAACCACTATTTTCCCCCTCTTCTAGCTTATACGTGACTTTAGGATTTCTGTTACCAAGATATATAACCGTACATTTAGAAGGATTAAATATTAGTTGCTATTTCTTGGACCATACCTGCTACCGAGCCAAGTCTTTTTAAAGCAACATGGCCTGGCTGGAATTGTTAAACACCCTTCCTATCTTCAAATTCTCAGCAAACATTCACAGCTTCCTTTGGATTCCCTAGTCAATAACTTTGATGAAAATCGGAACAGGAGGGATCTTACTTGTTCACTTCAATATACTGCAATTTTTTAAATTGAAACTATTTGACTAGAAGTAGATTATCCATTTTTACGACTTTTTATTGTAAAGTTGTATATGTTTAAAGCTAATGGTTTCAAGAAGAAATCGAACAATCATCTGAATGTGCATTCTGTAGAGGTAGTCTAACTTATTTACATTTATTATTGTCAAAGACCAATTGAGCGCAATTTTCTTTTTAGGGCTATTATTGCTTAGAACTATATAATGTAGGTGAATTCTCAGTATTTGGTGTGATAAGATCATATCTACTTGATATTAAGTGGATAAAATATTTAAAGTTCTAAATTGTATCCAGTGTACAATTTCACTGGATACAATTTAATAATGTTAGAAAACAGATAATTAGTAAAATTTATAAAGTATGCTGCGTAGTGTACGTAACATATATGAGCACGACCACATACTATACTTGTATTTGGACATTGGGTAGAAAAGTGACTTCAATCGCTTTTATTCTAACATTGTTTGGAAAATGGCCTTTTTTGGAAGGAAGGGACGTTTAGAGACTTTCCCCGCATCACAGCCAAATTACTTAGTTTTAAAATATGTTCTATATGGCGACACAAGAACTAACTTATACGTCGAAGTTATTATATCCATAAATTGTGCGTGTTACCTTTCCAATTTGCCTGAAAATTCGACTTTTTCAAGAAAAAGTCGAATTTCAGGAGGTGGGAACCGTGCTCTCCACGCCTAAGACTAACTATACAGCCACGGAGTGAAAAAAGCTTATAAACGTTCCTCACGTCATTTACAAGTATTCGAAAGAGGGCCTTTTTAATTCGGTGTGGGAAGGACAGTTATTTAATGTACTTTTTTTTAAATTATTATACTAAGCGTTTTCTACCAAATTCTGGCATCACCGCCATATTATACAATGCAGTAATTAAAGGAATAGACACATGAATCCACTTATTAATATTAGTAATGGCCACATAGTGCAAGGAAGCCTATGGCTTATGCTGCACCAGCCAAAAAAAAAAAAAAAAATAATAATAATAATAATAAATTAAATTAAATTAAATAACAAAAAAACAAAATAAAATAATAAGAATAAAAATAAATTAATAATAAGAAAATTTTAAAAAAAATAATAATAATTAATAAGAGAAAAGTAAATGGACAACCCATGCATTTCCCTCCTCGCGTAGGTAACCCGTACGTATCCAGCTGACCTTTGAATTTCTCCAGACTATCAGCCTCTACCACCCATGCAAGTAACTTATTCCAGTAATTTATAACTCGCTGGCTAAAATAAAACTTCCTGCAATCCAGTCTAAATAACTCCCCTGTAACTTGAAATTATGACCCCTAGTTCTAGCATCATTTATAACCGTGAAAATTTCGTCCTCATTCATTTTGCTTTTGAAACTCAGAGCCTTCAACACCTCAATGAAGTCTCCTCTAAGGTGCCTAGTTTCCAAGCTCTGCAACCTACATATTCGAAGTCTTTCCTCATATGGACGCCCTTTTGCCGATCTTACCAGGCGAGTTACCCGTATTTTGTCACTTTCAAGAAGAACAATGTCTTTCTTTAGATGCGGTCTCCATACTTGAACACAGTATTCCAAATGTGGTCTAACAATAGCCTTCTGTAATGTGATTATGTTGTCTAACAATAGCCTTATGTAATGTGATTATGTGGTCTAACAATAGCCTTATGTAATGTGATTATGACGTCCTTATCTCTACTAGCGATTGTTCGATAAATCACCGATAGGACACCATGGACCCTCTTTGCAACAAAAAAAAAATAAATTATATTAAGGCCACCTAATTTCTTACATCTATCCATATATTTATTTGTCTGTAAATTGCGTGTGTTCGCTGGTCGATTTGCCTGTTTGCTGGACGAAAAAAACCCAATTCCTAGGGAATAAAAACCTTGCTATCTACGCCTGAGGCCGACTAACTCAGCCACGGAATGAAAAAAGCCCATTAAATTCCCTCGCGTCATCGACGGGATTCGAACCCGGGCCTTTTCCACTTGGTGTGGGGAGGACGGTGACGATACCACTGTGCTACCGCGGAGACCCTCCTTGCAACCAGTCTACAATGCTCGGAGAACTTAATATTCGACCGTATCGTAATACTGAAGTCTCTTTCCTCCTCTACCGACTTTAGTTAAATCTGCCAAGTGTATAAGTTATTTTAGGGTTACTATTCCCCAGGTGCAATACCTTACACTTTGCTGGATTAAAGCATAGCTGCCATTTTTCTGACCATTCCTGAAGTCTATCTTGGTCATTCTGAAGAAGCTCTGCTTGGCGGAAATCATTAACTACTCTACCAATCTTTACATCATCTGCAAATTTAGACATCACGCCCTCTGTCCCTTCATCCATGTCATTTATGAAAATCAAAAATCATAGTGGTCCTAATACTGATCCTTGGAGAACCTCACTTCTTACATCAACCGAATCTGAGGAATAGCTATTTATCACAACCCTCTGCCTCCTGCCCTGAAGCCATCCAGCTAAAGATTTTGCCTATGATTCCAACCTGTTCCAGCTTATAAAGTAACCGTTCATGTGGGACTGAGTCAAATGCTTTGAAATCCAAATAAACAACTTCGAAATTATTCCCCAAGTCCAGCTTTTGAGTGATCATGTCAAAATAGCTAACCAGATTAGTTAAACATGATTTTCCCTTTACAAAACCATGCTAAGTATCCTTCAGAATTCCATTTCTATCTAAGTGATCCTGAATTCCACCCCTGATCATAGTCTCCATGATTTTCCTTACTACTGAAGTTAGACTAACCGACCGGTAAATTCCCACTTCACTCTTAGAACCGCCCTTATATATTGGCACTTTTCCAATCCAACGATACTCGCATAATTAGCCTCAATGATTCAATGCACTCACTTGCTGCCTTATTTAAGATTATAGGGTAAATGCTATCAACCCCAGGAGCCTTTCTGCCATGTAGGCTGGAAAGTTTTTTCATTAAATGAACGTGTGAAATTTCAACATCATTAATTACATTTTTTTCAACTTCACTCCCAGAATTTCTCATTCACGTGAAGGGTTTTTCTGCTGTAAATATCGATGCAAAGTAACTGTTGAGTTCATCTGAAACTTCAGCTGGGGTATCTAATACTATCCCACGCCCATTAAATAAGAGTCCGATCAGGTTTATCCTTCGCTTCTTTGCATTTATATATGTGAAGAATTCCTTATCCCACCTCTTTGCCAACAATTTCTCATAATCTGCCTTTGCCAACGTAACCCTTTCAGTGGCATTGTTACAGATCAATTTGTAGCTGTTATAGTAATCAGTACCTTTTATTGCTCTGTAATTTTTCCATGCCGTCTTTTTCTGCTCAAGTTATCTGGCAACTTCATTATTAATTCAACTTGGAATCCTCCTCGTGGAGTATTTTTTGATAGTATATAAGCATTCAAGGCTTATGTGATTAATGTTTTAAAAGGTATATCATAATTCAATTGTATTTGCTCTCTGTGAGATATCTACCCATTTAATAGAGGCCATGTTGCATCTCAATCCGTAGTAATTTCCTTTCCTGAAATTACAACCCATTCCATTAACTACTGCTATCTCTCTCTTCATCGTCCATCGTGATCACTTCCTGCTACTGGTTCCTGTACTCTCCGCCCTATTAGGTCATCTGGTTCATGGATGATTATGAGATCTAGAGTATTGTTTTCCATAGTACTTTCCCTGAAATAATAATCCCAAATAATAATCATCTAGTTGATTTAAAAATTGTGTCCCCCATGTGGAGTTTCTTTCACATTTGCTCCAATCAATTAGAGGCAAATTGAAATCACCCATAAGACATTCACGCTTACTTTCCCATTCCATTTGCATGCAGAGGCTCTCATCATAATCTTCACAATCACCTGGCCTGTAGATTACAGTGCGCACAGCATATGTCTCCTCTGCTAGTAAATATTAACTTTTTCTGATACCCATGAGACCTACACAGATTTATAAACCAGTGTGCTGCTCCAGTTGAAGCTTTTTTTTTTTTGTTTTTGTACCAGGCGTTCCCTGTAAAATTTGGCTAACTCTGCCGTATATTACAATGTCATATATACAGTGTTACATATCCAATTCACTGTATCATACAGAGAATGAGGTACATCCATTCAAAGTAAGCAGCAACGTCCAAAGTCCATCTGCACAAAAATCCTCCATAATGTCATTCTCTCTGAAACGACATGGGCGTCATTGCCCATACAGAGTAAACTCCCACCTATAATTAGCAAGACACGACACATCGTGCGCCTACCTTTTTGAAGTATTTCAATCCGTTTTAATGATCCAATGTAGAATATTCCATTCAAGTGAATTACAGATTTATATATGTATACTTCTTTCTACAGTTTTCTGTACATTATTCTTCGTATCCACTTCAGCCAAGTCACAAAATGCGGTCGGCGTACCAGTGACAATATTACATTTAAACTGCTATAATTGTTTTGAGTTTTATAGAATTTGATAAGCTTTCTCACTCAGCGTTCTTCTTCTCATCCTATGTAACGAATTTTAATAGATTTTTAATTATTATTAGTTTCCCTTACGAGAAAAGTTGCGTTCTAACTTATAATTCGATATCGGTTCAAATGGAAAAGAAATATAGGGGAAAAAGAAGGAGTACGTGAGTGTTCCCTGCATGCGTATGTAATAGAAATGAAAGAGTACGGTGATATGGATATCTGGATTAGAAAGATATTTCAATCATTATAAATAATACTTGTTATTTTGCGAATGATTTGGGATCAAAGTGCCTTACAGAATCGCCTCATGGGAAACTGGAATGCATTAAGAACGCTGTTGCTCTCTTAAATGGCATTTTATAGTTTAACACTTCGACAAATCAAAAGTAAAATTAAGTACCTCGTGATTTTATTGTTTAGCACTACTAAAATATTTATTAATAAGTGTTTTTAAACATTACGATAATGCGTAAGGGTCACCATCACCGCAATCTGAAATATTTATGCTTCTCTGAAATAAACTTTGGAAACTGTTGAAGAGCAAGTTTAAGCAAAATATTTTAAATGTGTATTCAAAATTTCGAGAAGAAATGCCCAACGAGGAAGGCGTATTAATATATCGTGCTTTGTGTTGTGTGAGGAGAACTTAAATTTTTCGGTGATATCAATTTATACTGAAACACAGTATAGTTTCGAGTAAGCTGCACATACTCGAAACTGTACTCTGATATTATAATGAATACACTTTCAGTGGTATCTATTTATACTCGATTTGGAGAACAAATATATTGTCCTCAAATATATCTGAAAACGGACGCCATATTTGTCATACCTCTTCCGCAGCTCTGATGGGTAACGCTGGATCTTTAAACAGATATCCATCTGGCGAATCCATTCGACAAGCAAAAAGTTGAGGAAAGGCGATGATATTTCTTTCTTTTAAGATCTATCTCCATGGGATAATACTGAGTGTTGCAACGAGAACTGACATCTAGGTGGTAAAGGAATTGATGGTAACGCTAACAATCCATATTTGGATTTATAAGGAACATGGATTTTTTTAGGATCAATCCATATAAGGATCATGTTGTGGTAGCGTTCAACATTATCAAGCTTCCCATTAATCGCTTCCTGGATTATAAGAATACTATCCGCACCATTTAATACGAAATAAATTTTAATTACGTTGACAGAGGATGAGAAGGCAGAATTAAAAAATAAGAAGGGTTGGAGTGCAGCTGTCAGAGCAGATATAGGTAGACAATACGCATCCTTGTAGACCCCCACTAAGTGTACTTCGTATTTGGTGGCTGTGGTAATAAATAAGAATATAATATTTAACAAACGAATATTTAACAAAATTTCCAGTAGGTTACAGTTTACCCATCTCTTATTGATAACTGTATGTTGAGCAAAAGGTCAATGTTTATCTGTAATAATGTTATGACCCAACAAGAATATGCATTGTAAAAAATATAGAGTTAGGCGCATAACGGATATTTTAAAAATCGCATCAAAAGAAGAGGATTTTACACCAGGTTTTATCCAGCCATATGATGCCAATGCAAATTTACCAAGAAATCTCAGGAAATTTTACGATACTGTAGAGAACAGGATTGGAAGTAGGCTAAGCGGTATGGAATCACGAAAGATATCCAATTTCCCATTATGAATTAGTAGTATAACGAAAACAGTTATGGAACAAGGGCAACAAATATAATAATACAATTATTACGTCATTGTTCCGTTGTCTCAAAATTCATTTCCTTTAATTGTTTTCATTTTCATTTATTGAAAAGTATATAAAGAATCGCACGATTAGATTCATTCATCCAGAATCTAATCGTGAGAAATCATTCAGACCTTAGATTTGGAGGATCATGGGGTTGCATGGAGGGTAAAAGCCTTGAGATTATTCTGCAGAAAGGAAAATATCACTTCTTCACTTTTCATGTACACCTCAGTGGGCCGGTGTATGGGGATGGCAGGAGGGTTAAATTATATCGGTGTGTGAGAGATTTCGCGTTCTCAGTACTTTGGTGGCGCATGGGGATGGAAGGAGGGTTAAAGGTGGAGTATGAATTCGCCTACTTCCTATAGAGTTACAAATAACTGGAACTCTGGAAGGAGTGCCGAAGATCACTTTCCACCTTATATGTAACAATGAGAACCGCGTTTGGGGAATGGCAGGAGGGTTGAAAACGGTTGAGGAGGATTGAGGGTTGAGAGTAGTGTTCGAGGAATGGCAGGAGAGTTAAAAAGAATAAGTCTTACAGAAAGTAAACTATCACTGTTTCACTTTACGTGAAATATTAGGGCGATTTGGGATGGTACGAGAGTTAAAAGGTGGAGTTTGATTTCGCGTACTCCGGACAGAGTTACTAAAGACTTTGGAAGGAGTGCGGAAGATCACCTTTTCACTTTACACATAACAATGAGAACGGTGTTCGGGGAGTGGCAGGAGGGTTAGATAAAGAATAATGTCTTAAGATGAAAGGAAAATGTTTTCACTTTATGTGAAACAGCGGGCCGGTGTATGGGGATGGAAGGAGGGTTAAATTAAAGCCGTACGTGAGAGATTTCGCATCCTCTGTTCTTTAGTAGTGCATGCGGATGGAGTTATAAAAAAACTGGAAATTTCGCGTTTTATAGATTTTTATAAGCCTTCTCACCCAGCGTTCTCCTTCTCGTCCTATTACAAATTTTATTAAATTTGTGATGAAAAAGAAATATAGGGAGAAAAGGCTACATGAGTGGCCCTGCATGCGTTTGTAATAGAAATGCAAGAGTAGGGTTGATATGGATATCTTGATCGGAAAGATAATCATTTTGAGAATGATTTTTGATCAAAATATCTTACAGAATCGCCTCGTAGGAAACTTTGGACGCGCTTTCTAAATGACATTTTTTTTTGGTTTTACTCTTCGACAAACCATACGTAAATTAAAACACCCCGTGATTTTATTATTTAGCACTACTATAATATGTTATAACGCCTGTCTTGAATTTAAGAAACGTCCTTTGATGCTTTATTCCTAAGAAATCTGAGGTACCTCTTTATGAAAATTTAAAAATTGGTTGAAATTTGCTCTATCACGACAGAACTTTTGTAAAAATATTTTTTATATAAAAATATGTAAAATTAGAACTATTAAAGGATACGCCATTCTGTCAATCATAAATGGTCGCAATTTGGATTTCTTATATATTTTACGAGTTAAACGTTTGCCTTTTTGACTTTCCTAAGCAACTAGTTTTGGTGGCTATTCCCTTTTTAGCATCCAACTGTAGTTGGACAACATACTAACGTTCCAACCTACCCATGGTAAATTACAGAAAAGTTAAGTCAAAGATCTCGTGGTGAGAGATTTAATGAAACAAATCTTCACAAATTTTATTAAATTTGTGATTAAAAAGAAATATAGGAAGAAAAGGCTACATGAGTGGCCCTGCATGCGTTTGTAATAGAAATGCAAGAGTAAGGTTGATATGGATATCTTGATCGGAAAGATAATCACTTTTCAGTAATTTTTTTGAAGTATGTTTGCTTTAAATTCTCATTTCTTAAATACATAAAAATCAAAGCAAGAATTGTACCTGAACGCTCATATTGTACCCTGGTTTCCTGAACTTTCCAGAATAATCATTTCCACCAGCAGAGATTTTTTCATAATTGGGTGTTCATTTTTCTCCAAAAATTGCGTACCACATTTTAAAGCTATTCCCTTCAGTTAGGTTCACGGATTCTTCAAATACAGACTCTGTCAGCAGCTTTCCGATTTCAGGTCGAACAAAAATTCTTGCTTTGATTTGTATTTAAGCAATGAGATCCTCGAGTTCACTTCTGTGTTGGAAGATGTGGCAACAGTTGTGAATTTTTTAGTCACAATATCGGCTCGGCTGTCACAACTTATATCAGGAGGCTTATATCATCTAGATTACAAATCAGATATGGGATGTGATGTAATATGTTCAAGAACCACTGGTGAAGATGGGACGGTTAGAGGTTCAGGCCTTACAGCTATAGTAGTGTTGTTGGGATACACAATGCTCTTCTTGTTCTTCGCGTTATGACTTTGCGGAACAAATGTAGCAGTCATTAATATGATCCTGAGGTTCCATCCACACCATGGGAATGGCAAATATTATGGCTTTCTTGTCTCATTTTCACAATCGCAAGCCCTCGACTCGACACATGTACAGCACATGTTATGGATGCCAAACCTGTATCACAGTCATCTAATTTACTTTTAAAATATGCGGCATATATGCATCTTTCATAAATGATATGCTTTTGTTTCGTTACAATATATTTACCGCAAATATAATAAAATATATTTGGATTGTTCACATAACCACGAGTTGTCATTGTCAAGCACAGTACATGAAAATCGTAGTATAAGCAGATACTAGTTAGCACAGCTGCACTAGGAAACAAAAGAATGCTGAAGAAACACTTCGCAGGTTTATACAGCTACCTGACTTGCAGATCTCGAGAAGTCACACGTCTGGACAGGTCTATACCTGTCAGTCATAGAGAAGTAGTACGTATATCGCGTGTAGGCGTATTGCCGGTCGTGTTATACATTGTGTGCAATGTCTGTAGACATTGGACACAATTCTCCTCGACTGCAGGCATGATTTCATCTACCTAAGTGGCACCTTTTATCCAATAACAAAGAATAATACACATATGGAGTGGAGGCAAATCCTAGAAGTAATCGAGAGAAAAGGAGGACGAGTCCCAATTTTATACAGTAAGAAGTTTGAAATCACATCCGATTTTTTTATTAAAATTAAAGGTTTCGGTGTGCAATATCGCAATGCTTGCTTCTCTTTCGACATTAATTAGTTGATTCTCTTGTTTTATGGGTTAGAGGGAAACCCGATTCATCACAATTGTATCTAGATTCCGCGGAGGAGCTTGTAGAATCTGTATGAAGTGTGATGAGTTCAGTATTGGCATGCAGAGCTTTATATTAGCCCAGTTGATTATAATAGACCTATTAATATACGCCTCTCTACATTTTTGTCTTATAACACAATGCAAAATGTAGTTAGATCCTAATACCTTTTGAATTATGTATAAAAGAAGGTAAGATAAATGCCATCAAAATGCAGATGAAGTAATTTTTGACAGCTATTAGCAACTCTTTCAAACTCAAGTTCAAAATATTACAAATAATTCTAGTTTAATTCCCACCATGCCATAACAAAGAAAGCAGAGAAAAACTGCTAACATTAGTCATTAACAACGCAATCCAGAATGCTCGATGCATCGTCATCACTTGCTACGTAATCATGGACAGAACAAAAATAGAAGGAAAGAAAGCGAGGAATTAGAGAGGAGTTGAACCATCTTAAAGAAAACAGTGACCGAAGGAAATGGTTGGCTGTAATAACCTGGATGTGGTTTCGCAAATTTTTAGACGTTGTTCCCAAGCCGCTGACATATATATATATATACAAATCATAACATAAACCACTGGCGTTTGACTGCAAGGCAACAACATAAGTTATAAAAAGTTGCCTAAAAATTCAAAGAAGTTCTATTTAGCAAAGATCTAAGTGAAACAATCAGTATCTTAATCCACAAACTGGCAGGAATTGCAGAAAGAGGCATCAAGGCTAGATAATATATGCGAACACCATTTCATGATTCAGGAAGGAGCTGAAGCCCCAATTCTCATCGAAACAAAAAGCTTTCAGGAAATGGAGATAATTGAAGAACAAGATTTAACAGAACATAAAAGAGCAGAGTTAATTTTTAATAGATATGTGTACAAATTACGAGCGAAACTCAAGGCTCTATAGATGAGCCTCTATTACAACTGTGGGTTTGAGATGCAGTGTTAAATAAGACACTGTTAGAATGGAGGAAAAAACATTTAAATCAACACCAGTGAAACACTCTTTCAACCACGACACGCAACACCTACAAGCTACACATATTTCTTGAAGGCAGGTCCACGATTACAAACTTTCTAGGCCGACCGGGCTAGCCGGGTGGGTAAAGTGCCTGCCTGTTCAACCCAAAAGTCACGGGTTCGAATCCCGCCTCCGGCTTGGATCAAAGTTTTTTTATATGAAATTATAAATTCTGTGCTATAATACATTCTGTTATTATAATAGAAATATCCACTTTCATACTATCATTTTTGGTTTTTTTCACAGAGATTAGTAATATTTTTTCCTATATCCACCTTACCATAAATCTTGATTTTTAAACAACTTGTATAGCAACATTTACAGTCACCGCTCGTTTATATATGAGCTGAACTTCGTTTCAGTACAAAAGTGTTACCATTCATAAGAAATTATTTCCTCCCAGTATTTCAGGTTGCAGAACATTTGTTGGAGAAATTTAGGACACGTTAAATATTTACTGAGACAATCTAATATTATACTGTCATACAGGGTCGAATTCGAGTAATTCAGTTTATATAGAGCTGCCAAAAATTGAAAAATTTCGATAACTACTTAAATGTATTTCAATTTAAAATGTTGGTTTCAACGAAAGTTATCCAGAGCAACGTGTGGTTAATCTAAGCTTATGTTTAAAGAATCAATCTGATCATTCTTTAAATTTCTTACCAAAGTGGTAACATCGCACTAATTACCAAGAGTGAATGCATAATACAGTTCGATACAGAACTGAAGATTAATTCGTGACACACCTCTATAACTACGAAGCTATTTACCATGCATTCTATGAACGATCACTGCAGTCAATATGTAACACGTCAAGAATTTCATTTCCTCTTCTTGGTCAGACTGTTAATTTGACTGCGGACATCGACTTTATGATAACATTAGATTGTCTGATTAGCAAGCACGTATTTCGTGCCAGTATATCTGCGATGATTTGCTTAATTCGTATTGAGAAACCCACAAGTTCCTTATGTGCTTATAATAAATATACCCTAACGATTGTTTTCTATTTGGAAATTTTAAAATAAGTTCTGAATTGTCTGATTTGACTTATTTACAAGATAATTGAAACTTTACTAATTCAGACATTCTTAAAAACAATATTATGACCAGATGAATATGGACAATATTTATACAGTCATTTTTTGTAAAAATAGCTTCCGTTGTTTTCTGTTTTACTATCTGATGAAGTCTTAAGGTTAATTGTGGATCATTTGATTGGCGCAGAGTATCTGTACGAAAATTCACGTAGCTGTGAAAAATGAAATCTTAATTGGAATCTCAGTCAGTCAGATCAACTCTTCAGAAAAGGTAAATGTTTTTTTTCTGCCAAAAGGCTAAAACACCTAAATTAATACATTGATTTTTAGTTAATAATTAGTGACTAATATATCTCAAACTGTGCTGAGATTTTGAAGAAATAATAGTTAACCTCTCACTATCACACTGCCTATCTCTCTAATATCATGAAGAATATTGCAAAGAATTCCAGAGAACATAGTCAGCCTGAAAATTTCTCATTACTAATAGGTAACGAAGGGGTGGTATTATTTTTTATTCAACTTTTATTTTGGAGCTTTTAGTAGCTTGAAATCTTTTGATATTTTCCAAATCAAAATGCCTTTTTGACATTAAACTCTATGACCTACATCTTAAGAATGCATGTTTCCGAAATTTAATAGTGTCCTTAGCATAACGCTATCGAAAATACAATCCTTCTCTTCATTAATTATGATTCGTGAATATTAATTAAAATGCTTTGGGCGGGCCAACAGATTCTAAATAATTCATAATTAAAATCGCCAAAACCGTATATATGAAGCTGTGAAGTTAGAAATATATAAGATAGCAGTTTATGGATTTTCATTCCATACCCAGAAGTCCTTTTCTCTCTCTCTCTCTCTCTCTCTCTCTCTCTCTCTCTCTCTCTCTCTCTTGGAGAAATTCCGAGAAATCATTTGTTTGTTTGGTTTTTTTTTATTACTGGTACATAATTTATTTCTTTTTTGCTAAAGGTTTCGTTAAAATTGATAATACGAAATAACCATTTGCAATCAAGAGTTATTTTTCTTTTTAAATAAATGTCTATAGACTTTACAGAATTTCCCAGTTGGGACTTCCACCAAATCTTTTAAAGTACTATCAGTATGGAAACCAGCAACGAAGAGTATTGCTGCTTTTAAACTCATTAAGAAACAACACTTAGTGATCATTACAGTAAGCTATTTCTTGAGATTAGTACTCCATGATACCAGCACGTATATCCATGTTATCATTATATTTAAGAGGCTCTACTGAAGTTTAATTTTTTCGTCTCTGTATTGTACAGGACAACTTATTCTCACTATTTACATGTAGGTAACAATATTTTAAACTAAACTCTTTACAACTGAAACCACAGTAGGTAATTTGTGAGATGAATGACATATCTTTGTGCGGTTGTTTGTGTGCTGACCTGAAGAAAAACATTGCTTTTTGTAAATGGACAAATGCCAATGGTTAAACTGTCGGTGAAAATGTCCGGCTCTTAGTTATATGCCAATAGGTTACCTGACTAAGGAATGACTCTTCAACTTTGGTTATTGTACAACATGAATAGCGCTTCATTCGAACAAGTGTGTGGAAACTATCTTGTGATAAATTCAAACAGGAGATCGGAAGTTGCCTGCAACTGGAGAATATTTCTTATAGTGGTTTGCGACCTATATGAATTGGTGAGCCAACTATGAAATTGATTTGGATGTTGAGTAGAGGGTGGCATTTAGGGACCAGTCTTAATTTTTAATTTGTAATCTGTCGCTCTGGTTGGTTGGGTTCGTGTCTGAGAAATTGGGAGCTCATGAGTAGGATTAGACCACCATGCGAGCCTACCGCTTGTGATGGCGACGGTTGAATAGCGAATGGTTGCTTTGCTTCTTGAAGATATTGGTTCGGACTTATCTTCTATTGAACTGCGTATTGCTTAGTAGCTAATGAAATGATGTTACATTGCCTGTTCATTCCATTACTGCATGGACTCTTATATGGATTGCGTTCCATTTCTTGAGCAGTGCTATTCTTGATTAGGGCTTCAACATTGCTAATCAGCTTCATAAGTTGTTGTAATTACAAAGTTCTTGACTTATATATATATATATATATATATATATATATATATATATATAGTATAAGTCATATACCTACGTGAACAATATGGTGGGTACTATAATTTGGATTTATTAAAAGAAACTAATGTCCTGAAAACGAGAAACAAACAAAGAAATTATAAAATCAGTGACTAAATCCTGGTAATAGTAAACAATCCTAAATAGCTCTTTTGATAAACAGAATCTTGTTTTTACAATGTCTTTGCTTTAATGCATTTATTGATTTACTTCGAAAATTCAATTCTAACTCATCTTTCTTTAGCTGGCAGGTCTACTCAGGTATGTGCTATTGTTTACGGTTGAAGAGATATAAACGAAGGAATGTTAACACTTCCTGCTCCTCTGTAATTATATATTGATGGACGTCAGGTTTAATGAGAAATGTCATAGCCAGACGACTGTGACATTCCTCAGAAAAATGTTATTAAGAAACAGTCACAAGAAGAAGGAAATGGTATGTATATATGACATTTATGACAATAAACATCCTTGTTCATAAAATCTGCATTTGAAAGATGGACGTAATTGCAACCAAGCTGTAAGAGAAACTGCAAAAGCAAAGATCGATTGTTTTTCTTTATTCATATTTCTTCTTGTGTGTTTTGTTTAAAGCAACATTACAGTTGCATTCTTTTGCAATCAGCCGAAGTGAAAATGTTCAATTGGATTTATAACAGTATTTAAGTTGAACTCAGCATATCAGCTTTTCAGTTATTGTTCTGGATATATGGTGCCACTTTGCCTACATAACAGTTATTCTCTTAGCTGTATAAGATTTGATAACGCAAGTCCCTAACTCATTACACTAACAGTTTATTTAATATTTACTGGTAAGTGACATCTTAAGACAGTATTTTCCGGTACAAATTGAAGTAATCGAAGATAAAGCATCTAATTGACGAACCTAATTAACATAACTGACAATATTATTTATAATCTAAATGAATGTTATCTCAATATACTATATAATAAAATGACTGTTAACACAAATCAAATTAAAAGCCACAAATTCTTAAGAAATTTGATCTTATTGATAACCTCCTTTGTGCGGTTATTATTAATATACTCAGTTATTAAAATCACCAATTCAGGATATTTGTTTCACTACGCGGTTAATAATATGTTAATAAAGCTCCGTTTCATGGGTTGTAGAAATGGTGGTATTGTTTGTGATCTTCAGACATTTATTTAGACTTTACTCGTGGTGTAGCTATTAGAACGAGTTCAAAGCATTCCGTAATGAACTTTTGAATGGCTAGGTTATCCTGGCAACTTTATATGGATACATTTCGAAAGTTCTGTTAAGAGTTAAGTCAGTTTTCCGAATAGTGAAGCAAGAAAATTGTAAGCTTTCAAAACTGAAATTTTTAGATAATTTGTTTTCCTAAACCGATCATTTTTTTCAAGTTGTTAAGGCACTCCTTTCCCTCATAAAGCCGTAAAATATCGAGAAATGAAATTTCTTAATCAAATAGTGAATAAAAAGACTGTGGATACCGCGAATGAGACTTGAATTGAAATCTGAACATATTATTCTGAATGACAAAATTAGATGAGACGCAATAATCTTTTTATTTTACAAATGACATATATCTGTGGTTTGAGGGAGCATTTTTTGATTCATATAAAGCTTTATTAATTAAATCGCACATTTTTTATGGAAACTATCAGATATGAAGTATTTATATTATGTTTTCTATGATATAAATGGCTTTCCATACATGGTGCTTACTCTGGTATTTAAATTTTATTTCAATTTCAGGATAATAACTGTATATTCAGTAAGCAGGAATTATCAAATAGTTTAATAATTTATATTGTATATACCTATTTAGATACATATGTATCTAAATAGGTATATACAATATAAATTATTAAACCCTACTTTTTAAACACACACGAGTGAATAATAAGCGAATATTTGAATTATTTAGTATAAGTTTTATTTATAAACTTCACGTGACTTTCTCTGCATAATATATCTTTACCGCATTTACAATTCAAGTGAGCTAGTTATACCATAAAACATCAGATATAATTATATTAGAGCGCTTAAAAAAAACACTTGTTCCATTAATAATCATTTTATAGAAATATTCACTGAATGAAGTCTATACTAAAATTGTCATCACGTAAATGGTATGTACATTGACCAAGATATTTTTCAGAATTGTCACAAACAACTCTTATTCGAAGTTAAACAAATAGTTTCTTTTGGATAAAAGCTAAAACTTCCTATTTTACTTAATTTTCATTAAAGTGTAATATACAGTTTAGTTTTCAACTTCCGAAGAGCGAAATTATTGAAATGTAGCAATGCTAAGTTTTTTGTTCATAATTTTGAGCTATCTTTAAATTTATATTAGTTTAAATGTAATTCAGTGTTAAAATGTATATGCAATGTAATGTGATGCAATTTTGGTGTTCAGAACATTAATTAAATACATATATTTATATTTTATATGCATTAACACCATAACAGCATTTATGAAATAGATATATATTTATATATCTATTTTATAAACACTTTGATTGGCATCTATTCTACATTAAGCCATAGGAAAACATTTCAGTTTTAGAAATTTTGAGATATTCTGGCAACAAGCTCCATACGATACGAGTATTTTGAAGCACAAATATCAAAATAGATCCAGTATTATCGGAAAGGTTTGTTTATTTATATAGAAATAATTATAATAATAATTCGGCATGGCTGTTAACAGATATTTGTAATTTAATTTCAATATGTTTCGTTGTAATGTATTACAGGTAACACACATTTCTTTGTAAAATGCATCCCAGAGTTATTTATATTGCTAAAAACCAAAATTTATCCAGTATTTGCTTAAAAAATTGGTTGAAATACCAATTTTTTAAGCAAATTTATCCAGACTACAACGGTAAGATTTACTTATTCAAACATTATTTCTAAATGTTTAAAGACAGTTTTATATAAAATATTAAAATATATCAAATATTACGGATGATATATACTTTCATTTTATTTATTGGAAAAATATGTACATGCGAGTATGAAAGGTACTTTATTGTAATAATACAATGTTGTTGAATTCTCGGCAGTGCTCGTTAACTCGGAGGTAAAGCATACTTACAAGGGGTCATCGCAAATTATAGCAAAGCTACACAAGATATTGGTATACTGTATACCCAAAGGAATGTGTCAATTCACGCGCTCACCCCACTATTTTTAAAGAAAATAATTAAAGTTGTTAATATATGTCTTACTCCTTATAATTCGCATATTATTTCTATGATTTTGTATTTTAGAAGTGTAGTCCATGACACACAAATAAAAATAAACAATAAATAAAATAAAATAATAAAATAATAATAAATAAATAATTAGTATGCATTCATTTTCTTTTGCAGCTATCGTGCATCATATATAAGTAAGAAAAAAAGTTTCCTGCTCTCTCAGTTGGTGTACTTCAAGTACATCACACGAGAAATTATATATTAATACAAGGATGTGCTCTGGATTATCCATAGCCTATAACAATGGCATTTGTCATAATGAAGACATATGAAAAACCTTTCTTTTATGTATTTTTCCATATTATATAACACATATAGAATAATTTGATATCACATAAAATGACGACTCTTAAGAGAAAATCTACGATATAATATAATATGTGAAATATTAACGATCAGCTCAAATAATCACAGAAAAATATTATTTGCTTTTCGCTGCCTTCTAATTTTGAAATATTAATGATTCAGAGTTTTTGTTAAGGAGAATCAATTAAAAATACTATTTATAGTCACTTTCTTTTGTTTGCAGAGATAGCTAATGTAAGTTTACTCACCAATCGGAATCTTCTCCGGAACAGGCCGCACGAGAGCCAAAATGCACGTGAAGCATAGTAGCTTCCATGTGAGTACGATGCCCTTCATAATGTTTGCTTCCGGAAAGCTACAAAACACAGTGTATCGCTTAAAATCGCAAGAAGCATTAAATCTTACGGCGAAATTTCGTAGAACCCAGTGACACAGTGGTCAACTTCACATTTGTGATGGGAATTTCTACCGAAGCTGCGGAAATCCGCGAACAGGTTCCATCTGCTCATGCGCTGTGGATGCTCATAACAAAGTCTGTAGTTCGGGCCTCTTTCAGCGTTGCGCAAGTTGATGGGAGGTCTCATTCTTGATTTATGGAGTGGATGTCGGCTTATATTGCCACAATATACAGTTGTTTACACATATGATACGTTGGTAGACTGGGCGCGAGTCACACCCCACATTCTGGTTGTCACTTCACAAGCTACCTCGTGCGTACTTCTAAACGATATGCAGAGACGTTTTTCAGCGAACGTGGAATGCAGAACTGGAGCAGGCAGCGCGTGCCTGTCACTTCGCCCGTTACTCCCACTTCCTCCCTTAACACGGCGTCCCTTTATGACTCTCTTGTACAATGTGTATCCTCAGGCACATTTTACGAAGGTGTTAACATTGGTTATTCACGCAACAAAGTATTTTATAGAAGAAGTATCGACTCCCCCTTTTCCTCGGATAAAAGGAAGAGGGAATACCAAGGGTTCATTTTCTGTGGCGAATTCGAACACTTCAATTATTTGTGAAATTTATCAAAGTTTTCAGAAAACGAGGATTAAAAATTTATTATTCGAAAGTCATCTAAGGTAATCGTTGATGTTAATGCATATTCGATTTAATTCATATTATAGTCAATCTCTAAGGTGTAGTATATCTATTTAAAATAGATAAGGCTTACTGGCGAAACGTGGTATTTTCTATTCCAAACGGAGTGAAATTATAACTGAACATTATATAAAAGTATAAGTACTGCATCAGAATAAGCGTTATGGTCAGTTATTTGAATTAGTACAGCAATGACGAATTTCAATTATTTCCCTATATAATATATTTTTCTAAGTGTAAGTGAGGTACATAATAATACACTGGGGTACATAAGAACAAATTAAGCCTATCTCAAAGTGACTTCAGTTGAACATTTTATATAATCTCTAAAAAAAAAAAAAATATATATATATATAATTTTTAATTCACTGTTACAACCTACAACTCTGAACTGTTCCCATTTAAGAACGAGACATTCGAGCTTATTTAAGTCGTGAAAATATTCAGTGATATTTGCTTTTCCACCAGAGAATAGAGTACAAGAATTTTAAAGACGATTCCTCTACCTATATATTAAGTCTCAATATTCAAGTAATATTCTGACAAGCGCCACCCTCGTTTCTCCTTGGACTTATAATGATAACGAATCTTGGAAAATGTCACCAGTTAATTTAACTTTCTTTACTGTCGCATTATATCAAAGGATGAGTGCAAATGCAATCGAAATAAGTGTTTTAGCCATCACCCACAGCAAAAGAATTTCACATGAAATAATTATAATACGCCTGCAGTATTATAATACCCTTGTATCCGAGTATCTGCAGTATTATAATACCCTTGTATCCTCTTCCTTTTATCCGAGGTTTCGACCCTACCTGAGGCTCATCAGTAGGCAGGCAGAATAATACAAGTCAATGCTGAAGCCTTATAGTGTGCGTGCATAGATAGCCTATGCTACCGAAGGAAAATTTGGTGTATACGAAAGACCATTGCCGATTGATACTTTAATTTATATTAAATTCAGATTGAAATCATTAATAATAATGTGGATTTTTTTTTTAAATCTTACGGGGTTTTTTTCAAGTTCCTCAATACAGTTGAGGCTGCAGACAGTGGTCTGCTTAATTATCAAAGGCTATCAGCGAACTGTAACATTTCGGTGGGATGTGGTGAACCCAAAGAAGATTTCGCGTGATATACAGTGGTTAGTAGATTTTATTCACAGGCAAAGGCGTATGACGGGTTATTCATTTTTAAATTACTTGTATGTCTTTCAATTATGTTAAGCAAAGGCGGGTATGTTTAATCTCTTTAATTCTATATTTGTCTCTTTATAAAGTGAAAATAGTTCATTATATCTTTTGAACAATTTTATGATAGAGGAAACGTGTTAGAGTTCTTTAAATCTTTTTTCTTTAATAGGAAGCCTCATCTACGTATTAGAAAAAAAGAAATCTTGCTTCAGAGTGGCATTAGCAGTCCTGTAGGAAATATTCTGACATACTGTTAGTGTCGTGTTCCTACAAGTGGCAAATGGAGCTGGCGTTTTACGTTAAGCAGCCGATAATAAGATGCTTACAGCCATAACCACAAACGATAATATAGTCTCCGTATAATGAAATTCATCCAGAAAAGCAACTTTATCAAACAGAATCTCATCATTATATTATATAATACCCTCTCTCCCTCCCTCCTCGGAAATATCTTTTCATGATCTCATAAAAAACACAGACTTGGATCGCGCTGCTCTATAGCAACAAGATCACGAAGAATTCCATACGGGATTATAAAATCAGCACCTTCTCCACACCAGTAACATGCATATATATTGTAAGTACAAATCCGCACAGTGTCTTTTTCATACCAACTCAGGAAGATCATTACCATCAAATCTAATGATTATTTGGATACTTTTTTGGTATAAAAATAAGCACATTTTACATCGAGAAACGTACACATATAACGCATAAAGTCCACGAAAGAAGATACCCAACTACTATCGTGATGATCATGAAGGGGAGTATAACAAGTATAAGCGGAGTATATCTTGAAAGATGACTCCTACAGTTCTTCACATCAAACCTCTCAGCTCTATCCAAATCAAAAGTTTCACTATTCGGACAGAGTCTGCGAGGATACTATAGTGGGTATAATCAATGCTCTCCCCCACACCGAGTGGAAATGGCCCTGGTTCGTATCCCGTAAATGATGCGAGGAACTTTAAGGGGCTTGTTTTTAACTTGGTTAGCGCCTGAGTTAGTCGGTCTCAGGTGTTTCTGGCAGATTCCTACTTATGCGTGCGCCCAGATGTACAAAGTCAGATGAGATTTTCAGCAGTTGCATTCATAGCTATAAATATTGGCATGGGGTTCTGCAACTATAACTTAATCCAATATGCTTTGTAAATCATAAGTGTAATCAGTGTACATAAGTGTATTAGGTTCCTTATGAAATATGCTTAATAGAAAATCTTTTTTTACTCGGTGTTCAAAATATTAACTCATTTTTCCTCCAAGATATCCATAAACAGGGTATACCATGGTGCCACTTTGCATGTGACTCGTTTTTAAGCGAATGATTATCTCTCATTTATTAGAGGTCATAAGTTATTGGTAGTTCTTCAAAGATTAGCAAATAATCGAAGATATATTTCTGCCTAGCTTATCGCATTTGGCTATAGCTACCACTGAAAGGCATTACAACAGACCCGTTCATTACAACCGCTGCAGATGGTTAAATATCATGTATAAAAAGTTCATTTCACTAAATGTCCAAAACTCTCCTCAAAGTTGATGCTTTGAGTCTACAAGAGACGGATGGAGGATCAAGGATGACGTATATCGGTGGAAGAAGGAATAAGGAATATGATTGTTCCAAAGTTGAAACAACAGTAAAAATCCATCCCAATATTCAATAGAAAAAAAATTGGACGAAGGAGTAATCGCGTGAGGTTTGGGAATTCTCAGAGAAGTTACGCATCTGTGTGTGGATAATTTATAGTGTAAATTACTTTTTCTACTAATCCATGCTTTGAGTACGGATTAGTAGGAAAAGTTCTACCTTTTAATTAAAAAGCTGGCGAGAGGACTCTTTTTAGTTCACTTGAAATAGTCCGCAGCTGTACGAGTATGAAAATCGACAGAGGGCAAGGCAATTTAAGAGGCGAACTTAGAATGATTTAAAGGGTGTAGACAGGTACAAATATTGGACGGACTGTAGAAGGTAATAGACTGCTGAGAGCATTCTATTTCCATGTTAAAACATTTTCGGCTGCAGCTGGATTCAGTATGATGATGGACGGTGTGCAATTCTCCACTTTGCTTCATAAATGGGGAATAATCGGTTATATTTTCGTTTAGTATAAATAAGGCAATATTATGAGCAGCATTACAAATTAACGACTGTTTGTTCATGCATAAAATTGATATTGGCGTGATAACATTCCACAACAGAATATTCTACAAAAAATTCTGATCATTTCCAAAGAGTTTAGCCTTTAAAACTAACGTTGAAAGTTTTCTGTCACATGAAGTTTCTAACAAATGCCATTTTTAATATCGATTTTCTGACATTTCCGATATATATTTTTTACGCTCTGTGAGTATTCTTAGCCTACTTCTTAATCTATAAAGTTCGTTCCACATCATTAACTTGAGGTTGTGTAAATCTATTCACTTTGTCTAACTCATATAATGAATGCATCCCAGGTCCAAACCACGAAATACGACTTCTTTTATAGGAAATTCTCATGAACTATATTTTCAGTACGATATTAGTGATGGAGATCTTTGGCAATATTGCACCGAAAGCGCAGCCATCGTGCAGGATCTGTTGCTTACCATTTTTTCCAAAGCAGGATCTGTTGCTTACCATTTTTTCCACAACTAATTAAATTAAACAACATCATAATATACGCATATTCTGCCAATAAACGGGATTTACACAGCATTTATTGGGGTCATTATGTGGGTTATTATTATACATAAGAAAATGTTTCCACTAGGTTCAAGTGCGCCAAATAAATGGAAATCTGAACGTGGTTCAGGTTGTAGGGAAGATGAACTAGACGTAACAGTAGCAAATCATTAACGGACACGCACATGCCAGTGGTTTTTGTAGAGCCGTGCCTTGTCATAAAACACAAGTTTTCCACATCTCGATAATCCAGGCTGTTTTCTGCGAATTGAGTCCTTAAACCCTTTCAGAAGTGTGAAATACGATGCAGAATGGACCGTATTCTCCAGGATTTTGAAAATACACAAGAAGAACACCATGAGAGTCCCACAAAACAGTGAGCAGTGCCCTTTCCACTGATGAAATAAGAGTCATGGGACATGCTTTAAACTTCCACTTCTGACGATATGCGGTGGTTGAGAATAAAGTACGTTATCAGTTACGATAGCATCCGACGTTTCTAGAAGAAAGTTTCCACAATTTGGTACTGTAATATTTCAAATTTTTGGTCTTATTTTTGTCAATTTTTTCCTGCTTACATCATCTATCACAACAACCCTTCTTTTAAGGCAACATCAATGAACGCTATTGAACATTAGTCTATTTTATGGAACCTTCACCAGAGATCGACTAATTCAGCCAGGTGGATAAAAAAAGCCCATGAAAAGTTTTCCATATCATTTACAGGAATCGAAATCAGGCGTTTTTCCAGATGTGAGTGGAGAGTGATTATAAACACTGTGCTTCCCTCTAGGGCTTAACGCATTATATAACCGCCATAGGACTAATAAACGCCACAATGGTTATTATCTTCAGAAGCATTCTCTCTCAGAATGATGCTAGGAAATAACGACAAAAGGAGCCCTGAATAGTTGGTAGTACTATGCGGGAAAATTACTGGATGAGCTAGAGACATTCCCAAGGAAGAGAATACGATAGACTACAGCACATCTGCTAGCGAAGTACTGTCAACTCCTACAGCGTATTCTTCTCACAGGAAGCGGATGAAATGATAACAACTCGATGCTTAGTAAATTGAATAGCTCTCATTAAAAGCAACGTTTTAAACAGACGCTGAATAAACATTTTGGATTTTCGGGAGAACAAAGTGTCCAGCGTTACACGAATTCAGACAAATCTAATTATGCAGCTAGATGACATGCGTCCTATAATAAAGGGTTTGCTATTCCAGAAAGTCATATAAGAATGGTATTTTCCTTATATAATAAACAGATTATCCATGATCATTTAATTAGTTTTCGAATTTAAAACAGAAATGTTTTTATCAGTATTTCTATTAAATATTTCTACACCAACTTCAATAAGCAACTAAGGGTATGAGGATCCTGTATATTGTGTTGATAACCAGGTGTATTGATGGCGATGATATTTCTTTCGTTTAGGATCTGATACCATGGAATTTAATGGAGTGTTCGAAAGAGAACTGACACCTAGGTGGTAAAGGGATTCATGGTAACGCTATCAATCACTTCGGTAGTCTGCTGATTGCTGGACGAAACACCTGAGTTTTCGGGGAATAAATAAAGAAAAAACTGAACT